>NC_135709.1:18312206-18912206 GCF_964276395.1 Gasterosteus aculeatus | reverse complement strand
CAATATAATCAGAGAAGCACCAGAAAGAGTAGAATGGGACACTGGATGATTTGAGTGGAGTTTGAATTTATTTTATTTTGTAGATAGTTCCAGTGAAAGGTAATATAGCCCATGATGCTTTTTGTTTATATCTTAAAATAACGACAGTGGGGCCAATGATAATCGACCTGCATGCAGATTTAATGCATTTTATTTTTCCTCCCGTAGCTTTTGTCTCCTGCATTATTGCATAACATCTGAATATCTACTTGTCTGTGTGTGTATTTGAAGTTTGGAGGTGAGAGGAGGAGTTGTCTTAATGTAAAACGCCACTCGGTTTGCACTTCGTGTGTATTGTTTCTACAACCCTCCTACCGCAAATAAATGTTAGAGAACGACTCAGTTCCCCCCCCTCACACACACACACACACACACACACTTGACGGGCCCCGGTGCTCATCCACAGGACACATTACAAGGAAGATGGTCAGTAAATACTTACTACCAAACACTTTTACAGCTTTTCCTAATTTGTAGGAGGGGATTACGGGCCAAATATTGCGTACCTGGCTAATTGTGCCTAATTACTTGAATTAATTGGACATTGAACACATGCTTAATAAAAGTTTGAATGAAAACTCATTCAGGAATTTGCTTCTTAGCATTCATCTTGACTTACTCAAATGGTGTATTTTCTCTCTGCTCCTCTCGGCTCCTTTCTCTGGCCCCAACTTGTTGGTGCTGTTATAAAAGCCAATTTAAAGCATTGACGTGGAAACAAGATGAGAACATATGAAGTTTCAAATTATTTTAGGACTACATTAAACTTGCTGTTGCTGTTCTGGAGCACATCACAAAGAGAGAAATGCGAAGGATTAGAGCCGACTCTCATTCATGACAGGTTTATTTTCTTGATTCATGTGATCTCATTAAAACATCTTTTGTGGACTTAAGTTTCTTGTGAAATTTGGGTCATGCTCTTGAGAAAGAAAATGACTCCAGCTTTAAGGGCTCTGTTGCTGCAGGGTGCTGCAGAAGCAAAGCGGACTGTAGCTGTGAGGACTGCTTCACTTAGTGAGAAGAGAAACTTCAGGATTACATAAACTCCCATTACTGATTAGGACAGTTAAGAGAGGCAGGCTCACTCATGCAATGCCCGGCCTTCTATAAGAACTATTTGAAAAGGTGTGGTTATGCTTCCACAAAAGCCCATTTTAAGTCAAAGGTGACGTGCAAATGTAAAACATGACTCAACCCCTGGTCTCATGTGACCTCTGTATCATCCTCCAAGAGAACATTTTGCTCATGAATGAATGAACCTGGCGTGCACTAATGGTAAAATGTGTAATTTGCCAATGAACACATATAATTAATGGAGCAATACAATTGGTCATTGAAGCCCACAAACATATTAGCAACTCGCGTCTAAAGTCTAGTAACAGTGTGTCCCAGTGGTGCTCAAACACCTTTCTAAAACTCTGCTAGATCATTATATGAATTGATTGTGTTGTTTTAACTGGTACAATGTTTTTTAAATCTTCATCTTCCTACTAGCATCGCTCACCTTAAGACCGAACTGGGATGAGATGACGCGTGTAACTGTAACACAGCGTCTTTCCATACAGCAGGACCCCCGATTCAGAGCAGCCGCCTCCTGAGAATAGCAGACAAACGGAGCACAAAGGGAAGGCAAGGTCTGAACCCGGGGAAGATAGCGTGGCTGTCTGACAGGATGTGCTTAGTTACACACTCTGTTTCCACTGGAGCCCAGACGTCCCGCCAAGGCCACACATGGGATAAGAGGCTGTGTTTGTGTGTGTCTGTGTGTGTGTGTATGTGGGGGGAGGGACACGTTCAAGATGCCAACAACATTGACAGCATCATCAACAAAGTGTAGCTGTAGGACACACACACACACACACAAACACAGATTGCTGCTGAGCCACATGAGAGAAACACTCCAGATGTGTTTAGGAACTGGCTCTGCTCTTTGCGGGAAAAATCACTCCCTTTTGGTCCCAATCAAACAAACAGCTACACATTTTCCCCTCCCAGTAGCGCGGCACGCCGAGCACGAACAAGTCAGTTTTTACGAGGAAACTTTTCCACTCCGTCATGTCCACCACTCATTAAGCCTATTACATTCAAATGAAAGTAAGTGGGGCAGGCTTAACAGAGTATCTGATTGTTACGGCTTCTGTCTATAAATCCCTCAGGTCAAATTGATGCTTGTTGGCATTCTACGTCAACACATCTGTTTATCTGATGAAGCCATTTGCCTGTAAAGGAAGACTTTAAATGTTTGGCCGCTTGCCCAGTTTACCTTTATGGGCCATCTCTTGTTTTCATCTCTCTATCTCTCTTTCATTTCCCGAGTGGATGATTCAGTATTGTGAAGCCGCATGCATTATTCATTCTGGAAACCACCTGAAAAAAAAAATAAACAGCATGTGTAAGGAAAAAATAAGAAGGCTGAAGACAGAGGACAGTGGCAGACCTGCTGGTGGGAGGAAACGATGATGACGGATCGAAAGATGTTGCGTATAAGTCCTAATTAATTATATTATATCGGCTTTGGGGTTTTTAATATTTGAAACGACCCCTAACCCCCGGAGAAAAGTCCAAAAAAAGTCTGTATAAAACACCACAAGTGGGAGGAATAGAATGAAAGGAAGCAGCCAGAGTAAAACAAGGAAAGTAAATTAGATGGGAGCAACATATGCTGACGATGAGGACTTCCCAAGTAGGATTTTAATATTTCATGTGTCCTAGATTCCCCCATTCTCCCCCCACTCTCCCCCAGAGCCAAAAACATACTGTTCCATGGTAAAGAGAGATGGATGGGAGGGAGGGAGGTAGAGAAAGAGAAAGAGAGTGAGATGTAAAAATGGGTTGTATATTGAATTCAAACAAACAACAAATAGGAAAAAGCAATTTGTTGGGTAAGGCCAGAAAGGACCTTCGACGGTTGAATTTCAAGGATTCTATATCAGCAAATATTGCTGAAGGATCGTTCCAAGGAGCATTCTTCCAATTCAGGTGTTTTGTTTAGAGGATTATAGGGTGCATGTGGGTATTCTCCACACGTAAAAAAAACACATTTTTTTATATCTTACATTGTGAACTAAGGCTTTAGTTGAGCTTTAGTTGAGCTGAGCTATTGTGCTAGATTCCATTATTTCTCTCATCCAGATTTCAGCAAGAAAGAGAGAAACATATTTCACCATACTATTCTTAAACTGTAGTCAAAGCAAATGCCCAGAAACTTTAAAGTGGCAGGATTGAACAAAATATTCCTGATTGACCTTGACTTCAAAGATGTTGAAACTGCATGGAGAGCCACACAGCATATAAACCACCTTTAGTTTTTGGTTTAGTTTTTGTTTTTGTAGCCTGGGAGCAAACCGCATATTGTGATTCACCAAGAAAGAGTCATCGTTAAGTAGCCTGCCACCGATATTAGTCTCTGCCTCGTGAACAGACAGCTAATTAGAATGAAAGTCAATGTGTGAGCCGTTTCCTGTGTATTCATGCGTCTGTTAGCCTGTCGTCCACACACACCTTTCTGCTTATGTCGGTGTCTCCATCTGTCCGCCTCTGTGCAAAACCACGCGCATGTTTGTGTGCCTTGTGTGTGTGTGTGTGTGTGTGTGTGTGTGTGTGTGTGTGTGTGTGTGTGTGCTTGCTGGCTGAACTTTGTGTCTTGCTGGTCTGCTGCTTCACTAACTAGCACTTACCTCAGCAGAGCTGAAGCCTGTGACCCGGCTAATCAACGCAACCCACCAAAAACCCCCAACTGGCATCTTAATCAACCACCATACGGCGGTGGAATGTAGCCCCGCATCTTAACGTCGAGCCCCACCATGACAGGACAATCACGCTGCGTCTCCATTGTTTTTTTTTGTTGTTGTTGTTGTTGTTGTTCTCTTCCCCAGTGTGAGCTGGAGTGTGTGTGTGTGTGTGTGTGTGTGTGTGTGTGTGTGTGTGTGTGTGTGTGTGTGTGTGTGTGTGTGTGTGTGTGTGTGTCAAGTGCAGACGCTGCACTCGTGTTCACCTGCGGCCTGGGAAACAAGACCATGAAAAATGATTTAAAAGGTGATGAGAAGCCCAGCACCTCTCTGCTGGCTGTCACTCTGCGTTATCTTCAGGATTGCCTCGCAACTCACTTCACCATTTCGTTTATTTTAGAGATAGCATTTTCCGCTGGTACACACACACACAAACACGCACACACGCACAAACTCTTTCTTCACTGTAACTGGATTTAGACAGAAACCATTGCAGAATGCTGGGACAGTGCAACTAAACAATTACTATTAATATTTTTGTGCTGTTGGACAGCGTGCAAGTGTGTGATATTCAAAATGTGTTTCCAACTGGGACTCAAAGCCGAATTGCACAATATCTGCAGACAATTTAACTGTATGGTAGATTCTGTGTTTGTCACAGGAGGCTTTCAGATTAAATACGGCACACAACCCGCCACAGAATTATTATTCTCCTCACGCAGCTCTGTTTGCTAAATCTGCATGTGTTACACCGCGCTGTCATCCCTTTTATGGGCTGACATAATGATGAAAATACTGTTTAGATATTAACGTATTATCTCTGAGGCTCAGCTTGCAGACAAGTTAAGGCTTCCTGTGCTAACCAGAAAACAGCCTTTTCTCTTTCTATCAATGGACAATTACAATATTTATGAGAAGGACCCTGTAGTGGAAAGAACACAGATTCATTCTCCAGCTATTTCTTTCCCCGCTTGTACTTTTTTTAATGAAATACAGCCAAGAAAATCACTCAAGCATTTGTCAGTGTAATAGTACAACACAATGCAATGAATGGATATGAGACTGCCATTTCAAACCGCTGACAGGCACAGAATAAAACACCTCGCGCTGAACACGAGGGGATTAGGGCAAAGAAATAGAGAGAATTAGAAAGAGAGCAAGGGAGAGATGATGAGTGTGTGTGCGTGCGCATTTTTCCATTTCTATCATTCCCTTCAAGATTTTGGAAAGAAATATTTATTTTAAGTGATTGGAAATACGATGATTACTCTGACGAAGAGGAAGAGGAACAGCTGGTCCAGAACACACCTTCAGCCAAAGGGGGAAACTTTGAAGTCTAAGTTATTGATCAAAGCTGGTGGGTGTCGCCTGTTTTTTTGTTAGTGTATCTTGAACTTCATGGTGTTGACCTTCCAACACCTTTTTATAGTGGTGTTTTATTCAACATCTAGAAAAGGTGATGTCAGTGACAAGATGTGACTTAATTACATGCAGCGGTTTGGTAGACTCACCGACTTCTCTGCTAACGTCAATAGAAGCACACAATCCACAACCATGAAGCACAATAGAAACAGCAGCCGCAGTCCTAATAATAAACACATCTCAGCCGCAGCTTCGACCATAGCTGAAGCCACAGCCTGGCAGAGCAGATGCAACTGTGTTCATGGCCACAGCGGCTGTGTATACTGTCAGAGATCAGCCTTTAGATTTGTAACCGGGGCGGCCGTTCGCCTGGTCACAAGGGTGACAACGTCACTTTGGGACTCTCACCCAAAGAATATCAGTTGTAATGAAAAAGAAAGGGAGCAGAGAGGTGAAGTTCCAGTTTTGTAACAATGTTTTTTTTATTTACAAGTAGGTTTAATATTTAAAAGAAAAGGAATAATCAATCCAGAAACATTGGTCGGTTTTATGGCAAAATATAATCTATGCTTTGAAAAAGGATTACTATACTGGGGTACCCTACCAGTACAAGGTGACTACTTGAGGCCCACCGGGGCGGGGGAGTGAAAGGGGACAAGAGAGCCACCACCAGGTCAAAGGAAAGAAAACACAGCAAATCAAAAAGAATTAAAAACACAGCAAACAAACAAAATAAACTGAAAGGGCCTTCCACCTCGTGAGCCACCCCCTGTAGGCCTACTATATGCCCACCTGCACTGGCATTAAAGGGACCCCCAGTATAGGGCGCAGTAATGGTTGTTTATGTAGGACAAAACAAAGACACTAACCCAGAAAGAAAACAAATTAGTAATTCATAATCAAAGATACTATATAAACCGGGTAACCATAATCTATTTTAAATCAAAGGCAAAAACAGCAGTGACCAGGCTCAGCGTTGCACCACCTGATCATTTCCTGTATAAAAGAAAGAAAAGGTAAATAACGCCAATAAACATTTCACTGCTAAAAAGCATATTAAAACATGAAACAGAAAACCCCTGACATACCTCTAGATTCCGCTCAAACCCATCCGCACGTGGCGAGTGCTGTGCCTATGCCGTGGGAGACCTACAGCAAGCCCCCCTCTAGCTCTAGTGGGGCAAAAGCTCCCATTTAAAGAGCACCTGGTCACACCTGTTAGGCATCACCAATTAAGGTGGTGTGGCCAAACAGGCAGGGGGGGAGGGGAGAGCTCTACCCATCACAATCTACCCCCCATTTTCTGTCGGCGACCCGCCGATAATAAAAAACAAGCAACAAGCAAACAAAAATATAAAACACGGTTTTAAGGAAAACTACTTCCACAGCCTAGGAGTGGCAGAGAGCATATTACCCGACCCAGTTACCCGAGAAGTTGCAGCCTCTCTCCCGCTTCTCCATGCTGGCACAGGGAGATTATGGGGGTTTGGGTGTCTCCCTGCTGTCTCACGCTGGCTTCGACGAAGAGGCACTGTACTGGATCCTTCCATAGGGTCATCATTATCCACATCCACTGGGGATATGGTGCCAGCAATAGATTCGGCTGGTGCAGGTGGTTGAGGGCAGGAAACCAAGGGCTCTAGCGTAGCTGTCACTGGTTGGGGGACAATCCACCATTCACCATTCGGTTCGCAATCTCCTTCATTGGTAGGTGATCTCCCTTGCTCCCCAGAGTCTGGCTCACTTATAGGGGTGGTTAGTGGGATTGGTCGCAGGAGAGTTCTATGGACATGCTTGATTTTTCCTGCGTCATCCAGGGGTGCGATAGAATACACTGCTCCACCATCAGAAGGGGTCTTGACAACTTTGTACCTCCGGGGACCCCAAATGTCCTGGATCTTCACTCTGCCTCGAGCACTGTTGTCTTTCAAGTAGACCATTTCACCCTCTGTCAGGTTGCCACCAGCCACATGCTGGTCATGTCGAGCTGATGCTTGGATCCTTTCCTTGGCCCCATCAAAGGCAGTCTGGAGGCGCATTTGGTGTTCTTGCAACCAATCACCGATAGTACCTCCAATTGGTTCCTGAATCTTGCCAAGGAGAAAATCAGGAAGTTGGGGTTCTTGGCCAAACATTAGAAGGTATGGTGACTCACCAGTGGTTTGATGGGTGGTTGTGTTGTAGGAGAAGGTAACATGTGGGAGGTAGCTGGGCCAATCTGGCTTCTTGACAGGTGGAAGGGCCTGTAATAGGCCATGTAAGGTCCTATTAAACCTCTCACATTGGCCATTCCCCTGGGGGTGGTATGGCGTGGTGAGTGTTTTTTTTATGCCATAGAAACTGCACAGCTGCTGGATTAACAAGCTCTCAAAGTTCCGGCCTTGATCCGAATGTATTCGGGCTGGCACCCCAAACCTATAAAACCATTCCCGGACCAGTACCCCTGCCACAGTGGAGGCCCTTTGATCACGGGTCGGGACAGCTTGAGTGAATTTGGAGAAGACATCGGTCATAATGAGAACTTGTTCTCTTCCATCGCGAGCACGTTCCAGCAGAGAAAAGTCAATGGCTAAAATTTGATTCGGTCGGGAAGCTACCAGATGGCCCATGGGTGTTCTCACAGCAGGGTATACGGGTTTGGCCAGGGTGCATCGTTCACATTTTTGACACCAGTCCTTGACATCCTTATACAGACCTGGCCAGTAGCACCGCTGCCTTACCAGATTAGTAGTTCTCTCCACTCCTTGATGTCCATGACCCTGATGCAGTTGTTGAAGCACCTCCTCCCGCAGGGAGGCTGGCAGCAGCAGCTGATGAATTTCTTCTCCACCATCCGGACGGTGAATGCGACGATATAGGAGCCCATCTCTCTCCACCATCCTATTCCACTGTCGCACCAGTTCCTTTACTGGTTTCGAAAGAGCCTGGCGTTCCTTCTTGTCTGGGGGGTGTTTGCAGCGCCAAAACTGAAGGAAGCTTCTCAACACTGGATCTGCATGCTGGAGGGTGGCAAGGTAATCTGGGGTGTGAGACGGAAGGGCAAACACTGACATCTGGGTTACCTGTACTGAAGGGTCAACCTTGTTCATCAGGAATTCTGGGAGGGCGGTTCCTGGAAGGAATGTCCCCAGATCTGGCGGTGTATTGCCATGGTGAGGCTGCCTGGAAAGGGAGTCAGCATTAACATTAGAGCGACCCGAGCGATACCTAATAGAGAAGTCAAAAGCTGCTAGTTGAGCCGCCCACCGCTGTTCTGTTGCCCCCAGCTTTGCAGTGCTCAAATGGCTAAGTGGGTTGTTATCAGTCCATACAACACATTTTTGACCCAACAAATAGTCCCGAAATTTTTCAGCCATTGCCCATTTTAGGCCCAAAAACTCAAGCCTCATGGAGCTGTAATTGGGCATGTTTCGCTCTGCTGGCGTCAGGGTTCTGCTGGCATATGCTACCGGCCTCACTTTTCCATCCTGCTCCTGAGAAAGCACTGCCCCTAATCCACTGAGGCTAGCGTCCACCTCTAGAATGAAAGGCAGAGAAAAATCAGCATACGCCAACACAGGGGCACTAATTAATCTGGATTTAAGGTCCTGGAAGCTCTTCTCACATTGTTCAGTCCAAAGCTCCCCAATTATCTTCCGAGATGCTTTTTTTGTGCGAGCGTCTATCATGTTGGCTACAAGGCGATGTAGGGGGGCTGCGATTTTTGCAAAACCCTCCACAAAACGTCGATAGTAGCTACAAAAACCTAAAAATGACCTTAACTCCGTTGCATTTGTTGGTCTTGGCCAATTTGCCACAGCTGATAATTTTCCTGGGTCTGTGGCCACGCCATCTTCGGTAATCACATGACCAAGATAGTTTACCTCCGTGCGAAAGAAGCAGCATTTCTCGAACTTTACTTTCAGTTTCTCCTGTTGCAAGCGAGACAGCACGGCATCGAGGCGCTTTAAGTGCTCATCTACTGTGGAAGAGAAGACAATCACGTCATCCAGGTATAGTAACAGTGTCTGAAAATGCTGTGCACCAAAGATCCGTTCCATTAACCTTTGAAATGTACCAGGCGCATTACAGAGGCCGAAGGGCATGCGGTTAAACTCAAACAAGCCGAAAGGTGTACAAAAGGCTGTTTTTGCCCTATCTTTCTTTGCGACCGGTACCTGGTTATAGCCGCTTGCCAAATCCATAGTTGAGAACCAACGTGCTCCTGCCAGGGCATCGAGGGACTCCTCTATCCGAGGTAAAGGAAAGGCATCCCTGCGTGTCTTGCTGTTGAGTTGACGATAATCCACACACATCCGTAGGCTTCCATCCTTCTTTTTGACGAGGACTATTGGGGACGCGTATGGACTGCAACTTTCTCGGATTATCTGGGTCTCTAGGGGCTGGTTGATATGATTTTTAACAGAATCGTAATCTGAGGGGGGGATTCTCCTAAACCTCTGTCGCACAGGCACATCATCTAGCAATGGGATTTCATGCTCTATAAGGTTAGTACATCCCAGATCCCCTTCAAATGCCGAAAAAACAGCATGATGTTTCTCAAACATGGACCGTATCCCAGCCTGCTCTGTCTCTGGAACATTGCTAAGATCAAGAGAAGCTAGTGTATCAGAGATGTTTTTCACCTGCCCCGTCTGAGAACTCATGGTCGCCAGGGTACCCATTCCTGCTGGCTTCCTGGGAACCTCGTTGATGCCTGTAGGTAAACTCACTATCTGGGCCTGGTTTAGCATCCCTAGGGCACAGCGGGGGTAAAGTTTAACATCAGTGTCACCAACATTCACAACTGGGATGTAAGCAGTACCATGATGCACTGTGACCATCGCAAGAGATACTAACAAACCACCAGGAAGAGCTTCTTGGTTGGCAAAAGGTTCAAACAAAGCCTGGAAAGGTGGAAGACACCTCTGCGGACAGGTCGCGGCCACCAATTTAACTGTCCCCCCGGGTATGTAGACTGGATGTTTCCCCCTCACCCTAGCAACTCCACTGGCACCTGTTGCAGGTCTGGCCCGGCTCTCGTGACACTTTTGGAAAGCTTTCTTCCATGCCTCAGGGGCCTCTTTCACAAGTGAGACATCAAAAAGGGGTGAGGCATGTTGCCCGAACAACTCTGCATAACATTCACGTAATACATTCATGCCTAAGACACCAGGAACGTCAGATTCGGGCAAAGAACCAGGAGGATCCTTAACCACTAGAATCCCCCTTTTGGGAATAACTGTACCCATTACAGAAACATCGAGCTCTACATACCCCACATATGGAATGCTAAGTCCATTAGCTGCTGTAAGTTGTAGCCACTGGCATGCCTGGGGAGAGTTGTCAAAATGCTGGTGGAAAAAGGACTCCTTAATTGTGGAGACCATTGACCCCGTATCCAGTAGACAGTCTACCTCAACCCCACCAATGACCACTGCAACATGTGGACAAGGACTAACAAGTTGAGAGAGACACTGTTCATCCACTGGATAACATGAACCTGTAATGGCCCCTTCTGAATCGTGGTTCTGCAAAACAGAGGGCATTAGTTTTCCGACTGCTGATTTTGAGCAGTTGCCCTTTGCATAGGATGCGCCTGGGGGCGCTGTTGCTGAAAAGGGACCCTTGCATTATCGCAATTACGAGCAAAATGCCCTGGCTGCTGGCAGCGTCTACAGAGAACAGGGCCTGTATTCGAAGGCCGAGACCATTTGGAGGGGTTCTGTAATTGCAAGAGGTGGGTGGAAAGCTGGTTAATTTGTTCTTGTTGTGCTTTAAGCATCTCTTTTATCTCCGCCATTTCACTTTGAGATGAGGTACTCGTCTGCTCAGACACCCTTGAAAGGTGGGTAGCACAGATGGAGGGGACGGAAAAACTGCGGGGCCTACTTTCCAGCTGTCTACCTTCCCTCTCCCATCTGACTGCCTCCCCTCGCACATCCAAGAGGGTAACTAATGGCTTAGCACGTACAACCTGTTTTAAAGCTCTGCGGAGATCTGAATCATTAACATGTTCCACAAACTGATCTCTCAATAGAATGGCAGAGTTAGGTATAGCCTGAGGAGCATTCCTCATGATTTTTTCCATAAGCTCAAATAAAGCATGAGAGTAGTCCTGCAACGACTCACCCTCTAGCTGTTTTCTGGAGAAGAAATCCTTCTGTAAAGCAACATAAGACAGTGAACATCCATACACTTCCTGCAGTATAGTCAAAACCTTCTCTGGATCCTCACGATCTTGCTGGGGCCTATACTTGATCTCATCTTTGGCAGACCCCTCCAAATGATCGTAAATGAAATAGGCCTGATCTATGCGAGCTAAATGCCTGGCCCGCATGCTAGCACGGACCTCTTCGACCCATTCTACCACTCCTATACCCACATTCCCCCTAAACATGGGGCACTTCCTTTCTCTGGGGATGTAGAGTAGGCGTTCAGGCGCTGCCCCTGGGAGACCAGCAGATCCAGAGGGGCCAGGGAGTTCAGAAGAGCCAGGAGTCAAGCTTGCTGGACGTGCTTGCGTTGCTGAAAGTTCTTGTGAAAGTTGTTCATTTTGAGCCCGGAGTTGAATCACCAAGTCCCGTAAGTCCAGCTGGCCTTCCTCCATTTCTATAGACTTGGGTGGTTTTGGCACCTGGGAGCCAACAGGGATACAGGTTCCTCTTCCTCTTTAAGAAGAACCTTTGGCCAACTGCTGTTTTTGCCCAAAAAGAAATAAATAGTAAGCTATCCGAAAAATATACACATGGGGGGGTCCTACATAAAGCAACTGTCAGAAAAGTGAACTAGAAGGACACGTCTCTGCTCTAAAA
This sequence comes from Gasterosteus aculeatus, assembly GCF_964276395.1. Lineage (NCBI taxonomy): Eukaryota > Metazoa > Chordata > Actinopteri > Perciformes > Gasterosteidae > Gasterosteus > Gasterosteus aculeatus. The sequence continues at coordinate 18,900,283 of NC_135709.1, read as the reverse complement.
AAATAATAATAATAAAATAAAAAATAAAAAGAGTCCTGCCAGCAACGCCAATTTGTAACCGGGGCGGCCGTTCGCCTGGTCACAAGGGTGACAACGTCACTTTGGGACTCTCACCCAAAGAATATCAGTTGTAATGAAAAAGAAAGGGAGCAGAGAGGTGAAGTTCCAGTTTTGTAACAATGTTTTTTTTATTTACAAGTAGGTTTAATATTTAAAAGAAAAGGAATAATCAATCCAGAAACATTGGTCGGTTTTATGGCAAAATATAATCTATGCTTTGAAAAAGGATTACTATACTGGGGTACCCTACCAGTACAAGGTGACTACTTGAGGCCCACCGGGGCGGGGGAGTGAAAGGGGACAAGGGAGCCACCACCAGGTCAAAGGAAAGAAAACACAGCAAATCAAAAAGAATTAAAACACAGCAAACAAACAAAATAAACTGAAAGGGCCTTCCACCTCGTGAGCCACCCCCTGTAGGCCTACTATATGCCCACCTGCACTGGCATTAAAGGGACCCCCAGTATAGGGCGCAGTAATGGTTGTTTATGTAGGACAAAACAAAGACACTAACCCAGAAAGAAAACAAATTAGTAATTCATAATCAAAGATACTATATAAACCGGGTAACCATAATCTATTTTAAATCAAAGGCAAAAACAGCAGTGACCAGGCTCAGCGTTGCACCACCTGATCATTTCCTGTATAAAAGAAAGAAAAGGTAAATAACGCCAATAAACATTTCACTGCTAAAAAGCATATTAAAACATGAAACAGAAAACCCCTGACATACCTCTAGATTCCGCTCAAACCCATCCGCACGTGGCGAGTGCTGTGCCTATGCCGTGGGAGACCTACAGCAAGCCCCCCTCTAGCTCTAGTGGGGCAAAAGCTCCCATTTAAAGAGCACCTGGTCACACCTGTTAGGCATCACCAATTAAGGTGGTGTGGCCAAACAGGCAGGGGGGGGAGGGGAGAGCTCTACCCATCACAGAGAGGAGTAGTGAGCGATTAATGCATGCAGTTTAACAGTGTCAAATCCTTTTCTCTTCTCACGTGTAACAGCAAGTCATAACCTTAGAGTGGCACCTGGAATGGACCAACACATCAACCCTTCCTCTAGATTCAGGGGAGGAGGGAAATACACTGTGTGTTAACTCAGTAGCTGTCGTGAGAGAAAAAGCAAAAAGCCTGTGCAGATACGGCCCCTTTCCCCTGGTTCAAGTGAGCGGAGTTGCATGGATAATGATCATCATTGATTTATACAACGTACTGGCGTTGCCGTCACTCACAGGAAACAGGCAGATATCCCGTGAATCTGAGTTTTAGCTTCATCTTTGTTTCTTCATTTCTCTTTCTCTGTTCACACTCTGAAGACTTTCAAACGGTGGTTGAAAATAACTAAAGTAACTGCTTTTGAGGTAAGCTATACCTCTTTATAAGCTATTTAGAACTTCTATTTCAGGACAAAATAATGTACTTTTTACCCCACAAACCCTGAGCTACAAATCCCTTATTTTTTATAATTAACAACTGTGTATAATAGTTAAAGCCAGCTCTACCTCAGCAAGCTTCAACTGTTAGCATTCGTGTATCAATATCAAAAATATAATGAAAGCATGTATAGTAATATATCGGTCAGTACTTCTGTACTTTTGCTTGCATTCAATTTCAGGAGATGAATACATATCTCCTTCTTTTAAGTATTTTTTGTAAATCATTTTAAATAACTCCACTGTCCACTGATATTTTCTGGCTCCCCAGGATTTTGGGAAGATGGAAAGCCACTGACCATCCGTGGACATAAATATATGGAGTATGAATATATATATATATGGCTGTAAACCAGACCTCAGGCAGTTTTTTCACAACAATGTCGATCTGTCGAGCTTCTCTTTAACTCCAGGTAATTTGTCTTACAGCCATTTGCTTCAGTTTCAGGTTAAACAGCAAAAGGGCAATTACTGTGTAATTTGTGCACTTCATTTATTTGAACCTGTTCATGGAGTCTAATGTGGAAGACAGAGAATTCAGCATCACGTGCGCACTAACTTAACACTCCTGTTTCATATTTGAATGTGCCCTTGAAAGCATGTTTCACAGACGGGGGTTTGAGTTTAATCTAGTGAACCGTCCTCTACCTGCTCAATGACTATGGGATTGAACGTATGCTATATAGTTATATTCTCTCTCAACCCACCAGGTTCCTCATACATCCTGTGGTGGGTTTTGAAGTCCATGTACATGTGCGTAGTAACATTTATTTTTTCGTAACTTGATGTGTTGCATTGAATTAATCCCCTTTTATAATTGCATCCCCTCCGATCTGGGCTCCCGTGGAAAACTTCAATTTCCTTTTGTTCACTTGCCTGTGACACTATAGATCAGTGCAGGTGTGCGTGTGTATGTGATTTGCTTTTCCCTACCGTAGTCTATCTCCATCATTACCTCGTAAAAAAAAGGAACATCACACACAATCTATATTCCTTAATCTGTACCATGATGAATGATGGATTGCCCCCATCTTTAAGAATCTAAAGTGAACATGAAGCTCGTTCTCTTCGACCTCTCCTACCTCATGTTCAACAAGCACAAGCATCATTTACATCAGGCCACCAGACAGGAAATCTAATTTTGCATATGCCGATTTCAATGACCGGCAGGTGGATTTATTGCCGAGACATATTTGTATTTTAATATAGATATAAATATTTCAGGGACGTATCTTTGAATTATAGTTTGAAACACTGTAAATAAGTCTGTAAATAACTTATCCAATCACCGTTGTCCCAAAGATGCTAACATCTTGCCAGAATGTCCTTGTCCCCAGGTTTTAACATCACATTGTGACAGAATGTTAATGTGTACAGTGTTTATATGATTTAAATGACTATACATTGTGTTTGATTCAAATTGCATTCACTTCATCTAACATGTTAATGTAATAACTAATATCTAACATCACAAACTACAATTCTAACACTAAACATTATTACACGTATTATGATTCCATGACTACTGGTGCACTTCTGGCTTAAATCCCTAACAGTTCCCATCAATAATCCATCCATAAAGGAGTCATCCTTACCAATACTTTTTATGACATGAGATACATTTTATTGGCCTGGCAAAGCCAGACCACTTGCTTTAATCATTGTGTCCTGGCAACACTCAACAGAAATTTCCTTCAGACGGGGCAGAGAAAAAAAGTCACATTCACTACATCAAAAATGAGTTTACCGCAGTAGCGATGATTGAGAGGTTCACTTGCAATTAAAGCGATAGCTTCAGTTCAATGAATATTATATTCATGTGCAGTTTAGGTTCATCCGTTACATGTTAGAGGAGAACAAGTTTGTTTTTTTCTAATTTTAGTATTGTAATGCATATTCGGCAAGTGTGTGTCAAGTACCGCCACTAGATTTGTTTTGGAATATTTGTTTGCCATTCAGTTAGAAAATTAGGCTAAAAAAACTCCTTGTAGTTTACCAGTTGGTCTTGTTTCCAGCTGATGGGCTCACTGGTCTCTCACTGGACGTTTCTTTAGACAGGGATTTGAGCTGCGGAGATGAAGCTGCAATCATTCTGCGTTTCTAAGGCTTAAGCATCCACTGCACAGCCCTCGTTGCCTTTGCGGCTAAAGTAGGACTCATGTTGATTGTATCTGATGAAGATGCTTCCCCTCCGAGTGTTCTTCTTGGTAATCCGTCTCTTGCTTTTGGACAACAGTCCTGAATCTGAAGCCTCGGAGCACGTGTTCAGAGCGCTGTTGACAGCGACTGAGCTTTCGTGGGATTTTAAGGGGAAACCGGTAAGCCACTTATAATCCCGCGAGTCAGAACGCCACGGCGGGCTGCAGTGGCTCACCATTTAGATTTCCAGGAGCTGATTGCTGAGCTGCGTGGTGTCACACACAAAGAGCTAAACACGCACAACAGACAAACAAATACAAAACAATCTGGCAGACCTGAACTTCCACGATGTGACTGCACGGTTATGTGACTTTGTCATCACACAAACCAACCGGATGTTTCTTCTTTTTGTGTTTTCAGGCGGTTTCAGGGGATAGGAAAGGTTTCCTCAGGGAGTAAATGTATATTGATGGAGCAGCCTGTTGAAACCCAGTGAAATCCTGTTTTTATTTATTTGCCTCGAGAATGTTTTCAGTATTGTAGTAGGGTCATTTGAAGGACACAGGACATTGTCACGCTTCATATACAGCACATTCATTGCAATAGCTTTTTCTTGGCAAATGTGAGGTTTTCACAGACATTTAAAGCTCTGGTGCATATCCAGCTGCTTCAGTTTCAGGGTCCCGATGTTGCACATGCTGGCTCGCTGACATTCTGTGACATTGGGAAGCAAGTCAAAATGGCAGCATGGAAAAAAAAAGAATAAGCAGGGAGGTTTAACACAGGTGATTAAACGTGTGGTAAGGAGAAGACATGGCGAGGGGAGGAGTGGGCATAGGTGAGGGTGCATTGTGTGCTGGCTGGGTCAATCCCCTGTCGTAACAAGATGCCTCTCTGAACACTGTGGTCATTTATCAGCCGCTCATTATTGAGCTGCGCTGGGAGCTCTGTGCGTGTGCGCAAGGCTCTATTTCAGCATCTGACCTCCGACAAGCCCTCACTCAATTAAACGTTAATACGTTAAAAGTATTATAAATACATGAATGGTGGTGTCACCTCAAAGACCCCCGTGTCTGCGTGGGTCGCCTGCTTACTCCAACAGTCTAAAGACATTGAGGATAAGTTGGTTACTGCGTGTGAATGTGAGAGCAAACGGTTGTGTGTCTCCATGTGGGCCCTGCGGTTGAAGTGCGAACCGTCCGGGGAGATTCCCCGTCTCTCTCTCTCGCAGGCGCGATGCTAGCTGCGATTCCTTAGCCACCCTGCGACCCTCTCAGGATAAGTGGTTCTGAAGATAACTGACTGTCTAGTACGTACACCCTTTAATGATCACCAGAAGGCAGATCTCATTATTTTTTCCCACACACCACTTTCCCCGTTGAGTGATTTTTCGGCGGACCTTGAGTGGACAACTCATGAATCTATTTATGAGAATACTAAGGCAGCACCCCAGTGAGCGTCACTGCGTGACACTCACACTGTGTGTGTGTGTGTGTGTGTGTGTGTGTGTGTGTGTGTGTGTGTGTGTGTGTGTGTGTGTGTGTGTGTGGGGCCACATCACTATGCACCACGTGTTTGGGCCTGAGATTGCCACGTGTGGCCTGTCGCTCCTCTTGGGGGCTGGAAAGAGCCTCTAAAATGAAGTTAAAATGTCTCGGCGGTCAATCATTCTGTGATGAGTGCTTTGAAGAAATGCACATTGACTACATTACATTACATTACATTACATTACATTACAGGTTATTTAGCAGACGCTCTTATCCAAAGCGACTTACATTACACTTTAAACCCGTGGCTTTTCACATTTTTGCCCAGGGAGCAATTAGGGGTTAGGTGTCTTGCTCAGGGACACTTCGACATGGAACATGGGGCAGCCTGGAATCGAACCCCCAACCTTGTGCTTCCCAGCATACCTTCTCTAACCCCTGCGCCACGACGACTACACTACACTATCATAGTCTGCAGCTTATTCCTTTTTCTAGCGCTGGATTGTATATATCCTCTAAGTGGAGTTTCAGTAGGGAAAGTGTTGCCTGCACTCTCTTGATTGAATGCATTCGTAGCCATATTTACAATTCTGCAAGCTAAATATTAACATCAGTCAACAGCACACACACACACATACAGTATATCCCCTACAAAGGTGTCACAAACAGCCTTCCTCTGTTGGTGTGGGATGAAATCGCTTTGTTCCTCACAAGACGAAGATTTATAACGTTTGCCAGTCCGACTCCACCAACTCCTCCTCGCTGTCCACACACTTTGGGCACTATCGCCATCCGTGTCAGCTTGGAACGAAGAGAGTTGACTAGACGGTGATGTACAGCGTCCAGTCTAAATCTATGTCCGGCACGTTGGCCCCTATGAGTGTCTTAGTGTGTGCACATATGTGTGTGTGTGTGTGTGTGTTTCTATTACGTGTGTCAGTGCTGCAGCAGTGCCGGTCATCACTGGGCTCCAGCGGAGTATCTCTGCTGCCTCACGCAGGACAACTGTTGCAACTGCGAGCAGATTTGTGTCTTCCAGCACACGTGTAGCATGAATCTTACACAAGCAGTTCTCCAGTGTCCTTCTGCCGTCCCTCGGAAGGGCTGATAACAGTGGTAGGACTCCAGCTGCATCTTCACTTACGCACGCCATGCATGGACACTCAGGGAGGCACCCATCCATGTACACACACACACATATACACACACACGCACCCCCGTCGAGAAGGTGGAGAATGAGTGAATCACACTGACATTTTCTCCCCAGGCAGTCCCAGCCAGGTGACTGCTGTGTGTGTGTGTGTGTGTGTGTGTGTGTGTGTGTGTGTGTGTGTGTGTGTGTGTGTGTGTGTGTGTGTGTGTGTGTGTGTGTGTGTGTGTGTGTGTGTGTGTGTGTGTGGAGGATAAACCATTTTGTGGAATCATAATTCAACACCACGAACAACCGTGTTTAAAAAGTGCAGTTTATTGATGAAATATCAAAACTAGAAAAGCATGTAAAATAAAATATTAAAGACGGAAAGCAGTGCCGCTGTAAGAAGCATCCTAATGTTAACCTTAGAATGATGTGGCCCAATGAGGCTGACAGCAGAAGCACTTTGTTGACTTTAATAATTATATTCAGCAGCTAGAAGTAATTAGGATTCTGAATCAATTGTGGGTCAATTCAACATATGGTTCTGTGTTCTGCCCCCATTTCAATGCCATCATTTCAATGACAAAGGGTTCCATCCGGTCTCTTGTCAAGCGCAGGGACTAAACTAATGCTCAACAGTAGGTTTCACTGTGATTTTTCAGAACTGACTATCGACTTGTCACAGCAACACCTGAACACGGTTCCCAGGTACGCGGCCTGAGCGCCTATCGGGCAGTACGGTGTTCAGGCTCTCGCCTCGGTTGCTTCCCTGTTAATTTCGATTCGTTATACAGATGTAATTAATGTGTTCTGAATTTCTCCTGAGGGTCAGGGGATCCTGATTGTACTAAAGGTAGTTAGTTGATTCTGCTTTAAGACAATTTCCATTCCATTTGGAATTATACATATTATAATAGCTATTTTAGACAGTAGACACAGACTGTATATACTCAAAGAAATTCATAAAATGTCTATAAATAGCGTAACCAAAGAGCTATATTTTGGGGAAAGCTTCACAACTTGATCTGTGACATATGATCTATTCAACAGCTGACCAGGGAATCCTGATCTTCCAACACCTCGGATCCCCCGATCAGTCTGATCACAGGACCTGCGAGATTCTCAGGATCAAGAAGAGAGTGGATCTCAATCACACGTCAATGACGACCACTACGCGTCGCCTGACCAAGCCTTTGATAACAAGAGGAAGTTTACACTCATGCATAATCCCACAAACACTCTAGTTTTGGTACAAGTTATTACCACACAACCTTCAAGTAATTAATTAAGAAAAGGGACAGAAACCCCTCATTTAAATCCAAGCTAAAATGATTGAGATATACAAGCAAATACACACGGTTGATATTATTGTGAGAACAAGAGATCAAGGTTCTTGATTCATAATGTCCAAACATTTCCCTGATATAGAACTATACAGTAAATAGACATATTCACATTGAACATCTGGTCGGACGGTGAAAGAGATTCACCTTTCCGTTGAGTTGTACTTATTAAGGTAACAGTATTGTCCCGATTAAACAAAACATAACTATAGACACAGTGAACAACAGACAGGAATGCATCACCAATAATTGATAAACTACATTAACCTAAAAGCCACATCAGTAGAATGGAAGCTATGGGAATACCTGGGGGTGTCTAATGAGTTTCAAGTCACACACAGGATCTAGAAGACGCACCTCTACCCCTGCTGGAGCAGAGAGACATGACACACAAGAGGAGAGACCACCTGTCAAAACTTCCAAGTTCCCGAGCCTCTCTATAAACACTGTCCCATGGACAACAACAACAACAACCATTGAACATGAGAGATCCTGAAATGATCGAGAAAACACCCGCACACACAAATGGAGGTGAATCACTGCTGAAAGCTCTCACTGAAGAACCAGCAGAGAACAGTGACATTGACAACCGCTTCTCAGGTTTATTGGACTCATGATTTAGTAAATACAAACAATTGTTTATTTCTGTGATAACAGTCTCCACTATGGCCAGCATTCTATTCCTAGGTGGATGCTGTTGCATCCTCTGCATCAGGACTCTTATCATTAGAATCATCAGAGAAGACCAGCCCCATGATGCCGTAAGGTTTATTAAATTAATGTGTCCTGTGTCAATTTACACTGTACACATGACATCCGTGATGAAATGTTAAATCCTGGGAGAAGATCTTTCAATCTCTCCGACAGATTTCTTTCTCGTTTTATTCCCAAAAAGGGTTTTCGAGGGAGTTTTTGTTCTGTGCCAGGTACAAGTTAACAAGGTGTGTCCAGAGGCACATCTTATGATTAGAATGTGTAAGATATTACACATTAAGATAAATAAAATATAAGATATAAGATAAAGATATTATAGATGACACATCTGACAAAACTGAGGAATTTGATGAACGGATACACCTAATTAGTTTTTACACCAAAATTGGTGTAAACGGATGGATTGTAGGATATTAGAAACAAATTGACGATCCGGTTCTTAAATTAATAAAAATGCATATAGTGTACACCAGAATACAGCCATGATTCTGAAACTGTGTAATCAATAAAGTAATGACAATATTGTAAAACCACTGAATTCTGCAACTGTAATAGAATAATATCGATGCAGTTATGATTGTTTTTGATGTACTGTAATCAACTGGAATGCATGTGTAGGGGTACACCCAGAGTGTGGACATATTTATTTATATGCAGCCCTTGCAATTACTTTGGGACATCAATCCTAAGTTCCACACCCAATAGCACCACAGAACTTGACCACAGGTCCAGCCAATCAGTGACTGAAAAGTTGGTGCGCTGGCGAATGGAGAGAGTGGAGGGGGCGGGACAAGGAGAAGACGAGGAACGACGGAGAAGAGGATGGCGGCGCCCGGGGTGCGCACCTGCGATTAAGAAGAAGTTAGTCGATTGCAAGTTTAGGTTTAAGTTGTTGGTGTTGTGTTCGTGTCGCGGAGGAGTGACGGTCGGAGCGGCCAAGTGGAGGAAGGAGGAGTCTACGCCTCCAGCTCTGAAGATCATCCGTTAGACGTGAAAAAGTGTAGCTCGTTGTAGCCTGAGGCTAATGTCCTCGCTAGCTCGTAAAGTTCGGTTTCGTTGTTAGTTCGTCGCCAGCGAACAAGGACAGTCCGCCGTCTCGCCACTACAGTCCTCGGCGTGCCCGCAGCTCACCTGCCCTCTTCCCCCCCCCCTCTCCCCCGCCACTGACCGACGGTGGTTTGTGAGTAATACCCTGCCACACATGACTCCACGTCGTCAACGAACAGCAACGTGTCCGGGACGGTAATGTTTTTGGGAACAGTTCAATACACGTGGAGGACCGTGGCTCGACCATTTTGAACTGAATGTGAAAACGGTGAACTTCAACTGTGGAATATGTTTATCATATGCAATGACATTTTGGTTATGGGTTTACAAACAATTTAATTGTATGTTTTTTTTGCATTTATTTAGTGTGTTTAGAGTGTTAAGCTTGATCTGGAGTTTATCGCATTCAAGCATATATGTTGTTAGTGTCGTTACCGACAGTAGGTTAAGTGTGTGTCGGCACGGGGCATTGGTATTTTGTGGTCTGGTTAATATGCCCCTCTCAGTAGAAGAAACTCACCGGTGAGTAGGACAGGTGTCTCTATTTAAAGTATGGTTATGTGAAATAATTGTTCTAAATTCAAATTAAATCACATATTAAATGTAACTTTTTCCTGGTTGGTTCCACCTGTTACATATTGGCGTCCACGAACAGGATACCTACCTAGTTACAACCCTCACTGTTAGTCCCAGCCCTGTTTAGTCATTATCCAGTGCCACTCCAAAGTAGGGTCTCAGTCCTCAGGCAAGTAGTCATGGATGTGTTGAAGGAGCGATTTGAAGAGCTGCAAAAGAAATTTGCAGAGCAGTCAATACACATGAGGGAACAGATGGTCCTACTGCAGGAGGCTAGAAGTGACCAGAGGGAGGCGCTGGCAATGGCAAAGCAGGTCATAGAGCAGAAAACCCCAACCACAGTATTCATACAAAGGGACAGAAAATGCCCAGACTTCAGTGGCTCTCAAAGTCAAGGTGAAATGTTCATTGAAGAATGGATTGCAGCACTTGAATCGTACTTTGTAGTATGCAAAATCCCAGACCAAGACAAAGTCGAACTAGTCAAGCAACATTTAAAGGGGGAGGCAAAAGCAACATTGAAACTGATGGTTGAAGATGATGCAACTGACATTGTTAATGTTCTCCAGATTCTGAGAGAGGTTTATGGAGACAAAGCCCCAGTGGGCATCAGGCTAAGGGAATTTTATGATAGGAAACAAATGGCAGGTGAGAGGATACGGACATATGGATACGATCTTCAAGAGAAACTTTGCCATTTAAAGCGTCGTGATTCCAAGTGCATCTCTGACCCTGACGCCATGCTAAAAGAACAGTTTGTGCTAGGTCTCAGAGATGATAACCTAAGAAGGGAAATGAAAAGACAGGCAAAAGAGCAGCCAACACAAATGTTTAAGTTGCTGATGCAGGCTGCCATTGATTGGTCAGAGGAAGAGGAGACCTCTCAATCCACTCGGGACAAAAGCCACACTCGTGGTGCCGTTAGCAGTGTAGTTACAGAAGAAACGCCTCCAGCCTTGACTTTACAGGCGTTACATGAATCCATTCAGAAATTAGCTGCAAGACAAGAGGAGCTTTACAGAGTGGTACGGGGGCCTGAAATGCGAAACACCGCCACGGGTAGGCAGCAAAGATTACCTCAGAGAGATGACACTGGGCAATTGATTTGCTACAACTGTGGGGAACCTGGACACATAAGTCGAGAGTGTAGAAAAGGCCAAGGAAGGCAGCGTCAGGCAAATGCTTCCGTGTCTGATGTGACCAGTGGGGACCATGCCGGTCAGGCAGAAGGAACCATCAGTACTGCTACAGTAGGCCCCATCACGCCAACATCCGTACCTGTGACCGAGCACAGGGCTACACCCATGGGGGCCTTTGGCAACTGTTTCACAATCGATGTAATTATAGATGGTGTGAAAACATGCTGTCTATTGGACACTGGCTCTGAGGTCACCACAATGTCTGAAGGCCATTTCAAGAAGCACTTCTCGGGGAAGGTGCTATCTCCAGCCAAATGGGTGAAGCTAACAGCTGCAAATGGGCTGGACATCCCTGTCCTCGGGTGCCTCTGCACTGATGTTGAATGTTTCGGAAAGAGGCTGACTGAAAAATGCGTGTTCGTGCTGCGGGACGATGCAACCAGTGGAAAGGGGCCTGGCGAAGTGCCAGGAATACTGGGGATGAATGTCCTTGCCGATCTGCGCAGCCTGTTCAATGAAATGCAAGGGGTTCAGACGATGAATCGACACAAGCAGTCGGCGGGGAGCCTACGCCGTGTCTTTGTAAAAATGGCAAAGGAAGAGCAATATGTGGGCCCTAGGGGTCAGATGGGGTATGTCAAAGTGTTCGGCCGCCAAGCAGTTATGGTGCCTCCACGCAGCGAGATGGTCATTGAGGGTCGCTGCAGGATCCCTCCAAAAATGCACTGTCAGGTACTAGTTGAGGGTTCGCCAACCGGTACCATGCCTCATGGACTGTTAGTTGCCAACGTGCTGACTCATGCAGTAGACGGAAAAGTGTCAGTTAGGCTGCTCAACACACGAGACAAACCTGTGAGGCTTCCCCCCCGGTCAAGAGTAGCAGCGTTGAGTAAGCCACAGAAGGTACTCCCCAAGGACATTCTGACGTTTGAAGAAACCAACGGAGAAGTTTATGTCCAAGCCTTAGAGGGTGCGGTTGCTTGCGGGAGAGGACGCCCTGGACCCCTGGCTGTTCCCGTCCAGGCTAACGTACAAGGGCTCTCCCCCTCTGAAATTCGCGAACTGAACCAGCTTCTCCAGAAACATCGTGACGTGTTCTCCCAAGGGGATGGAGATTATGGGTACACTACCACAGTAGAACACAGAGTCCCAACGGGTGACGCCCATCCCATTAAACAACGACACCGCAGAATTCCACCTCATGTGTTCCAAGAGGTTAAGCGCCATGTGCAAGACCTTGTAGCTCAAGGCATCTTGAAAGAGAGTTGCAGCCCATGGGCTTCACCAGCAGTCATCGTTATGAAAAAGGACGGGACGGTCCGGTTCTGCTGTGACTATAGGAAGTTAAATAGTGTGACCCATAGAGATGCATATCCACTCCCTAGGGTGGAAGAATCTCTGGATGCTTTGGGCCAGGCACGCTTATTTTCTTCGCTAGATCTTACCGCAGGGTATTTCCAGGTAGCTGTTGAGGAGAAAGACCAGGAGAAGACGGCAGTGACGACGCCGTTCGGACTGTTCCAGTGGACACGTATGCCATTTGGGCTGTGCAATGCCCCAGCAAGCTTCCAACGCCTCATGGAATCAGTCCTGGGTGATTTAGCATTCGATGTTCTGCTCGTCTACTTGGACGATGTGTTGGTATTTTCCAAGGACTTCTCCAGCCACCTGGAGAGGTTGGATTTAGTGTTTAGTCGTCTTCGGGACCATGGCCTCAAGTTGAATCCGAAGAAGTGTTTCCTCCTTAGGCAAGAGGTTAAGTTCCTTGGGCACGTTGTGTCCGCAGCAGGGGTCCAAGTGGACATGGAGAAGGTCAGCGTCCTGGAGAATTGGCCCACTCCCAGGTCTGCTAGAGATGTGAGACAGGTGGTAGGGTTCATGTCCTATTACCGCCGTTTCGTCCCTCAGTTTGCACAGGTGGCTAGGCCCTTACACGTCCTGATGGGCACCTTTAAAAAAGGGGACAGGGGAGCGCAGCACCAGTCTTTTTCATGGAGTGAAGTATGTCAAATAGCTTTTGATAAGCTTAGAGCTTGCTTGATGGCTCCCCCCGTGCTTGCTTACCCCGACTACCGGATTCCGTTTATAGTAACAACCGATGGAAGTCGCCAGGGGCTTGGAGCCGTGCTAAGCCAACGTCAGGATGGCGTTGAGCGTGTGATCGCATACGCAAGTCGGGGCCTAAGGGGCTCAGAGCGGAATGATAAAAATTACAGCGCATTTAAATTAGAGCTCCTCGCGCTGAAATGGGCCGTCACAGAGAAATTCCGTGACTTGCTAATGTATGCAAAATTCACAGTGGTCACAGACCATAACCCGCTCCGGCATTTGGAGACCGCTAACCTCGGGGCCGTTGAACAAAGGTGGGTGGCCCAGTTAGCGGAATTCAACTTCGAGGTCCACTATAAGCCAGGGAAGTCTAACCAGAATGCTGATGTGCTATCCCGCCTACCTGTGACTATCGAACCAGAGACCGAAGACACTGGTAAAGACTTCCTGGTGATCGGGGAAGATGAAGTGAGAGCCAGCTTGTGGCCTGCACGTAAAGACCAGTCTAAGGAAGCAGGACAGGTCCAGGTTGTGCAGGCCACCCCAGGAACCAGAGTTTGTGGTTATAGTTGGGACGAGGTTCGAGAACTCCAAATGAAGGACCAGGATCTGGGACCCATAGTGGAGGCTGTGAAGATGGGTATGAGGCCTAACAAGAAACAGTCGCGAGACATGAGCCTGTCACAGCGGAAAGTGTGTGGACAGTGGGAACGTTTGAGAATCCAACAGGGGGTTCTGGTCAGAGACTTGCAAGACCCACGTGACGGGGTGAACATCTGTCAGCTGATGGTGCCCAAGCCGCTACAGCACCCCATTTATGAATCTCACCACGACCATGGTGGTCACTTTAGTGTGAAGGGCACTTTGGCCAAGTTGAAGAGGGGGTACTATTGGGCTTCAATGTCCAAGGACGTCCAGGTATGGGTGCAGAAGTGCAAAAGGTGCATTCTAGCCAAAGATGTATTCCCGAAGAAGCAGGCCTCAATGGTTTGCAGCAATGTTACGGTCCCGCTAGAGGTCCTGGCCATGGACTATACCTTGCTAGAGCCATCTACTGGTGGATATGAAAACGTCCTGGTCCTCACGGATATGTTCACGCGATTTACTGTGGCCGTGCCCACCAAAGACCAGTCGGCTCGGACCACAGCCGCCGCTTTAGTCAAACACTGGTTTGCCTGCTATGGGTGTCCCGCCCGACTACACAGCGACCAAGGTCGCAATTTTGAGGCCGGCGTGATAAAAGAGTTATGTCATGTATATGGCATTGCCAAAAGCAGAACAACGCCCTACCACCCGCAGGGAAACGGCCAGTGCGAAAGATTCAATCGCACTATGCACGACATGCTGCGGTCTCTCCCAGCTAACAAGAAGAGGAACTGGAAAGAGCACTTGCCGGAATTGGTGATGGCATACAATAGCCACATTCATTCATCTACAGGTTACTCTCCGTTCTATTTGCTTTTTGGAAGAGATGCACGACTGCCCAGAGATATCCTTGGGGGAATGGATTTCGACGACAGTGGGGCAGAGAATCTGGATGACTGGGTGCTAAATCATCATCAGAGACTTCGCGTGGCGGCAGATGCAGCAAGGGCAGCGACGCAAGATGCCTCCAAGCGACGCAAAAGGCTGTATGATCGGCGGGCACGTGGCGCACTTATCCGTCCTGGAGACAGAATTCTGCTGAGGAACCATAAACCACGTGGCAGGAAGAAAATCCAGGATAAGTGGGAACCAGACCCCTATCTTGTCATCGCACAGAACCATCCAGACATGCCTGTGTATACTGTCAAGCCTGAGGCTGGTGGCCCTACCAAGGTGGTACATAGGGATCAAATGAAACCCTGCGTCTTTGAGGCCCTTATGCCGGCCAACCCCACACGAGAGCGTAGACCCACATACCACGATTCAGACTCGGATGCCTATGACATAGTGTGTATTCCCCGTAGCTATCCCCATGCACGACACGCTTGCAATACATATCCCCACCATAGCTCTCAAGACGACACCGCTGACACTGATGGGGAGGAAGTTGGGAGTATGCAGAGCGAACATGGTGGGATTCCAAGCACTGGGGAGGGAGGCACGCATGGGGGCGCACAGTCAGATGAGGCAGACAGATCTGGGGATGACAGTGAGGCTAGTCAGAGGCCTGTCAGGCCCCACAGAAGCACCAGAGGTCAGCTCCCTAGCAGGTTTAAAGATTTTGTACCCAAATGAGTGTTCCATTTTGTTTGTGTGTATCGATTTCATGTAATGTGTGTGATATTGAAGTTGAGTTTGTATGCTGTAAGGTACATGTCTACCTCTGTTATTGATGGGTAAAAAATGATGAAAAAGAGAGCATGGGCTCTTTGGACTTCTAAGGGAGCCCAATTTGTGGGAAAGTCTATGATGTGGCAGGGTTTGAAAGGCGGGAATGTAGGGGTACACCCAGAGTGTGGACATATTTATTTATATGCAGCCCTTGCAATTACTTTGGGACATCAATCCTAAGTTCCACACCCAATAGCACCACAGAACTTGACCACAGGTCCAGCCAATCAGTGACTGAAAAGTTGGTGCGCTGGCGAATGGAGAGAGTGGAGGGGGCGGGACAAGGAGAAGACGAGGAACGACGGAGAAGAGGATGGCGGCGCCCGGGGTGCGCACCTGCGATTAAGAAGAAGTTAGTCGATTGCAAGTTTAGGTTTAAGTTGTTGGTGTTGTGTTCGTGTCGCGGAGGAGTGACGGTCGGAGCGGCCAAGTGGAGGAAGGAGGAGTCTACGCCTCCAGCTCTGAAGATCATCCGTTAGACGTGAAAAAGTGTAGCTCGTTGTAGCCTGAGGCTAATGTCCTCGCTAGCTCGTAAAGTTCGGTTTCGTTGTTAGTTCGTCGCCAGCGAACAAGGACAGTCCGCCGTCTCGCCACTACAGTCCTCGGCGTGCCCGCAGCTCACCTGCCCTCTTCCCCCCCCCCTCTCCCCCGCCACTGACCGACGGTGGTTTGTGAGTAATACCCTGCCACACATGACTCCACGTCGTCAACGAACAGCAACGTGTCCGGGACGGTAATGTTTTTGGGAACAGTTCAATACACGTGGAGGACCGTGGCTCGACCATTTTGAACTGAATGTGAAAACGGTGAACTTCAACTGTGGAATATGTTTATCATATGCAATGACATTTTGGTTATGGGTTTACAAACAATTTAATTGTATGTTTTTTTTGCATTTATTTAGTGTGTTTAGAGTGTTAAGCTTGATCTGGAGTTTATCGCATTCAAGCATATATGTTGTTAGTGTCGTTACCGACAGTAGGTTAAGTGTGTGTCGGCACGGGGCATTGGTATTTTGTGGTCTGGTTAATATGCCCCTCTCAGTAGAAGAAACTCACCGGTGAGTAGGACAGGTGTCTCTATTTAAAGTATGGTTATGTGAAATAATTGTTCTAAATTCAAATTAAATCACATATTAAATGTAACTTTTTCCTGGTTGGTTCCACCTGTTACACATGCATGTAATACTTGAACAACAACTGATATTGACTAAGGATCATTCGAAATCCCGAGTTACATTGAACTCACCAGAAGACTCCCAGAGGTGTGGACACTGACTTTCACACCTTTAAGCATTGGTATAAATACCTGTAGGAACCATTGTTCTGGAGTTCGCTGGTGGAGGCAGCAGACGGGCACTAGGGATGGTCAAAGGACTGACCTGGGAACTGTTGGTCGCTGAGACCAGCGGCTCCTCAGCTGAGATGTTCTTTTTACCACAACGCCATCTCCTTTATTAAATACATTTGGTTGTAACCTTGTGATCAGCGATGACCTCTGTCCGTCCGGCGTTTCTTCATTTTTGAACCCAACAACACGCACACCATTTTGATGCAGGACAAACATCAGAAACCTCCCACTGTGGGCAAAGAATAGCTCGCTCTGGTGAATAAATCAATACGTTCTTTAGTGCAGAGGCGCGATACCGGGTAACGCTTTGGAACTTTTATCCCTTGCCAAAAAGAAATGGCTGATAAATCAGGAATATGTGGAGATAAAACCACACATAAAGCCTGTCGCAGAGCACACGTCTCCAGCGGCAGTGATTTACAGCAGGCTGAGCTAAATTGCTCACCGTCAGAAGCCGTAATGGATGCCAGCATCTGCTCTTAATTTCTGTGGCTGGGGATAGATATTGCTGCTGTTATTTTCTCCCACAGAAATTTTACTGATGTCTCCCAAAGTACCCTATTGCGTTACATTTGAACCATATGGGCATAAAATGGTGCAATTAAAGACACACTGAAAGCATCTGAAATTGATCACTAAGACGGATAATTTTGTTTTTCCAAAGGCATCCCTGTTTCTCCTACTGTGGATCCCATGATGAGCTCCAAGTTCTAAAACAAGAATAGAAATGGAGAATATAGACAAAAGAGAGAAATTGACATAGTGTCAGCTGTAATGTGTGGCTGAATAAATAAAACCCATGACTGGCTAAAAAACCCATCGCTCTGGTTGTAAGGTTTCCTAAAACAACCTTCATTCAAACTCGATAGCAAATCAAACACATCTTGCCATAATCAAAAGTAAACCCATCAATCTCTCTGCACGTTTAGCAGTGGCTGAGTTGCCACGAGATACAGCGGCGCGTGCAATGACATCCAATGACACACCGTCTAAAACAACAAAGGTCACGACCAAGGTGCCAAGAGGTACTCGAGCATGCAGCGCCCAAAACATCATGCAGCCTGCTGCAGGAACAATGCACCGTGTCAGTGCACCGTCAAACAGGTGCAACACGCATCTCCTGGCAGAGATGATACTGGTGGAGGTTGTAACCAGTGGCGGTTCTGGGCACGGGCGAACCGGGCAGCCACCTGGGGCGGCATTTTTTTATGGCTCATGGGGGGCGGCACGAGCGCTGGAAAAAAAAATCCTCTGCTCCGCGAAGCAGTTTTCTATCATCTATCGTTTCACTGTGTGGGGAATTGGCAGATTGTGGCCCCCTGCGGCTGCAGGCGCCCTGCTTGTTGGAGGTGCTGTGCACAGAAGCTGTGTGAGTAGGGGAAAAGGAAGGGGCGCGCGGGGGACAGTTCACCTCTGGGTCACCCAAATGGAACGGTCGGATAAGGGGGGGAGCAGGGGTCGGGGGATTCACTGTTAAATACGCTAATGTAATTAGTGGGCTAAAGTCAGTCACACCCCGACTTTCTTACAATTAACGCACATTTCAATAATGATAAATGCAAGCCTATAGTTCCTGCACATTTTTGTTTTTATGAATATTGAATTGAAATGGCCAATAAAAATTGGTAATACAAAACGATTATGTGTCACCTGTCACCAAGGTTAATTGGTTTAGTCTTGACTTCTGGTCGTGACTGACAGTGTTGGGGGGATGGGAAATCTGTTGCTTGTCGAGTCAGAGGCAAATAAAAACAGATGGACAGAAAAAGGTTAAAATCATCAGGTTCCCACTACAGAAAGAAAAGAAAAGAAGAGGAGGAGAAGCAAGCAAAAGATGGAGGTATGCAAATATGTTGTCTCTCTGTATGATTATACATGTGTCATACATTAATTGGTGGGGTAACTCTTTCGTCTGTTAGCCTTTTTGCTATGTTGCTGAATGCTTATACAACAATAATTCGGTTTTAACTCAACAAACACAAGGTTTGTAATTTCACCATAATATGTGCTTTGATACACAAAACTGTTACAAGTTCAGTTATTATTTATTTCCATCATTTGGTTTAATGTTAGGTCCTGTCATTAACCAACGGAATTCTCAAATCTGTAGGTAGTTTCAAAGACGGACATTTGCTATTTGCTACAACTGTATTTTTGTGACAAAGTATTGTTTAACAGTCAGAACTAAAAGTGTGCCATGCATAGAATTCAAGGCTGTAACCGAGGAGCTAATGTTTCCTCCCTAAAAGTTAGATTAATATAGCATGTAATGAAAGACATTTAGTGTAAGGGCATGTTTATTTAACCCTACTATATTATGTTTGGGGTCAATTTGGCCCCAGGCTGTTTTAGCTGTATAAACATAATCCTACGGTCTTTTGATGTAAATTTTAATTGCAAATGAACTACAATTTCAGGGTCACTTTTAAAATATTTTGGAGCATCCTCTGCTACTGGTCAGGAGGAGCCACCTACCTCCCCTGCTTACACATGACTGCTAACTGGCCCTCACATCTGACTGACAGTATTCGGACTGAGCTGGTTCACAGAGGACCAAGTAAGGTTCCACCTGGCTTTGTTTTCCGTAGAAATAAGAGTGATGGGAGATGTTGCCACCACCAATATTTTATGAAGACATTAGTAAGTGTTGAAAAGATGGCAAGAAGTTGGCTGATTTATTCAATGACGAACAACAGCCTCTTTTGCTTCTGCTGCAAATTGTTTTCCAAGAGGAACATTCATTTAAGTGCAGCAGGGATGGCAAATTGGAAACATGCAAGCGATTACCTCACATCCCATGAAAACAGTATTGAACACCTCAATTGAATGAAAGCATGGAAGTAACTGTCTGTGAGGTTACAAAGTGGGAAAACTATTGATAACCTGGAGATGGCACTTCTGGAGGCTGAGAGGGTCAGATGGAGAGAAGTGCTGACACGTCTCACAGCTATTGTGCAGTCACCGGCAGTTTGAAATTTGGCTCTAAGGGGACACACAGAAACAGTGTTCACACCATCAAATGGAAATTTTCTCAAAGAGGTTGAACTTATGGCCATGTTTAATCCCATTATGAAAGAACACCTTAACCGTGTTGAAAGAGGAACAGCAAGTCAAAACAGCTACCTAGGCCATCATGTGCAGAATGAGCTGATTGAATTGTTGAGCAGCCAAATCAGCTCTGCTATAGTGGATGATATCAAGCAGGCAAAGTTTTTTTCTGTGATTCTGGACTGCACCCCAGATATGAGCCACATAGAACAGTTGTCAGTGGTCATTAGAGCGGTGTCACTGATGGAGAAGCCCCATGTCATGGAACATTTTATGGGATTTTTGGAGGCAGAGGAGTCCCCAGGCCAGAACTTGGCATCCATGATCCTGACGAAACTTGAGGACTTGGGAATTCCTTTTGAAGACTGCAGACGACAGTCATATGACAACGGGACAAACATAAGGGGCAAAAATAAGGGAGTTCAAGCCAGGCTCTTAGAAAAGAATCCCAGAGCTCTGTTTGTGCCATGCGCCGCGCATACATTGAATTTGGTTGTGTGTGATGCTGATCAAGAGATCTGTTGATGCTATCAGTTACTTTGGTGTCCTGCAAAAGCTATACACATTATTTTCAGGCTCCACCCAAAGATGGGCCATACTGAAGAAGCATGGGAGCATCACTTTAAAGATGTGGGCAGAAACAAGGTGGGAGAGCAAGGTCAAAAGTGTTGAGCCCATGAGGTACCACGGAGCTGCCGTGAGAGAGGCTTTAATTGAGGTGAGAAACCACACCAAAGACCCTGCTGTAAAGGCTGAGGCCCAGTCTTTGTCTGAGGAGGTGGGGTCATACCGCTTCAGCATTTGCACAGTTGTTTGGTATGACATGCTATCTTCAATACAGCATGCCAGCAAACTCATGCAGTCTCCTGATATGCATGTGGACCTGGCTGTGAGTCTTTTGAAGAAGACTGAGCAAGGTCTCCAGAGCTACAGGGCAAGTGGCTTTGTGACTGCACAGATGGCGGCCAAAGACATTTGTGAAGAAATTCATGTGGAGGCTGTTTCAAAACAAAAAAGGCTGAGGTCTACAAATTGCCACTTCTCATATGAATCACATGATGAGCCTATCAGCGATGCACTTATGAAGTTGGAGGTTGGATTGTTCAATGTTGTCGTTGATGCAGCCACATCAGCCATGAAGGAGAGATTTTCCACATTGCTCAAAGGTGGTCTCGCCCCGGGCGCCATTCAATGCAGAACCGCCCCTGGTTGTAACCAAGAGAGTTGGACTAAACGACGCGTCCTGTTAAGAGCAGTGCTCTTCATCCATCATTCATCCATCTCCAGCGGAGGATAATGTACTTTGTAAACAAAAAAAGGGGTGAGGGTGTCCATTAATTACCGTTGTTCAGAGAGAAAGATTCCAAATGTCCCACTGCTAAAAACCAATGCAGTACCACACTACACCGCCAGGGGATGAAGTGAAAGGCGTTTTCACCTTTGCTGCTTAAAGGGTGATGCAACAGTTTCTATGATATGCAGGTCTCTTGAATAACCAGTAGATGGCATCAGCAGTTTAAGACTGACACTTGTGGCCACGAAGCTCACTATCAAGACAGACCACATTAGTAATTATTTGATTAGACATGACAATTAAGTACACCAAGACCAAAGGAATGGCATTCACCTGGTTTTCCATTTAAACATCAATTGCTATGGGAAAGTGTGATGATAGTATATGGTATAGATGCGTTAATGATTTGGATTGGAAAAGGATGGTTTGAATTTGATCAAAGCGAGTGGTGTCTTATAAGGGGTAAATAAATAATGTGGACATATTCCATGCGCCAATGAGAAACACATAACTATGTGTCAAGTGTCTCACTTTTGTGAGGTTCAAACTGCAGCTCCCCACTTGAAAGGGCAGCTTGCTAAGAAGTGTAGACTGGATTCCACTCAATGACCAAGATTCGGACTTTTTATTTTGTAAAATTGTCCAGGTCAAACCAGGTGAAAAACCTTGAAATACAAACATGAATGTAAGGTCAAAGAAATATAACCCATGAAACCATAATCAATTCACATACCCAACATCACATACTTAATTTATAATCTACTGGAAATTAACCTAAAAAATAAGTAGAAAGACAACCCAAATTTAAAGTATCCCAATACTAAATTAAATACATTTTTAAAACACTATTTAATGATGATTTTAACCTTATAAACTTCAGCAGCTTTTAACTCTGGTGATACACACAAATCAATTTTTATCCAATTACCTTTAGTTTGAATACTTTTTAAAACACACATTAAATATATGGACATTTGATTTTGCATTTCATGCCATAAGTAGTCAGCCACTCAAAAGCTCACCGGCTCCTTCTTCAGCCTTTGCAAGCTTTATTCCTGCAGTCTCCTCTTTCCAAGCTCTTCAATCTCGCTTTCTCACACTGCTCGCTCTTCACTGTCCTGTGAGTGAGTGACTCCAACCCCCCTGATCGCCAGATCATCTCCACCTGGTGCATTAAAATCTCCGCCTCCAGCCTGAGAGACACACCTAAACCTACCTCCCAGCCAGAGAGGGGCTCGGTCTGCAACTCAACTCAACAATGTGTCTATTATGATACCAACAATGAATCTAGCAATTGATTAGAATAGAAAACATGGCCTTATGAGTTAATAATGTGAATATTTATTGGACAAAATTCACCAGTATGACCGAGGTAGAGGCAACATGACATCTGTTATATATCCCCCTGGTCTACAATGAGTGAATGAGTGAGTCAATGAATGAATGAGCTGTGTGTAGAATGAATGAATGGGGCGTGGAGACCATGTCCCCGAGTGACGGCTTGGACCACCGACGTACGTGGCGAGGCGAAGTTACGGCAGCGGAGCGACATGAACGGGCTGATAGAACCACGACTACCGGCTCCACTACTCTGTAAGTACGGGAGTGTTTGGATGAAGCACACATGGAACTATAACCGGGTGTTTTACTTGTGCTGCCCACCCGATACGGGAAAGACGGCCCTTTTTGTTAAGCTAGTTAGCGTTAGCGCAGGTAGTTTGCTAGTTAGCATGCTAGCTTGGAGCATGCTAGCGTGCAGCATGATGACCTGGACCAAAAGTAAACATCCCAGAATATTTTTCGTATGTTTGGTGTTACTAATGCGTTAGGTTGTTGCTGTACCCATACATGTTATTGCATTTCACACTGAAGATACGTTTTTAAAGCAATGGGGGCTAAATACAGATTGCAAGGGTGAAGGGCTGAATTCAACAAGTTGTGCTCTGTAAACAAGAGGGCCAACACATTGTAAGTTACTGCTGCTTAAATCATGATACTGTGTAATGTACCTGGACATGTTACTCCAGAAATACCATAAGTTGCAGATGAATTGTTATCTTGTTTATAATGTAATAAGTAAACCATCTATAAATGAGTGTTCTAACGCACCTGCTGTTATTATTATTATTAGTTTATTACTGTCATCATAAACCCAAATGACCAACTTTGCCTTTGTGCTTCCCTTCTCACAGGTTTCTGCGGGTGGTGGTTGCATCTGATGGAGGTTACGTCTGATGATGGTTGTCCCTGCACTGGTCCTGCCTTACCCCTGGCTTAATAATCCACAATATTAGAATCATTTATGTTGTAGGAATCGGATGTACTGTACATCTTTTAAGTTGTTCACACCTTCTTCCCTACTGTTTTCCCCTCAGGTTTCTCCAGGTTGAAGGTGTTTTACATTTTGGGGTTTAGGGGATAGGGTGTTGCATGTTTACAGATTGCAAAGCTGAACAAAATAAAATGATTTGAATTGAATAAACACGTTGACCAGAGAAATCTGTTCTGTGCACTCTGACTCCCTTTACACAAAGAATCCTCAAGTGAGGATGAGGGAGATGCAGCTGATTTCAGGTATACTATCCCAACTCAAGTGAGCCACATCTTGTTTCAGAATCTATAATGAAGTTCCAATGATTCAGAAAAATGGTCTACAAACACAGAATTGTTGAACAAAGAAATGTTGTTTCTGCACTTTTAATTCCATAATTTATTTTCCTGAAAAATATATTTTATTTCTGTATTGTTTTTAATTAGACAAAGTGCTGTTATATGTAGAGTGTTATATTTATAATAAATACAAATCAATAAAATAATGTGTTTGTCCTTGTTAAGGGCTGTTAACATGACAACTGTGACTAAGTATGTAACTTGTAAGTTTCCATCGAGCAATTTATCCGTTGAAACAACGTTTAAAAGACGTCTATGGCCCGACGTTGAAAACACGTTGCAAATTGGTTTAAAAGTGAAAGTTGTTTCAACGTCTATTCGTAGACGTTGAAACAACTTTCGCGTATAGACCCGTTTTCAACGTGATTTATAATATCGGTGGTAAACTTACAAATGTGGACGTAGTTTCTTTTTAAACCTCTAAAATAATGATATAGCACACAAGAGAAGACGAAATATTACCGTATTAAAAAATCACGTTGAAATGTGGTCTAAACATAGACGTCTTTTCAACGTCTACGAATAGACGTTGAAACAACTTTCACTTTTAAACCAATTTGCAACGTCTTTTCAACGTCGAGCATAGACGTCTTTTAAACGTCTTTTCAACCAAAAAATGCTCACTGGGAATATAGTCACCCCCGCCAAAGCCAACCCCTGCGCAGGCTGAATTAATGTGGTGCTATTTTTGGGAGCCCCGTGTTTCCAGGGGAGACCTAATGACGCAATGACGTCAATGCGGGTCAATTGCAGACTGGAGGAATTGAGTGGCTTCCATTTGGGGCTTTTGCAGTATTTCGCTACAGAAAGGATGGAAACGAGTACAAAATGGAAGTGTATTTCCTCCAAAAAAGAAATGCATCGGAAATAGAGGTGAATCAAAATGCAGAGGTGGAAATGACCACAGTGGCACCACGTCGCCTCGACCATCCGTCAGCATCCGCGATAGTAAGGGAGGTGTGTATGTAAGGATGGGTTTCTTTTGTTTGTGGTCCTCACCCACGGCGCTTCTCCGCCATGGCACCTGCCTGTGGAGTAACATTTTGTGTAGGGTTTCTTTTTTTGGATGTAGCCCACAAACCACCGACTGTCTTGTTCTTCGTAAGATATTGGTGTGTGTGTGCAGTCTTCGTTGTTGTGGTGTTTTCCCCGCACGACGCCGCGAGCTTGTCTTTTCCACCACGTTATTTTAATTTTTCGGACGCTTTCTTTCTCCCGAAGGGGCTTTATCAATTCCGAAATGTTCCGAGCGCTCGCATCTAGACGCACAGAGGTAACAAGAGCACCTTCTCCCCGCGGCTCGTCAATTAATACAGCTGTTGACCAATTGGGTCTTTTTGGGTGGGTTAGTTTTACGCGATGTTGTCCGTGCGCCAGCCTTTGACTTTCAAATCGCTGTGCAGAATGTGCGCTGTGCTAAGAGGGATGTCCGTTTAGTGGCGCTCAAGATTGTGCGCGTCATGGTCGCTCGCAGCTCAACGCGCACGGACACACGTTGGTGGCGCGTTGGTGATTTCGCATTCGTGCCAAAACTTTGAATTCGCCTCCGGATAATCTCCCCACAAGTCCGAGTTGAGAGGGTTTGCCAAGTGTTCCCGCTGCCGTGTGTTTCCGTCCCAGCTCGTTAGAGGAGGGGCATTAGTCAGGGGCCGCCAGGATGAAATGACGCTTCAACCCCGTCGCTGCAAGAAAAGCGAAAACAAGAGGGATGCATGTTGCATGGAGTAGGAATAACCTGCTTAAATACACGCGTACGCCTATTGTCTGACACATTTATAATGTCGTGAGTGGAGAGGTCTTTTAGAACCATGGAGAGCTCACATGAAGATGAGCCAGTGGGGTCTGCTCTCTTTCCTCTTGTAGAGCACTTTATGAGACATCCCATCCGTGTCTGTCACAGTAATACAGGTATTTCACCTGATCACTGATCGGCCACAAACGTGATATTTTTTTACCTTTTACTGGAGCCATAACACTTTTACATTTTAGCGCCTGTATGAAATAATATTTGTCAACTATTTGGGTAATAATTTTCAGTTGGCTAAATAATGTCTGAAGATTTATGTTCATGTACTAACCAAAATTTGGATCCAAATTTAACATCGGAACACCTGAAACAAACGTTTCTTTCTCCAAATGATCAAATATATTAATACTCTCAACATTTTGAGTTTTTTCTCCCCTTCTTAATTCCCAAACAGTATTTATTCTATTTTTTTTATAGGAAAGTCACAATACGCTTCTGCACGCTCTTGGACGTATAATTCCTTTATTCATAAAGAAGCAAAATATATCAATCTCAAATGCTTTATGTGTTTATAGTGTGCCAATTGGCATTACAGATCTGTAATGTGTGTTGAAAATAAATCACAGAGTGGAATTTAGGAAGCTGCCTGGAAACCCATATTTCTCAATTGTTTCCACTATCCAAGTCCTTATATTTCTCTTCATTTTAAAAGGATTTGTGGTTTATTTTGTTGATGATACGTGTGTTTGTCTATTTGATATATCGTTGGTCAATATTTGTTCACCAATACTGACACAGCTCCTAAAATGATCGGTGACGGAGTTTATTCATCGGTACAATAATGTATTGTAATGTAAATGTAAATTATGCTTTTTCCTTTTTTTTTTCATTGAATGTTCACGCTAAACTGTCCACAATGGGTAGTAACAATCAAGGCATGAACATGATTACTGGTCTTCTTCAAAGTGTGATGTTTGGATACACTTTCCAGTCCAAAGCTTCAGTCCAACAGGATTTACAGAAGAAAATGTGACATCCATAAGGAAATTGTTATATGACTCCTTTCAGTCCAAACAGATGTTCAGTCTCACACATCTGTTATTGTGTTTTTCAGATGCCGGACCCACTCTGTATGATCGTCGGCCATGATTTGTTTCTTTCAGGTCTTTTTGCGGTCTGGACTTGCTGTCACATGACAATCCAGGAAGCCCTTACCCCAAAAAGCATCTGCAAGAGGCCCTAACAACCAGGATGGTTCACACATGTTTTCATGTTGACATAGGGCTTCACAACATATAAATTGAAATCTAACTCTTTACATTTATGTTAAGCGTGAGTAGCATGAGTACAGCGTGAGTACATTAGTGTGCATTTGACTTCCTCATTCCAACGAAAAAAGTCAGTGTGCGTGTCAAAATTCACACAGTACCTGTCGTTAAATAGTTTGAGTAAATGTAAATCACTCACCCTGATTTTGACGGTTCCACTCAAAAACCAGCAGGAGATAAGAATTAAGACCCTTAAATGTAATGTAAATGCATGTGAAGTGAGACATTGTTCTTCCACGAGGTGGCAGTGAGGCTCTGTTCCTTTTTCCTTTTTTGGACTCGGAAACAAAACTTGGAAATCTCACTTACCCATAATATATTCAAAGACACACCAGTAACCCAGTTGGGGCGTGTGTCTGGTTATTTCCAGCATAATAAGTAATACAAATGTGGTGGCATATGTTTTTCCTTAAAGTGAATGACGCTTTTTGGCCTATTGTTAACATGTCTGGAATCAATAAATAATTCCTTTAGAAATTTGTCATTTCAAGAGTGAAAAACACGAGTTGCAAGCAATTTCTGCCCGACAGTGATGCATGTTGTGCTTCTAGTTAAATACACATAATAACACCTCATCACATTAATGGTAAACTGATCTTTATCTATTTGCAACAAAACTATCGATCATCAATCGATATGAACATATACAAACTGGTCTAAAAAGTCTCTCAACACGTCATTGATCATAGTTTGAAAAACTGCTGGGGCATTGGTGAGGTCAAAAGGCAGACTAGATATTCATAATGTCCGGATGGCGTCTTGAATCCTGTTTCCCACTCATCTCCCTCCCTAATGCAAACCAGATGATAAGCGTTGCATAAAAAAAAAAAATCTGTGCCTGTTGAAGCTGGTCGAATACTGTAGTCATGAGGGGAAGGAGATATCTGTTCTGAACTGTAATTTCGTTGAGTTACGTCTTTTTTCCCCACAAAGAAGAAACCAGCCCCTGCTGGGGACGAGGAAGCCCCGATCAAACCTGCTCTCAGAGAAAACTCGATATGGTCTTTCATAGCCTGCCTCTCAGGCCCAGAAACGGAAAAAATACGGCCCTTCGGGATGGTGGAGCCGGGCAGGAGGCCAATGGCAGTGAGGTGGTAGGGCTGTGGCTTTGCTTTTACTAAAAACCTCCGCGAGATGATGGTAGCAGCTTGGCACCTTGGTCAGATCGGGGGTCTCAGAATCTGTGACAGGATGAGTCAAAACTCTGCAGGGATCTTCTCTTGGGGATGTGACTCCCGACACTGGTTCCCACCACTCCCCCTCCCCACGCCATAATGTCCTCGGTGCGCCAGATATGCGTGGGTTGTGGCAAATTAGTCACAGAAACCCGAGGATGAGATGATGCAGAGGTGAGTGCATAAGGTACAGCCCTATGCGCTCCCAATGATCGGCAATGCAAAGAGCTGAATAGTAAACAAATGCAAAACCAAAATCTCTCTTATAGAGGAAATAACAAAAGAATCAATCACAAAAAAAGGCTCTAAACTAAATCAAGGAACTGTGGAGCGATTAACGGCACAAAGCCAACTAAGGAGTCCACAACGTGGTTTGGGATAACTATGACTTGGGCTTAATTCTTTCATGAGGCGGGTGTGCAAGGCGAAAGGACATGACACACTGGCACATGACAAGGGGAGACATGATGGAAGTGTGGGAACAGGTGGACACAATCAGGAATCAGGGAAGACAATCGGACTGGTGACACATGAGGAAGGGCAAGGAACCTGAAACGAGAGGAGAGTTCATTTCCAAAATAAAACAGGAAGTCACAAAACATGGAGACAGGACAAAAACCCAACTTGACATACAGGTGTGACATCCTGGTGTGAGTTTGTTCTGTGACTTGTTCTGGTTTCAATTGAACAATCATTTTTTTAAATCCTAATTTTGAGACCCCAAATGGTTTCATTTTCCTAAATATAATAGTGAATTTGTTTTTTTAGTCAGGGTTTTTTTCTACAGGAATGTGACATTTTTAAAGCCCCCTCGACTCCAAAATAAATTGATAGATAAGGGTTAAATTATAAAGGGTGTCAATGTAATTAGATTAAAAAAAAACTCCACCACACTAAGCTTCATCAAAATCCTTTTATACCTTGATTATTTAACTGGAACTAAAATGAGTTATAATTTGCCTTCTAGAGAAGCTATTTGACTCTTGAAGGCCACTAAACCGTGTTGCGTTCATGACATGATTTTTTTCCGATTGGTTTAAGTAAAGTCTAAAGTCAACTTCACTTCTTCCCATCTGTCTTGAGAACAATGAATAGAAAAGGAGAGATTTTTCCCAAAACATTTCTGTTCAGGGCTCCTGAGCTGCCTTGTCGGCCTTTCAGCCCAGTGGTATTCATGCCGACCCAACGCAGTTTCCTCTCCTGATGCCGTTTACTTGCATCGCTCATGCTCACTTCAGAGTTAAATGACAAGCAATACAAGAGTAGGGGGCCAGTTTTTTTGCGGTACACATCAGTGATAAATAACTTCTCATGAGCAGCTACCACTTTTGAACAAACACATACAAACACACAAACATCGTTTGATTGAAACGTTAAAAGTAATTGCGGGACATTCTTTGTTTCAGCCGAATCTCTTGTCCATGGGTTTGATCCTCATTTTATTTTCAAATGACTTTTGACTTCAAATCACTTTTATGTGACGAAGGAGTTCATCCGTTGGGTTTAGGAAGGAAAACACAAAAGCACAAAAGCTCACGATCAACAAAAAAACAGCCATATGCAACGTGTTCTACTTTGCTGAGAGCAATATTTATGTCAAGACTTTGTAATGGGACAACGAGTGGGATCAATGGCATCCATCAGGCCGATTTGAAATTGAAAGTAGCCTTGAGAAGGCTTCAACGCCACTGGGGGCATCGGTATTTTCTTTTACAAAACCTCCTTTACATGATTGCATCCTATGATGCGGCTTCATCATCACACCTGGCCACAGTTGAGATACAACTGCACCTATTTGACGCAATGGATGGATGAATCAGTTCAAGCACCAGTGATATGATGAGCCATTTGAGAGGAATTCCAGGACAAACGCCTCAAGAACAGAAGTTCCTTGATCGGCGGTTGCTGCCAGTTTTATGTGGGGCATCGACAGATGGTGGGGTTCATTCATGCACCTGCCATCACTTCTGGATAGATCGCCTGTGTGTAGCTAATGATGAAGGACTACTTGTATTTCCTCTTTCTTCCTCTGAGGCCAAAGCACCTCACATCACTCACTAGCGTTGATTCGCCTGCGGACACCAAGGTTCGAGAGCAAACACACATTTTATTTGGATTGAGGGAAGTGTTTGCTCTTTGATTGTAATATGCTCCTCCAGCAACACGTACAATCACTGTCATGCAAGTGAATATGCAAAAGTATAAAGGTTTTCATTACTGCTGGCCTCAATCTGCAAAGGTCTTAGTGTTTAGATGGGCATCCTTTCAGACGGAGCATTGCAATGAATGCAGAATTTTTAGAAAAACTATGTAATAATGTTATATTTCCCTGCATTCTCTTTTTAGTGGATATTTGAGAATTGAGTTGTAACGATAACTGCACTGCAGCCCACGGCACAAAATGCTCTACAAAATAATTACTTTGGTTCATTTATGAACTTGAATCATCTCTCTTTGTTGGTTAATGTTAAATGAACAATAAATAAATAAACAAAATGATGCAAGAACTTATTTCCAGTAAGTCTGTTTTTAAGTTGCTCGGTAACACGTTAACGCTGCAGTGATGTGACTTATTAATTCCAGAGCAGCAATGGTTGGAAACGACATCAGCCAAATAAGCCTTTAAATATCTTAGCCTTGCATAAGATGTCACAAGTTAAAGTCTTCACAAGTTCACTGAAGTGTTTTAACACTTGATCCTTCGTGTTAGGCTGCTTTTGTTTCTTTAGGTCATATAACTGATTCCTGATGAAACTGGCATTGCTCAACTTGTTATTTTTATTGTTAGACTTATAGTCGTAGTCACATAGCGATTCTGAAGCCCTTCCTCAATGAAAAGCTGACTCAGGGCTTTTCCAACGAGTTTAGTTGTGTTAGCGTCACCAGAGGTTTGTGAAAACCATCATCAAAGTTACGTCACGCTGTGACTCACGCGGGCAGATTCTGCCGAGCGGAATTCCTGGTTTATATGTTGCATCCAGAAAAGTAATCTGATGCTGCGCAAGGCCCGTTACCATGAATTATGTACGCATGGGGCAGGTCAGCAACACGCTTTCAACATTTCGTCTTCATATGTCGTCAGATGTCGTCATTCCCTGTAGTATTACCCTTGTTCGTCTGACCCTAAAGGGATTAATGGTGCATCCTGCATGGTCTGCAGAAATCAAGCTGCATAAAGCAGAAAGGAAATGCCTTTGACTGGCCCCTCGCATGAGCTGCCTCTCACTGGATGAACGTTTAAAGAAAAGCATGGAAAATTTTATATGAACCTTTGGGGTCAAATCAGAGCAACTGCGGATGTAGCTGACTGTTCACAGATAAGCAGTCAGGATATAATGCATACAATGTGTCTGACTCAAGACGGGCCATCCACATTTCCTGTTTAGTGATACTTTGCCAGACTAAATCCTGGATTCATCCATGACAATGTCAGGATTTCTCCATGAAATTAAAACCTTTTTGTTTCATCCAATTGCATTCCTTCTTGTCTTTCTTTTTACTTACTTGGCAGAAACTTCTTCTTTGACGTAGTTTTCTCAGACAACCTTGACGTCATGTCAGTTATGTTTACTCTGCTCAATGTGACACTCGCCACGTGTTGACAGCGTTATGAGCCCTCTGTGTGCGGGAGAGAGTCCGTGCGTGTGAATTGCACGAGGCATTATGACAGTTTACTGTAAGTTACCTTGAGAAGTTTTGTTCCACGTGCTTGCGGGCCTCTCTTTAAACATGCATTGGCCTCTCTGACATCTTTTAGCTTGTTAGAAATATGATGATCACTTTTTCAAAAAGAGAATTGAATATGAGAAAATAACTAGCAGAAAGAATTATCAGGCAATTCTTTTAGATGAACATTGACGTTAAAAGGAGTTTTTGTGTTAGAAGTTATTATTAGAAGACGTGGTGTTAATATTTTATGTATCGGTTAAAAGTATAAGTAGGGGGATATTGCAACCTACGTTACGTGAAAATTATACAGTGTCCTTGTTTTCTGGTGTTAAAACTAAAACACAATACATTGGTATAGAGTGAATAGTTAGTAAAGCAGATGACTCAAACACTGCATGTTTGGCTGAAATAAAATTATTATTTCTACTTGCTTAATGTAATAATATAAAATTATTTAAATTAAATAAAAATAAAAATTGATCTCCATTTATGAGATGCAGGTCGTTTAAATATTCCAGGATTATTAGGTTTTTTTTTTGATTGCTTGTTTATTTTCTGCTTCTGTGAGCTACCCATGCTGCTGTGCGCTCGTTGTTTGGGATTCCTAAATCAATACTGACGTAACTGGCAGCATTAGGCAATGATTACATTGGTGGGCAATGAATTGAGAGTGTCGGTACCAGATGTCACATACAGTATATGGCCAAAGCCACAGAATAAATAGCATTGTTGTCATTTCTATTTGTGAACTTTGAGGTATCACTATTCTTAACTGCTTTGATAGTTTTGTCAATTCATGCCCAGGTGTACTCGCACACTTTTCTCCCCACTTCCACCATGGGAACGGGGGTTACAGGATGGGGAGAGGTCAAACAAGTGAGGGGGTGGGTGGGTGGAGAACTGTTGTTGAGAGATATGAGTAAGACATGAGTCAACAGCCCCATACTATAAGATGTTCTGATGGAGCCCAACGATGGCACAGCACAGACTTCCACCCAAGGTAAGGTCAACTCTCCTCTCCGCCTCGCTCCATCCAGCTCCATCACTCGGGCTTCGGCTCCTGCCTTCGTGGCACTGTCTCAGCTCACCGTCGCATTTGGTCTTTGGTTTTACAAGTACTGTACCCAACTTCTCATTCAACTGAATGGGAGGAAGAAAGTGTTTGAGAACATTTGGATGGTACTGTATGTTGGATGTGTTTGTAAAAGGGTTGATTAGGTTGATAGCTCATGTTATTAGGAGCTCGTAACCTTCGGTCTACTCCTCTCAGAGTATGCAGCAGAGATTTGGAAACAGAGGGGGTTGACAATATTAGTTACCAGCCAAAAGCAGGTGATCTTTGTACTTGTTACGTGGTCGAGACTTCACAGGTGTCTCTATCAAACATAATGAGTTATTATTATTATATGGGAGTATATGTGTATGTATAATATAATGAAATGCACATTTCTCTATTTAGGAACACGTAAACGCTTTTCTGACTTTGGTGCATCTAGAGAAAAAACATGGCCTACACTTGGACCCTCCTCTTTTCACTACTGCCCATTTTAAGCGTTTGCACAGCTTCTCCTCTGCCAAGTGTGGAAGTGATGAAGAGGGCCAAACAGCTCGTGGTGAGACTCGACGAGTTTCAGGTAATATTTACAGTTCTGTTTGAGGGAGGCCGCGCATGCAAAGTATTTCCAAAAGTTGGTGTAATTCTGACTGACTCATGATCTTTCGCACGCTGCAGTTCCCCACCGAACTGACCACCGGCGCACTGGATTACGATTTTTCTGGAACGAAATCCATTGTGGCGGCTTTGGAGCGCTGTAACAGCCCGATCTCGGAAAGCCTGGAAGGGGTCACTCAGGTCAAGACAGAACTCTCTTCGCTGATAAGTTTCCTTCGTCAGTTGAGGCAATGCAGTGAGGATCCGGAGCCAACGCCGCAGGATCAACGGTTTACTCAAAGTAAGACCTTCGAGAGCCTAAAGAGAACAAGGGAGTATCTCCAGCAGCTGCAGCAAAATCTGGATAACCTTGACACTTGTTGAAAGACAGATATTAGGAACAATATCTGTAAATTGTGGCCTCGTTTTTGGAGAATGATTTGTCAGGTCTGCATCAAGAATGTGTGACTTTTTGACATGAACTTATTTATATATTTTATTTATTTAAACTGGATAAAATGTATATTTTCTAACACTGTCTCACTGTGATGCTAACTGTGCTTCTATCTATGCTT
The DNA here is from genome assembly GCF_964276395.1 of Gasterosteus aculeatus. Classification (NCBI taxonomy): domain Eukaryota; kingdom Metazoa; phylum Chordata; class Actinopteri; order Perciformes; family Gasterosteidae; genus Gasterosteus; species Gasterosteus aculeatus. The sequence goes on along the minus strand of NC_135709.1, from coordinate 18,866,338 downwards.
TGCAAAAATATATAACACATCTTTGTATGACAATACGGTGGTATCAACAGTGCACTCGGCTGTAGATCTACTTTTTGGTAGCAGCCTGAGGAAGTGTCACAATAACCAGCAAAAACTAAGTTCAAACTTACCCTGATCAACAGCTCAGGGCAAAGGGTAACTTCCATATCAGTACAATATCTCCAACTCCTTTGTAAATGTTTATTGATATCTGAAAATATTTTGACATTTGGCTTTTTCATATTGAATAAAAATGAATACATATAACAAATATATTGTGGTACGCAAGTTTATCACGGATACATTAAGAAAAAGAAGAGATCAGCATAAAGTGGAAGAGCAAAGCGATCCAGTTTAAACACATCTGTGGGTGTTCATCTCTTGCTTCACTAGTACTCAAGGTCCGTGAGTGGTGTTTATCCACAACTATCGATTATGATCCCTTTTGGTCGCACGTATTTGAAACTATCCAATAAATATAAATCACACTCTTTTAAAGTCCAGACAATAAAACCCACATTTATTTTTCCATATTTTCATAAAACGTACAAGAATGACATGGTTTGTTTGAGAGGTACAAACATGGATTACAGAAATGCTAAATAAGGATGAAGAATGTTAGAGCACGGCGCAGTTTCACAAACCTACTTCATGAGAACAACTGCACTTGTTTAAAGACCTCGGGACGCAATTGTGGATGACCTCTGTTGTGGTAGTCAAACACATTGTGTGTCTCTCTCGCTCTCTCAAACAAACAAACACTCACACACAAACGCAGCGTTAACTATCAAACCACTTGCTTCTCTTGAGATTGGTGACGTTGTCGCTGTTACCCATCAGTTTCTTCTTGTACTGCTCCACCAGGCTGTCAAAGCGGTCCCCACCATTTCTCTTGAAATTCTTCTTTTGGGTTTTAACCTTCAGGAACGAAATAAAAAGGGTTGTGAGGCTGAACAGAACAGAACAGAACGACTGTCTTACTTTGCATTCAAATGCTTGGAAACCTGAAATGAAATAGCACAGATGGCGGTAAGATGTGACGCGTTGAAATGGTGTTGTCCACACATTGCTCTGGGAAGTCTAAAAAATGTCAAACCACTGCGTACCAATTGCAACAGTCATTAATCCTTACAAGCGCAAATCTGTGCCTCAGTGAGCTTTCCCAACCACTTTTACTACCAATTCCGTCTCACCTTCTCTTTCCGTAAACTGGAAAACAAGCCAGTTTTTGAAAACCGAGGATTTTTGAAAACGTACAACTTAATGCAAAGCAAATGATGGCATTCATTAGGTACTCGTTTGAATCCGATCGTCTGTATAGCTAAAGGAATGTTGGCTGGCCTTTCTAGAATATGGCAGAATTTGTTACATTCATCACAACGCCACAAACGTTCAGTTCCAAGTGGAACTGCGGTCTACGGATAAATAATAAATAAAAAAATGATGTTAGAAAAAGATTGTTGGATCCACCTGATGTGGTTCTTAGGATTTTCTTTCCTTATTTAATAGTTGGTTATTTTTGAAGTAGGGGTCCTGAGCTCTTTGTTGGTGCTCGAGGTTTCCCAAATGTCCAAGCAGAGGACTTTAAACAGGAGTACTGACATGGTTTTCAATACTATCTGATAAACCAGCAGCTATTCTTCCCTGAGAGATGTTCTGTGAACAGGACCAAAGGCAGCAAATTAGCAAATACAACAGAAGTATTTATGAACCTGGTTGCTGCGCTGTGTGGGCTTTTCCATCTGCTGTCTTTGCCGGTCCTTCCTAGTGGATCCCGGCCGGCCTTTCTTGGGTGTCGGAGCCTGTTGCTTTCCCCTGTCACGCAATCTGTAAAGGACAACGGTTTGTAATGTGTGACAGAATTCTGTCTCTTGCTGTTAAAGAGACTTTTGGAATATGTTCACCCAAATTTAACATGACAAAGAATTTTCAGTTTTTTGCAAATCATTTTCAGATTTCTCTAATATTATATATTTAACACGTATCCAAAAAGAAATACCTGACACATTTTACTGTCTTCATTCAGATGCTTGATACGAGTACAGGTAAAAATAGGTGTACCTGATCTTAGGCCCCCGATGGGAAGGAAAGTTTAGAATCTTCTTCCGCTTCTTTCCATTCTCCAGACTAACATGCTCCACCTCAGGTTTGGTCTGGAAGCCTAAAAAGCGGGTGCCTTGCTTCTGGGTTTCAACAGGAGCTGACAATCACAGAAAACCAAACATGGTAAAGAAGTAAAGAAATGTAAACATAAAAGGTGAACCATGTTGGGAACAGAAATAAAAAGGCCACAGTAAAGTAGTTTTAATTCAGTGTCAAATGCAATGTGGTTTCTCAGCAGTGGGCTGAGGGTTCTCGCAACTTGGAAAGTCAAAGAGTGTAAAAACTGAAATAATAATTTCATACCTTGCTCGTTTTGTGTCGGCTTAGATGAGGATTGTGCTTCATTTTGACCTTTCCTGGGTCCTTTATCCTCTTTGACTGTCTGCGGTGGCGGTTTTTGTCCCCTTTTAAGAGCCAGATTGTGTTCCTACAAAGATAAACAAACGTTTAACTTACATTTAGACGACACAAAGTCTTTCAATTAGAAGAACCCTCAAGTGTAACTGTCACACAAATGGATAGAAACGCACCGTATTTCTTTGTTGACGCATGTCTTTCATTTTGAGTTTCTTAGAATCTTCCAGAGAGAACTCAACAATAGGTCTCTGCAGCGTGCAATGAAACATAACACAGTGAGACACACAAACATGTCTGAATAAAAGGTAAATAAATACAGCAGCAAACATGCTGATAAAGGATGTCAGCCTGAAAATTTTTTTACCTTATGTGAGCCAAAGATGTCGGGGTTGTTGTTAAGGTAACGAAGTGTGGAGAGAGCATGTTCATGGTCCTGGAACTGGACAAACCCATAACCCAGCGATTTTCCCATCGCCTGACCCTTCACGGGCCTCTTGTCATACATCACCCGGCACTAAGAGGAGCACACACACGCATATACAGTGTGAATAATAATAAGAATAATGACAAGAACACCCCCTAGTGGGCACACAGATCTATGACAGTCAACATTATTAAATACTACTGCAAAACCATTTCCAGGGATGTTTTTACAAAACTGCAGTTTCCCGAATGCGGCCTTCGTTCTCACCTCTGTCAAGCGGACTCCCTTGTTTCCTTTCACTGCTTGGAGGCAGAGTGCTTTGAGTTTTTTATCGTCCACTGACTTGGGCAGGTTATGGACACATAGACGATTCTTTGACACAAACACGTTGATGGCCCGAAGCTTGGTCCTCTTTATTTCTTCAAACTGAGGGAAATTGAAAACACCAACAACATGAGTCAACGTAGAAGTAATATGTTGAAAACGATCCTGGTGAGATAAACGATTTATGCATTACATCTCCTCTGCGAGGATGAAAAGTGTTAAATGGGAAATGAAGAATGAACTCACCCTGGTTCTTTTGACCATGTCTGCTTCAGGAACACCCTCCGCTGCTTTGGTTCCAGGACGGATCACTGGGGTCAGGTGAAAGGATCATGCATTTTAAAAAAATGATTTATAAGCAATTCCGCAAAGACAATGAAAGTTATTATTGGAATACACAAGACCAACATCAATATGAAGAGCGGTCGGCGGCAATCTTTAGCAGAGTATTATGAATGTTGGATCTAATCTGCATGAAGCAATACCTTACATATTCACAGTAAATCAAACCTTCCTAGTGGTCAATAGTGGAGCTGCAGGACAAAAGCAGGGAAGAGGAGCATGAGATGGGTCTACTCACGTCCCTCTCTGGCCAGATACAAGTTTCTGGTGCCCGATTCCACTTTCACTTTATCCACCTTCAGCTTGGAAGCATCCTCTCTGGTCACTGCTGCCACAACCAACAGCTTTCTGCCATCTACACGGACGTCACCGTTCTGCATCAAACAATGCATTGTTTACAACAAGGCAACATTAGAACTCATTGCAAACAGAACAAGGCTACAAATGAGGCTGTGCCATAAGAAAGCTAGTTATTCAGAAGGTATTACCTCTGCTTCATCTGCAGCTTCCGCTATGCACTTGTCTGCAGCCTCTTTAGTCTTGAACTGAACAAATGCACAACCTAGCAGAACAACAAATTCAAAATAAGACAATCAACCCGTTTCCCCAACAACAAAGGGAAGAGTGGTAGCTCATGCACAGCTGGCTGACCTTTGGAGTGTCCTGTTGCTGCGTGGATGACGATCTTAATGTAGTTCAGCTCGCCATACTTCAGCAGAACTTCCTCAAGGCCCTCTTCCTCTGTATCGAAGGAAAGATTCCTAAATCAGTCGGGAATAAGACGAACAAGGACAGTCACGTGATTGATACAAATGCAAGCAAAATCTGAGGATTTAAAAAATGGGAGTAGGGTCAACGATCAAACTAAATCATGTTTAAGATGAAGCAGTGAAGAGAATAGTAAACCTGATGAAAATGGTTCTGCCCTCTTTCACATCTGAAGGGAGAAGTTTCTTTGAGATTTTCCTTTTAGCTGCGAGGTAAAAGTAGCAGACAAGCACAGTCAAGAAAAAATTCACATGGAAATAGTTGTTAACATGCAAATCATAAGCAGGGAATGGCTACCTGATTTATCTTCTTCTTCTTCATCATCATCATCATCATCATCATCATCATCTGGATCTAGGCTACTCTCATCATCGTCGTCACTGCCGTCATCTTCTTCCTGAGACACATCCTCATCATCTTCTTTCTTGTCGTCATCGTCATCCTCCTCCTGCTCACTGTCTTCCTTATTAGCATCTTCATTATCATCATTCTCCTCCTCTGATTTTGATTCTTCCAACTGCTTCACAGATTGTTTGGAAGGGACTCTTTGATAAAGTTTGAAAACAAAACAGTCCAGTTAAACAGTTTTAACCCCTGGTGGCACACTGAGGCAGGTGTAACGAAATCATACCTTTTCTTTTCAGGTGCAGCTTGTGGCTTTTCTTCATCCTTGTTTTTCGTGTGACTTTTTGTGTCTAAAATGATTGTAGTTGCTGGTGTGATCTTTGTTTCTATTATAGAAACAAAGCGATGTTAATCATCACCCTATATATATATATATATATATATATATATAAAAAATTAGAATATCTACTTACTCATTTTTAATGTGCATTGAATAATAAAACACTATGCATTCGTCTTGCAGATGAAAAGGGAACTATTACCTGCAGTGGACTGCTGTGTAGCGATGTACTTGTCCTTAGGCACAGCCCAGTCAATTGCTACCTGTCGACCTGTAACATTTAAAATTCAGTCACATCATAGAAGCTAAATAACAACTCATTTCCCAAATTGAGACGTCAACAATGAACTTGTTGGAGGGGGTTGTGTGTGCGTCTCATTCACCTTTTATCTCCTTCATGTTCATGGCGTTAAGCGCGTTCCCTGCCTCACACACATTTTTGAAAAGGACAAACGCAAATCCACGCATCTTTCCATCTACGGAATGAAACAGAAACCGAAGAAAACAACCAGTCAGCCCAGGTACTTAATCAAAAATGTTTGGGTGGCCTCCTGTAGGAATTGAATCCATTTTCACCTGGTTTGAGGGGAATTTTGGCCTCCAGAACGGTTCCAAACTGGGATAAAATTTGCTTCAGGTCATCCTCTGAGCACTGAAACACAAATGTGTGCATTTCTAGCAAGGAGTGTACCGATTCAAGCAGCCGTGCAACTGGAGTTCAGAAGTGTTCAGCTTACCTTAAAACTCAGGTTCCTGATGATGAGCCTGGATTTCAGCTGCGTCTTCCGGACGCCTTTGGGTTTCTGCTCATGTTCTGTCGGTGCTGCAGCAGCAGGAGGCTCTTTGGGTGCTTAGTGGGAGACATGAACGCGGTCATCCAGTAGACACGGCATGCGATCTCTCCCGGTTGCTCGTTATTGGAACATGTAGTTTGCACATACCTTTTTTCCCTTTGTCTTTTTTCCTCTTGGCCACAGCTACAATGATCCTTCGTCCGTCGTATTCCTTCACTTCCTTCAAAGCTCGACGTGCGTCTTCCACCATGGAATATATGACGTAGCCAAACCCACGGCATGTCTCCGTGTCTGGTTTACCAATAATAAACAACAGGTTGTTGAAATTTAGATGTTATTGCCGTTGTACTGCAAGCATTTAATAACGTGTATGTATACAGGCCCAAACGTTAGTCAGCACGACTTAACTAGCTTAACGTAAGTAACGCCACGCGATTAATCAAGTAAAAGGACATCACCTTTCTCTTTGACCACGAAGCATTGCTTCACCGGACCAATTTCGGAGAATATTTCCTCCATCCGTTGATTCGTGGCCTCGGCTGGCAGGGGGCTGACGAACAGGGTCCGCTGGTGCATGGCGCCCCGCTCCATGGCTAACGTTAGCTGTTAGCTCGCTGCTAGCAGCCTGTCCGCCTCGGCTGTAGTTAACTCACGAAACCGACCCGTTAACGACCCCGCATGCGTCGTTGATAACTTAAAACTGGATATCAAACAAACTGCCTGGATGAAGACACCGCACGGGGACTGTTATGCTAGACGATCGTGAACTGGCAGATCAGGTCGCATGTTTACATATGCGCGCAGCCATCTTGAAAACGTGACGCCGATGTGGTTTCGAAAATAAAAACCTCTGGTAGTTTGCTCCGCCTAGTGGCCCGGATGTTGACGCGTGTCCGCGGGCATCTATTGTTATTACGCATCTACACTTCCTCACTTGACCGACAAAGGCTTTAATGCCGTCCTCTACCCGACTGAAATATTTCCCCTAGACGTGTCCCCATTTCTAGTTTTCTATTCCTTGCCCGATATAAGAATGTGTTACTCTTTATGAACCCCATGATATAAATCCCAAAGGCCTGTTTGAGGTTTTTCTTTGACCGAAGAAGCGCACGGTTAAGGTCACGGTGTATAATTCTCAATTTACCCGATTCGTTTTCAAAACTACTGCAATGCAAAACAGTAGAGGAAGGAACGTGACAAATTACATACCTTATCAAAAATGAAAATGAAAAATGTTGATGGGGTATTTAGTTGTTTTATTGCACAAATAAGAAATGTAACAATGACAAATTATAACATTATCAACACAAGATCAATAGCACACGATTCTGAGATTTAGATGCTTTATAAAAGGGGTTAAAACAATCAGATGTCGTCAGTTCATAAAAGGTTTACCACTGAGGCTTAATATACCGTCTGTGTCTTGATCAGCATTGCAAACACTCAACCAAGGGTTTTTTGTTGGGGAAGAATACAATTCTTCTAGGCAGTGGTAGACCGTCAGAAATCTTCATGTCAAGTCTCCGGAGTCATTTGTATAAATATACACTACCGTTCAAAGGTTTGGGGTCACTTAAAAAGCCATATCTGAGACTGGCCAATAAAAAGAAAAGATTGATATGGGCAAAATAACAGACATTGGACAGAAGAAGAAGATTGGAGAAAAGGGTTAAGGACAGACGAATCAAAGATTGAGGTGTTGGGCTCACACAGAAGAACATTTCAGAGACGCAGAACAAAATTAATATTTCAAATAAAAATCATTATTTCTAACGTTTTTTTAAATGGAAAACACAAAATTGTCAGCGTGACCCCAAACCTTTGAACGGTAGTGCAAGTTAAGAGATTTGGCTTAGACACCGTAGAAAATAGTGCATGCATTAAGGCTACTGTAAAGAACTTTCCTATTTTTGATTTTCAACCTGTATTATAAGTCTCTTTACATATAATGATTCTGATCTTTGCGGTTTCACCAACCTACAAGATACCATTTCTCCACCTCCCCTCATACTTTGCTCGTTGTTTTCAGTAATTCAAGTAAACTAAATCAGTATGACTCAGCTGTGGTGAGTTTTCTCCAGTACTTTATACTGGTTGCCCTTCAAAAAACAACATATCTAAATTTTCCCTAAATAAAATGTCATTAAACAGATGTGTGTTAGGAGTTGCGTCACTCCAGTCGGCATATCCCAACACATCATATGCTAACATGTGGTGTAATGACATCATCTTACATTTTAGCCTTCAGTGGGTCTAAGCGGAGAGACTGAAGGAACGTGTCCAGAGAGGTCAGATACTCTTGTGGGTGTCTCTTCAGGTGACCTGCATGTGTTGAGTCCTCCCACTTCTTGGCTTTGACGTCCACCCCGCGCTTCCGCCAGTGATCAATCAGATCCTCCATAGCTTGCGAGTTGCTCATTGCGTCATTCTCGCAAAAGAAGAACAGCGCAGGGGTTGTGATGGGGTTGTTCCAAAAAGTACCAATGCTTGTGTTGTAGTAGTCCACCGTTTGGCGTTTGAACATGTTAAAGTATGACATGCTTACTTGTTTTACCAGTGTCTCAAATCTAGGAAACACAGTCTTACCTAGACCTGGGCAGAGGAGAAAAACACTTTATTAATTTACACTGAAAACAACTTCACGACCACTGATAAATGTATGAATAAAATTGTCATACAGCAAGTCAAAACAGAGCTAACCTATTGCCATCATCTCCACTGAGCCCACCACAAGGCTATCGTAGACTTGGCCTTTGATCCTCTGTGTGAGCTCCTGATACTTCTGTGTGTCCTAGGAGATGTGAACCAGCAGCTGAGTGAACGTGTAGCCGCCAATAGAGAATGCATGGACAAGCAGTGGGCGGGACACAAAGCGTTCACTCCGGAGCAAATCCAGCAGCATCTTTCCATTATCGAGTCCCCAGCGAGGCCACACAAACTGCTGTACCTGGTAAAAAAAAGTTTAGAAAACAACAATGGTCAGAGTTCAGTGCCGATCCGTTTACAGTGTAAAGGTCAGTGATCGCAGAGGTTGCAGCTGCATGCTTCAGGCTGTGCAGGGGGGAAAAACTGCACGGGAGCAAGAGAGGTACACATGCATGCTGACAACGAATTGGAGCAGTTGGAAGTTCAAAAGTTGAACTGCAGATCTTTATCTTGCTCAAACGGTTAGTTACAGTCTTGTTACCACGGATAACTTTCCTTGGCAAAAACAGCCTGGCAAATACGGTTAAGAAATCAAGACAAACGTTGCAAGCCTCGATCGATTATTGGCCCTCGCCTGACTCTCTACGACGAGCACATCGTAGCCGGTGCGGAAGTAGATGTCACAGTACTTAGCCAGAGCCTGGGGACGTGATCCCAGCCAGGGCAGCATGAGCAGAACGGGTTTGTGGTCTTCGCGGACTTCGGCCCGGCATTCGGACGCCGGAGGCACCGACTCGTTGACGTAGAGAGTCACGTTCTTGGCGAGGCGGTGGGCGGTGACGCCTCTGCTCAGGAGCGCCCTGCCCAACATGGCGGCTACCGCTAGCTGCCCGACCGCCTCCACACGGTCAGGGGGGGAAGTGACAGAAACAAACAGAGGACGTGAATGAATTAAAACAACAACGAACAAAAAAAACACACGCATCAATTGCAGGAAGATAATTGCAGTAAGATGTCGACAGTAACGTAAAGTACTACGCTAGCTCCTCTTAGGCTTTACTTAACGTTAGTTAACACGGAGCAGATGGACGTCTTTAAAGTCAGCTCAAGATGCGCATCGTCATATTAAAAGTTAAATTCGCCGATAAGAGGAGTAACTAACCTAAACATACCTGTATGTTCTACCCGGGAATGCTGGCGGTGTAACGCCGGTTTGAAAAGTGCTCGCGGCGGTAAAGGTCAGTGATTTTCCACAGAAAGTGTCCTCAACATCTCCCCTTCGCCCCGTCCGCTCCTCCTCCTCCTGCTGCTTCGTGTGATTGGGTGGGGGAAGGGGGGGTTGGGTTCGGTCGCAACTTTCTCGGCAGAACCGCTGAGCTCCTCGGACATTAACAACGCGAACCTCGGCGGAAGGGACCCAACCTGCCTCCTCGCGCACTCTGACTCGCGCGCCACCGCTGGCTGTCTTGTGGTCTCATCGAAGTGTTTTAAAGGGGTCTCGGGCCATTGTATGAACCGGTTCAAGGGAATTACCCAGATGTCATTGCAATGTGACGTTAAAAACGGGATAAGCCGTGAAAGCGTGGAGCCGTGGGAAAAAAGGTTTAAAAAAAAAAACCAGTATGGCACGTGTGTGTTTAGAATGTCTTAATAAAATGTACACATTGTACATTATTTAAAGATACATGAAATCAGATTATATTTATTTATTCATAAAATATCAAATCATTCAAGCAATTTTGACATAAACAGTGAAACATGATTTAGAATGGGGTGGTGAGTGGAAATATCAATTATTGATTAAATACAAACACTTTATTAAACAACCAACCAGAGAGGCGAACACACTGGATCCCTGCTACGCCTCAATAAGCGGGGCCTGTCCCGTGGGGACAATGACCTGTACAGAGGAGCCAAATGTAGGTTTGGCAAGTCAGTAAGAGCCGCCACTGTATTCTTGAGAAACTGCCAGCTCTCAGCGAGTGACTCTGCTTCATTCTTCAGATCATTCTTCTGGCATTGGCACGCGATGGCATATCTCTGGCGGTTGCCAGTAAATCTGTGGTAGGAATCACAACAGATAGCTCAGTGGGTGGAGCCAAATTTTCGGAGAACGGCAATTAAATATTATCCTGCGGGCCATTCTCATTCATTTCATACAAGTTTGATTTTGCTGGTTCTGGTGAGTGAGCCACTGTGTGAGTGAGCGCCTTCCACATGATACCCGACGATCCCCCTCGTCGACTACGCCCTCCGACCTGGCTAATGAGCTGAATGAGTTCTACTGTAGATTTGAAAGACAATGGGACAGTTTTGACTCCCATCAACCAGCTCCAAGCCACCAGTCCCCCCTCCTCCAGCCCATCAGGGGCTCATTCCCAGCACCTTCCCCACCCTCCTCCCCAGTGACGACCCTCACTGGGACAGGCTTTTAAAATTCCAGGCCGGCCTGGACTCTGTCTCCCCTTCCACCCTGAAACATTGTGGTGATCAGCTGTCTTCCTGTGTTCATAGCCATCCTCAGTACCTCCCTGGAGACATGCCACGTACCAGCCTGCTCAAAGGCCTCCACCATCATCCCCATCCCCCCAAAAACCTAGGATCACAGGACTTCAGGACTACAGACCTGTCGCCGTCACCGATATGGTCAAAATGTCTGAACCGCTAGTCCCGTCTCACCTAAAAACCCTCACCGACCCACTCCCGGACCCCCTGCATGTCGTGCGAGGACTAGACTGGAGACTTTACTCAAAGCAATATGACAAGTTTATTTGCAACAAGAGTATTCTGTCCTGCAGTTTAACGTGCACGGACCTATTTCAAGCAGTTTAACAACAACATGAAAGAAGGCGCTTAATACAAAATGCGCTGAAATTATATAGTCTCTAAGAGCATTTTTGATTGGTTATTAAGATGGAGGCGGCTCCTGCTTAGATCCCTCGGAGAGCCCCATTGGAGCACAGGCATGTCCATCCCTCTGGGCTCTCGGATCATCACGCCTTTCGTTGTTCATGAGTTCTACATATCAGGATGTTTGCAAGATGCTCTGCAAGATGATTTGCATATGAGTGCTTGCCGCAGTTCCAGGTATGGACATGTTATTCCTAAAATGGGGAACAGGTGCTTACTGTTGAACTGCATTTGACCCAGATAGTGCTGGATCTTTTTCCAACATATTTGTGTGCTGGTGTCGTGCCTTGAAACACAATTTCTTCGTGCAATCCGGCCTTTAAGTGGTCTTCACCCATTATTACTATGCATTTATAGTTCAAGTGTAATTTCATTCTAGGTTAAGCGAGCATGTCTATTACTCTTAAAACTGAACACCTACAGATCCAACAGGTCTATAGGCGTTGGTGTCAACATTATAAAATTCTGATTGTATAACATAAAACTTACACTCTACGGAATATCAAAAATAAGAAACGGAAAAAGTTCAACGAGTAAAACTGGAACGTTGCAAAACAACACAAAACATTAGGTTAATTGAGGTGTGAACAAGCGATACCAACACACAGATGGTGAGTAGAGCGTTGATAATTCAATCCGGGGTGAGTAATACAATTACAAAGGCGATAAAACAAGCAAAGGCCAGAAGTGAGGTAAACACGGGACACGAGTAAACAAATAAACAGGAAACGAGCTGAAACCAAAACCCCAGAATTGACTCAGGTAGCATTGAGACTAATTTGTTGTATTTGTTGATGTGGTTACAATTTTGTCTGTGTGGTAGCCTCCCAACCCTAAAAAAAGTGCGTTTATAATACGATTTGGAATAACACAAAGATTACAGTTTGACTTAGCTTGTTTTTCACCCTCTTCTTTGCTTGTCGTTTCTGTGTCTTGCCCTGACTTCCCTCGGTCGCAGCTGGACGCCAATCCCTGCTGACTTTGTCTTGTAGGGGGATGACTCGTCTAAACAGAAAGCCGCCCAATGAATTAGGACAGCAAGTGTGAGGCGGTAATAATTTGGCCATGTCCCTCACTGAGCTCATATGTTTGGCCTGTCATTGTTCCTATCCAGTCCCTTTAGTCACGGTTGGGTACGTGCTTTCCTGTGTCCTCATCAGCCAGTTGATCACGCCCCTCGGGAAGTTCCTATCTTCATCATGGAATGACCATCTATCAAAGGCCTCACTGCCTTTCGATTCCTTTTCATCCCAACCCTATGTTTGCAGTTGCAAAATTAAAATCTTTATTGTTGGCCGTGTTGTTCAGGGTCACAGCCAACTAGGCATGGAGAATTCACCTTTATGGCTTTGTGAAAAATATATCTTCATAAAAAAAGGATGGCAGAAGATCAATGCGCCGTTGGCAGAATGCTAGAGTAACAATACTCATTTGTATTGCTAGTTCAACAATGGTCAGTGGTGGACTTTTCACTTCGCGAACTCAACCCTGAAGAGACGGCACAGATGTGTAACCGTGCTTTATCCCTCTCACTCTCCCTGCCTCCAAAGGCATGTGGATCAGTGTCTATTTTCAGAACCACCCTCGGGACTTCAATTAGGCGTCGAGGCTGATGGATTTCTCCTTCTGTGTTGAAACTCCACACACAAGCGAGAAAAGAGGTGCTGCATGATGAGTTCAAGTACACACACGTAACCACTATCATGCAAAATGCATGTCTGCCATTCAAAGACAAATTTCTCCTTCGTATACTGTTTGTGACAACAACTAAGTAACGGCCACTTAAAGAGAAAGGGCACTGCATCAGTTGTTAATTGAAGTCGACAGCGCGTATTGATCTGCGGCACTGGGTGGTTCAAGGCACACATTGATGGTTGACAACTATGCTTTAGCCCCTATGACTATATTCATGCCCTTTTCCCTACCTTCTCTTCTCTCCCCTGCTCTCCCCTCCTACTCCCACAGCCTCACACACAGTTCCCAACATAACCAGCAGTAAGAGATGATGCTCTGTGTGTGTGTGTGTGTGTGTGTGTGTGTGTGTGTGTGTGTGTGTGTGTGTGTGTGTGTGTGTGTGTGTGTGTGTGTGAATGATGCCTCACATTTAGGGCAACGGAATAGCGCAAACAATCAAACTCTGACTGTCGGATCAGTGCAGCAGCAGCAGCAGAGAGTGGGACAGCGGGGTTGTCCCCGGGGAGGTGGGGTCCGTCCCATGTGTCGACTGATGGAGAGAAGAGGGGCACAACAAGGTTTTGAATGCTTTCATATTTTCATTTTAGTGATTGACCTATATGCAGAAATTATTTCTTAAATTTCTTAAAAATATCCTAGCAATGCATAATGTTTGATGAGTGGTTGCACAGACTGTGTGATGGATGTGATTCACCTTCTTTTGCTCACCCAGGTGTGTCAAGCAAGAGATCAGCGAGATGACCGAGGTTAAAGATCTGTCAACCCGTCGAGCTTGGGACTGGACAATACCGCTCAGAACCTTCAGCATGTGACTTTTTGGAGAAGTTTATAGAGCCTCGCCATGCACTCTCTGTGGAATCTCTGTCTGCTTCTCCCCCTCTCCTTTCCGCTCTCACTTCATGTCGCAGCCTTCAACGGAGTACATGTCAGGGATGCACAACAGCCAGACGACAACACGGAAGCGCGGCGTCGCACACCTCCACCACCGAGACCACATGGCTCTGGTTTAGCACCGAGCAATCCAATGTTTGGGAATAAATATGTTGACTTCCCGGGTCTCCCTCTGAGCTGGCCGCTTTCGTCATCTGAGGAATCCGATAGAAAAGGTGCAATTGATGAAGACATTGCTTTCGAGGAGAGCACAGAGACCTCTCGTTTGTATCATAATGAGAAGGGGCTTATCATATCCAGACTTTCTGATACAAAGGATGAGACATCCAAAGAGAGCGCACAACCAACGAGGTCTTCATCAGGAGGAGCACCACCTTGCTCCACCCGGGGACAAACATTAAAGTACAAACCAGCTGAGACAAATGTATCCATATTAGAGTCCGACCAGTCAGAAGAGAATCAGCCAACTTCCCCACCCTCTCCGGATGAGGCGGCCGCCGGACCGCCTGCTTCTCTTCCCCCGGCTCACTTCCACTTGTTCCGAAATCCACTTCGCCGCCGTACGCCGGAGCCCGTCCCGACCCCGAGCACCCCACTCCACCAGTAGCCGTATGGGGACGGACCACTGGACCCTCTGTTGTCATGCAGGACGGGGCACAGGGCGGGACAGTCCCAGTGAAAGGGACCAGAGAAGAATTGATTGATATTATGGGTGATAACCCGGGCATGAAGGCAGACAATGGTAAGCCCTTAATTAAGTTGCATTAATTTGCTAGTATCCATCGTTAATTAGCTCCTGCCACAAATCACAGGTAACGCCTGTCACTTATGGGCTGCATTGAATCATAGGCTCTATAGTGTTGGCCTCATTAAATAGCAAAAATAGAATCTAAAAGACTCTTAAGTCTATGTGGGACTGCAGTATTTCAAATTGCACTCATAAGTGTCAACACAATCTGCCTCTTCCCCAACTAACTCCACTTCTAAGTCCACTATCTTGTTGATGTTACAACATTGTAGTCATTACATTACATTACATGTCATTTAACTGACGCTTTTATCCAAAGCGACTTACAATATTCAGTCAGTGTGTACGACCCACGCGCAAAGGTGGGTGGATAATGTTTTGCATACCCGCAGATTCAGTGTTTACTGCACACACACACACACACACACACACACACATACGCGCGCACACACACACACACACACGCACTTGTCAAAGTAAATGGTGTGTTGTGTCCACAAGCAAAGAGGGAGAAGGGCTTTGGACATTGGTCTGTGAGAACATACTCTTCCTCAGGTTGGCTACGCATTTGCAGTTTTGTTGAGTAAATCCCTCCAGTAGTAGTGGACAATCTGAAATGTGCACCTTTGGACACGTTACCTGAGCTTGGTGGCACACAGCTTACTCTGAACCTTATTTTACCAAGAAAATGAGATGCTTACACGGTTGGTTACAGAGATGGTTACACAATCCTAGTCAGATGTGACATTTGATACATGTACTGTATTGCAAATATGTTGTATCCTTTCTTGTAGAAAGAATGCAACATATTAACGCCTCTAGACTGTGCTTAATAATAGCCACGCAGAATGAGAGCAACGACGAGGTCAATACTGGCTAATCAACACACATTTTTTCTCTCCACTACTTTCTCACTCTCACTGTGACCCAGTTAGAGGTTCCCAGTTACGAGCCTCTGTTATATCATGGATTAACTTCACACATGGCAAATACTCACCAACTCTATACTTTGTGTATAATTCACTTCATCGTCACCAGTAGTGGAATCAACGCATATCATGACATTATGTTTCAAAGGATAAGCATGTTCATCCTATTATATGAATGTGTTGCCGTGCTCCCCCCATGTTTACAATTGAAAGGCTTGGTTATAAGTTCATTGTAAGTGTTCAGCCTTGGCACACAATACGTTGGTAATACTTTTATAATTTATCTTGCTTGATTTTTCAGATGACTCCAAGGAGAATGGTGTGCTTCTTCCAAAGACCAGTGGCACGCTCTTGCGTGACGGCGGCAGAGACACACCTGCCACACCCTGCAAAACATCAGTCCAGTCCTGGACACCCACCTACCCAGAGGACTTTACCCCTACCAAGTCGCCGCGCCCCAATCTGACCCTGGGCTCTGCCCTTTCCATCCCTCTGTATTCGGACTGGAACTCTGCCCTCGCCACGTGGGGATTTGCATGGGAAGCACACGTCTACGGCCTGGGTTCTGTTTTTTCTGTATTCGGCCTAATCTCTGTGGTTTGTCTGTTAGGGTTGCCCCTGCGCTGTCCCGCGGAAAGCCCCTACTTCTTCCTGCTGCACTTGTTTCTTTTAGCGTTCGAAGGGATTCAAGCTTTTTGTTTGCTCTATGATGCTTATAATCACCAAGATCGTCTCCCCCCTCTGGGCTCTCTGCTGCTCTCCAAGCTTTCCTTTTTCTGCTTGATTTCAGCCTTCTCCCTTGCCTTTATCCTGCTTTCCCTTCGCTCACGTATGCATCTTTCATTCTCACTTGCTAATTCCACCTTGTTTTCAGCCTTTCCCAAGCCATACCTGTTACTGTGTATGTCCATGCTGTATTCTGGGTGTCCCTAGGCTGTGTTGGCCTGCTTCAGCTCTTCCACAGCCTCCCCTCGGTGATCCTGCTATTCCCTCAGGGTGTGTTTGTATGTCTCACCATATTCCTCTCAAGCTCCTACCTTGTATTCTACTGCTTTATGCAATTCAACACGAAGCACCTGTACCGGCTAAATGACACTGGAGAGAGCGGAGGATCTCCTGAAGCGGTGCCATCTTCACGTTACCCCTTTTCCAAAGTGGAGGACTGGGATAGGGCAGCAGCAGCTGGATTAGGGGCTTCCTTGTGTTTGTTAGGGTGTGGAGGCCTCCAGTTTTATGGGATCCTGCATGCCCTCGGTTTGGGTGGGGTTGATACCTATGGTTTCCAGCCCTGGCCCTGGTGGGGTTACCAGGTAGGCTGCAGGCTCTGTGAGATTGGGGTGTGTCTAGGTTTGTCTCTCATTGGTTCACTCCCTCTATTCTGCCAAAACAACTCTTCTACCGAGTCCTTAACTAACCCCCGGCGAGGATCTTGGTCCCGTCTCTCGTGCGGGTCCCATTCACGAGGGCTCATCAAGCCCTCTCAGGGATGTGCAGATTCTCCTGTCGTCTCCTCTCGTGATTCTGGATTCAGGCTGGTGGCCTGTGATGTCATAACAAAGGAACAGTCAGAGGATCTTCCCCTTTTCCCAATGGCGGATCATCCTCGGAATAGGCTTGTCCCCAATTCCAGCCAAACCCAGAGCACTGCTTTCCTTACACCCCCAAACCCACGGTCCAAGCCTAACAACGCAGTTGAGTCTCAGCTGTCGTCACTGGATAGCCTGAGAATGGAGACGGACTCAACTGCGGATCTGCGGCCCCCATCTCTCATAGACCTGTCCCGTAGCATTGACCAGGCTCTGTTCAGCGAATCCCTATTCTCTCACAGTATCTTTGGTTTGCCGAGACTCTTTCATGCTTCTTCCAGCCTCTCCTTGAGCTCTCCGAGCCAGGGTGAATCACAGCAAGGGCCCAGCTCTATGCAAAGAGCATTATACCCAACCAACTCCTGTGGTGACATGGAACAAGACAACTGCCTGTCCACTTCAAGACCTTCTAAACCAAACAGCTCGTTGACATCTCAAGGCAAGTCACCGGTGTCACCGGAGCAATGGAATTGGAAGGAGAGCGTCTCTGGTTCGACACAAGGCCTTTGCAGCAAACCAAAAACAAAATAAGGAGACGGGGAAGTGCCGCTCACTTTCCTGGACCAATAGAGGTCAAAACTTCCCAGAGCAATCCCCCACCTGTCATACCACCGGCGGTACAGAACCCTGAGCTTGGCCTCTCGGGACGGTTGCGGATCTGGCCGCCTGGTCGGTACTAAACATCTGAGTGAGAGCAAACAGCTGGAATGGGATCTGGCCGTGCAAGCGGAGTTTGTCAACGTGTGCAGACAAATTGACGCTCTGAGTGTTTGCAGTGACACCATTGAATTGTAGAAAGTTATACATGTTCATGTCATGATTAAAATTCACATTACGTTGTACTGAAACAATACTAGATGCATCATAAAAGTTATAAACATGTATATTATAACCTTAACTTATAAAATAAATGAACATTACTGATATTATTGATACAATATGGAGATGTAAATTATTTTCCATGATTATTTCACGGTTTGTATAATGTATGTTGAAAACTTTATTTGCAAATGCTGTCTTCAGTTCATCTCAGTTTTAATATTTATACAACTTACAGTACATTTTGAACTTTTGACATTTGAACTGTATACAGAAATTGAAAGGGACATTCAGTTAATAAAAGGGCCATATTTCATAGTAAAATAATAATACAATAACTCTGTACTATTGATGTACTTTTGTGTTTTCAATAGGAGAAAATGTTGCTCAGAAGGATGAGTTACTGTATGACTTGTGATTGGTTGGACACAATCTTCTGAAAAATGAATTCAGCAAAGGGAGCTCTTTGTGATGCTGAAGTACAACATTTTGCAACAACTTATCAGCACCTCGCCTACAAAGTTGCCAAACATACTTCATCATGGGAACTACAGGCATTTTGGTATATATGTATAAGATTATTATAGAGTATTTCAGTGTGGTGTAATAAACTTAAGACATAAGACCAGGATGATTTTTTTTTATTGCCTCCTCAGTCAACCATTTAAGGGGTATCCTGGGAATGTTAGTACTACAATCAAAGTTGCAATAATCCTACACTTTTGAAAGTGGCTACATTTGATATATATATATATATATATATATATATATATATATATATATATATATATATATATATATATATATATATATACCACTTCAAGGGAAGATAAGAAAAACAAAAGTTTCACTTCATATAATTAAACAGAAATGCATCAAAACGCCGTTGTCAAAATTATCTTTATTTGTGCAACACTATTAACATCATTTTAAAACCGGTGAGAAAGTAGTTATATCTTATCTGTAACCTTTAATTTAAAAACTATTACCAGACTGTCAAACCATTGATCAACCCTAACATGATCAACCACTACATGAGCTCAGTTATTTGATTGGTTGTCATTACAAAATTAAAATAAACTGTGTATTGTTATACCAAAGATGGTGAGTAACACAAAAGAAAAAAGAAAAACATATTTAAAACGTATCAATCAACTTGAAACAACTTTTTGTCTACACCTCCATAAAGAAAGAAATCTATCCAGGACAATTGTTTTGTTACAACTGTTCCCCACTGAGTGTGCTTTATTTAATTCACTCACATTTTAATTATTTTAATAACCAACCTGAAAAAATACAATAACCGCCTTTATTATATATTACATACAATCAATAGCTATAATATTAGTTAATACTGTGTTTATATTTTATGAAGAATGGATGATCCCAACATGTCAAGCCAATGTGACTTAGACATATTTGCAGTATGAACCCAAAATGAGGATAATGTATGTTATTATAATCAGAAAGGTGTGTACAGTCTTCTTTAATGTTTCTCTTTTTAAAAAAAAATTTCGGAATTAAAATGTTAAATATTTAACGCCAGAGTCATGTGTCATTTGTTGCTGAAAAAGCATTTGACTTTGTTGTTTATTGTCGCCTCAATCAGGGTGAAACCACGGAAAAGGCCTCCTGTTAGATCAGCAATGATAAGCTAGTCCTAAAGAAGAAACATCCGTTTGCTTGTTGAAAGGGATCAAGTAATTACATCACCTCCACTGCACCTCGGCCACAGCAACAACAGATAACGATAAGGTGTGTGGCTGCATGTGAGGTTTGAACTTTAGACTCAATGCTTTGCTTTGTCTGTCACAGATTAGAGAGAAAAAAAAAAGAAAGGGGGGAGAGCGCAGGAAAAGCAGCCTGAGGTTTTAGAACAGCTGTTCCGTTTGTCGTTTGATCACATGCGCCCTGTGCAAGTGCTCATGGCTGCCGGGGTCGGGATGTTCGGTTCCGCTCGGATGCTTCCTCTTCCTCCCGCCTCAGTAAAGTCGTTTCTCGTAACTAAGCATGAAAAAAGAAATGGAAGAGTGCAAGCATATACTATGTTGAGATAATATTTGCCTGGCGTGAAAGCAATATTGAACGAAAAAAGAAGATGGGGGGTGTGATAACAACATGGTTGTACTTACATGGTACAAAAGAATATCTAATGTGACAGCGTGGGTAAGAAAAGAGGAAGAGAGAAGACACATTTTGATGCTGCTAAGCAAAAATCAATTTCATTTATGTTTCTGTATATGTGAACATTCAGAGAGGAAGCAGCTGATAACCGATGACTTTAACAGCAGACAGGGAACCACAGAAAAGAGACACACGGAGAAAGAAGGCGTTGCAGAGGATCAGGGGTCACAGGTCGGACTTACGAGTGGAGGCCGTGGACCCCTCCCTCCATCTGAGCAGACATGGTTCTCTTCTCAAACTTCAGCTCTCCAGAGTACATCATCGATCTGGAGCAAAGACACAGCTCATATTTAAAGTCCCTTACACGGTACACACACGCCCGCACGCCATCCCACACTTACCGTAAAATGGATAAACTCTTGGCTCCTATGTCCTGACAGCCATGTTGGATGCCAGCAATCAGGTAGGGAACAAACTTATGTATGGAGCCTTTATCTTGCACTGACCCCGAGACACCTTGAGCGACCTTCAGCTTATCTCCCTCACTGGATACACGAACACAATTCAATACAGGGCAATATATTAAGGTGTCATTGTGACCAACTATGACCCCAACCCCTCACCTGAAGTAACGTTTCTGACTGTTATTTTTCTCCATGGCATCCAAGGAGCCCATCCCCCTGTACTTTTTCAGACGTACACCATCTGAGAAGAAATACTCTCCTGGGGCTTCAGTAGTTGCCGCGAGCAACGACCCCATCATCACTAAGGGCAGAAATATAGGGACGCCGTTTTGTGTATTGCTAAGGACAACAGGCAAGGTTGAACGAGTGCCCAAGGACCTTGAATGCTCTCTCAATGACGCAAACAGTGGCGCACACCAGGATGAAAGGATGTGCACCTACCAGTTGATGCTCCCAGGGCCAGAGCCTTCACCACATGCCCAACTGTCTGAATGCCTCCATCAGCAATTACTGGTACTCCAAAACGTCGCGCATACTCTGCAACCTTGTACACGGATGTACCTTGGGGCCGTCCACATGCCATCACTGAGGGACAGGAGCGTGAACTCGTATTACGAACTTGTTTTAGTTTCATCTGTGTTTATTTTAAACCCACTGTTTGTTTACAGGACTGCACTTTTCAACATACCTTCCTGGGTGATACAGATAGAGCCACAGCCCATGCCCACCCTCAGGGCATCCACCCCAGCGTCTATGAGGTTTTTGGCCTGAGCAGCCGTCACCACTAGAGGGGGACAGAGATACGGATAAGAGCTATGAAAGGTAATACAGTAAAAGGTACAAATGCAGAAGCACAAGAGGAGAGTTTACCATTTCCTCCAACTACCTGTAGTTCTGGATATTTCTGTTTGATGTAGTTTATCATATTAATTTGGTACACTGAGTTTCCTTGGGAGGAATCCTGTTGAAATTAAGACAGTTTCAATAAGAGATGAAACAACTGTATCTCTTAATCAAAAAAACAATAGATAGCTGACTTAGGAAAGCTGAATTTAATAAAACCATCAAGAAAACCCCAAAAGCTTCTATGTCCATCCCATCTGTATCAACAGACTGACTAGCAGGTCATATGCCATCGGAATCCAATCGCAAATGAACCAAAAGCTCAGTCTGACCCCCAGACGAAACGTACCAAGACCACCGCATCCACCCCAGCCTGCATGAGAAGGTCCAGCCTGTACTTGTCGTCCTCCCTTGTACCGATTGCAGCTCCGCACAGCAACTGTTTGCGGGAATCCTTGGAGGCCAGAGGATAATCTCTGTTCTTCTTCAAGTCAGTCCTCGCTATGATGGCGACCAGCTCATCGCTGTCATTCACTATGGGGAGCTTTCCTAGAAGAGTCAAAGCGTGTTAAAAGAAAGACAAAGGCGCCGGCGTCTGTCCAAGTTCTGGTCAGTTGTGTTTACCGTAGAGTGACACACATCACAGATTTACCTTTTTTGCTACGTTGCAGAATATTGTTAGCCTCTTTTAGTGTGACTCCAGAGGGTGCAACAACTAAATCTTCTCTTTTTGTCATTGCCTGAATGAAAACAGTCCAGAGCGTGTATATTAATATACCGCCCATTCATTTAACACCATACTGTAGTGAATGTGAGATTGATATATAGATATACATATATATCTATATATACGTATATTTAGTGTTCTCATACATGCACACATGAACACAATAGCTATATATATATATATATCCACCTCCTCCAGAGGTCTGTCGTGGTCCTTCTCAGATAGAAAGTCTATGTCTCTGGAGGTGACAATGCCGACCAGCTTGCTGCCCATCCTGCCGGTCTCTGTTACGGGGATCCCAGAGAAACCATGGCGCGTCTTTGCCTCAAACACGTCCCCCACTGTGTGTCGGGGACTCATCACCACCGGATCTGTAATAAAGCCCTGCTCAAATTTCTTGCACGAACAAAAGAAACGTACAAAAAAGTGTACAATGATTAGAGGCCATTCTGTGTATATTGTTTCCATGTTATTGTGAAAGAGGGTGATACAGTGTCACCGTTGATGTTTTTAAGTCAACTTTAGGTGTGAACTTGGTCCGTCTTACCTTGACTTTGCGCACCTCGTTGGCCTGGAACTCAGCAGTACAGTTGTGATGAATTATTCCAATCCCACCCATCAACTGAGAGTCAATCAGAGACACCAGAGGAAATAATTAATCGATGAGATAACACTGAAAAGTTATCCAGGTGCGATCAGTGTGCTTGTGCACTTGAAGCAGGATGACGTTAAACTTAGTCAGCAATCTGTTGTGGTTTGTGTGTGTGTGTGTGGGTGGGTGTAAAGTGCTGCAGGGCTTTGACTCACCGCCATGGAGATGGCCATGAATGACTCTGTGACTGTATCCATGGGAGATGAAATAAGAGGTGTCTTCAGGGTTATCTTCCTTGTCAACGCAGAGGTTAGATCCTAAAAATTGGAGTGCATAAACAGAAATAATTTTCTGATCTTAAAATACATGCTAACACTAAATCTGACATACTGATGACATGATTTTCTACAAACATCGTCCCACCCAGTGTTGCAGCAGCAACACATTTCTTAACCAAATCTTAAGGCTGGTTTTTAGTTTGCATCAAATTAAACTGCAACCCGTTTGGGCAGAATTAAAGGTTGACTTCACCTGCTGAGTGTTGGATGATGCAAGTGTATGTCTGTTTTGAACACCTGCTATCTAGCAACAACCCACGTGACTCAGGCATGACATTAATATAATGTCCCAGAAGAGCTTGCAAAGACAAAAACGAAGCAAGAGAAACAAAAGAACCTTGTGCTCGATGGAACATAATACATAGTTAGGGAGGAATTACAAGGGTTAATGCACAAGTCTGTGCAAGTAAATGATCTATTCATTTTTTACTTAAACCTTTATTTAAAAAGGAAAGTCCCATTGAGATTAAACATATGTTTTTCAAGGGTTTGCCAAGACAGCATCATAGAAACACAGAAAACACAGAATAAGACAAAGACAAAACTAAACGTTTAAGAGACAGGGACCTTTCACTATTTCCTTCATTTTAGATTTAAAAGCAGTAAGTGGTATCAGTTCTTTAAGTTTTGCATCTTTCTGCAACATACTCCACAATGAGAACACATTGAGTCTTGTCCGACACGTTTCTGCATGATGACGTTTATATTTGTCCAAACAACATTAAAAATATATAATGTAAACCAGCGAAAAGTATACAGTTTGTGGATTGAGATATGTTGAATAGTTTAATGGTACTTACCACCTCATCAGAAGTAAAATCTATGAAACCAGGGAGGATCAAGAAGTCACTAAGAAGGGAAATTTTGGAAGAAGACACATTTTGGAACTGAGACCAATAGATATGGCTGCATGAATAATCAACACGAATAATCAATAACAATCACCATAGACAAGGATAAAGCAGCTTTGGTTGTGTTTGTGAATTGTACAACGCAAATCATGTTCCTGCGAAGCAGCAGTTTATTAAACTTTGCTGACAGTGAGCAGACATAATCTGTCAGCCTTTCAGCCCATTTATCCTCTGCACTCTGGTACGCGCTGCATATCGCCTCCATTAAGGGGCCTACACCGACACTCATTAACACGCCGATACGTGCACAAACTCTCACACACTGCTTTTAATGCCTGTGACCCCACTCGGAGTCATACTTGAAAGTAGAATTACTCATTTTAATCCTCCGTATGAAAAACCCAAGAAGATGTGTCCGCATTTAATGGAAGACATTGCATAACGTGTGTTTCTATACATGTACGCCTGTGCTGGCGTGTTAAGCGTGTTACACCATGACATGTGCTAGTCGCTGTTTGTTTTCGAGTTGTGTTTAGCATATATTGTACTTGTATGTTAGTCCATCACCGACAGAAAAGAGTTGTTGTGCTGTTAATCCATCTTCAGGAACGTAACCCGTGCCTCCACTGATCAAGTAGTCTGCCATGCTAAAATAGAAAAACGCACACAATATTTAACTGAAGATACAAATTGTTCCTACATATAATTATACAAAAGCAAATACACGTTTCTTTAATCTGCAAATGTTTACCCCTTGTCGAAGACGTGCATGTTGTCTGTTTCTTGACCTCTGTTTGTTACACACATGCTGCAGATCCTATTACAAATGTTGGAGCGTAGACAGGAAGTGCTAACAAAAGCAATCCGGTCTTGTCTTTGGATATACTTTCCATACACAAGCAGGTAAGAGGATTGGCCTTTAACAGGCCAACCCTGCACACAACCACCTCTGCTAAAAAGCGCAAACGCAAATGCTGCTTGAGATACTAATTGTAAAGGGTCGCAACCTCCCAGCATGTGCAGTGAGCAGGCGCGTGGACTGACCTCTCTGGTTCATATCCAGCTTGGATGCGCGTTGCGCTGTATCGCTGGGCTGCAGTCTCGTGCCCATGTCCGTGCGGCGCCGAGGGGCCGCAGGGTTGAGCCGGTTCCCCGTCCCTGTTTGTGGCGCTCTGCCGAGCCGGTTCCATGTCCCCTACGATCCGCCGGTAGTCGATTTGGTAAGTGTCCTTTTCCCCATCTCCAAACTGGTCGTAACCATGACCCTCCATCTCTAAGAAATCCAGTACCACGACCTCGACAGGGCCCCACCACCGTGCTAAGACACACACACACACACACACACACACACACTGTTCAAGCACTTCTTATGTGTTTCATTCACACAGACCAAGTCACACTCTCACACAACAAACACTCCCCGCAGGTTTCACGCACAGCAACAAATTGCTCTCCAGTTATGAGCCCTAATAAAGACCCAATACTTTGAGTGCATCTTCACCCAAACGCCTTTCAGACGCACCTGACATCGAATGGAAGCCGCCTTGCCATCTGTTCTGTGGCCGGAGCGGCAGTTTAACCCGAAACACACTTGATCTCACATACTAAATAAAAATGTTTTCAAACAGTTTTAAACTGTGTTGTTTGTCTTAAGAGTTTGCATTCCAGTTTGTCAGCTCTAACCTCTGGAGTTTGAAGCCAGTTTTTTCCCCACGCACAGTTTCCAGCTAACCTGTTGATGTAGTCGACTATCTCGGCACACCAAATTTAGAAATCCACGACAATCCCCCAGCTGGAGGCATGAGACGCCGCCGGAGAGGACGCTCTGGGTCTTTCTCAGGTGGCACAGATCCGTCTCCCCTGGGGGCCCAGAAAGCTGTGTCGCTTGGTTATCCGTGTAGCTTCTCTCCACGCTCCGCTCTCCCAGTGCCTGCCGAGCTTAACAGCGTTTCCGACAGTAGCAGACGTCACTCTCCCACAAAGAGGATTGGGAGAATTAATACAGCGGGGTGGGGTGAGACGGGTGAGTGGGCTGGAGCGGGGCAGTAGGACGGTGGAAGGGAAGGATCCCACTTGAACATACTTTTCCCTGAGAGGATTTACCAAAGTGTAGATGTGGGACAAAGCTCAAGGAGATAGAGAAGTAAAGGAGACAAAGGTCAAATGCTATTAGGGCAGACGGGCAGAAACAGAGACAAATACAAGTGTCTGTGTGCGCAGGAAGAGGTAAAGGTGTTGAATCTTCAGACTGAGGTTCACCTCACAATGACTGTTATATTTGACCAGTCAAAAAACAAATGTTTGTCTATTTCAGTTCAGTGTGTGACCCAGTATTCACCGGAACAACAGAGTGAGACAGGAGAGCAACTTTGCTGATGGGATGCACTCAACACCATTATCTGCAGGTGACTGACTGACTGCTTGTGACAGTTACTGAGGGATTGAACCAGTAAAGCCTCTTACCCACTCTCTCTCTCTCTCTCTCTCTCTCTCTCTCTCTCTCTCTCTCTGTCTCTCTCTCTCTCTCTCTCTCTCTCTCTCTCTCTCTGCCTGTCTGTCTCCCACTGGAGGAAACAAGGAACACCCCCTCTACATAATAATAATAATGGCATGGTAATTTAACCACACGTCCTTCATAACACCCGGGAAAGATACATTGTGAAAAAATATGTCCATTAGGAAAATGTGTTTTTATAAAGTAAAATAGGTCTTTATTTGTTTGTTTGGTTGGGACAGTTCATATAGAGTAGCGTCTTGTATCTGACAATAGTACAATAGTACATGAGAACAGGAAACACAAAATCAAATATCTGAAAATAAACACTGTAAAAAAGAAAATTAGAACACATACAAGATATATATTCACCACCACAAATCCTATGATTTCATCTTGAATTGAAAATCAGGAAAGCTGCAACCCTCTTATATAATTTTTCCCCCTATGATCTATGAAGGCTGATCTGCCAAACTCATTAGATTGTTGGTCATCATAGCTCCTTATTATCTGTGACATGAAACATTTCTCCCATAATTATGTATACTACACTAGCATCATCATCAAGTGTAGAAAAAACAAGTATAAATAACGTTAATCAAATTAATGAAATACATACTGTCTCAAGTGTAGAATGAGGCACGAGGAAAGTCTTTGATACCTGTAGAAAAGCTCTGTTTCTTGAGAATTAGCCGCCTGGTTGAAAAGAAAGGGAGATTTAAAAATGTGATTTAAGAATTCATAACTCATCGTCACTTTAACAGCAGGAAATCCTACCGGGCCTCTACACTAGTTTGGGAGGAAGCTGTGCGAGAGCGTCGTAGAAGGCTGCTTTGACCTCGTCTCCTCCTGAATGTAACCAGTCGTAAAGCTCTCTTATCCTTTTGTGGTTTGTTGCTGCAGCAGCCATCGATGCGCGGGCTTCCTCGTGGACCATTTCTCCATGAGGAAGCCGTGGGTAAAGTTTCTAATCAGATTTGGCCTGTTCTCGTCAACGAACTTCACTGTTTTGAAATACAAAAGAAAGAAAGAAAGCATGCTCATGAAATGCATTATAATTGTTAATGAGACTCCATTTGATTGTGATGATACATGTCAATATCACGCTCATTTCAGAACTTTTTGTTTACGCAAAGAGAAAAAATTGCATCACTACAGTGACAAAAGTATTCACCTTTATCTGGGCAACTCATTTCTCGAGTAGAAACCTTGATGGGATCCCAGATCTAAAAATAAAAAGCTCTGTAAGTCAATATTGCTTTAAAAATTTTAATATACCACAAAGTAGTTTCAGAATTCCAGTGATAATAAACTTTCCAATTGCATCAAAACATAATTTATTTAAAATATACAGCTGTATTGGAGACCGTACTTTGAAATCGACCTCATCATTTGACTGTTCGATAAAAGTTTTTTTTTTCCCTCTCGTGCTTAGTTGATTACTGATTGGTGCATTCTGAAGAAAAACAGAGAAAATATAATCTATTAGAGAAATCAATGAACAAGTTGTTATTCCTTGCTAATTATGAATCATGATTAATCTGCACGATATTTCATTTTCTGAAACAAATGTTGTACCACTCCTCTGAAGACATGATCAACTTGACCGACCGCATCATGAATTCCATCCTTGTTCTGTAAAAACACCACCTCAGTGGTTTTAAGGAAATCTGAAACAGAATTTACTATCAAAAAATGTATCCGTCCATCTCGCCTTCAAAAGATTTAAGCGTATTGTTCAGACAATATATTATATGGTGATAGTGATGAACATTTACTTGTATAGAGGGGCCTCTTGGAGGGGCTCTGATTCCAGCACTGCTTCATGAGATCCACCAGCTCGTTCAACCCTTCTTTGACCACCACTTCTTGGGCAATTTGCTTCAAGGAAGGTCTGTTCCCCCTAGCGATCTGGTACATCACAACCTCGGAAAAATTGCCTACATTGCGCGTAATACGATAAGGACACAGGGTCACGTGTAAACATAACTGACTGAGGGAACGAGACATGTACAGTTTATACGGGGCTTATTTTAGCTGAATATTATGAGGAAAATAAATGCTATCATGGTATTTCATAGCATAAGAGATTGAAAAGCTAAATGGGGGGTATTGGTACAATAAAACTACCTACTTGGATAAGGCTCTTTGCCACTGATGATGGACCAGAGCAGGATACCGTAGCTAATCCAGAGAGAGGAAGACATCTTCAGTAACATGTTAACGCTGTTAAAAGTTTTTACCATATAGAGTAAAATCATTTGCGGATGTAATGTCTAACCTGTAGATGTCTAAAGACCGGACAGGTTGGTACGATGGTTTAAAAGCCTCAGGAGGCATGTACTTGTAGGTACCTACACTTGTAGGTATCTGTTGGTGACTGGTGGACACTCTGGACAGACCAAAGTCTGCTAGCTGCAGAGAACGAAGGTCAATGCAATATCAAACAAACCGTTAAATCAGCCTTAAAGTTGACCTGAACATAAGGGGTACTCTACCTTGGCGTTAAAATCATCATCCAGCAGTACATTACTTGGCTTTAGATCTACATGCATGAGGTCCTGTTGATGGAGGTTCATGCCTACAGCCACTTGATGGGCCAAGCAGCAGACCAGAGGCCACGATGGCAAGGCCAGAGAGCTTATCAAACAGGGACTGAAGAGATCCTCTTTCCATGAATCACTAGTCCCTCTTGCATGGGTTCCCCTCCTAGTCCCCATTGCACGGGATCTCTTTCAATAGGCGGAAATCCCTTATAGGTTCCATAAAGTCGCAGCACACAGTCACAGGAGGCCCTAGTCATGACCTCAGCCTCGTTCCACACCGACGCAGAGGGGCTGCAATGAGACAGGGGATTGTTGAAATAAGTAGAGAGAAAGCAGAAGGCCGTGAAATAAGAAATACAACATGTGCATGACTTCATCAATATATCATTTAAAGTCCCAGGAATATTGTAGATATTTCTACATTTACCAAACACCCCTATGAAGTAACTTAATGGCCACATCAAAGCCCCAGTCCTTGTGCTTGGCCTTGTAGACGTAACCAAATCCTCCAGAGCCAATTTCCTTCCAATCCTGCAAGATTTCGTCACCAACTGGCTCATTGGGCTTGTGGCTCGGCAGCGTCATCTCCTGCTGGATGCAGGTACAACAGGCTCAAATCTATTAAAAATAAAAAAGAATGATAGAAAATCCTGCTAAATATAAATCAGGTGGTTCAACGACTGCCTAACTATCTGTTTTATACACAATGTTCAAATGATTGTACTGTGGAGGGTGTAAAGTGACGAGACAGGAGACGGAGATGCGTTGAGTCAGCTTTACTCTCCACTTCAACACTACAGAACAACACGTGAGAACTACTGCAGACAGCACGTTAACCTCACATCAAAACACGTTCCCTTAAAGGTACAGTCCCCTGGTGAATGTCTCTCCAGCGTTACTTGTGGGTCACCACACAGGCCCCCCCAGAATTCACCCATAACCACAGGCCAAGACCAAACAGGTATCCCACAGAGAACATAGGACACTACATGCCAATGCAGAACAGTCCAGCCCATACAGTCCTGAAGAAGGTCAACGCACAGGGGGGCGGACCAGGCGGCCATAACGACTGCGCTTAACAGGAGAAGGGCGAAGGGCGGGAGGCAGGGCAGGAGCAGGGGCCGGGGCCGAGACCGCCGCCGGGGGCCGCCCTCGGCGTGGGGGCCGGGCCAGCTGGAGCGGTTCGCCAATATCCACATGAGCAGGTTTGAGACGGTCTATAGCTACCCGCTCAGGCCTACCCCCCATATCCACAACAAAGTTCTTACACCCTCCCACCTGGACACGGAAGGGCCCATCGTAAGGGGGCTGCAGCGGGGCGCGATGGCCATCGTGGCGAATGAATGGGAGGCAACTGACCATGGGGCCGTGGCATCCGGAAGAAACTCCCCCAGGATGCGCAGCGGCTGGCCGTACACCAGCTCGGCCGATGAGGCTTGAAGATCTTCCTTGGGGGCGGAGCGAAGGCCAAGCATAACCCATGGGAGGCGGTCAGCCCAGTCGGCGCCCATAAGGCTGGCCCTGAGCGCTGCCTTCATGTCACGATGAAACCGCTCGCAAAGTCCGTTGCTCTGTGGGTTATAGGCCGTGGTACGGTGGACCTTTACCCCCAGGACCTCGGCAACCGCAGTCCAAAGCTCCGATGTAAACTGCGGACCCCTGTCCGAGGAGAGGTCGGACGGTGAGCCAAAACGGGCCACCCAAGCCATAACGAACGCCCGGGCCACCTCAGCTGCTGTAGTGGAGGACAGGGGAACCACTTCTGGCCACCTGGTGGTCCTGTCCACCATGGTGAGTAAGTAGGTGTAACCACGGGAGGGGGGAAGTGGCCCCAGCAGGTCCACGTTCACATGATCAAAACGCCTCTCAGGCACTTTGAAAGGTGCCAAAGGGGCCCTGGTATGACGAGTCACTTTCGCACGCTGGCACGCCACAAAGGCCGCAGCCCAGACCCTGACGTCCTTCCGCAGGCCTGGCCAGACGAATTTAGCCCCCACCAGCTTGGTAGAGGCTCTCCCCCCCGGGTGGGAAAGCAGAAAGCTGGCGCTGCTGTCGACCAGACCATGGCTCCGAAGACTTGGCCATGGCGAACGTCAACGGCTTGTGGTCAACGAAAGCCGTGAACCGCCGGCCTTCCAACAGGAAACGGAAATGACGGGTGGCGAGGAAAAGACCCAGGAGCTCCTTGTCGAAGGCGCTGTATTTCCTCTCGTTGTCACGGAGCTTCCTGCTGAAAAAGGCCAGCGGCTGCCAGGCTGCCAGGCTCCGCCTACCCACTGTTCACACACAGCCCCCACCGCGTAATCCGAGGCGTTTGTAGTAAGAGCAACTGGGGCGGTAGGAGACGGATGTGCCAGCAGAGCAGCGTTGGCCAGCGCGGTTTTGGCAGCGTCAAAAGCAGCAGCCATCCCTGCGGACCAATCCAACACGTCCGCCGGCCTCCGACCCCGCAAGGCGTCATACAAGGGTCGCATGAGTTGAGCCGCATGGGGAAGGAAACGGTTGTAGAAATTCACCATGCCCAGGAACTCCTGCAGGGACTTCATAGTGCGCGGGCGTGGGAAACCGGCGACGGCCTCCACCTTGGATGGGAGGGGTACGGCTCCCTGCGGGGTGATGTGGTGGCCGAGAAAAGTGATGGACGACTGGCCAAACTCGCACTTGGCCGGATTGATGATGAGACCATGCTCACTTAGCCGGCCGAACAGCTGCCGGAGATGCGTCAGGTGGTCGTCTGCGGACGCGCACAAACAAACAGGAACGGCATGTCCCGTAGCACAGAGTCCATGAGGCGCTGAAACGTCTGCGCCGCACCCTTGAGGCCGAAAGGCATCCGCAGGAATTCGAAAAGGCCAAAGGGCGTGATGACTGCCATCTTGGGAACATCCTGCGGGCGGACGGGCACCTGGTGGTAACCGCGCACCAGGTCCACCTTCGAAAAGATTGTGGCACCAGCTAGGTGGGCGGAGAAATCTTGTATGTGCGGCACTGGGTAACGGTCGGGGGTGGTGGCGTTGTTCAGGCGACGGAAATCACCGCAGGGACGCCAACCACCATCAGCCTTGGTCACCATGTGCAGGGGGGATGCCCACAGGCTGTTGGAGCGGCGCACGATGCCGAGGTGCTCCATGGTGGCGAATTCCTCCCTGGCAATCGCGAGCTTGGCCGAGTCGAGGCGCCGGGCCCGTGCATAGACTGGGGGGCCAATCGTGGTGATGTAGTGCTCCACGCCATGCTTAGCCACCGCTGATGAAAACGTGGGCGTGGTGATATCCGGGAATTCAGCCTGCAGGCGGTGATACAGGTCCCCTGTGGCAAACGTGTTCGACAGACAAAGCGCCCCCTCCCCCCCCAGCGTGCAGGGGTATGAAGCAAAAGACAGGGCGTCGATCAGGCGGCAGTTTGTAACATCCACCAACAGTCTGTAAGCACACAGGAAATCCGCGCCCAGGAGCGGCGTAG
The DNA here is from genome assembly GCF_964276395.1 of Gasterosteus aculeatus. NCBI lineage: Eukaryota > Metazoa > Chordata > Actinopteri > Perciformes > Gasterosteidae > Gasterosteus > Gasterosteus aculeatus. The sequence goes on along the minus strand of NC_135709.1, from coordinate 18,833,876 downwards.
ACACGGCGGCCATGACGAAGTCCCAGTCGAAACGCTGCCCGCCGAAACACACCTCCACATACATCGTGCTGTAGGTACGAATGGGGGTGCCATTAGCAGCGTCCATCGGGTGGCCATGTCCGCCAGCCATGGTGTCCACAGGCTTCGCCGGCAGGATGCTGCGCTGAGCCCCCGAATCGACCAGCAGCCGCCGGCCGGACAAGGTGTCAGCGACGAATAACAGCTTGCAGTCACGGCCAGCGCCCATAGCTGCTAATGAGCGCCGGCTCTGGCTTTTCCCTGGGCCCCAAAACTGCAAGGCTGGCGACACTGCTTGGCCTTGGCCCCAAACCTGGAATGGTAATAACACCACCCGTCCTCCCGCTGTTGGCGGGCCGTTACAGCCGCTGCAGTGTCCGGGCCGTCCTCCAGGGGTGGAAGCGAAACAGACGTGTGCTGGGCGGGTAGCAGCGCGTGGACAAACTGCTGCCGGTTGGCGAGGAAAATCCTGTCTGCCTCCAACGCCAGCGCCCGATAGTCCATGGAGGAAATGAGGGCGGAGCAGGCCAGCGCGGTGCGCACGGGCGCTGGAAGCTGCCGCAGGAAGATGTGGGCGAAGAGGAACGAGGGATCCGCCGCGCCCAGCACAGCCAGCATCCTCTCCATCAACTCGGACGGCTTGCCGTCACCAAGTCCATTCAGGGACAGCAGACGGTCCGCTTTCTCCAGCTCCGACAGTTCAAAGAGTTTTAACAGGAATGTTTTGAGCGCGTCGTACTTCCCGTTAGCTGGAGGAGCCTCCAACAGCGCCATAGCCCTGGCCGTCGTCGAGGCATCCAAGGCCGAAACAACGTGGAAATACTTAGTAACATCCTGCGTAATTTCTCTCAGCTGGAACTGAGCCTCGGTGTGCTGAAACCACGGCCGCGGGTTGCGCTGCCAAAAGTCCGGTAGCTTGATGGTGGCTGCGTAGATAGCGCCGACATTAGCCGCACCGCTAACAACGGCCGGCACCGCAGCAGCAGCATTCTCACCACCGTCGTTGTTCGACATGATCAGCCGTGTTCAAGCGTCGGGGTCACCAAAATGTGGAGGGTGTAAAGTGACGAGACAGGAGACGGAGATGCGTTGAGTCAGCATTACTCTCCACTTCAACACTACAGAACAACACGTGAGAACTACTGCAGACAGCACGTTAACCTCACATCAAAACACTTTCCCTTAAAGGTACAGTCCCCTGGTGAATGTCTCTCCAGCGTTACTTGTGGGTCACCACAGTACAACTTTTTTACGGCTTTTGCATGTAAAAAAGACAAAAAACAAAACACAGAAAAACAAGTTAGTCTCTGTTTCAATATGGGCTTCATTGTGCAGACGTAACAGCTGGCTTCTACTCACGTCTCTCAGTGACAGTTGCCCAATGCAGCTTGAGGAGTCACTTCACACCAAAGCTGCGTCAAAGCTGCTGCGAGTTTCAGTTTCCGTTCGCTGCTTCGTAAAAGGGAGGAGAGCAGCCAGAAGAACTTCTATCGGCCGGCTCGGTGTCGGAAGGAGGTTCGGATTCCTTTTGTGGCCACGGCGTATATGAAATAGAAACTGGGTTACCGTTCCTCCTGTTGATGTCTTCATAACGACTTAAAAACGTGTGAAACTGGTTTTCGATCTCCTGACCGCAGTGAGAGGAAGGCCCCAGGCAAGAAACGCTGCATCGGTTGCAAAAGTCTCAACTGCCACATATGTGTTTGAGAACAAGCATTGCCGAGACTGCCACGCCGTCGTTAATCTTAATCAAGTAATGATATTAGATCTTGTTAGTTTTGCTTTTTATACACTGAATTGTATCACTCACACACACCTGTCAACATGTATTACGTGATCAACTAGAAAATGCATTTCCTGCTGAAACTGCGTTGGAATGCAAAAAGCTGAAAGCTGAAATGATTTTTTTTAAATAGCTGAAATTACAGAAAGTTGAAGGAAATTTGAATACATTTGCTGAAATTACCGATATTAGAAAAGCTGAAATTAATTTGAAATTGCTGAAAATACAGAAATGAGAGAAGCGGAAAGGAATTTCCATAGATTTGCTGAAAAAGCAGAAATAAAAATAGTAGAAATAAATGTGAAATCTTGCAAAAAAAAATACAGAAATGAATATTAAAACATTGCTGTTAATAGAGGCATAGGAAAAGCAGAAATTATTTTTAAAAATTGCTGAAAATACAGGAAGTGGGGAAGCTGAATTTCAATAGATTTTCTAAAAAATAAAGAAGTTGCAGGAGCTTAATTGAATTTTAAAAAGTACAAAAATAACCAAAGCTGAGATGAATATGAAGAGGTTTAAAATTGTTTGTCGTAATATTAGTAGTAGTAGTTATAGTTGTAATTGTGGTATTAGTAGTACTAGCAGTAGAAGTCGGTTTAGTATCAATAGCAGTAGAAACAGCTGGAATACTAATACTATTAGCCATAGTAGTATTTGTAATAACATTAGTAGTAGTTGTATTATTAATAGCAGTAGAAATACTAGTAGTATGATAGTTGTAGTACTTCTAGAAGTACTAGTAATATTCGTAGTGGTTGTAGTAGCATTTCTCTTTCAATACGTATTCAATACGTATTTCAACGAAACCGCTTCATTCTGAGCTTCATGGTAAAGGTACAGATAATCATTGAGGCTTTATTTTGTAATGATGGAATTGGGTGAGGGGGGGTTGGGAGACTAAATGTTTGTTATTCAAACTAAGAAGTTTTTTATTAATAGGCCTCATCACAAACATTACAGTAAGAATTCCCTACATGGGGCTTTTATTTTGTAATTATTGGACTGGGTGGGGTGGGGGGGGTGTAGATAGAGGGAGGGAGGGTGAGAGGGTGAGGAAGGGAGGGGTGGTGAGGAAGAGATAGAGGGAGAGAGAGGGGAGGAGAAAAAGACAGACAGACTGAGTGATCATATTGGTCTGTTGACAGAAAGCATAGCTGCGTCATGTGACTCCACTAATGAGGTCATAGGAGCAGCTGTGAGTCCCAGACAGAGATACTGCAGCGTGTGTGCGAGTAACCATGGCAACGGTGCACTTATTGGATTGGGTGGGGGGGTGTAGATAGAGGGAGGGAGGGTGAGAGGGTGAGGAAGGGAGGGGTGGTGAGGAAGAGATAAAGAGGGAGAGGGGAGGAGTATTGGACAGACAGACTGACTGACTGAGTGAGTGATTAACAGTGAGAAGAGGTCAGGGAGGAGGGGGAGTGTCTTTATCATATTGGTCTGTTGATAGAAAGCATAGCTGCGTCATGTGACTCCACTAATCAGGTCATAGGAACAGCTGTGAGTCACAGACAGAGATACTGCAGCGTGTGTGTGCGAGTAACCACGGCAACGACGCACCTGGGCTCATTAACGAGCTGCTGCAAAGGGCAGACACAGGACAGCGAGTTACACAGAATCCACACCTCAAACAAATGACAACCAGCGCAAAACTATAACAGCTATCTAAAAAATACGCTGTTTGTGCGAGACCCAAGACTCTACCGAACGCAGGGAGGTGTTATTTATGTCTGTCCGGTAAAAAATACGGCTCCTGTCGAAGTTTACAAAACGTGTACCTTCTGGATTTTTGAGAAATATGTCGGCAGATTTGTATTGGAGCCTATGGGGCTTTTAGCAGAGGTTGTGTGACTGTTGGTCTCCGTAGGCCAGAACTAAAGAACTCTGGGATTCTATGAACACATTAATCCAATCAGCACAACCATGCCCTCATTAATCTGAAGAAATGAAGCATCAAAAGTGTATACTTTGGCTGTAAGGACAGAAGTTCCATATTTTTTTAACCAGATTCTGACGCCGCCTCACACTTAAGATCTCCGGGTCTCACTCTAGCAGATGCAATACACACTCATGTAAAGGTCAGAAACGGAGCGAAGAACTAGTGAAACATAATCAGTGATTATGAATAAAGTACAATAGATATCAACAAGCAGTTTTTTTCATAAAATAGTTTAGACTTGTGTCAACATTTGAAAGTTCAAATGGTGTCTGTAGCTGAAAGATTTGCGAAGCTGAAAAATCTGAAAGTTGAAGAAGTTTAAGAGGATTTGAAAACAATCTCCATTGGAAAACCATGTTAGAATATTAATGATTATGATTTATATAAATTCAAGCTTAAGAGGTAGAAAGCTGAAACGCCATAGCCCTAAAGCCAGAAAGAAGCTGAACATTTTAATATTTGAACGGTTTTAATAGCTGAAAGTGTGAAGGAGTTGAAAGGTGCCACGGAAGAAATAGAATAAGTTGAACTAAAGAATAGAAGAACAATACTTGGAATGCTTAATGCATTCCAACAATAAAGAATAGAAGAACAATACTTGGAATGCTTAATGCCTTCCAACAATAAAGAATAGAAGAACAATACTTGGAATGCTTAATGCATTCCAACAACTACTACAGCTGTTTTTTTAAATGCAATGTTTGAGGCCACGATGCACACTGCTGTTCACAAACTAATAGAAAAGTGCACATCCATACACTTCTTCACCAAAAATACAATACTATTTTCATATTTTGATATAAGCTAGTGATACTTGATTGAAATGAGCAGCTACAGCCTTCATTAGTTGTATTATTCAACTATTTCCTATACCTGTCCCCTGTAATTACCTTCATATCCTTCGTGCTCCCTTATGCACGCGCAAGACAAAAGCTATACCCTGTGAATGTTTTCTGAATTATTCATGCAAAAACGCCCCTCTAAAAAAAAATCCTAGTCTGGACCCACGTTCCACGTCTGGCATCGATAGGCGGGGTCTGCTCTCGCTCTCCGCATTCCCTCTCCTCCACCCACCCTCGTTAACGCTCGACAGCGTGGACCGGCGGTGGATGCTCTTCCCACTCCACCTCTCTCCTCCCGGCTGCTTCCCCCCCCCACCTCTTCACCCTCTGCCCTCCTGACACCGTCAAGATACAGGAGGCGGAGGCTCAGCCCAGCGGGGATCTCTCCGTGCTGGAGCTCTTGAGAGGAGAGGTGAGCTTTTTTTGTCTTTCCCTCCAAAGTGGAGGCAGGGCTTCGTTGGTTACATCCTGTGGAGCAGCGACTGGACAGCCTGAGGAGAAAAGAGGATAGACCGCGAACCCACGAGCACCACTGGATGGGCTTTGTGCTGAGGAGAGCAGACCGGGGAACCGAGGCGGGAGGGGGGCGACAGAGAGAGGGGAGCATTTAGCAAGAGGGAGCCCTAGTCAGAGGGGTTTGGGGGAGGTGGGCGTGGGGTGTTTTAAAAGTAAAAGGAGGGAGTGTGAGAGGAGGGGGTTTGTGGTGTGGGGGGTCCGCTTTGCTCTCAGATCAAAGGACTGGAAGCAGGATTACTTTTATGCTCGCAGAGAGATTGAGGAGTCACGGGCTCTCCGGGGACTGTTGCATTGCAATTAAGAGACCACAGGCTGTCTGCAGCACCCGCTGAGGGACACAGGGAGGTGTTTGGGGACACAGGGTGGTGGGACCAGTCAACCGACTGCATCTGGACGGAGGTGAGCCTGCTTCCTTGTGTGAAGGCTCAGAATAAGAGCAACGAGGACGAGGATCAGGAAGAGAGTCCCTCCGGCAGGAGAATCCATAAGAGGATCATGGCTGTCCAACTCATGCCAGAATCCGCCGTGTGTTTGCTCATGGTGAGTCTCGGAGTATAGTGTTGCAGTCTCTGTCTACTGTCTGTCTTTGTATCTTTTTCCGTCCTCTGGTGTGGCTTTCTCTCATCCCTCTCCCCTCATCCAGCCGCTAAACCAGGAGGGGAGCCGTCGCATCATCTAAAGGCGTGTTGATTGTTGTGGCTCCTGCCATTTCCCTAAAACCTAGAACCCCCAACATATACGATAAGTTCCTGCTTAAGCTCTGATGCCGGTTTATGTATTAAACACACGGCTGTTCTTTTGCATCCAACTCAGAAAACAGTTTCTGTCCAACTCCGACCACTGCAGGCATTGGGAGGTGGCGCTGAACATGAGGTCCGTGTCAGGGACAGATGCCATTTAATGTGATATGACTTTTTATAGAGATCTAAAAATGGCATATGTGTTTGTGTGTGTGTGTGTGTGTGTGTGTGTGTGTGTGTGTGTGTGTGTGTGTGTGTGTGTGTGTGTGTGTATGTATGTGTGTGTGTGTGTGTGTGTGTGTGTGTGTGTGTGTGTGTGTGTGTGTGTGTGTGTGTGTGTGTGTGTGTGTGTGTGTGTGTGTGTGTGTGTGTTGCTTTAGCTAGCAATAATTTCCCATCTCTAGACTGAATCATTTCAAACACACACTCTGCTCATTGCAGAGGATATGTAGGATGTTGTTGTTGTTGTTGTAGAATCCTTACTGACATGAAACAGATTGGCCTGGCTTGGATCAGATCTAGCCATAGAGAGCAAAGAAATAGAAATTCACAACACGTGTGAATACAGCACCTCTCTGGCCCATGTCGGTACAATGCACAATGGTTACAATGGCACTGTGTCTTTGCTACACGTGTAGAATACAGATAAGGCACAGGCCACTCTGGTTAGAGGCTTTAATGAATTGAAAGTGCACCCCGCATGCTGGGGGACTTTGTGTAAGAGCTCTTCTTCTTCTCGTTCTGCTCATTCTCATTCTATAGTGTTGGCATTCTGCAGTCGCAGGGGCAGTCATGCATCGCCGCACTACCTGCTATCTCCACCTGTCACAGCTGTCTGTTACTATGGCGATAGGCCATGCACCCCACTTGAGCCAGCGCCAGCTGCGAAAGGAGAACACAAGACCACGAGATGATGGACAGGGCAAAGTCAGGAAGGAGAAAAGGGAAGTGTGAGTGATGAGGGCAGGACTAAAAGAGGAGTGAGACATCGGAAGTGGGCTTTTTTTCCCCCACAGAAAGTCTTCTAAGGCGGATATTTATCAACGTGTGTTGAGCTTCGAACATGACATGAACATAAGTTAAATCTATTCTGAGTTGAATTTTCCTATAAATACAGACAACAAGATTAACATCAGATAAAAAAGACAGAACCCAGTGACTTGTTTAACAAAATCTATCGCATTTGTATTCACCTTGACGAGTTCAGAGTTTGATTATTAGAGGAAGTTAATGCACTGTGTGAAGTGCGTGTTAATGCAGCACACATACAACATTCACACCAATGATGTGCGTAGACCGACTCTCTTACCAACCTAAAGCCAGATTTGGCAGGAAGTGACCTCATTCAGTTACAGCTAACAAGCAAAATGACATTTTCTTGTTTTCTGTGATGCATCCTTTATGGCTTTATGGGAAAGAAAATAACTGTAAACTGTACTTTAGTTTTCCTCTCGGCTTTATTGGTCTGCAACTAATGTGATTGGCCCAGACGTACTACAGCTGCACGATGAAACCAAATGGGCTCATGTCTACTGGACCAGAAGCAGGAGGGCATTTTATGAGAGCTAGTGCCCAAGTATTGCTTTTTTCTTGCACTTCATCATCAGATTAATTAGATGTAAGCAAGTTTCATATGTGTATGAAACCAACACGGGGGATTTGATTTAAATTGTATCAAAATAGACAGAGTGCATCTTTCTCTGTCTGTCAGCTCAGACGACTTCCTGTTTTACTGAAAGGACGAAGGGATCAATAACAAGCATGTCTCCAGACATACATAGACATGCAGTTATATGATATTGGAACGGATAAGAAACTAGATCAAACAATCGTTTGACCTCAATTGGAGGCGTTGTCTCCTGGCTTTATCCTTCGCCTACAGTTGACTGCACAGAATTTGTGTGTTTTTTTTATTCTGGACTTGATATGACATGAAACGATTTCATGTTAACGATCAAACTAACGTGTGTGTGTGTTCTTGATTGTAGTCCTCTTGACTTTGAATCCAAACTGGAGCAGCAAGTCTTCACTGAACGGATTAGCTCCGCTCTTCAGGGCACAGAGTAGAGCAGCTGTCTTAGACAGATATGCCACGACGTACCATTTAAATGCCAACATACTCAAAGGAAATATGTTGTTTTAAAAAAAATAAAGACGTGCTTTAAACCTGCACCCTTTGATGAGCATATTGGGGTAAAGAACATTATTGCAGAGTAAATCCAACAACATCTGTGTGGCAGTCTTGTTTTATTTTTTGTGAATCTCTTTGTCTGACTGCCTGTTACAATATGCAGGGGCCGTTGATCGATTGATGCATTTTATTATCAGTTACACTTGACCCAATGAATGCTGCTGAGAGAAAGGAGGGCAGCTATCTTGACAAACACAGAAGCTAAGTGGATTATCTTCATACTGCTGCAGGGTTCTGCTGTGCATGTAGCGGGGGGAACAGCAGATACACCATTGTTCATGTTTCAGCTCTCCTGCCTTCTTCCTGTAGGAAACGTGCGCTGGTGAAGTGGAGGAGGACATCCTAGCGCACCCGCCAAAGATATTATTACTGCATGTAATGTCATGTGGCTAATCACATAAAAGAGGTATCCATATACATAGCGTATACATACTTGAGATGGCATTAAGCTGTAAGAACTACCCAGAAAGAGAGGAAACTAAAGAAACACAGACTGTATGCCGCCCTCCATGCTGGCGTCCATGTCTCCTCATTACAACCCCTCATTCAATTATCCTGTTGCTGAGGATGTCGATCAGATGACTCACTGTGATCCAGCCAGAGGATTCATTCAGCGGTAATCAAATCATGCTTATGACGTGATGCACGTGTGTGTGTGTGTGTGTGTGTGTGTGTGTGTGTGTGTGAGTGGTGTGTGTGTGTGTGTGTGTGTGTGTGTGTGTGTGTGCATACATGGGAGTTAATTGCTTTGTCCATCAGTCAAAATTAGTGCTCATCCCGAAAAAAAAACCACAATGAAACATTACATTAAAGTAGGTTTGTGAGATAATCCGTGATTAAGATTACCATTGTAGTTTCCGCTCCCGATGGGATACATGCTGCGATAGAGCCACCAGTGTGCACATGAAAGAGGGGTGAACAGCGTGGGGGAGGGTTAGCAGAATGACATCATGCTGAGAGAATTGATTACTACCCAGTAACAATGAAACAGGAGGAGAAGCAAATACCATGCTATAGTAGGTGTGTGTGTGTGTGTGTGTGTGTGTGTGTGTGTGTGTGTGTGTGTGTGTGTGTGTGTGTGTGTGTGTGTGTGTGTGTGTGTAGGTGTCTGTATGTCTGAACTGTGTTCTTTTGGTGCATCTAGTTGGAGCGATCATTCAGTAATTCACAACTCGTAGTCTTTTAGTCACACAATCATATGCTATGAGTCAAAATGTCACTTTTACATCCACACACAACAAGTAAGTAATAAGTAACCTAATCTCAATGTGCTCCTGCTGAAACAGCGTATCCATTCTTAATTCATGCGCAGCTCTTATTGGTGATTTGTAGGCTCTGCATTGGAAACACAGGCACGTTTTTTTTCTTTCTGTTATTGATTGTCTCACTATCTACCACTTTATATTCTTGTCCCACAAAGGGAATGTCTTTTCTTTTCTCTCTCCACTGCTTTCCCTTTGATAAAAAAACAAAAACACAATAAATGTCCAGTTAATCATTTTCCTAAAGCTGCAGTCTGACTGCAGAACAGTCATGCTTGAGTAAAGAGCTTGTTCTGCTGATGTCAGCAAACTAAAGCTGTGTAGTTGCTGCAGTGGGAAGGAGCCACTTCTACTTTACAACAGATGTGAATTTGTTACACACCTCACCTCATTGTATTCGTAGTCAACCTGCAGTTCCTTTTAACAAAAAGGAAACGGTGTAATTCAATACAATAGGTTGTTTGTGTTAGATGGGAACAATACGAAAACACATACAGGACAGTGTGATATCACTACATTTCGGGTAAAGCTACAGACTGAATGGAGGACAGATGCTTGAATGATATTCAGACTTGGTTCTGCTTTGCTTTATGTTTTAATACGTCAAAAGACCAGAATTGAGATAATGCTTGAACTATATGTTTGAAACTTCATAATATATCTGTCAGCACCTTCAGTATTTTATGGAAAAAAAGAATCAACTTTTTAATTTTTGTTGCAAATGGACACCGTATGCAGGACTGTTACAGATGTTACCCAAATTGTTAACATGTTAACCAACATGCAGCAGCGATAGAGCAGCATGGTCATCACACAGGAGTGGTTTCCTGGCCACTCAGAAAAGTGTGACATTTCTCATTTTTTATTACCTTGCTGGCGACTTGAGGTTCTGCACCAGCTGATGTTGGCAAGCAGCCACTGTCACCTGTCCGCCATTTGGAGATAGACTGCTGACATATAGCGGATTTATATTAACTTATTTGTATCGAGCGTCCTACTGCTGCTGGATACTGGGTTTATAATGAGGAAGTACAAAGAGCTTCAGAGATGTTTATCATTCTCTCTGGGTTCTTTGCCATGGATGACTAACTAACTCATTCAAACTTTGATCACTTCATGTTTATGCGGTTTTCTCAATGATGTTTCATGATAAGTCGAGGTTGAATGCAATGTCATTTGCTGAGTCCACAAAGTCATGGTCACGGCTCTGTTTTGATATTGATTGGAGTCTTAAATCTCTTTCGTCAGCTTTGAAAATTGCCCATGATCGCAGTGCTGATTAGCCTGTACACGATGAAAGGGGTTTCACAATGCAATTCTTCTATAGGCCGGATAAGCTGGTAAGATTTGTTAACCATTATCTATTTTTTGAATATCATCTTTTCCAAAAGGGAGAGAGGAGGAAAATATGTAAATGAGAGAAAAATCAAGTAATGTGCAAACGAGTGAAACGGTTCTCACCTCTCACCACATGCATAAATGTATAAGGGTCGGTGTGAGTGTCAGTGTCAGAGCCTACAGCATACCATTAAATCTCCACGCTGCAGCCTGTTTAAGGACTATTGATGAGCTGCAGAGGTGAAAGCACCTCAATTCTAATTGACTTCACCACAGTAGCTGCTCGCTCAGCTGTGGTCATTTGTGAGTTTGTGTGTGTACATAGGAAGGTCTGAGGTGTGAATATATCAAGTGTTTGCAGAGTGTGTGTGTGTGTGTGTTATTTTGCACGCAGTGCATCCCATCCTGCATGCTAATGTACTTGGAAGGCTCTCATTGGAGATGAATAATATTTGACCTTTATTTAACTAGATACTGTAAGTCAATTGAAAATGACAGCCTGCAGCGTGACGGCGTTCCTTTTGCATCTAATGGCTGGTCGGCTGTGAGCCTGGTTATCGACTGACCTTATCTTGTGTAGGTAATGCAAGGAAGGGGTTATGGAAGCACCCAATTAATGAGCAGGACGTGACCCAGCATGTGTAAACCAGCAGATGCTCATCAAAGTCTGCTAGTTACTCTCTGTCTCTCTGGCTTCCTCCAGAGGTTTATTAAGGCTCTCCATCTCTGTTCTGGTGCCTCTGAAACTGCACAGATGAAACAAGGCCTGCTCATTATGCAGTCTGTAGGTTTGTACATAAGCGTTTGCTGAGATGTGTAAATGCGTTCGCTGTACTGCACTGGCCATTGTTATTGATTTAACAGCAAGACTCGAGCCGCAGCTTTCTTGCCTTCACGCCCACATTTCTACATTTACACACGACCCGTTTACTCACACATGACCTGCCACATGGGGCACTCCATCAAAGCCTCCTGCACAAACAGACAGAAGTGTTTGGAGGACATCCCTGCACTGACTTTCAGAGATTTCATCTCTTTTAATTGGCTGGCAGGATATTTGCCCCGCGGCAAAACCCACATGTTACAATTCTATTTAAGGTCAAACTTCCCTGGAAATGAACCTTTTACTAAGCATAGACACACAATATGCACAGTGTATTCTTGTTCCTTGAGCTGGATCTAATGCTTTTTGTGTCGGGTTGAGGATCTCATCTCTTGCCTTTGCTTTCTGTACAGAAATATTTTGAGAATTTAAATTGGATTCACAATTTTGTTTTTCTGCTGACCTGCTGGGTGCCTGGTGACATTTTCCAGGGCGATGGCGGCATCCCATTTGTAAGGTGCCACCTGTCATGTGTGCCAGGAAGCAGGGGGGGGGCGTGGGGGGGGGGGGGGGGGGGGGTGGCATGGGGGCAGCAGAGTAGCAGAGGTCGGAGTAGAAAGACCAGTTCACTTTCTCACCCTTTACCTCTGCTATAAATGTGCGGCTGTGTGGAGTGAGTTAACAAAGAGCAGGTCCTTGTCATAATGAAGAGCTGTCTTCTTAGCAGCACTTTACAGGATGGACTGCCAGGGAAGCAAATATGACCCGTCAAACACTTTCACATTTGAAATATTTAACCTTTACTGAAAAGAATGAAAAAAAAATTAAAAAATGAGAAGTAGAGAGAAGGGCTTTTTACTCTCTTAAACCAGGTTGCAATGTTTATCAGGATTAGCTGAGGCTCTAATCGCAAATTTCACATTTTTACCAAATCAGATACAACATATACCATTAACCGTATATATTTTTCTTCATATATTAAAACACATTATTATATGCCTCACACACCCACGTGTGTTCGACAGTGTTGGTCGAACACACATGAGCCTTTAAGGTGAATTTGTGCATATTTATGAAATGGATATTAAGCTAATTCCTTTTTTTTAAAAGTGAGAAAAAAAGAAACAAACCTTTCAGAGAAAAGAATGTTGAAGTACTGAGAACATACGACAATTGAAGCCGTAACACGATGATAACGGAGGGAAGATGATGATAACGGAAGGAATACAATGATGGCAGAAGGAAGATGATGATGGCGGAAGGAAGACGATGATGGCGGAAGGAGGACGATGTTGGCGGAACACGATGATGGCGGAAGGAGGACGATGATGGCAGAGGAAGACGATGATGGCGGAAGGAAGACGATGATGGCGGAAGGAAGACGATGATGGGGAAGAAAGACGATAATAACGGAGGGAGGACGATGATAACAGAAGGAAGACGATGATGGCGGAAGGAGGACGATGATGGCGGAAGGAAGACGATGATGGCGGAAGGAAGACGATGATGGCGGCAGGAAGACGATGATAACGGAAGGAAGACGATGATGGTGGAAGGAAGACGATGATGGCGGAAGGAAGACGATGATGGCGGAAGGAAGACGATGACGGCGGAAGGAAGAAGATGATGGCGGAAGGAAGACGATGATGGCGGAAGGAAGAAGATGATGACGGAAGGAAGACGATGATGGTGGAAGGAAGACGATGATGGCGGAAGGAAGACGATGATGGCGGAAGGAAGAAGATGATGGCGGAAGGAAGACGATGATGGCGGAAGGAAGAAGATGATGGCGGAAGAAAGACGATGATGGTGGAAGGAAGACGATGATGGCGGAAGGAAGAAGATGATGGCGGAAGGAAGACGATGATGGTGGAAGGAAGACGATGATGGCGGAAGAAAGACGATGATGGCGGAAGGAAGACGATGACGGCGGAAGGAAGAAGATGATGGCGGAAGGAAGACGATGATGGCGGAAGGAAGAAGATGATGACGGAAGGAAGACGATGATGGTGGAAGGAAGACGATGATGGCGGAAGGAGGACGATGATGGCGGAAGGAAGACGATGATAACGGTAGGAAGACGATGATGGCGAAGGAGGACGATGATAACGGAAGAAATACGATGATGGTGGAAGGAAGACGATGATGGCGGAAGGAAGACGATGATGGCGGAAGGAAGACAATGATGGCGGGAGGAAGACGATGATAACGGCGGGAAGACGATGATGGCGGAAGGAAGACGATGATGGCGGAAGGAGGACGATGATGGATGGAAGACGATGATGGAGGAAGACGATGATGACGGAAAGAAGACAATGATGGCGGAAGGAGGACGATGAGGGTGAAAGGAGGACGATGATGGCGGAAGGAAGACAATGATGGCAGAACACGATGATGGCGGAACACGATGATGGCGGAAGGAGGACGATGATGGCGGAAGGAAGACGATGATGGAGACAGGAAGACGATGATAACGGTAGGAGGACGATGATGGACGGAAGACTATGATGGAGGAAGATGATGATGTCGGAAGGAAGACGAATATGGCGGAAGACGATGATGGCGGAAGGAAGATGATGATGGCGGGAGGAGGACGATGATGGAGGGAAGACGATGATGGAGAAAGACGATGATGGCGGAAGACGATGATAGCGGAAGACGATGATGGTGGAAGGAGAACGATGATGGCGGAAGGAAGACGATGATAACGGTAGGAAGACGATGATGGCGGAAGGAGGACGATGATGGCGGAAGACAATGATGGCAGAAGGAAGACGATGATGGCGGAAGGAGGACGGTGATGGCTGAAGAAAGACGATGATGGTGGAAGGAGGACGATGATGGCGGAAGGAAGACGATGATGGCGGAAGGAGGACGATGATGGCGGAAGGAGGACGATGATGGATGGAAGACGATGATGGAGGAAGACAATGATGGAGGAAGGAAGACGATGATGGCGGAAGGAAGACGATGATGGCGGAAGGAGGACGATGATGGAGGGAAGACGATGATGGCGGAAGTAAGACGATGATGGCGGAAGGAGGACGATGATGGCGGAAGGAAGACGATGATGGCGGAAGGAAGATGATGATAACGTAAGGAAGACGATGATGGCGGAAGGAGGACGATGATGGCGGAAGACAATGATGGCAGAAGGAAGACGATGATGGCGGAAGGAGGACGGTGATGGCGGAAGAAAGACGATGATGGCGGAAGGAAGACGATGATAACGGTAGGAAGACGATGATGGCGGAAGGAGGACGATGATGGCGGAAGACAATGATGGCAGAAGGAAGACGATGATGGCGGAAGGAGGACGGTGATGGCGGAAGAAAGACGATGATGGCGGAAGGAGGACGATGATGGTGGAAGGAAGACAATGATGGCAGAACACGATGATGGCGGAACACGATGATGGCGGAAGGAGGACGATGATGGCGGAACGAAGACGATGATGGAGACAGGAAGACGATGATAACGGTAGGAAGACGATGATGGAGGGAAGAATATGATGGAGGAAGACGATGATGGCGGAAGGAAGACGACGATGGCGGAAGACGATGATGGCGGAAGGAAGATGATGATGGCGGGAGGAGGACGATGATGGAGGGAAGACGATGATGGAGAAAGACGATGATGGCGGAAGACGATGATAGCGGAAGACGATGATGGTGGAAGGAGAACGATGATGGCCGAAGGAAGACGATGATAACGGTAGGAAGACGATGATGGCGGAAGGAGGACGATGATGGTGGAAGACAATGATGGCAGAAGGAAGACGATGATGGCGGAAGGAGGACGGTGATGGCTGAAGAAAGACGATGATGGCGGAAGGAGGACGATGATGGCGGAAGGAAGACGATGATGGCGGAAGGAGGACGATGATGGCGGAAGGAGGACGATGATGGATGGAAGACGATGATGGAGGAAGACAATGATGGAGGAAGGAAGACGATGATGGCAGAAGGAAGACGATGATGGCCGAAGGAAGACGGTGATGGCGGAAGAAAGACGATGATGGCGGAAGGAGGACGATGATGGCGGAAGGAAGACGATGATGGTGGAAGGAGGACGATGATGGCGGAAGGAGGACGATGATGGCGGAAGGAGGACTATGAAGGCACCAAACAGACTTTCAGCTGTGTAATGGAGCTTGTAGCTTCTCTTTTCTGCCTCCAGAGGGAGTTATCATCCCGTGACCAATAACGTTTTCCATTAGGAAAGGGAACAATGTGGCTTTTGAGGCTTTAAGTGGTGCTCTATAAATTTGCCGCGCTTCTAAGCGCGCTGCAGGTCAAGTGTGTCTTTGTGTTGTCCTTTGAATGGCATTTCTTCAGGAGGTCTCAGCACAGTTGCATAATTTAAACATGCAACCCCTGCAGTTGTGAGCAGGTCAGGAAGCAGGAAGGTCACCAGTCAATGCTTCTTCTCGGCAGGTGACCGTTACGTGGCATCCCCCCCATGAGTCTGTTAACATTTAGACACATACACACAAAAAAGATAAAAGCAATTCACAATTGTTACTGATAAATGAAGTCGGCGTTTTGTCCCATGCAGCGGGGTGTTGCTGGCCGACAGGCTGATGTTATGACTGATTACTTCTATCAGAGCTGTTGATTTAGGCAATAAATGACCTCAGCCAAAATAATCCCCTCGGTAATACATAATATATTACCCAGTAGACGCACACCAGCCAGCAGCTCATCTCAGTATTGCTTCAAAGCCACATATCATCCAAGCACACGCACCAATTTCTTTACATGGCCCAGTTTCAATATTATAAGATCATAAGATGAAGTTACTCTGTGTTAAATATACCATCTACATCACGGTAGAAGACAAGTTCCACAAAAAAAATACCCTGTATGTAAGACTTTTTTCCTTTAACTATCTTTTGTCCTTCCTAGAGAAACTCCCCAATGAATCCACTCTTCTTCTCGCACGATGAACTCAGCAGCCCCTTTAGAGCCGTCATGGGGGCATTTCAGCCTCAGGTAATGGGAGAGAAGGGTGTTTTACCTTCGCGCGCCACTGCTGATGGTAAAACTCTCACAGTCTGACCATGAAATGGTGTCGTATAACATATTATGATCAGCGCATTCAAATTTGTGCCCATAAAAAAGTAATCCTTTTTGTCACGTGCAGACAGATACATCTCTTCTGCTACTCTTCAATCTAACTATTTAAATGGAAATATTAAATATCCCAAAAAATAAAAATAATTGCCCTCATAGTCATCTCTTTAACTTCTTTCAGACGGATTTTGAGTAATTCATAGTCAAACAAAGATAATACTTCTATTCTAATGTTGGATGAGCCTTCAACAGCAGTATTAGTTGCAAAGATAATTCACATTCCTTTTTAATACCCTGCTGTTTGAATATTCACCTGCTGATGCCTCTCCCCATCAACACCATAGTACTTTCATCTTTGAATTTTGTCAGATTCTTTATCGAAACCCTGAGGCAGAGGAGTAATTTCCCACGAAGAAGACTCATCAGTATCTCAATGATATATTAATCAATGCATGTCAGTACTACATCCTCCTGGACAACGATTTAATTGTATTGAGTTCAAAGGTGCACCACAACAAAGAGATGCACGTTATGAATAATTATAAATATTTATATTGCTGTAAGTAATGGGAATCCAGATCTTATCAATATGCAGATTATCTCTGCATTATTGATTACTGCATCTTCGCTTCATGTTTTTTCACATTAGTCATGACCACTAGAGACGTAGCGACAAATCACATTTTCCCAAACATTGTGTCAATTGATTGATTATCCATTGTGATGCAGGTTGAATGTTGAAAATCTCATACTGTTTCGCATTTTTATTTGGATTGCGGAAATACCTGCGTGCTTTGTGTGCGGTTGAGCAGCAGAGGGCAGTGTGTGAATGTGCGTGGGTGTTTCGTCTGGACCGGTACATGCAGCAGTGAGTGTCCGGCCGTGCTTTGGGCATGTGTGTGAGTGTACAGCATGTGTGACAAATATAGAAGGTCAGATTTCTGTGGGTGCCGGCAAACATGATCAGTACTCTAAACATGCAAAGCCAGGTTTCTTTGTGTGGACTATGAACTATAATTTGAGTAGTGATAAATAATGGCCAACTTAGGGATGCGTATTCTGTGCCGCTGTTGATGCCAAGAACACACAGCAAACGGTAATCCAGCCACGGTCAACTCTCAGCCACGCTGTCACTCTCTATGTGCCTCTCTTTCGCTCTCTGCAGAGAATGCTGGTTGCCCCTGACAACAGTTGCCAGGAGACCATTCTGAAGTGACTTTATAGCATCGGGCACGTTTATACCGGGGCTCATGAGGGATAGAACCAATTTAGTGTTTCTTTCAAACGCAAATGTGCGTTTAAATGGGAAAGATGCATCAATGTACAAATATGGGGGGGTAGAAAGAGTTTTCCTGCTAGTGCAGCACTGTAGCATCCAGCAGAAGCTGCTATGACATGTGTTCTTGTGGGGGAAATAGAAATGCAGTCAGTTGGATGATTATGCTTTTGTTGAATCTGGCTAAAACAACACACTTTTAATCAGTGGAAGCACAAAGGCTGCTTCTTTCGTCTATGGAAGTTATGTTAATCAGACTGATTAAAAATTCTCTCTCTCTTACTCTCTCTCTCCCTCCCTCTCTCTCTCTCCCTCTCTCTATCCCTCATGTCCTTCTCCTGCAAAACCCTGCTCACATTACCCTCTACCATCCATCTTTCTCCCTCTCTAATTCTCCGTCCCTCTGCAGTAGTGAGATAAGATGTTCCTCCCCCTGAGCGTTAGTGACGTGTGAGAGAAGTGGTGCCCCGCTCCTCTCCCGCTCCCTTTAACCACCGCCATCCCTGCAGGCATTGCTGTTTAATGAACTCTAGATTGGATTTCAGACAAATTCCCTCCGGCAACAATCAAACCGGCTCTCTCAAACATGGCCAGGACCCTTGGCGTTGGGAACGGGCTAAATTAGTTTGTCACTCCAGTATATCATGGTAAATGACAGCGTTAACCAACTGTGTTGAAATCTTGTTGAAAACTCTCTCAGGTCTTCGGATGTTAAGTATGTGTGTGAGTTTTATAAACATCGAGGCCTATCACTGCTGGCGTAATTCCCGGATTAACCCATCTACTGTACAGCAGCTTACCTCGGGTCCCCACCAGGAAGGAGGATTTTAAATATTTAATGATGATAATGACAATAATTACCACTCTTCATGGCTTACTACTTTAATCCCCCAAAAAACACATAGATCTGCCATTTTCAATTTAGCTAATTGCTCTTTTGCCTGTGTGAGCAATTTCATTTGGATGCCAAGAAAAAAATCAAAGATGGCCGTTGTAGACTCTGTTGGTGCTGCCCAAAAAATGCTGCAAAACAAAACAAGCCCTAAATTATTTTAATGTTCTAGGACAATAAAACATGGACGCTGGCGACTGTTTATTTTTGCCCGAACATGTAAGCATCCATTCCAATCTTTTTCTCCATCGGACCACCCGCTGTATTGACAGTGATTGTAAACAGGCACATAGACATCTCCGTTTCTCCAAATCCCTCCTGGGTCAATGCTATTGGTCTACCTACAAAAGAAGTCCCAGTGCCGTGTTCAGGAGTCGGCAGAGGTTCTCTCTCCCGTAACATTGATTTAGGTGTAATCCTGTGACAGGGTTGCACATTGACTCATGGGTCCCTCTGTTCCCAGCCAGACACCTCGGCACACACAGTGAAAATCGAAGAATATGACTTCTCTTTTCTTTTTTTTTTCATCCTCTCCACCTGGCTCTTTCTCTCTATTATGCTCTTCTATTATACTGCCAACCTGCTTTTGTTAAATTTGGTTACCTGGGTGGCTCGTCCAGATTCAGCCGTGTTTTAAAACTAGCAGATATTCCCCAGTGGAAGTTCCACCATTGTGTATCTGTTCAATAGCAGATATCAAAACCGTATCAACAAAATAGAAAATATTGTCTGGCTTTTAAAATGGCCACAATGACAGATGGGACAACAGATTAAAACACAAAAAGAGATTGAGCTGAAGCCTCAAGTTAGAGCGGCCTGAAAAGAAAGAAAATAACCTCTGATGCATGCATTCATTAATTCTTTTGTTTCCCTGTTTACAGTCTGTTCAGCTGCAGCGTATTACAGCTCATTGGACGTCTGTTTTCATCAGTGAAATTGCTGCTCGAAACACAAACAGCAAGAGAAAATTAAACAGCATTTTGTACATTTTCTCAAAAGGTAAATAATGCACGTATCTGAAAGTATTGTTGCAAGAAATTAATACCGCAGAATATAGAAAATCAGAAGATAGAAGCGAACTAGAACCGCATGGCATTGGAGCGATAAATAAAAACACTTGGACCAAGCTGTGTCACTTCACGTGTGTGTTATAGAAAAACTCACCAGGGATTCATTATGGGGTCCAGCTGGGCCAACAGGGGCCGGAGTGAGCATGAGGAGAGGGGAATGGGAGAAGGGGGATGGGGAGACAAAGAGGGTGGAGATGGGTTTAAGGGCAATGTGCGCTGCAGTGTGCACTGCACTGTGCAGTATCGTCCCATGATTGTTATAGTTATCACCCCCTATATCCCAACCACACATGCTCTCCTTTATGCGTTTCTATGGGAAGGTGTATTAATGGCTGGGAAGAGTTGGGGGCAGGGATGAGATGTGTGCGTGTGCGTGCGTGTGTGTGTGTGTGTGTGTGTGTGTGTGTGTGTGCATGTGGGTTTTGCCGACAGGTTAACATTCACTGTCAGCAGTAATGCATTATGGTGATATATCAGGCTGTATGTCACAGTGGGTTGACATACACATGGTCATCTCTCCAGGTGGGGAAGAAAGCTCATTTTCAATGTTGTTTCATCCTAAAAACGTATTTCTACACCATTTTTAGCCCTTTTCAAAGATCTCATGTAGCCGAGCTAAAGTAGCAATATGTATTCAGCCAACATTCCTAAAAGAAACTGGAATCAAAATAGAGAATTGAACAAATGATGGCAAAAAAAGACATTCTGGGAATTGTGAAGGTGAAAGGTGCTGGAGGCGTGTTTATCAGGCTACATTTAGGAAACTACCTTTAGTCTACCACTTCTCTGAGGTCAGAGGTCAGCTAATGACATTTAAGCTCCTCCCACTGCCTCCATGTAGAAACCTCTGCAGCACTTAAGCAATTTTTACATCGTCAGTAAGTGTGTGGGACAGATTTAGGAGTTGATATAGTGTGTGTGCCTTTGCCTCTGTGTTTATTTATTCATCTCTGTGTCCTTGGCATGCGTGCCTGTGTGTGCATGTCTGTTTGAGGATGTACTGTAATACAATCACATGGTCCTATAGCGATGTACTGTGTGAAGTGGTGAATTGGACCAAGGACTTCACGCTTTGTAAATGACATACATGACTATGAATACAGTGGATTGGGGTTCATTTTAATTAGATGTTCATTAGCTCAATGATTGTGAATATTGCCTCCCATTTCAATTTATAGGCCCCAAAACAGTAATTTTGTTTCCGATGATGCAGTCCAATTAAAACCAGAATACCGAGTAACCATCCTTCAGAATCAGGTTTAGAAAATAGTATCCTATTCATTGCCGGGACACAGACATCAGCATTGATCAGTTTGACAGCACCTTCACTGCATTAGCTCACATGAATATTCTAACGGGCCACCTGCAGGTCGAACGTTATTGATAGTGCGTAGATGTCTCTGCCAGCCTGCAATCAATGCAGTTATGCGACAGTGGGTTCCAGTCTCACCGCTTTTTCATCGCCGCAACTGTCATGTGACGCTGTACCAGTCGGCATGCGTTTTTAGGTTTTCAGCACCAATCAATCCGCAGACTATTGAGAAACAGCTGCAGGGGTTCAAATAGTGTTGCAACACACACACACTTTGACACCATCGGACCCATTTATGTCTCCTGTAGAAAAGGGCAAACTCATTATTTTCATCACCAGGTGTAAATTGGTTAATTTGTGAATTTAATAATGAAGGTTGTTATTACAAAAGCGTCAGTGCAATAGTTAATCCTTTGTAAAGGTCTGCGGTACATCACATTACACGGTGCATAAGAACTAATTAGGGGTCCTCAGCGGCGGTGTCTGCTGTGCTTAATTTGTTTAATTGTATGGTTTTTTTTATGTCTTATCTGGGTCAATACAGAGGAGAAGGCTAAAACTAATTGATAGAAAGCAAGAAGGAGGTAGAGAAAGCTCTTCACTTGGTGTAATGCAGGCCGGTTGCACTCAGAAGGCAGTCGCCTGAACGACTGGTGTCTCCTCGCCACAGTAACGTTCATCTGCTGCCACGAGAAAGCCAACAGTCACAGGAATGCACGCTTTTTATTTATTTATTTCACTTTTTAACGGCCTCACTGCCTCTGCATACTCCTGCCTTGATATTGTTGCCATGGCAATGGCAAAATGCAGCCTGGTTGTGGCAGCAGTGGTGGTGGTGGTGGTTTGTCCGTGTTTTCGTCCATTTGAAAGGAAAAACATTAACTCACATTTTACATAACACACACACAAAGAGATGCACTCGGCCATCGCCGTTCATTTTTCTTCACCCGTGAAGAACAAGAACATGATATGAAACCAAGATCGTAACAGGCTCTGACACGCCAGAAGACTGCTTACACGTCATGGATGTGGGTCCTGGTGCTGCTGTAGCTGTTATATGTGGAATGCAGGGACAAGGTGTGTGCAAGTGTGTGTGCTGGGGCATCTGTGTGTTGAAGAGGGTGACTCATGCCTTGTCTATTAGGAGAATAGAGAGCGATCAGGTTGCTAGGCAATTAGGAACTACTATTGTTCCTCCGGACAATAGTAGTGGCCTCCCATCTCTTTCTCTGTCTCTTTTGGTTTCTTACTTTCGGGTTTGTAGACACACGCACACTATAAATGTACATTACGTTTGACCCCCTCCCAGCTTGTGGATTGGGCGGGAACAAGGAGTTGTCGGTAGCAGCGGGTGAGGATGGACAAACGGAGAGAGAGGGAGAGGAAAGGGAGCACGAGCAGGAGAGCTGTACGGTGAAAAAAAGAAAAAAGACCTGCAATCATTTGCCACAGTGAAGGGAACAAATGTAGCTGGAGGCAGTGAGGGAGTTAGGGACATGGGGACAGGCAGAGAGAGAGAACGATAGAGAGACCTTTCATGGACATTTCACATTCAAATAGAGGAGGATTGGACACCAACTGACAGGTCGGCAGAAGGAAGCACCAGGACTTTGGCACGGCCGTCTCTCCTCCTGCTCCTCACTGTGTGTGTGTGTGTGTGTGTGTGTGTGTGTGTGTGTGTGTGTGTGTGTGTGTGTGTGTGTGTGTGTGTGTGTGTGTGTGTGTGTGTGTGTGTGTGTGTGTGCCTGTCACACACACACACACGCAGGCTCTCTCTGTGTGCCTGTCAGTGCACGAGGCTCTCTGGGTGGGTGGGGAGCCAGGCTTGTGGAAGAGATGTTCACTCTGAGGATGAGACAGCGTTTCTAACAGGATCTATTTGCGGACTCGGAAAATACACACTGACACAGCTGAGGGCACCAGAGCCCACCGGAACCAACCGAATTAGCCATGGAGGGACTTCTGTCTCCGATGAGGACGCGGGTAGGTTACCATGGGGATTGCAGAGCATCCCACCTATGGTTTCCTCCACAGGAATCAATCACCCGAATGGCGAGCTACCTGCGTTTACGGGGCTGTGGGCAGAATGCTGGGAGACAGCAGGAGACACGGGAGGTCTCAGATGTTGCATTGCATTGTAGAAAACTGAAAAAATGTGTATATGCACCAGTATTTCTGTGTGTGTGTGTGTGTGTGTGTGTGTGTGTGTGTGTGTGTGTGTGTGTGTGTGTGTGTGTGTGTGTGTGTGTGTGTGTGTGTGTGTGTGTGTGTGTGTCCATGCATATTAACAAAGGGGTTGCATTGAAAGAATGACTCAGTGTCTCACAGTGGTACCCAGCTCCTTTTAGTACAAACCACTGTTCTCCTTGTGACAACATAGGATAGAGGAGGAAGATGTGTGAGGTTCAGTGTGTTCAGTGAATTGGGTGAATATCTAAAAGTGGTAATTCACTATTGTTCTTGGTTCACAGGAGCTTCTGTTTATGATGTTGGCATCTCTATCGGACATTGGACCTTTTAGTTGTGTGTCTCGCTGTGCTCAGAGCAGCTATCTGACAGTGAGTGTTCGTGTCTGTGCCGTACAGAACCAGCTAATGCAATACCGACATGATGTGAGGGTGTGTGTGTGTGTGTGTGTGTGTGTGGTGTGTGTGTGTGTGTGTGTGTGTGTGTGTGTGTGTGTGTGTGTGTGTGTGTGTGTGTGTGTGTCAGAGCGCCTGTGTTTCTGTCAGAGCACACTTTGTTATTTGCCTGTATCCATGTGCCTGCATGTGACATCCCGCACAGTTGCATTGATTGCAGTAGACCACGAGAGGTGAGTTGAGATCTGAGATTAAAACCAGTTTGTTCCGGCTGGGTTTTAATGTTTTGAGACATACAGTTTTTATGTGAGTGTTAGGTTGTGTAACGTGTGACAGACTGCAGTATTGAATCTGGAATAATGTTATTAATATTTACAAAGGCACAGGGCTGTAGTGGAGGGTAAACGCACGTAAACGCCGTTTACGCACCTCTAGAATTTGGAAATAACGTTTACGCACCTATAAATAGCGTTTACGCACCTATAAATAGCGTTTACGCAACTCTAAGTGGCGTTTACGCACCTCAAAGTTCCCTGCGCCTTGTATTCTTCCGTTGGAATAATCCGAAATACACTTGTTGTAATTTTAAAACAGCTAAGAATACGTTTCCTATTGTTGAACATATAAACGGCGTAGTCTGAATCATGTTCATCTGCGCTGTATTACGGTCTGTGAGCATCCAATCAGTGCCTTGCGGCTGCAGCAGCGACCAATCAGGATCCAGGAGGCACATACACGCTGTGGATCAGCCCAGTGGTCCCCAACCTTTCTTACCTCACGGACCGGTTTCATGTCAGACAATATTTCGCGGACCGGTCGAGAAGGTCCGACGGGGGGGTAGTAGTCGCGCTCTGTGTTCGCTGGTCGTGCACGGTAAAAGAAAAACGCCTGGTGACGCGTAGATTAGAAAACAAGTCAGTTCTCAATGTGAAAACAAAACATGCTGTATAGGCTATTTATGATGACGTAGGTAGTACATGAGTGTTCCTTCCCAGTGAGCACAAGACGTAATTTCAACGTTGAAATATGGTTGAAATCGGGTTGAAATTAGGTCTGAACGTCTAAGACCTCATTTCAACGTCTTTTCAACCGGCTAAAAATGGGATGAAACATCAACGTGCCAGAAAACGTCAATTTGTTGATAAATGTGTCATGTTGTAACGTAAGGTTGAAAGAGAGACGATATTAACGTTAAGATTTTCATAATAATTAATGAACTGGTCGGCGAAATTTGGTCTACGCGAAGACGTAATTTCAACGTATTTAATATTTCACTTAAAACGTCATAAATATGAAACTACGGACTGCGTGCTGTTAATAAGATGCGTTTAAGACATAATAATGCGGGCAGGTTCAAACATTACTTGTAAACACGTGACTCCGCTCACATCTGTAACGCGCATGCGCGAGTTCTTAGACGCCTGCAGAGCTCCGAGCGGACGAGGCGAAGTTACGGCAGCGGAGCGACATGAACGGGCTGATAGAACCACGACTACCGGCTCCACTACTCTGTAAGTACGGGAGTGTTTGGATGAAGCACACATGGAACTATAACCGGGTGTTTTACTTGTGCTGCCCACCCGATACGGGAAAGACGGTCCTTTTTGTTAAGCTAGTTAGCGTTAGCGCAGGTAGTTTGCTAGTTAGCATGCTAGCTTGGAGCATGCTAGCGTGCAGCATGATGACCTGGACCAAAAGTAAACATCCCAGAATATTTTTCGTGTGTTTGGTGTTACTAATGCGTTAGGTTGTTGCTGTACCCATACATGTTATTGCATTTCACACTGAAGATACGTTTTTAAAGCAATGGGGGCTAAATACAGATTGCAAGGGTGAAGGGCTGAATTCAACAAGTTGTGCTCTGTAAACAAGAGGCCGAAACATTGTAAGTTACTGCTGCTTAAATCATGATACTGTGTAATGTACCTGGACATGTTACTCCAGAAATACCATAAGTTGCAGATGAATTGTTATCTTCTTGATAATGTAATAAGTGAACCATCTATAAATGAGTGTTCTAACGCACCTGCTGTTATTATTATTATTAGTTTATTACTGTCATCATAAACCCAAATTACCAACTTTGCCTTTGTGCTTTCCCTCCTCACAGGTTTCTGCGGGTGGTGGTTGCATCTGATGGAGGTTACGTCTGATGATGGTTGTCCCTGCACTGGTCCTGCCTTACCCCTGGCTTAATAATCCACAATATTAGAATCATTTATGTTGTAGGAATCGGATGTACTGTACATCTTTTAAGTTGTTCACACCTTCTTCCCTACTGTTTTCCCCTCAGGTTTCTCCAGGTTGAAGGGGTTTTACATTTTGGGGTTTAGGGGATAGGGTGTTGCATGTTTACAGATTGCAAAGCTGAACAAAATAAAATGATTTGAATTGAATAAACACGTTGACCAGAGGAATCTGTTCTGTGCACTCTGACTCCCTTTACACAAAGAATCCTCAAGTGAGGATGAGGGAGATGCAGCTGATTTCAGGTATACTATCCCAACTCAAGTGAGCCACATCTTGTTTCAGAATCTATAATGACGTTCCAATGATTCAGAAAAATGGTCTACAAACACAGAATTGTTGAACAAAGAAATGTTGTTTCTGCACTTTTAATTCCATAATTTATTTTCCTGAAAAATATATTTTATTTCTGTATTGTTTTTAATTAGACAAAGTGCTGTTATATGTATAGTGTTATATTTATAATAAATACAAATCAATAAAATAATGTGTTTGTCCTTGTTACGGGATGTTAACATGACAACTGTGACTAAGTATGTAACTTGTACGTTTCCATCGAGCAATTTATCCGTTGAAACAACGTTTAAAAGACGTCTATGGCCCGACGTTGAAAACACGTTGCAAATTGGTTTAAAAGTGAAAGTTGTTTCAACGTCTATTCGTAGACGTTGAAACAACTTTCGCGTATAGACCCGTTTTCAACGTGATTTATAATATCGGTGGTAAACTTACAAATGTGGACGTAGTTTCTTTTTAAACCTCTAAAATAATGATATAGCACACAAGAGAGGACGAAATATTACCGTATTAAAAAATCACGTTGAAATGTGGTCTAAACATAGACGTCTTTTCAACGTCTACGAATAGACGTTGAAACAACTTTCACTTTTTTTCACTTCTCCACTTCTAATAAATTCCCTTCAGATTGCTTCTCCCCAAGAGGACGGAGTGGATTTGACAACCTGGCTCTCTCGCACACATTCTACCCTCCCCCTTTCTTGTGTTATCACCGCGGATACAGACCCATCCAACCCCAAAGAAATCCTTAAACCCTGCACCAACTTCAGACAGGAAAATGTGCATTTATATTAAAAGTCGGTTGGATAATGTTCTAATATATAGGTTAATTTTGTTAGATGTGAGGGTGCTGGAAGAGTTAAGCCACTGGGGAGCCCTGATGGTGTTGTCACACACGAGTACACCCGTCTGCTCACCTCTCCTCCCTCACCTTTACAACTCAACCTCCATTTCTTTGTAGGAGCCACACACTCCCTTTTACATTAAAGCCAAGAGAGTCTGCATCTCACTGTCTGCCCACCTGTCTGTCCCTGTCTGTCTGTCGGGCCCTTGCCGTGTCTCTGGCAGTTGACCCGAGCTCCGTGATCGGTATTCGCAGATCGGCTCGTGATCCAGTCCGAAGAGGCGCGTTAGTCTGTTTGGAGACAGACTTGGCGTCAAAGTTGTGGCGTGGGATCAAGCCCGTTCGTATCTGTGCTGTCTGCCTCTCGTGCCAGATTCGCCCCGTGAGCTCTGGGAATCACTTCCAATGACTAAATGACTTTTTACAATTTATCGTCATCAGCCACATTGAGCTTCACGGGCCTCAGAGTCGCTCTTTGTATGTCGGTGTTGGTGTCTGTTAATTTTGTGAATGAATCACAGCATAACAAGCGATTGATGGAGTCTCTCAATGTTCTCACCGCATAATCGAAATTCATCGGGCCTTTTCTCACCCTCAGGGAAAAAAGTGATTATTTCTGTTCACCTATAAACAGCAGCAGATATGTCAAAAGTAAAGAAGGCAACAAAATAGGTGCGTTCCAATGTCGGGGTCTTTCTCTGTGGAGCAGTATTTGCTCTGTATTTGCTCGAAAAAAATCATTCAAAGTTCATCCTCTGCCTCAGTATAAAAGTGGTGGCATTACCCAAATTTATCTTTCTATATTCAGTATTTTAACGTCAAAAAAGGAAAAAGAAGAATGGATTCATTCCTTGTCTGTGTAGGGCAGGATGCCTTCAGGTCCTGCTTCAGGGTTACACAAAAGGTGACCTTAACCTCAAGATAGCAGTCAGCGAATAGCAATAGCCTTTAAAAGCTGCACTACTGCTAATCCTCATGCACTAAAATGGGAAAATAGTGCTGAGATGGCTGTGCAGCTCTAGTGGTCTCCTCATCGCCAGACTCACTCCAGCTCATTTTTAAGTTTTCCCCTTGCTCTTTGTATCTCTCTTCCTCTCTGTTTCTTTATTTAGGATGACAGCAATGTGCAGTCAAGCAAAAAAATGAAACAAAATAAGTATCAGTAAGCTGCGTGTCTGTGTCACGCACACAGCACGCAGGATGTAGTCAGTAAAGTAATCCCAATTTGTTATCTTCAGCCTCCATTCTTTTACTCCCGTATTCCTCAGGAGTTTACCGTCCCACTGCATATTTTTAATGGGATGTTACAGTTATTGCAGACATTGGCTCTGCAACAAAGACACACTGAGATGAACAGCTCAAGGTCAAAGATCAAGTTTCCCTGTTGGGATCCCCTGTTGTATGTAATATGTGCATATAGAGCAGTAGAACAAGGAGAGGAGGGAAGGGTACATCTTCCTCTGGAGAACATGTGCTGCTACATGAAGCTACTGCTTGTATCCTAATAATTAGGAGAGAAACGCGGGAGAAAGTCCTGACGGTGTCTGGATGTGCAGCACAAGGTGGGGCTGCCTTTGGCAACCCACACACACGCACACACACACTCACTCATTTAATACACAGCAGCTTGGCTGGCAGCAATTGAAGGCCATAGTAAGTAGGAAAGTGGAGGTGGGAGGGGGGGGGGGGCTGCCTGGTGCCTGGAACCACTTGAGACACACACACACACACATGGACAGATCTACATCCCCCAGCTGTCATCTCAGCCCTGCAGAACATGCAGATTTAGGGCTGCAAAGTTAGTTGCTTTGCGCGATTTCATTTAAATTAAAAAAAAAACTATTAACAAACCTGCTTCATTCTGGGATAAAATATTTTTAATTTCAGGTTTTGATAACTGAACGAGAGGAAATTGCTGAAACCTTTTTTGAATCTGCCAGGGGGTAACGTGGCTAAACAGAAATCTAACGTTAGATAATTATCTCAAATAACTTGGTTAAAGGGGTTCAGAGTGCGGTAAAGAAAAAGACTTGCACTTACTTTGGGAAATAGATCAATGCATTTATAAGAGAAGGAGAAGCAGAACTGTGGCTTAAGACGAGATCAGTGGGAGGCCAGTGAGAGAGATCCTTGTACACGCTGCACTGTCAAATTTCAATCAGCTTTTTATTGAAAAGCACTGTTCTTTAGGTCATCTTTATTCTCCACTTCTAATAAATTCCCTTCAGATTGCTTCTCCCCAAGAGGACGGAGTGGATTTGACAACCTGGCTCTCTCGCACACATTCTACCCTCCCCCTTTCTTGTGTTATCACCGCGGATACAGACCCATCCAACCCCAAAGAAATCCTTAAACCCTGCACCAACTTCAGACAGAAAAATGTGCATTTATATTAACAGTCGGTTGGATAATGTTCTTCATTCTGGGATAAAATATTTTTAATTTCAGGTTTTGATAACTGAACGAGAGGAAATTGCTGAAACCTTTTTTGCATCTGCCAGGGGGTAACGTGGCTAAACAGAAATCTAACGTTAGATAATTATCTCGCTTGTACACGCTGCACTGTTTGAAGCTTTCCCCCTTGTTCCTCATTTGAAGATGTGGCGCTGCTCGTCAGCCATACGCCGCCTCTGATTGTGTCTGCGTGTGCGTGTGTGTACTCACGTGTGTGCGTGTGAGCGTGCCCTGCTGTGTCGAGCATGTCAAATACACTCTTGTTCCCTTGAAGAGGCCCGAACGATGAGATCAATCAGAGCGCAATTGAGCAACCGGAGAAGCGAACCAGTGATGCACTTAATGTTAGGTGTTGTCATGGGAACACAGGGTGCAGATTTTCCACTTCATTGGCTGCCATAATTCTACAGGCATTTTCAAAGATGATTTCTAAGAAAGGCAATTGAAAGATGGGAGGTAAAATTAGTCATGTGTCAGACGACACAGCAAGACACAGAAGTATAGAAATGAGAAATTTAGTGTAACACCATGCTTAAATTTAATTAACCTGCGTTCGTGTGTTAGTGTTAGAACAATGGACTTTAGATTAAATAGCTTGAAGCAGTTCTATTATGTATATTAACTTTATCTGTTTAATAGCATAAAATGGTCCCAAGAGAGCTTCCGCTGTTCTGCTTTTAGCCTTTGGACGGGCAATTACACGTTTCCCTATTGGAATGTATTCACAAACCTGCACACACACACACATGCCTTTGATGAACGAGCAGAGGATTGTAGTGTCACCCTTGTGACAAAAGGTGACCCTGGATTGAACAGGTATCATGCATCACACAATCAGTAGACATCTACACCGCAGAGACATTTTTAGGCATACAACAGTTCCCGTGCATACACATTAACCGAGGAAATGGGAGTTTATTTCTTCTTCTCGCCCTATGATCTCATATCTTCTCGCGTCACGCTCACTCAGGCATATCCGCCGCTCTTTATCGTGGCCTTTTCCTCTCAACACCTACCGGAGACCCACCATTTGTAGCCGATTCCTTCCTTCTTCCTCCATCTCGATACATCATCCCCGGGCTCTAAGCTGTTACCTCTTTACATGAGCGATAAAGAAGCTCGCAGCAGTCTCTGAAATATGACTTAGGCTCACTAAGGACTTGAGTGGTGTCAACACTGACCTGAGGGGAAAGAGGAAGTAAGGATGGAGGCAAAAGAACGGCATGAATTGTGGGAAATTATTCCTGAAGGTGTTGAGCCGCATCACCGGAAAGAAAAGGGCCGCAAAACAACTCAACATTTAACACATACACAGATGTTCTCAGTAGCAGCAACTACAATGGATCAGCTCTGACGTATTCAAATGCTGGCAGGAATACTGGCTTAATTACAAATACAAATGCAGCTTAAAGTGCCGGGTGCTTTTGAGGAAAATTACTTCTCCAGCACCGCAGGCACTCAGGTTCAAACTCTGGCTCCCAATGTTTCTGGCTATTGGCCCTTTGAGCTTAATCATGAAAGTAACAGATAGGAAGCCACAAAAGATCACATGTTTGTACCTGCGCTGATCGCTGCTACCGGTTGGCAAGGGGCACACATTCAGGGGGCGACCACATGGAGCTCCGTGTGCCTTCCGGGGAAGCTGCTAGTTGGCAGACTGTTTTGTGTCGGAGGTCTTAACACTCCTCAGGCTAACAGAGGGAGTTATTAGCACCACGGTTGGCAGCACAGGGGGACAAAAGAAGAACAAACACAAATTAAAGGAAAAAAATACTATTTTTCCATTCAAAACAAGCTGTGACCGTTATAAAATTATTTGGGCTTTCGTTCTTGTCAAAGATGTGTTCAGTTCTTAAGGACAGCACAAGGTGAAGCAACATTTCGTGACCAAACCATAGTAGATTTTATAGCTCTTACTCTGCGTACTTAATTGGAGCATCCATTCCTTTTTTCCCATTTTAGTAATTTCCGTACAAAGTGCACGGAGCATGAACAAAATGTATAAATGCACTTTTTATGCTCCAGCGCGCTAATGTATGATTTATGATTCATCTACAAACATGCTCAAGGAGACAAAGACATTGAGCACTTTACACACACACTAACAGTGCATATCCTCTAAACATGTGCATGCACATTGGTCAATTTGCATGCTCCATAACATCTACATGCACAGCCTTACGTATATATGTACCGATATTCTGCAACCAGACAGCCTCGATGAAGTAGGAGGCACGACACCCTCCCAGCAGCAAGGCTGCAGCCAGCCTCTCCAGAGTCGCCGAAGGGGCAGTTTGCTGATCCCATCTGGCTCCCGTGATCCCACTTGTGCTTCTCAGAAACAAAAAGGCAGCACTGCGACAATTATTTTAGTAAATATGTATGTCTTTGCAGGTCATATCATTTAACACCACTGATATTCAGTAATTCCAAACTTATCCTGCTTGGTACCACGTGTCAGATTTGTGATTTTTCTAGTTAGGAACACTCTGCAGTAGTTGCCAGGTATCCTATTATCTCTCTCCCAAGTTTAGACAGCTGCCACGGCGCTGAATTAAACCCAAATATGAAATCAAGGTTGCCAGATTGATGCTCATCCATCCTCCAAGGAATACTTACATCATCCTAAGTGTCTCGCTGACCCTCCAAACTCTCATTACTGCTTGTTAAAACAATTAGGTTTGACGCGTGTCAGATTTATAACTCAACCTTGTGTGTGCTTGTGTGTGCTTGTGTGTGCTTGTGTGTGCGCATGTACATGTGTTTGTTTTATTCTGAACAGATGTGAGCATCTGCCATTGCAGATAAGGCCATTAATATGTGCCCAGAGGTGTTTGTATGTGGATGTGTTGAGTTTTTGGGCCAATAACCAGAGACCTTCGGGTCTCTAATGAGCAGTGGTCTGCTGCCTCGCTGTGTGTGTGTGTGTGTGTGTGTGTGTGTGTGTGTGTGTGTGTGTGTGTGTGTGTGTGTGTGTGTGTGTGTGTGTGTGTGTGTGTGTGTGTGTGTGTGTGTGTGTGTGTGTGTGTGTGTGTGTGTGTGTGTGTGCTGGCCTTTGGGCCCCAGTAAACACAGAGCTTTATTGGACAACTCCACCGTTCCCTGCATTCGTCATCACAGCTTTCCGAGAGATATCAGTGTTTTCGTGGAGGGGACCAGGTGGGGAAGGAGGAGCGAGTGGGTTTGTGTGTGAGGTGACCAGGGAATGGTGTTGTGTATAATTACTGACCTCATCCTGCTCCACCTGCTGTCCAAGAGGGGGGGGTGGGGGGGCAGTGAGTGGGTAAAAGACAAAGAGCAGGGAAAGGAAGTGAAATCAAGACAGAGAAAATGACAAGAAGGGGTAAGGGGAGGACAGCTGGGGACAAAGATTGAGGGAAGGAAGCATATGTTAAAGCTGGGACTTGATTAATAATGAGATTTGTCAGTTACCGAGTGGCCGTCCCATTACCCCCGCTGTCTACTGGGGGGGAGCTATCACATAGGGTTCAACCCAATAAATCCGCCTCCTCCTCTTCCCTCAGTCTTTCATTTTTCATGCGCCCAATATTCAGCCTTTTTCCTGCCTCCTTTCCCCTCCGTAGCTTCTGGTGCTCCTCTGTTCCCATGGCGATGACACAGGCAGAATGTTAATAAGTCCTAATACCAAGGGACGGGACCTTGGCTTGGAGGGAGACCCTGGACTGATCACAGCCTCTCTCTCTCTTTTCCCATGAATGCTGTGAAGGTGAAGCGGTGTAGCAAGGACAAAAGGCAAGAGACGGCCGGGAGGTGACTGCTCTGTCTAGCAGCAGACTCCAGCGGAGGATGTACAGCATGCCCCCCCCCCTCGTCTGTCAGCCCATTCTCTCTCCCGTACCTGCTCTGAATCCATTTTAGACATTAGGTCTCTTAATGGTCTCCCCGGGGAATCATGCAGAGCACCAGCTGAGCGTCGACACTCCAAACCAACCCCTGGAAAAGCACACAGACTGCACTGCTGGGACGGGACACGTTACCGTCACAGTGACGAGAGGGCTGACCTGGAGTAACACCAGGAGGTGAAAATGATCTCCTCAAATTACGCCCGTCTCTCCCCGAACCCCGAGGGCTCCTTCTCCCCCTCGTCCGCTCGTTAACAATGACAATCTGCCTGAGACGTTTGACCAGCGTTCGGGATTGGTTCACCTGTCAGACGCGCTGAGCCCATCTGTACAGTAACAAGCAGCTTAGTCCCATGCCTGCAGCAAGAGGTGGCGCTGCCACCGTCTGGCTTGTGTTACTGCACTCCTGGGAGAAGCCAGACATGTGTGCTGTGGGTTGCAGAATGATTTGGCTCATTAGAAAAGCAAGGAAAATGCAAGCATGAGTGTGTGTGTGTGTGTGTGTGTGTGTGTGTGTGTGTGTGTGTGTGTGTGTGTGTGTGTGTGTGTGTGTGTGTGTGTGTGTGTGTGTGTGGACAGGTGCAACCTCTTCATATGTTTGCATTTGTTTGTGCGCATACTTTGTTGGTTTGTGGTTTGCATTCCAGAGGGAGCATAATGAAGTTTTAGGAGGGTTATAAGCACAGCTCCATGTAGATAAATGAGACTCACACTAATTTCAGGGGAACGAAGCAACAGTGTAGGAAAATGTTCAGTTGTTATACCCCCCCCCCGTGTCAAATGCTTGAATTGTTTTTCTAGTGTAATGTAAAACATATTTGTTTAATAATCATTTAATCATTTAACAATCATTTTTAATATCATTGCACAAGTGTAATTGGTATTTTAAACCCCTTGAATTAGTGCAAACTACATTCTATAGTAAATAATCAACATATAGGAATCCACCAGAAATTCCCTGTTATAAAAGCACCGAGACACACACACTCACACACACACACACACACACACACACACTCACACACACACTCACACACACACACACACACACACACACACACACACACACTCACACACACACACACACACACACACACACACACACACACTCACACACTCACACACACACACACACACACACACACACACACACACACACACTCACACACACACACACACACACACACACACACACACACACTCACACACACACACACACACACACACACACACACACACACACTCACACACACACACACACACACACACACACACTCACACGTACAAATGATGTTTCCTCCTTTTTTCCCAGTGTCCCAGTATCGTCCCCTGGGAGTACGATCATGTATGACCCATTTCCCCTCATGATCTGGCCTGTTAAGATTAAATATGTAACCATATCATCAAACATTTAACTCTCACGCTGCTACAAATCAGTTTTCTAATCGTGTTTGGACTTTGGGGACGGCTGCTCCCGCGCACGTCTTGATCTTAAGTCGACGTGAGCGTGCTGTTCGCATGCTGGAGTGGTTCATCAAAGCTGCGCCAGACGGGCATTCCTGCGTTATTTGTTAAATCAGTGTCAGAGAAACAGTTTTTTCACAGCCACTCAACGACGTTGGTGAGTGCACGCGCACGTCTGTCCGTGTTGGTTTCTCTGCATTGCACAGGCTGGGAAGCCCTCTCGGTACACGGCAAAGTGGGCTAAGTTTACTGGGGCAGAAAATGCAGGAGCGAGTGACTCGATCCAGCGCCTTCGTACAACCGGTCTCTAAAATATAGCTCTATCCCTTTTTTCTGTCTGCTCAGTGTCTCTGAGACGCACACTCACGCTGTGGTGAGAGGCTTTTTATGTAGGACGAGAAGGCCGGAAAGGGTTCAGGAGTACAAAATGGAGCAAAGTGTGTGTGCGTTTTGTTTTATCTCACTTTGTGACAGATATTCCAATAATTCTTTACTCGGATATTTCAAATATCGGAGTAGGAGCGGTCGGTAAAATCAACGCGCATTTGCTCGTATTGTCACTTCAATAATCTTCGGCAAATCAACCTAAATCACACTCAAAATAAAAGGAGAATTCAATGCGTAATGCGGTCAAAAATAGTATCTCTTTCCGCTCTCAAAATAGAAAATACACCTGGCCTTACTCAGGTGACATTTAAATAGCCGACGCCCCCTGACGTCATCATTACATCATCACAAATAAATCAACAGAAAAGGCAGTTTCATTATGCACAATACAAATGTGGTGGAATGGCTTCTACACTCCGGCCCCTAATTGACCGGTATAGGACAATTCATACATTTAAACATATGAAGCACATTCTTTAGAGTCCTTTGTCTCGTGTCCATAGAATTAAGAAAAAAGGCCAAAAATATAATCCATTTAGTTTTGATAGTCCTTTTTACAAAACGGGTTCAAAAAATTCCTGAGAAAAGGAAAATGACTTCTCTCAAGGGTCGAAGAAACGGGGCAAAGTCTATTCGGGGATCTAAGGGCATGTTTTGTAGAAGGCACAGCTTTGTGATGGGCCTTTCTCTTAGAATCCAGTATTTTGTCCTGAGTTTTGCGATAAGTTCATTTCTTCCACAATGAGCCATCGAGGTGTGGGTGTGGTGTAGGAGTATCTTTGACAGGTGGTTGTTGGTAGAATAGCAGGATGTTTGGTTTCCTCTGGCATTGCCAGCTTACTTAGTCTGCCTCCGACTCTCAGGATTCCATGTTAGAGGATAGGATCTAGTCTATAGATCCTACTGTTTCTCTTTACGGGTAAGCCCCTTTGTAGAGAGGTCACCTCATCTTTGAAGGATTGTTGTTGGACATAAGACACAAGTGATTGCTCTGCCTTGGCTAAATCCTCCACGGACAGCTGCGACCCAGTTGGGTATGTGTTACTCATTTTCTTTCGTCTCAGAGTTTCTTTCAATTTTAAGATCCAGGCTGATGATTGGATCAATTTGTTCCATCATGAGAAGTGCTCAATAAAACGAGTCAGTGGCCTTTCATTCTGCAGTATACTTGCCATGGCCACCTTCTTGACCTCTGGGTCACTGTCATACAGCGTGGGTGGTACTTGAATCACTGGCCAGTCAGTTTCTGGTTGCATCAGGAAATTTGGACCACTCAGCCAATGTCCTTCTTCTCGGTTTTCATGCCTCTTGATGCCATGTCTGCGGGGTTGAGTTCTGTCTTTATGTGGCGCCATTGGAATTTATGTGTCAGATCCTGAATAGTGGACACTCTGTTGGCTACATAGGTTTGAAACCTTCTTGCGTCATTTTGGATGTATTTTAAGACAGCGGTACTGTCGGTCCAAAAGACTGAGTCCTCGAGGGTTAACTCGAGCTCTCTCCTCAACATCCTGTCTATCCTAGCAGCGAGAACTGCACTAGCAAGCTCCAGACGTGGAGTTGTCACCAGCTTTAAGGGTGCAACTCATGATTTCCCAATCCCAAACATTATGTGAGGTAGTCCAACTTTACTGCCATGTTTCAAGTAGCTGACTGTCCCGTAACCTCGCTCACTTGCGTCGCAGAAGTGGTGCATCTGTGCTCTAGCAACTTCAAAATCTTGTGACTTAAGGCATCTCCTGATTCTTAGGCTGGAAATCAGGTTAAGATCTTTTAGCCATTCCGTCCATCTCTCTGTGTAAGCAGTAGGTAATGTTTCATCCCATCCACAATTTAGCTTGCACAGGTCCTGCAGTATTCCTTTCCCTGTCAGCATGACTGGCGCTATGAACCCTAGGGGGTCGTATACAGAGTTCAACACCGATAAAATGCTTCTGCGGGTTACTGTTGTTTTGGGGTGATTGAAAAGAAGAAAGTGTCTGACTCAATGTCCCATCGCATGCCGAGGGCCCTTTCGATGGGCAGTTTGTCTTTGTCGAGGTCTAGATCTTTGACTTCCTTTGCTCTCTCTTCCACTGGAACAGAGGCAAGGAGTGCACGACTGTTACTGGTCCATTTGGTGAGTTTAAATCCACCTGTGGTGCAGACTGATCGAAGCTCTTTCAACAGACGGATGTGGCTAAAAGATTTTAACCTGATTTCCATCCTAAGAATCAGGAGATGCCTTAAGCCACAAGATTTTGAAGTTACTCTGGTTAGTCAGAGTCCAAAAGAGTCTGACTCAAATCCAAGGTGACTTTCACTGCGGCACGAATGACATAAGATAGTAGACAGCGCACCTGCCTCTCCCTTCACAGGCCCCACACACCACACACACACACACACACACACACACACACACACCCAAACGCACATGCCTGACCCACGAGAGATGCACAAATAGAGAGCCATTCACTGTAACGTGAAATTACAGATTTGGGTTGCCGTTGCAAAATTCATATTACTAACAGCGCAGCAGAGAGTGACTTAGCAGAATCCCTTTCATCTGCACTTCTTGTCCATCATCACTCAAGGCTCCCAAAATAAAAAAGGCATGAGTGATGGAAAAGGAGGACAAGAAAGAACAACTGAGAGCAAAAGGATATGAAGACCGGGAGACACTAAAAGACCGACATAAAGGTATTCTGATGCTAATAATGCATACTGTGGTGTGTGCTGTGGTGTAGGAATAAAAAAAATGATTAGAGGGGAACTAAACTCACGGTTTGAAATACGTTCAGTCAATGAAACCATTCTGGTTGTGAGGCGCGTGTGTTGCATTCTCCACTGACTAGAGGACTCTTAACACCTTGTTGTGCAGTGCGTAAGACTCCCGGTAAACCCTTTAGACAGTTAGCTGCAAACAGGTGCTTAAGAGGCTTTATCAACATGTCTGGAATAGACACTATTTTTGAATGGGTGAGTGCAAACCTAAAACCGCTTGGAATATTGCCCAGAGTTTGATTAGCACGTATCTTCCAGGCCAGGTGGCCATCACAACAAAAAGGGGCTGACACGGACACACACAAACTCTCTGCACTCTTGCTCCGTCAGAAACAGAACGCTCGTTGAGGACAGTTGTGCGATGCACAGTCTGAGATGCTGCTGCAGACGCCGTTCTGGGGTCCTTGCAGCTCACTGGATTACCGGTCGGACAGTCAATGAGGACACCGGTGGTGAAGACGCATGGAAAAACTCCTCGGACTTAACCTGCCTCAGCACGATTCATTTCAAGGTACTCGGAAATGTTGATTCTGAGCTGATAGTAGTTTCTGCAGTGGCTAATTATGTGTTGAACTCGTTACCATTTCATCAATGCTTTCATATTTGGAAATTTGTCTGCATGTTCATGAGGTAACAGTCACGCTGGCTTCTTGTGAATTCCATCTTTTTATTCAGATGAATCGTCTCATGTACTGCAGCCTGTGCCTCTTTTGTATAAAATCGCACATGTATTTGTATATTTATGAGCATGTGTGAATGTTCCTTGCATATGTGCGTTGAAATCCAACGTATTGTCTGCTTCTGTGTGTTATGCAAACACGTGAGGTGGTGTTCAGCTCACTGTGACGATGACTGCTGTATTCATTCCACCACCTCCACCGGATTCTACAGAAATCTGGGTTGTAACCCCCTGCGTGGCGCAGGGCCATCTTGTCCTGTGTTGCCTCTCTGTTGGGGGCTAAGCTCTTCGCTAATGACCAACGCTGAGCTAGACAGGCTACATGCCGCTGCCGACGCTCTTGCACTGCATTCAGGCTCCACGTGCCAACTGCTCAGTCTTACTGGTAATATACTGTCCATCTCCAACACACTGGAGGCTATTTATAATGCATGAGAGGCATTCAGATGAGAATTAGGGGATATTTCTTATTATCTTATTCTTATTATTTATTATTATTATTTCTTAGTTATTAATGGTGTGGTGTTACATATTCACAGCAGGCAGCGTTAGGAGACAGGCCGGCCTCCCGAGGGCAAACAGCACTGATGGATTCGGGCACTCTATCTTTAACACCAAGGATTGTGCGCTATGATGAATGTGTGCGTATCTGTCTGTGTGTGTGCGCAGAACCCCGGTCGTGCCGTAGACTCGGCCATACTCCAGTGCTCCTTGTCGGCCCGGCAAGGCCTGATGTGACGACTGATGAGTGGCCGACCTCACACCCAAGAGCGAGGTCGCAGAGGGCAAATGGTCATTGGCACTCTGGGTCTGTAAGCTTTAGGGAGAGGATAGAGGTCAGACACGAGGGAGAGAGATAAGATTAAGAGGGATGTGTCTGAGACACATGTGGAGCTAAGAGAAAGAGGCATGAAGCAGGAAGAGAGATGTAGCAGGTGGAAATAAAGGTTTAATATGAGACATGGAGGAGGAGTTGGTTCTGGACTGAAGGGCGGAGGTGACCGTCACAGTCCTTTCCTTTCCCTGCACTCTCCTCACAAGTGGAAAACGGCAAAACCTCAACAGCCAGCGTCTTATATCAGGACAATATCAGTATCACTGTCATTATGCATCAGGACAATATCAGTATCACTGTCATTATGCATCAGGACAATATCAGTATCACTGTCATTATGCATCAGGACAATATCAGTATCACTGTCATTATGCATCAGGACAATATCAGTATCACTGTCATTATGCATCAGGACAACACGGAAGACATCTGACCACTAACCAGTCACCTGTTCTGGCAGGAACCTGATTTGCTCCAGTAACTTAACGTTGATGTGTATAAATTAACTGTACCTCCTCCTAGGGCTCGTTATCATGTTCAGTCACATCCAGATAAACTCACTTCTCGTGTCTGACTCAGTCTCTCTAACACAGAGAGAACGGGTTGTTCATTCTTACGGCGTTTACCAGAAAAACAAAAACAGCGTCTCCATGGAGCGTCCCACTAACATCCCTCGTCCCAGCGCTTCCCTTCTTTTCTTATACTTCTCTCACCCCGTCGGTGAATCATTGTCCCTCTTGTGTGCACCCGTATCTTCCATTCCTCCCCATCCAGCCCTCTGACCCACACGCCCCATCCTGTGCAACCCACCACCCCCTCTTACCCATCACTGTTACATAAGCTTCCAGTCATAGATCCAGGCCATATCGCCGTTGTTTTCGTCCTGTGTGTCTGCTGGTGCCTCGGTATCCAGGGCCGGTGCTTAATGAGGCCCCTACAAAGGCCCATTGATGAGGGGCCCAGTGTGAGAGAGGATGACCCCAGCCAAGAGCACCCAGAACTGGGCATCAGCTACCCCAGGCCCTCCCTCCGCACAAAGACGTCCACTGTGGACAGAGACCTGAAAGGGCACAGAAAGAAATTGGGAGACAGAGAGGGGAAGTTGAAAAAGGAGGAGATAGATGTTCTGTTCAAAATACTTTGAGAATGTGGCACAGAAAGATATAAAAAAAACACAAAAAAAACAGATGTATGACTTCATCACTTAGTCGCTTCTTTGACCCTCGGCTTAAGTTTCCTCTTCCTCCTCCTCAATGCATCCGAAAACAGTGAGACCCATCCTCTGCCCTCCCTCCGCCAGAGAATATTTATCTCACCCGTGGATCATAACTGAGATCTGAACAGGCTGCAGTCACAGTCACGGATCCTCACCAGTAGCCCTCGGTTGCTCATGGGAGAGCTCAAAGCAGCGAGGAAAACGCCCGCTCTTTTTTGGAAAACAATTTGAGCATCAACGTGAATCCGGCCCCGTCCGTTGGAGATAGTCCTGTCTGTGGATCCGATGTCTTGGACTGAAAATGAGAGCTGAATGTGGACAAATTTAGAAGGTTAGAAGCTGGAGAGTTGGGATGTCACATGACCCGCATGGCTTAACCACCTGATTTAAGTCATCTGTCAGTGTCCCTGGATTACATCTGATGTCAGAGAGAAAGAGAATAGAAGATGAGAGTGTGAGTGTTCGTTTTGTTATTTTTGGGGGATCGGCTAAAGAATGACTCTCTCAACACGACTCGAGGACTTGGAGGTGACCCTGGAGCACATGCTCATGGATGTCTTCGTAAGTTTTATTTCCCATTTAACCGTGTTGGTTGTTTAAGCCGTGATGAAGTGCAATGTGACTGAGCATATTAGTTTTAGTCTTCCGTCACCACACTTTTCTCTTCTCCGTGTTTAATATCGGTGACCATTTTCGGTGCATAAATGGAGTTTGAGACCAGAGGTCGACGCATGTTCACATCTCTTTCCAGATGCTTTCTCATTAATTGGCATAAAAAAGGTGTGCTGATTAAACATCAAACTCTGCAGAGGTAGATTTAGTTAAATAACTGGCTGGCCAGGAAAGTAACCTGCGCCGCATGGCCTATATGTGACTCAGCATTGGCTTCGCCCACTGAGCTCGGAAACTGTATATTTACCTTCATGTAGCCATGAATCGTTTGATTAGAAAGGAAGGAAATTTCCGGGTGAAGAAAGTGAGGATTGAAAGGGAGGAAATAGGCGAGAGGAATGAGAACACCTAACGGATGTGATAGTCAGTTTCGTATTGCCCGTGACGCTTGGTTAGAGGTGGATTACTCGGGGCCCCCTGTGGGTTTCCAAAGCATTCGGGCTGCAGGAATGAAAAACTGCTCAACGCCGCGTCCCTCATGCACACAGATACACACAAGACATCACAATCCCTGGTCGCCTTGATCTGCCGGCTGCTGTAATGAGTTAGGTCGTTAAGCTGGTGTTTCCCTTTAGCATTGTTTACAGGGACAGGCATCTGTTGGAGGAAACGGTAATCTGTCCTTTTGCGACGTATACTGTGCTTCCTATGAACTCTGGCAGCGCTCGCCACACAGCTGTGCGTCGCTTTCAATGACACATATGGATACACGCTGCTTGGCTCCATCAACCTGTTTTGGAGATTTGGTCATTTTCATATGATAGATAAAGTAGAAAAGATAAGTGTTCACGGGCAGAACTGGATTTAGACTATAAATGGTTTCATGTCTTTTGAAAAAGCCTCTGCCAGATTTACTCTCTGCATCCTAATGAGACTGCTTGTTTATTTATTTCTCTAATTGCTGGAAGAGATCGGGAAAACAGAGGTGTATCTGTCCACTTTGCATACTTAAATGAGAAATATTCAAATTGGCTTCACTCTTTCCAGGCTGCTCGCTTTGTGAGCTTGCATGTGGCATGTGCACGCAGACACACACACACACACGCACACACACACGTGCAAATCTTAAGAAGACACGCAGGCATGAGCAGAGAAGAGGCCTGGTTCAGTGGACCATCAGATAAAGGCCGGGTGAATTATCTACTTTCATGGGAAGTCTTACAGCAGCAGACATGTGTCATGGATCAGGTATCTTAGGTTAGTAACCGTAATGTATTCTTTTTAATCAACCTTCTGTGTATAGTGGGAACACACAAGTGTTAAAAACCCCGGAGTAATACGGAGACAAGGGTTGTTAGGGGAATATTAAGTGTTATTGGAATACTGACAGTGGTTCTCCAGTAGAGAGCAGGACCTCCAGAGCCCTCACCAAGACGCTCACAGCTACTTTCATTAGCAAGTGCAACGCAAATGCATAATTCAGGAAAGCTGTGAGGATCAGAGGCAACAACCTTCCTTTACAACCTGTTTTACTACAAGAAAAGGATGTCAGCATTTTGTTGCCTTGAGTACTCGCAGGGAGCCGGAGTTGAAGGGAGAGACAACTTCTTTAGAATTCAGAAATACAGTGAGAAAGTCTATGAGTGCTGTTAAAATCAGCTCATAATTTCAAGAAAACATACGAGGAACGA
This sequence comes from Gasterosteus aculeatus, assembly GCF_964276395.1. Classification (NCBI taxonomy): domain Eukaryota; kingdom Metazoa; phylum Chordata; class Actinopteri; order Perciformes; family Gasterosteidae; genus Gasterosteus; species Gasterosteus aculeatus. The sequence continues at coordinate 18,790,862 of NC_135709.1, read as the reverse complement.
CTGCAAAAAGCAGATAACCCCGCCGGAAAGAATTGTGTTAATTTTAGCAGAAAGATATCCTCCATCAAATGTGTGATGTCATTCACATAGCAGCAGTCATGGCATCGCTGCCACATACACAGGGACAAGACCCTTTGACGTAAATAATGTAGGGACATCATCTGCTGTGATTGATTTCTTTTGTGGCTGCTGTAAGATGTCAGTTTGTGGCTTCAAATCAACTTGGACCAGAGCTGCTGTGTATTGTGTTACCGGAGAGAGAGACAGAGAGAGACAGAGAGAGAGAGAGAGAGAGAGAGAGAGAGAGAGAGAGAGAGAGAGAGAGAGATGGCTCACAGGCTTACAATCACATTAGGCAATGAAGCGGCGTGATTAAAAATGCATCCAATCCTTGTGTAGCCTAATTGAATCTCCTCCTCATGCACCCGACGAACGTCTCCAAACCCCCCCATCCTCTCCCCCCTCACATCCTCATGCCTTCTGTGATGCAGGCCTTCAGCCAGAAACCCCCCCAGAAAGAAACATCCCCTCTCTCTCTCGCTCAATCTTCTTCCTCCAAGATCCCTCATTTGCTCCTCCATCCTCCTCGTTCCCTTCTGACGGAGGAGGAAGACGGCTGGATGGGATTGTTTCCTGCTCCGCTGTCCGGCAGCCGTGAATCACTAGCAGTCACGTCTTTGCGAGGGCTGGTCTGCCACAAAGGGCCTTCGGTCTGGAGAGACCGTTCTCCTTTTCCAACAAACAGATTTCACCCTTGCACGTGACAAAAGACAGCTAGCCCGAATGGAACTGGGGAGGTTGGGGATATGTAGCACGCCGATGCTGTTGTTTACACAGATGGATTTTAAGGCTGTGCCTTGAGTATTCTACACTATATTGTCAACAAATCCAATAAAAATGCAAAAGCCAACGTTGGTAAATATGTCTTTTGAAACCTCAACTGAAAAGACTTGTTCCTATCATGTCTGTTATATATTATATATTTGAAACCCATTGGCAAATATATATGTAACTTTCCAAAAGAGGGAACTGTGCTTTCAAACAAATACGTATTAATCATAAGTGGATAGGGGATTTATTGGGGAATAGTTTCTGTCAGATTAATACAGAGATACAGGACGATGTTTGCAGTAATGACTAAAAAAAATAATAAAACCAAATAAATGTCATCCAGTGCAAAAGTGTGACTTATTGGTTTTAGTTTGGGGCACTGAAGAATAAACAGAACGACTACACAGACTATACTGAGTTATTTTGTGTTATTATACAGTAGAACGCATGTAGGAGCGGTCGGTAAAATCAATGCGCATTTGCTCGTATTGTTACTTCAATATTCTTTATTTATTGTTCAGCAAAAAAAACCTAAATCACACTCAAAATAAAACGAGAATTCAATGCGTAATGCGTAATGCGGTCAAAAATAGTATCTCCTTCCGCTCTCAAAATAGAAAACACACCTGGCCTTACTCAGGTGACATTTAAATAGCCGACGCCCCCTGACGTCATCATTACATCATCACAAATAAATCAACAGTTACCCCTGTGTGCATGTAAGAGTGTTTCCCAGGCCTTCTGTTAAAGACGCGGGAGAGGGGAGGATAATTGAAGTGGATGCTCCCCTGTGAAGAAGTCATTATAATTGGTTCTGGCCTGATGAAGGGTGGGAGACCTCCGCTTTCTGCTCATCTCCCTCGCGTGAGGTAGAGAAGGACACAACTGCAAAAGCGCAGGCAGACGCGCACACAGTGAGAAATGAATGAAATTACTCCACGAGGGGGGGGTTGTTTGGCTACATGACCGTTTCTCTGTGTGTGTTTTTTGTGCAATGGTGCTGCTAATCCCCCTTTGTAATTTGTGGAGTCTTGGAACATAAACTACCCCCTCACTGACTGGGACGGGGAGAGATCCAGCTTGAGGGCATTTCCATAAACACACCCACACACACACACCCACACAAACAGGGAGAGGAGCAGGACCATAGGGATGAGTCAGACAGCCGTGGGCAGAGACTGGCTGGGTTATCAGGGTAAATTAATGTGTAACAATGCCAGGAGAGTCTGCAATTGAGAACCATTGCTTCTCACTGTTGCGACTTGGAACAGCAGACAAACACGCAGTAGAAATGAAACACAGTCAGCTTTGTTTGCACCTCCCTCATAAGCTTTGCTTAGACGCAGGTAGTGATCTTCTCTTTGCTTCTTTGTCTCTCAGTAGTTGAATAAGCATTCATTGGAAATGTATTATTGCCGTGGGGGAATTTCAAGGACAGCTGGTGTGAACTAATCCAGAGTTTTCTGTGCGGTATTTTGTATGCAGCTTTGTCTTTCACATATTTATTTTTTACTATACGTGCAAATCCCATTTGCCGTTATTTGTGCGTGCTTGTTGACTGAAATGGGTCATTGTGCATCTAGCCTGAGGCGTCACAAGAAGTGTTATTGCTTTTTTTTTAACATTTAATTTCCCTCCGTCAAGACGAGGGCTTATCACCTCACCGGATTTGAAGCAGGGGAACTTAAGTAAAGAAAGGCGAGGGCTGTGGAGGGGAACAAACAAATGCAAACCACACTTAAACTGTTCATTTAGGGGAGTGTCTTGTCATCTCCTTGTCAAGGTGGCCTATGAGCCCCCTATTAAAGCTGCAAGGTTTTGTCTCCCGCATCAGCAGTGGCACTTAATCTTTGTCATCGCGATTTGAATTAACATGAAATGCGCACATCAAACACACCACCAGGAACAGGATGGGGATTTTTTTTGTTCCCTTTTCAATTCCTCCAGTAGGTCAGCTTTGAGACCTGGATGTCTGCGAATTGTTTAAATAGTAAGTTTAAATAATAAAAAGCCCTTTGATATCGCTCATGTAGGCCACAGTCACTGACACACTGACACATCATGTCACCAAAGCCATCGCGGGGGCTCACTAAAAAAAATGATGACGGAAAAAGCTTATTTTTAAGCTCATTTTGACATGTGGCTTTAAATCTGGTTGACCCTGCACCAAATCACCTCATAACTGTAATAATAAATCCAGATGGATGTCAGCCGTTATATGCATTAACTTACTGGGCGCGTGTGTGTGTTGACATATGCGAATGTGCACGCCCACATATTTGTGCGCGTGTGCATGTGTGTCGATCCACTTCAGTTGATCAGCTGATGGTCCGCTATTGACGTGCGGAGGCAAACGGAGCTGAGAATATGACAGTAAGTCACTACGTGCAGCTGTAACTCATGAGTCCAATAGCTTTAATGGACGCGCAAAGACCGTGGAAACCGACGACTGACTCAGCTCACTGCTGCAGCCATCACGATATAAGAAAAGATCAGCTAAAAGTGTAAAAGTGTGTGTGTGTGTGTGTGTGTGTGTGTGTGTGTGTGTGTGTGCGTGTGTGTGTGTGCGTGCGTGCGCGTGCGTGTGTGCGTGCGTTCCTCCTTTGTGTCCTGGGTCCAGACAGCGCGCGGAGAGAAAGCAGGATGTAGGATCACTGCATGAAAAGTGAGATTTTCGTCCCCGTAAACGCCCGGAAATCTCCCTAATTTCCGACAATTTCCGACAATTTGCAACCCGCGCACGTTGCGTTTGTCTGTGCCACAAATTGTCGGAAACGAACCATGACGTAGGCGGAGAGCTGGCGGAGGTGCGAATGGCCCGAATTAGCATATGAATGCAGCGAAGCCGCGGGTGGCCGAGCCAAGCGGGCTTGAATATCCCCACTCCTTATTGGATGAAACCACAACTTACTAACAAATAAAATCACTCGTGATTGGCAGCAAAACCACACGTGGGGAGACCAGGCTTGAGTTTCCTTGTTCATGATTGGATGAAACCACAACTTTCAATCACTCGTGATTGGTTGGCAGATCTGTCGCTATTGGTCACCCGCCTCATTTTATTTATATATTCATATTATGCTGTATATTCATTTCATGGTTATCCTATGTAGGCTACTACACTATTATTAGGATACCAACCAGGACATCAATGAATTAATAGAGAAAATGAACATTTGCCACATGTTTATGCAAAGAAAGAGCTTTATTAACAACACACAAACAACAACTACACACAAAGTGAGGATCTGCCCGCACTTGGGTAACGGCGGTTTAAAAACTACAGCTCAGTAAACTGTCCGTTTGCCTCCTCGGGGTTGTTGACCGTCACTGGCGCCGTGTTTTCCGAGGCAGGTCTGTTGTGCAGGCGGCTCGTGTGCGTGTGGCGACCGTACGATCCACCCCGAGACCCCCCCAAACAACGCCGTCCCCTCCGCCCGACGCGAGCTCCACCGTGGCGGAGTTCCAGAGTTCCACCTCGTCATCAGCCAGCACACTTTGTCTCGATTCCAGCAGCTGTAAAAACAACAATGAATCAGTACTGTGCGATGCGATGCGTACGGACACAACACATCGATCAATGCACCTGAAACAAGTCAGCAAATAAACTCTGACCCTCTTTCTTCTCGCTCGACTCCGCGCTGAATCCTTCGCGGGTTCGGCTGAACCTGAAGCTCCTGCGTACGTCTCACAATACGTCTCACAGGGAGCTGGAAAACAATTAAATGAGTGTGGTATGAATACAAAAAGAAAATCAAAATCAAGTCACAGTAACATTTAACAAGGAAGGAGAAACAGTGTCACTTACACACAATGACGTCGTCTAAATCTGGACTTTTCCCGGAGCAAATACGAGGTCACCGCCTCATTATGAGGCGAGATTAGTCTGTGAAAACAAAATGTACAGTTATGATCGGTATCTATACGTATATATTCCCTTATACCGCAGAATGAAAGCATCTTCTTTAAATCTGACCCTTGCTCCGGTTCGTAGCGCCTGTAGTTCGTCTCGGAGTTGTGAAGACGGCGCAGCGCTTCCTGTAAACGACACGGCAAAGAAAACACACTTTAATAAAGCTGTTTCTGCTCACTTGTAAGGCTACTAGGCTACTCTTAGCTTAGCTTGAGGCTACGCTACTTTTAGCTTAGCTTGCAGTCATCGAACATATTCTTACCGCTATCGTGGGATTGTGCGCCCGTCTCCTCTTCTTTGAGTCGGTTCCTCTCCTCCATGGACACAAACCCGCAGAGTCCCGAACGCTCCAGTGGAGCGAACCGCTCGTTGATATCGGCAGTTTGTTGTTGGAGTTGACGAGACGATCCACTGAGAGCTTTCAGCAGCTTCTTCTCGTCTGTCTGCGGACTGGCCGAAAGTTGGTGACCGCGGAGAGGAGTTGAAGGCGAGTTGAACGCGAGACGTCGTCCCGCCATTATTCACGAACCAGCAAAAACCAAACAAAGGAACTGGAGATACAGTTCTTCTGAATATAGTAACACACACGTGTCTGTTTGTATGCTCGTCTTGCAAGTACTGCTGTCTGAGTCGTGCCTATGACCTCACACGTGATTGGACGAGGAGTCTGAGGGTCCTCCAATCACATACGAGGTTATTGTTATACGGAAGGACCAGTATTTTAGGAAGACAAATGGTTGGGACTTTGAAACAGCTGATATGCTTTATGTAAAGCAGTGTTTTGGTGTCAGCAGAACGACTTTCCCTAGAATCTGTACAGTGGTGCCTCTTTCTCCATTCCACCAGACACTCTTGAGTCTGACAGACATGCAATGTTGACAATGTATCATCACATGTACCCTTGTGTCACTGAGGTTGAATGTTTTGCCATGACATGTAAACGGGTAACATATATGAATGTAACTTTCTCAATCGATAGATGCAGAGCAGAAAGGTCAGCGTATATTTATGCTAAGTGGTGTGGAAACACTAACAGTTTTGAGGAACCCGTCCTTGACCCTCTAGCAGAACTACGACCAGCCATTATAAAGCAGTTTATAGTTGGTAATGTTGTGTCAAAGGGTACGGCATTTAAACATGTTCTTGCACAAGTTTCCTGGCTTCATCTCCACCCGGACAAACATTTTTATGGAAAGCCAATAGAAGTTTGGGGCTTGCAGGGAACAGACACGTCATACAGCATCATTTTATGCCAGTTGAGCGCATTGCTAGAAGATGTGTGGTTAATACATCCTCTGCATTTAGGTAAGACCAAAGAAAAGGTCACTGTAGTCCTGCCACTATGCACTGTAGTTGAGCTCTAGGAGACTGATCTCTGCAGACCCCTCATTCTGATTCAAATGTTGTTTGCATGGAATGCTCATTTTACCTTGATTAAAACTCATTTTTTAAAGAAGTTATTTTGTGTATCTTTTTTACATAACATTTGCCATTGCTAATGGCGTACACAGTAATCTAGCATATTTGAATTAAATAAATCAATTCAAGCTAAAATGTAAGAGTCTATAATTAGGCTACTGAGCCTGATCTATTTGTACCAGAGATTTTCTTACCTTTTAAAAAATGTCACCTGGGCTAAAACTCCCTCTGCGACCCTGATTTGCATTTGTATAGCTCACAGCATTTTCATTTACATGTCAAAGCCTCCCCTAGAAATAGGAGGAGGGGGGTCATGGGGGGACAACTGCCAAGGGAGGCCCACGTCAATTTCTGACAATTTATGGCAGTTTTCGGCGTTGCCCGCAAATTGCCGCAAATTGCCGCAAACCTGAAATTCCACGACAATTTACAGTGCCGCATACTGCCGAAAATCCCACTTTTCATGCAGTGGATTTCAAAGATAATCTCCCGACCAGATGACAAAACATTCCATATTCCTTTTGAGGTTCCCCACGTGATCCCCCATGTGAGGGCTGAGCGCGCTGTGGGTGGCGGTGGGCGTACACCCTCGCGCGCAATTATCATTGGATCACGTGACTCGAGCGCGTATGTTAATAAAAGCCGTGACGTCACATTAATCCAGTGACCTGGTTAAACCCCCCCCCACAACTGAAGGAAGAGAGTGTGGGAGGCGGGGAGAGAGACAAAGCGAACTCCCTCTCCCTCTCTCTCACACACTCTCCCCCTCTCCTTCCGAGCGGCGCGGTGGACCCTGGCTGGGCGGAATGGGAAGTGTTTTAGGACTAATGGAAGCAGAGAGACGCACATAGGACAAAGCGTGGGAGCGCCGCACTCCCACACGCACGCACGCACACGCGCGCGCGCGACACAGCACAGCGCCACCTTTCTCCCGTGCGCACCCACGCGCGCACCAGCTCGCGTGAACCCCCCCCCGCCGCCAGGCTGGACGGGACGGCGAGGACGCCCACAGCACACTCTCTCTCGGGCACGCCCACGGACACGCACGCGCCGGAGGGCGCCATGGTGGTCCAGGGGGCGATGACGCCCGGGAGGACCCGCCGCCTGATGCTCAAGCTGCCGGTCGGGACTCTGCGCAGGAACAGCGGGGAGAGGGTAAGAGTTCCGTCCCCGCCCTCCCGTTTGAGGCCGTGTGTTGTGCGCGCGCGTGCGTGAGTGTGCGTGGGATTTCGGGGCTAATCCACGGGAGGGTATCAAATTTGAATTGGTGGAAGGCCAGTCTTAATCTCCACAGTGGACAATACTTTTCTGTGTTTCTGTGACTGTATCATGTCTTGCAGTCCTCGGTTTCCAGGGTTACGGGGAAGTCTCACCGCGGGGGGGGGGGTGTCACTGTCGATGCGGTGGAACTGACTTGAGGCGAGAGAAGCTTCCTTTGTATCGAGCAAAAGCACAGGACGACTTTACACACACACAATCAGCTGGGCTTCGGTGTTCAACGTGTTTATTTCGGTGGGCGTGGATTCAGAGTGAACGTGACTTCTGAGACTCGCTGGTCTCTTTGTAGTTCTCCCTTTGATTTAGCGTGTGCAGAGCGGATCCAGTTATGCACATGCACACGCACTGAGACCGTGCAGTCATAAATCTTACAGCGCGGCTTCTATGTTGGATGTAAATAGCTTTCACGTTAATAAGCCACGGCAAAACACATTCCAGCCTCTTTCCGACACAAAAAGAGGTCTTCTAACCTCACGCACGCAGAAGCACATCATCTGCTTTCTGTACTCCGGTTGCGCTGAATGAACCCACTGGAGAGACAACATAGAATCTGTTCTGATGCTTTCAGGTGTTTCTATTCAAAGAGTTCAGGTCGTGAGTCATTATTTCAGCGTCGGCTGTAAAGCTGATTTGACTTTGATCCAACCGCCTGGCTGCTGCAATTCTGCTCCCGTGGAAGAAACTGAATATTCACTGTCCTTTTTCAGAGAAGTCATTGTGTACGGTTGATTGGCTGGTGCACGTGCACATACTCCAATTAAATCACTTTAATTCATGGAGAACAGCAGATTTTGTCAAACAGGAACGAAGGCCTCTCTCTTGCTCTTTCCTTTCCTTTTCGCCTTCTTTTTGCAGACGGATCAAAGGGGGATTACCTGTGATTTTCTTTTTTTTAAGGTGGAACTCCGTCGAGTTATTTATCTGTCAAAGTCTTCGTTGAGCCTCTGGAATACCTGCTAAACACAGCTGCAGCTTTGTCCTGCTCTGACTTGTTATGTCTGATAACGGGTTGCGTTATGCCTTATAGCTGCACAGAGCAGCAGCATGCAGGCAAAACATTGAGGAGAGCTGCGTCTACAGGCAGCAGACCAAGCAAAGTGGGAAGTCTATTGCTGCAAACTTAGTTGCAGCTGAAATTGTCTTTCACTCTTGGTAGCTTAATTTGTCATATCCCTCCAGTGTCCCCAGTGATCATGCTGATGTTTGAGTGGGCACATCAACGCTGGCTATACACTTCTCCAATGAAACCTTGAAAATGTGTTAATTTAGCTAAAAGACGTTTTCAAAATGGATTCAGATTGATTTTTTTGCAGAGTGAAAAAAAGGCGAGCCACTGTTTTTTCATCCGTGCCCCGTCACTAGTCCTAATGCAGACGAATAGCTTCACGTCTGGGTAACGTGTTTCTGATCGATTGTTGGTTTCTATCACCGCTAATTGAGTAATATTTACAAGGAGAACATAGACAGCTGCGTGACACATCTGAACAAAGCAAGACCAGAACAATAGGAAGGGAGGCAAACTTCATATACTCCCATTTCTGTCCATAAATCATTGTCTTCTTCTACTCTTCTTCATTGTGGCTGACACTTCAGGCTCATCGTGATTCTTTTCCTGTTAATCCCACTTTTCTTGCACTCCCGTCATTAGAAGAGTTACTTGAAACTAACATGAAGGAATGGGATAGAAGCACTTATCCCAGCAAAACACTGTGTGTTTACACCATAAAATGGCAAAGATAAATTGCATAGTCTGTTTTGACAGTGTAAAACCGCTGGTTTTTTTGGGGGGGGGTTACTGTTTAGATTACCTTGGTGAGCAGTCTGAATTAGGATTATCCTTCGCCTTTGTTGTCCTGATATCATGTTAAGCTGCTCAGCTCTTTTCTGTGACATTAAGCAAAACAAAAAAACAAGGGCGCTACGAGACAGAGCGGGACGTGCACGTGTGTGTGTGTGTGTGTGTGTGTGTGTGTGTGTGTGTGTGTGTGTGTGTGTGTGTGGGTTGGGAGGGCTGTTCTAAACAGTCGGAAAATATTCCAGACTTGAGGAGGCCGAATCGTTCTCCAAGGAAATATGTTGTTGTCAGGAGCACCGCAGGGGAGCGAGGGCTTAAAGGTGGGAGGGGAGGATCACTGTCAAAGAAGACGCTCCCACACATGCACATCTTCAGAAAACACACACACACAGAAGGCACACAAACACGCTCGGGGGATACTGATCGATCCGCGACATCTTTTTTTGAAACATCTCGTCTGAAGGTCAGCTGTGGACTCACAGCTGACCACCTTCTCTTGTCCTTCGTCAGACCGATCCAATTGCCTGGACATCAGGAGTCATTTAAGCATTACATTACATTACAGGTCATTTAGCAGATGCTTTTATCCAAAGCGACTTACATTACACTTTAAACCCATGGTGGCTTTTTCACTTTTTTTTTTGTTGCCCGGGGAGCAATTAGGGGTTAGGTGTCTTGCTCAGGGAGACTTCGACATGGAACATGGGGCAGCCTGGACTCGAACCACCAACCCTTCACAGCAGACCTTCTCTAACCCCTGCGCCACGACGACCCACATAGTAGCTTGCAAAGTTGACGTGGACGCAGAAGGAAGGAAGGAGTTCCTGTGAGTTTAATTGCAGCCCTCCGTTACCAAATCTCAGTTCTGCGCTTTGGGGGTTTTCGGCACCCACTGCTCTCCTCTGCCTCGCTACAGTATTGATTCCTGGGTTATTAATCCATCCCCCCCAGACTGTAGGAGAGGGCGCTGTGGTCAGTTGGTCCAATTAAAGAGACAAAGAAAAGAGAAAAGGTTGTGAGAGTAGCCGCAGCTAAAGACTCCTAAAGGCCCCTCTTGCACCACACCCTGTTTGGCATTGAAAGCCCCCCCCCCCTTTCTCCCCAAGGCAGCACAGAAGGAAGAATGTTTTTGAGAAAGGGAAGAAAGGGGAGGGGGGATCGAGGGAGACTCCCACCCTCCCCTCCACACTGCCTCTTTCATCACGCTTTGCTAGGATTTTTTATTATTTTTTTACGTCTTCTATTCCCCCGTCCAGACTCAACCCCCCCCAGAGAGAGAGAGAGACATCACAGAGAAAAGGGGGAAAAGGATGAGTGTGGTTTGATGGGAAAACGTCTGGAGGATTCCATCTCCCCCCAAAACAGGATGTGGAGACCCCTGAAATGTTCCTTAAATAACCCAGCACAATCTGCTCCCTTTGTTAGACAGAGATAACACGACTCAATGAGAACGGGGGCGACGTCTGTGACTCACTCACATGAAGGGGTTTATTCATAGTGTGTGTGTGTGTGTGAGAGTGACAAAAAACGGAGTAGGAATAGGTTGGAAAGAGAGGAGCAGTCTCTCGTGGATGTACTGCAGTAACGTAGTTATCCTCATTAATATTTATCTGCCAGGCAAAGTGGAAAGAATGAACAGAGTGTGTGTGTGTGTGTGTGTGTGCGCGCGCATGTTTTCTTGAGTGTACACTCTTTTTGTGCATGTGTGTAACAGCATTTAACACTTGAACTAGGTCAACTTGCCTACTTCAAAGGTTTTGTGTCATCGTGGGGGCTTCTCATTGCATGCGCGTGCAAAGTAAACACCATTTTTAATTATTCCAATACACACACATTAAAACAAAGCTCATGCACAAGAACATTCTCACACACTAAGACATAAAGAAGCTCCACGCTTGCGTCCCCTCCCGAGCCACGTAACGGTTTGTTATTGATTTTCCTGCCTGCACCTCTAATACAATCACATTAAAGTAGATTGATTGGAATTGAATTTCAGACATGCTCTATACATGTATGCCACTTGTAATCTCTGTCACTGTGATGGTGTGTGTGTGTGTAGTTGGGTAGCAAATGACCGTGGAAGAAAATGAGACCTGCCAGGTCTGCTGTCAGAAGGCGTGCATTAGTAGTTCCTGTATAACTTTTTCCCATGTGCACTTTTGTGAATTTGTGTGCTATAGTGCCTCGGTTGAGAATGGTGCAAATGTATAGTGTCTGTGACCCATTTCCCTCCACTGCTTTCTCTCTCTCTCTCTCTCTGACTTGCCTACTCTCTAATACAACACGCCTGAGTGGAGATCAGAGAAGAGGAGAAAGATTGAGAGGGAGATAGAGAGGGAAAGAGATGGAGGTAGGAGAAAGTTATAGTGCGGAGGAGAATACGGAGAGCAGCAGATGGAGCAGAGAACGTTTTCTCCTTTTTCTCTGACGGTACAGGTGTGAAGTTCATCCATCATCAAAATGTGGATGAATGCTAATTGTCTTGCAGTTTGTCCGTCGTTCCCTCGGCAGATACTGTCTTCTCCTCTCCGTCTTATTACTATGGTAATGACCGGCCGGCTGACACTCTGGTGCCGACTGTTTACACCAGAGGGCCCGCGTGACCTTTCCCAGGATTCAGAGGGACGTTGCTCACACATAGAATTATGGGAACGGGGGACAGTCAGGCCGAACATACCCCTCCCTCCCTACATCAACAAATATTTACACCCCTCATAAACTCCAGCGGCAGAGAGGTGAACGCGCAGCTCCGGTTGAGCCCGGATTCATTTAGGAAAATCCACACTGTGGGAATGCCACACATTCCTCACACAGGCTTTTCAAGACAACACTGAGGAAGCACGGCGAGGCCCCGACACTGAGAGATCTATTGATCAAGGCATTCCTGAGGAAAGTGGGGAAAAAAATAATTAAATTTGGTCGCATAAAACCATTTTAGCTTTTTTTTTTCCTTCAAATGTCCAGACTGACATGTAGAAAATCCTTTAGATACACAGAAGATCAACAACAGGCTACTGGAAATGGAAAAAGTAGTCAATTTGTATTCAATATCACACACAATACAAAGGACATTGATCATGTGAGCTGTATTTTTTCAGCAGTGTTGTTAAGCCAAGAGTTTATCACAGACTGGCAAGGACACACACACACACACACACACACACACAAATTGAATGCTTGGCACAGGGTCGTATGTGTGGGTTGTATTGCCTCCATGTGGCCATGGTTGCAAAAGTAAGATTAGTTTAAATTTTTGGATTTTTATCTCCAATAAACAATTGCACGTAATCAATCATATTTGCGCGTTCTGTGCAAGGTCAATGTGTGAGTTTGAAGAGAGCAGCAGATAAGTCAAATTTTCTTGGCTCTTTTGGAGGACAGTTTGGGTCAGGACACTTCAGCCCGGAGACAGCTCGTTCAATTCTGGACACAGTCCCAGTGCTGTTGCACAGTATCATGCTGTTAGCTTGGAGACCAAATAACAGCATTTTCTATGATCACAACCATCTGATTGGCTGAAAGCGTCCCTTCTGACCAGGTGTGTGAGGACGTGTGCAGCCTCCTAACAAAGCGAGACAGCGCGAGGGGACGAGGGCCGTCTCTGCGCCACTGGACTGGTTTCTCTCGTGTGAGCTGCAGTGTGAGTGCCTGTATCACTTAAAAAAAAAAAAACAGCGTTAGGGGAGCCTAAGAGGCCAGCTGCATTTCCTTAGTGGGAATGTTTGTGTTTGTGGCGTACGGACCAACGGACGCAGTGTACTTTGCTTCAGTGGGAAAGAAAAGCGAGAGGAGAAACGAGAGAGTCAGCGGGGACCACCGGGTATGTGGGACTGGGACGGACGGACCAGCAGGGCTTGACCTCGGGTAGACGTTGGACCACTGGATCCCAGAGAGACTAAGAGGACGGACTTTCCCTCTGGAGATGACACACTTATTATCTGCTACAGCTTAGTGGCCTCTAGAAGACAGTAAAGGCTAATTACTCCCCACCGCCATTGGCCTTTTGTGGATTTGATCGGCTCACCAGTGCAAACGAGGTTTGATGTGATGTGGATATCTCATTGATATCAAATCCCACTGCCTCTGGAGTCCTTCATCACAGAGAGCTTGGGGTTGGGGGGGGGAGGGGCGTAATGGAGGCCGTCTTGATCGGCCTAGACGACGCCGCCTGTACTCGGCAGGGTCTGCTGTGGACTCTCACCTCAACGGCCCTGCGACGCCTCCGCGGGCACGCCACAGGTGTGTCTTAAGGCCTTTCTACCAGGTAGGCTGCTCCTCACATGCATTAAAAAAAGGTATGTCCTTCAGCTGAGGACCAGAGACAGTGGCAGGGTTAAACACGACTGATTTGTTTGATTTGTCATTTTTTAAACCCTTTTTAAAAAAAGACAGAACAGGTGCACAGGGAGAGTTTTCCTACCAGGTTCTGGAAACGCTGTTGTGTTTTACATTGTTGTTTTACATTCTTTTCGAAGGAGTTTTTCCTCTCACGATGCAGACCCTTAACAGGAAAGTGTGTTGCTAGGGTCACTAAAGAGGAGCCGGTAACTAAGCTGTTTCTACGGATAGGTGAGCGAGGGATGCTGAACACTAAACACACACAGACGCTGTATTATGGGCAGTCTGGTCGATGACCATGCGTCCCTCGCCTCGCACGCCTTTACACTCGGGCGAGCACAAACCAGTTTTTGCATGAAAATTAATTATTTTAATTGTTTTAATCAAAATTATGTCATATAAAAGATGTCTTTTGGGCTTTGTGTTTGTCTGGATGTGATTCAGCAAAACGGTCGATCAGTATTCTCGGCACCGTGTCCGTTTGGGTACTCGGACCTTTCACGGAGCCATCAGTATTCCTCGGGCGTCTCACCTGCCTTGAATGCAGCTGGCAGCACCACGACGAACCAAACAGGCGCACAGAGAGACGCTCTTTAGGCTTTTGCTACATAACAAAAAGCACACACTGTACTGCACAGCACAAAGACGCACACACTGTGTACCTTTTTATGTCCTTTTGCTCTGATTCCTTTATTCTCAAGAGGGGAGACACAGTTAAACCCAGCTGCAGCTGTTAATGTCGGAGGGAGTTGAAATAGTGAGGAAGGAAGGAGGGGTCAGTGTGTGAGGCGGTGGGACGGGGACATCCCTGGATCACTGTCGCGCTGAGGAGGACGCAGAAGCTGCAGTGATCACAGGTGCTTGGACGGCCCCTGAGTTGCAAGAATGTCCTTATTTACCTCATCACAGCCCTGCAACTCACAAGTCTGGATACAAGGATGTTGAACACACTCAGGAGGAGTTTTGCTTAACAAGATCCCACTTCACATTTTTAAGAAACAAATTGATGGTTCTTAAAAATGTGAAGTGACATCTTGTTAAGCGAAACTCTTCCTGAGTGTGTTCAACATCCTTGTATCCTTCATAGACCTAGTTTATTTCCTGTTATTGCACTTGCAAATATCAGCGTCTGGCAGGAAGCGGGTTCTCCGGCGTGTCAAGTTCACTTTGATCCTGTTTCCTAGCAACGCAATTCCACTGAAAAGTTGTATACATATTTAAAATATTGCATTGTGTACCATTTGTTTCATTAAAAGCCCCTGCTGCTCGCTTGTAGGCTCTACTGCATCATATTTAGGGATGAAACCCAGGCCAGTTTACTCCCAGGGATCTTCTCCTGTTTCCTGTGAGAGCAGCGCTGCCACTGATCATATTCCTTTGCCCCTGACGAGTCCCACTCCATTTATGATACTAAGCAGAGACACTGCAGCACAGGTCTGAAAAAAACAGGATACACAATCAGGAGCCAGATCGATTGTGCTCAGTCAAACCGTGGAGTCTTGTTGGAAGAGCAGTCGACAATGAGTTGCAGCAGCTCCCCCGCATTGGAACCTGGATTGTACTCGGACTCTCTGCTCTCATGTTCAATACATCATCCATTTGTTCTCCATTTCAGAACGCATTCATCAGAAGCAGATGTCAAAGAAGAAGACTGACAGAAAGGCCAACATCCAGGATGGTAATTAGTGTCCTCACTAATTACCATCCTTTCTCATCTTTCCTTGTTGTTTTGGCCAAGACATCGTTGGATGGAGGTTGAAGTTGAACTTGTGACTTCCTACTGAAGAATTTTGATCGCTATTCCTGTCTGGCAGCCATCTTTGCGCTCATTGCCAAACTCATGATCTGTACATGAGAAAATATTTTCCCAGAACCGACAGACAGTTTGGTGATTGGAGGGGCCAGAAAGGACATTGTTTCCAATTTTCCACAGCTTTGTTTATACCATTTTCCTTTTTAATTTTCAAATTTGTTTGCAACCAGCCAGAGGGCTGTTTGTGTTTGATTTATTTTCATAGGCGTACACCGACAAACACAAACACACACACACCCGTGCAGATTCTGTTGGTGGTTGAAGCCGTTTATAGTGTCTCCCCGGGGATAAGGACATATTTGCATAGTTGGTCTGGAAAACATTTCCACTGCTCCATTCCCAGGTTTATCAAATACCAGCTGTGTGAGTGTGAATGTGTGTGAAAGGGAGGAGGGGGCCAGACTGGTTGATGAAAGAGATCCCTGCAGAGATGGGGGGGGGGAACCATTTTACTCACCAACATCCCCTTCCAAATTGTGTCCTGTCATTCATATATTCACATTGAAGCTCTTGGTCATATTTTGGAAGCTTTGTTACCCGATAAATATTTAAAGCACAACGCCCCCACCTCCCCCGCGGACAAAGTTATTTACTGACTGTGCACCATAAGCCTCTTAGCCCCCCAGCTGGAATCTAACGCCTCTGGTGATGTGTGAATACGGCCGCTGCTTGATTGGACGGCCTCTCGCTTGATTAATTACAGGCGTTTGCATGCCCACACGCCCACCAGACGGTTCCCAAAAGACCGCCCCAATTCTGCGATTTAAGGCACAAAATGAATATAATCTGGGAAATCCCACGTGGCATAAGACCCAGTGACGGTGTTTCTGATGGCTTTCAAAAGGATTGCCAGATATGAACTTTCCCAAATATCAGTTGTCATGTCGTAGACGATTCAGATGTTGTAACATGATAAAACACACAATATCTTACTGGTGATTTATTGGGCAACGGTTGAGTGGCCTATTTTTAGACATCGGGCTGATTTCCCTCTAAATCCTCTTAGCGTGTCGGAGTGA
The DNA here is from genome assembly GCF_964276395.1 of Gasterosteus aculeatus. Taxonomy (NCBI): domain Eukaryota; kingdom Metazoa; phylum Chordata; class Actinopteri; order Perciformes; family Gasterosteidae; genus Gasterosteus; species Gasterosteus aculeatus. Next base: position 18,774,456 of record NC_135709.1, on the reverse strand, counting down.
CAGCTGAGTGTCCGGAGCGACCACGATGGGAGGGCTTTGGAGGTGGTCCTCCTGTATTGACTGAAGTGATAGATTTAACTGTGGCCTTGGTGACGGGGATATAAGGGCTTATGATGTTTTAAATTCAGAGGTTAAGGCCTGAGTGTAGAACGGTAATCCTGACGGATTACAAGGGGAATCTGGTGAATATCTGAGGAAATCCGTCTCAGGGACTCACAGATCCTGTTGTTTGGATGGATATTATTATACGTCCACATGTTTACCGAACAGAGGCTTGAACCTAAAGGTTTGTGCGCGTTAAATTTCACAACCTCACAGTTGACCACAAGAACCTCTTCTTCGCCATCATAATCTGACTACAGCGTGTTTCACAATAGAAATGTTTATTTACGGTCACATGAGTAAGAAAAATGATGCATGCATGTTCGTAGGGGGCGGGCTTAGTCATCGATTTTCCATTGTTTTTTGGGGGGGAAAGCATGGTCAGCCACTGTTGTGTTTGATATGTTATATCCGTCATCATTTAAAGATTTAAAACCGGAAGAATCCGCTCAATGTTTTTTAGTGCATTCACATTTTTTAGGCAAATGACCTCCGACCATGCGCATGCTCACATAGGCCATGCAACTAGGTTGGCTGGGTTGGTGTTTGTGTATTTGTGGATGGATTTCAACAAACCGAACAAGCTTTCGACAAATCCGACCACTAAAACAAAAAAAAAGAGTTTTCGTCTGTAGCCGTGCAACACAATTGATCGGGCGTTTTTATTTATTGAGCAAAAGCTTTCCCCCTCCTACCTTCAGATTCTGGCTCCTGCCGAGGCGAAATGGCCAAATGGAAAACATTCAATATCTTTACAATGATGGGATTCCCTTTGGAAAAGAGGAATTGCGCTCACGAACACAACACACACACACACACACACAGACCACACAGTTGCCAAAGGGCTCTCCCTGCAGATGAGCTGGGTCATTTTTCATTACCCCGGCTCAGAGGAATCAAGTGTGTAGTAATGGAGCACAGTCCCATTGAGCCAAAGCAATGGAGGGATAAATCCCGACTGCAGAGCGCAGTGGAGAGCGGCCAGACAGGCACCAGGACGGAGCCTGTGGAGGGACACGTCGCTCCTTTTCAACTGCTCTGATCCCCCGGTAGAATGCTTCAGAATTTGTCCTGGGGGAAGATGAGAGAAAGGTCTGAGGCCGCAGCGTGTTCACGTCGTCTGCGCTTATTTGTCCACAGCTTCTGTTTCCTTCACTTTTCTGTGGCTCCTGTCTGCTTTGCCCTTTTCCGTCTCTCCCTCTGTGAATCTCTTGCTGTCTTCACTGCTGAAGCGTGGGCTTGTGTCCCGCTATATGCATCTGTCCGGATCCTGTTCTTGTGCCCATGGACCGTCCGGTGTCACCCGTGGAGGCGCGGGAGGGGGGGGGGGGGGGGGGGGGGGGGGGGTTCTGCAGAGTGTAGTGGAGGTAAACAGGCAGTGAAGGCGGTTTTGTCTTTCTAAAATTGGGAGGATAAGTTGACTACAGCGGCAGATTCCCTTGTCTTTGCCTTCCTGTGGTCACAAAAATGTTTCTCTCTGCGAGGGAGACGTTCACTGTGAGCCTTTTTACTTCAGGTGTACTGTAGCCCCCCCCGGGTCATACGCACCTCTGCCTGCTACAGCCTCTCCGTGTTGTCTTACTGCACCTCCTCCTTCAAGTGCCCCACATTTCTGTCTGTGACAGAGAGGGCTCCTGCAAAGTTGCAGCTTTTTTTTGCATCCCAGGTTGGGGAGGAGGGGGAATGAGGCTGGTCGAACATGTCTGTGTCTGTTTGTGTTTTGCTTTTAAAATCTAAGCGTTATTCTTTGGAAGGAAGCTCACCTCCTGAAGCCGGTGTCTTGAATAATGTTGTTCTATGGCTGTCTCTGTAATTAGCCTGGTCTTTGTAGCCCCTGATGGACGCCCCCCCTACTCCTTCACCCCCCCCCCCCCCTTTTCCCTCCCACACGCACGCACACACACACACACACAAGGGGCAAAATTAGAAAAGAAGATAGAGGATTTGGCCGTATTAAACCCGAAAACCTCTCTCCTCTCCCCCGCTGTTCTGGCTCATGGTGCACGTATCGGATGGCGGAATATATTAGGACTGTGACACAGACCCACACATACACACAAACACACACATATGAATTTTCAGATAGGACTGTTTAATATTCAGCCCTGCTAAATGATTAGAGTGTTTGGTATTCTATCCAGTCCCAGGACAGCGGATGGAAGCCACTGAGTTCAACCTCTCTGCAGTACACAGTGTCCTTCAGTTAAGGCCACAAGTAGTGTGTGCGTGCGTGTGTGTGTGTGTGTGTGTGTGTGTGTGTGTGTGTGTGTGTGTGTTTATTTGCTAATGAGATAGCGAAAGAAGAAGAAGAAGCAGCAGCAGGGAGATATAGAGCGGTCAAGGATGAAGATTCATCAATCAACAAGGCTCCATTGGTTTACACACACAGTCTGTAAAGTTGGATACTGTTAGCTGCGCAAAACCAAATACCCCGTTCTACGTCAATCTGTCTCCCTTTGTGCATCGACGGGAGGATCAGTAAACACGGGGTCAGTAAGCTCTACAGTGATTTCTCACTGTGTAAATTATAGATGAAGGGAGGAGGTGTATGGGTAAAAGATCCATGTCATGCGCACACACACAGATAACCTCAATCCTTGCAGATCAACATCGATGAAGACATGACATCATCCATACTGTCCTGAACCTCTGTGCTCCTCTCGTAGGGCTGTTGGCGCTCTGCCCCCCCCCCCCCCTCCCCCCCCACCCTCTTGCTCTCCTAATGCTTTGTCCTCTGTCCTCTGAGGCTACTTCAGTTACCCAATCAACTCGGGTCCATTTCATCCAAAACCACGGTTTCAGAGGCACAGAACACGCAAACGTCTTTCTTATAATGGCTTTGTCAACCAACTGCTTACTTTAGGAATGGAATTTAAGGAATGTCCAAACCGGGTCAATAAAGAACAACGCAGACGAGAAAAGGCAGAGACCGAAACCGAGGGAGTCGTGACCAGTTGGAGAAAGGCAGCTTGTCCTTCCTTTTGGAAAAGAGGCAAAGTGGAATAATCCGTTTTGACTATTTTGAATGCAGCTCATCCCCATCAATGTTTTTGAGGAGACACGCGTGAGCCGAAAGAGCAAACGCGTGCAACACGCCGGTGGCCCGGCGGTGACCTGCTCTCGAACCGACACACTGTGGCGCAGCATCACCGCACCGATGCCCGTGAAAGGCTGTTATTTGTTTGGATGTCGTCAAGGGAGACGTTTGCTGTGGGTTTGGAGCTTTCTGTACCAGCCATATATATATATATGGAATTGAACATGTACATCCAATTGAGCCAGCTCATTTTTGTTTGTCAGTTAAACAGAAACAAAGTCATGCGATATGATTTGAGAGGAAGAGAAGGGAAACAAATGAGCTCAGAGGACAGATGTGAGCATTAAACCAGTGGCTCAGCGGGGTGGACGGGTCCAATAGCAGTCTATTAAATGGATTACAGGTTACAGGTTTTGCAGCACAAGATTACACTACATTTACGACAATGTGATAAGTGGGAATATGTGAAAACGAGCATTTCAGACCATCAGGAATTTTTCCAGGCACACGCTGGCGTTGTACGTGTTATGACTACAAAACATTGAAATGGACTGTACCGATAGGACATGGAAGCTACCGGCCTTATTATCGTCAACCCGTTTCGTTTATTTTTCTCTAACACACAACATGGCCATTCTTTATCTGTTGCAAAGTGAAAAAACATTGGCCCGCGATTTGGGTAATATTTTGCATATCATTTGGAGAGCCTCCTTCCTGCCTACGAGTGTCTGAAACTCACAGCATCTCCATCGGAACACGTTTTAGAGACTGTTGTGCTCCTTTTTGTAGAAAAAAAAAAAGAAGAGGGGGAACATCTCAAGATGAGAGATATTGTTGGTGAAGTCTGGAAATTCGCAGTAAAACGGCAACAAATCAGAGTTGGTGGTAGAAATATCTCCAGTTTGTTTGAAGTGCTAGTGTGTTTCTGATTTAACGAAGAAGAAAAAAACGCCCTAACTGGAACCACATTTCAGTCCCAGAAGTCACCACCGGGCTGCGAGGGTGGAGCCCACAGACACACACATATACACACCTGAACAAACAAAACAGATCCCTCTCTCGGTCAGTCGTTTCTCGAGACATTCCTGGCGTCCTTTCCGTGACCCTCCCTGCGCCGTCTCGCTCTGCTCCGAGGCGCCGAATGGACAAGATGGATTTGGCCCCGCTATTATTTTTCCATCAGATTTTTGATAACCCATTCAACAGAAAACTTGTGGAACACGGCGCGGTTTTTTTGCCCCGAATCTTGTGCCGTAATCTAACCTGCGCCTCACGCGCCAGACGCCGTTACGTCAAAGTTGACGGCGAGCCATGAAGCCCGTTCGGCTGGGATGATCTCAGCGCCGTGAATCACCGTGGGACGGCTTGTGTCAGACCGCGCTCGCTCTCAAATTGACGTGTTTAACGGCGTGCGTTTGTTTAGTCTCAGTAAATATGAAAGAGATCCAGACAAAGACAGACGGAGCAAGAGAGGGAGAGCATGGAGAGTGTGTGTGTGTGTGTGTCAGTCTTCACTGCCTACCGCAGCGTCCCACGGTCAGGGTTAAAGAGATTCTCCATCTTGCTTCAATTAACCGCTCGGCACTGTTTATATCACATTCCACCAATACGGGTTACCCTTTTCCAACGCAGACCATCGACCCTGTTCTCCTGCCCGACCCTAAAAACACGACTCTAATACCTGCCTGTTAAACCCACCGTACCCATCCAGATCCTTCACCCTTCACCGGGTCAGCACCTCATTAGGACCACACCTCGGCGGTACAATCGAAGCCCACTGGCTCCGTAACGAGGGTCCGTCAGGGCCCAGATGTGGCGCACCTTCCAGTGTCCCTCACCTCGTGCTCCGTGGAAACGCGGCGTGCGGGTCACTGGGAGGTGAGCACGTGTGGGGAAGTTGAGGGACGAGAGCACGGGACGGAGAGGCTCACTAAATCACAGCTCTTTTTTTTTTATTGTTACTTCCTGCCTCGCTTCCTCCCCTCTGCTCAGTGAATCCGTCTTCCCCCCCCTCGTTCGGCTTCTCTGGAGCTCCCAACATCCATCACAAGCAGTAACAATCCTCAGCATGTAGTTCAACTGTTAAGGCTACTGCAAAAAAAATGTTGACCCTCCTTTTCAATCTTCCTCTACCCCTTCTCTGCCCCCCCCCTCTCCCTTGCATTGGTCAAACAACGGGGCCCTTGTGATAGCCAGACGAGGATGTAACTAATCAAGGGAGATATGTATGTGACATGGGAATGCCAAAGAGGGACGGGTGCACGTATTAAAGCCAAGGAAAGAATCATCTGGAGATGTTTAAGTTGGATGGGCCAGTTTCCCGTGTCTGGAGCAGGCCAGAAATAACCAGAATGCACCCCCCTTTGTTTCTCGTGTGACTTTCTACACACTTTCTCCTTTCGGCAGACCTAAGCTGAATTTTCGACCTGCTGCAAAAACTATGGTGCGACAAAGCAATTGGAGCCAAAACCATTTGATTTCATAGCATCTCTGTATAGCGTAATGTCTGGGAAGAGGTTTCCAAAGAATCATGCAGATTGAAGATCATTAACTGCCTGTCATATTTGTATATGAGTGCAACTGCAGGTTGGTTATGGAAGCCAGGACAGAGTGAATTGTATTACCCTGAAGGGTTTAAGTTGAAGTTCCGAAAAACAGAAAACAAATGGCCAAGCGTCCCTGATGTTGACAGTTAAGCGGAAGGTGCCGTACATGAACCTCGCACTGTTTTCATAGGGATCACTGTTGAATGTTATAACACAGCGATAGAAGGAAGACCAGCCTTACTCAAAGGCTGTATTGACACTGGGCAAACGAGCAGCCCTCCCCAGTATCTATTTATGGTACCTAAAACTGGACTGACCTTAAAAACTCTGTTTTAACGGCTGCTGCTCAATTTGAACACAGGTGCCCAATTTAGGTCACACACGAAAAGAAAAAAAACAAGTCGGTCCAACGGCTGCAGTAGGACTGACTGCCAGAAATCATTCAAGCAATTCAAACCGGGGAACAAGAAGATCTGTGTTTTTAAAAGTGCAGACCGGAAGTGACGAGCCGGAGAGACAGCGAGAGGCGGACCACCACTTGGGATGTCACCATTTAACATGTCCAGGTCCTACGGAAACCTATCAAAAATAAAAAATAAATGGCCCTTTACCTCACAGTGACACAAGTGAGGTAAAGGGTCTTTTTTGGAGAGGTGGGGGGCTCTTTCTCCCTCCCAAAGCCCGCATTTCTGAGGGTACAGCTGGTTTAATGGGGACTGACACCACTGCTCATTGTTATGTATCAGCGGTGCATCGCTCGTCTTTAAACGCAGACCAGTCTGCAGTTCCTCATGGTTCTGAGCTGCTGCAGAACCCCCCCACACCCCTTCTCATCCCGCCCCCACATCTTGCTTCCATTATTCCCCGTGCTTTTCGGAGACACCTCCGGTAACAGCAAGACCCGTAACCGGCGAGCGGAGGGCGGACCGGAACCCCTTCACGCCGCGTCCTCCCGCTCGCCCGCCAGCCCCTTTTTTCGCGCACGTTTTCCCCGCGCGGAGCCGTTGGCGGAGGAAGAGGAGGAGGAGGAGGAGGAGGAGGAGGAAGAGGAGGAGGAGGAGGGACCCGTGGGAGGTGTCGGTCGACCGTGGACTAGCCCCGTGAGAAGCTCCCAGCTTTCGGGAGGGAGGGAGAGCAGCCGGCCTCGGGGGGGGGGGGGAGAAGGAGAAGAAGAAGGAGGAAAAAAAGAGGGAGAAGAAAACGCTCCGCCGTCGCCGTTAATCGCGCGTGCGCGTGTGAGGATAGGAGCTACTAATGGTCACCGACATGGATACCGATGTGCCTCCTCGCCTCGGCCGGCCGGGGGAAAGCTCGTTTTTTGACGATCTTCTGGCAGTGACGAGACTCGTTTCTTTCTGGGATTAACCTTTACTATTTTTGTTATTATTGTTATTATTTTCTTGTTTTCCGGGCGCGCGTGGGAGCCTCGCGGAGAGCGTTTGTTTGCAAGGTAACTTACTCACTAACTAGTGATAACGTTCAACGACGTCACCGACGAGCGGCTGGTTCGCTTGCCGCTCTGTCGTGTGTGTGTGTGTGTGTGCGTGTGTGCGTGTGTGTGCATCAGCCATTGTGCACAGGTGCACCCGGTCCCTCAAACCACAAGAGATCAATGGGGAGTGGGAGAGTCTTTCCAAGTAGCTAGAAGCCGCACACACACACACACACACACACACACACACACACACACACACACACACACACACACACACACACACACACACACACTCTAGCGATCAGAGTTCACACACAGATGAGTGTTGGGACACATTTCTGTCACTCTTCTCCCTCTCGTTCTCCGGTATCTTCAGCTCTGCGAAACTCTCACCTCCAAAGTGCTACCTGGACGACAGCTGGCACGAGCAGCGAGAAAGTGCGTGTGCGTCGCCGTGGACACGCACTCACTAAAGTGCATGAGGTGGCCAAAGTTCTCAAATCCAAAAGTTTAACAATAAGAATGTTTCTTCCCCCTTTTTCTTTTTCTTGCAACATCTCCTACCGCTCCACACACCCACGCACATCTCCCCCCCCTGGTGTCCCTCCCCGTCTCCCAGATGTGAGGGAAGTGTGGGAGGAGCCAGGGAGTGTTTGTGTTCCTCAAGGTCCACGCTTCCTGCAAAAAAAACGGTCGAGAGATTCCACGTCTGTGAATTTTTAAACCTTAGTCCTGTGCTCATTTGAGTTGCATCACCTGGAAGCAAACTTTCATAAAGGTTTGGTTTGGCTTCTCAGCTGGTGTGAAAAATGATGCATATTTCCCACCAGTGGGAATCATCGCACCTGCCCGGTGTTTACTCCTGGATTTGGCACATGGATATTCTCATTTCTTTGCAGCTCTGTTCGGCCGGCCTTGTATCAACAAAGCAGGCCGACACACGGGGGAACATTGGACGTTTCACAAGTTGTGACCCATTAGTCCAAAACGAATTTCCTGCTGGATATCCGGTCAAGGAAGAACGTTAGAAATGTCAAATGAGGTCGTGACGTTTTCTCTATTGGCCTCGTAGTTAGATCCTCTAACCTTGTAAAATCTTCACTGAGAAACACACGCATGTACTTCCCATAAAGCACATGTCATGTTAAATAGAAATCTAAGTAACGTTTGTATTATTGGCAACGTGGAGACCCATTTCAACCCCCGCTCCTATTGCTGCGAACTAGATCTAAACAAGCGTCCATTTGTCCTCCTTTCTTCCCAGATGACAGAGGGGAGGCGATGTCAGGTCCATCTCCTGGACGACAGGAAGCTGGAGCTCCTTGTACAGGTGAGTCTCTCTTCCTTCTGCCATCTCTTGCTCTTTCTTCCTTCCCCTTTTGAGGACTCTGATTTCCGCCCAGCGAGCGAGAAGGGAGGCCTTTCGTCCCAAGGGAATCGATTGCTGCTAACCGAGCACACACGCGCGCGCACACAAGCACAAGGCCGCACAGAGATGCCGTGCCCGTATTTACTCTCCCTGTACAGCCTGCGCACCCCAATGCAGAGTCCAGTCCCTATAATGTCCCAAACAGAAACTCCCATTTCCTCACTGCCCTGCCGCTCATCTTTCACCCCCCATCGCTCGCGTCTTCCCAGAATGCCTCAGAAATGCCCCAAATCATCTGACAAAAGACATCAACTGTTTCTGTAATTGGAAACGTCCCCTCTTACCCTCCAACCGTGTCTGTGTAATTGACAGTGCTTCATCCTGTCCAGGAAAACCAAAGCAGTCTGCTGCCCCCCCCCCACCCCACCTCCCACACACTTTCAGCCTTCAACCCCCCCCCACTTTACTCACCTGCAGGGCTTTCCTGAAGTAACGTCCAACGCCATCATCGCCCACGGCCTCCATTGTTTGCCGTCAGAAGCCCCTTCCCCTTTTAGTTTGCTATTTACCTCTCGTAGATCTGCTGTGGTCTGCTTTCCATTCTATACCCAGGAGGGGAAATACTTTGGGGGGCTTTTAAATATTGCCCATTACCACTCTTCCTCTTTGTCTTCATTGTTTGTTGATGACATTCTCTTGCATCATCTAAAAGACGTCTCTTGTGGTTAGAAGAATTTTCCTTTAGAGGCTCCGTCCACTCTCACTTACCTCCCTTAGGACACTTCGGGTCTGACCGTAACCCAAAAAGAGACAGAGGCAAAAGAAGGCAATTGTCCGGGAAAAGGACAGAAGGACAGAGGCGGGAGGTTTCGATGGAGAGAGGAAAGCGGGACGACAGCTCAGGAATGGAGAGACGGGCGAGGACACTAAAGGGGCGGGAATAGAGAGATGAAAATGAAGGCTGAAGATGAATCTGCTGACTTTCTGATTTGATTACTCTGCCAGAACTGATCCTGAACCTGAACCTTTCTTTAAAATTGGTCCTTCTTTCTGCCTCTCTTCCACTCTCTCTCTCTCTCTCTCTCTCTGTCTCCCCAAGTCAAGCTGCAGCGCCTCAGCATTTGATCCATCCTCCTCTTGGCTTTCAAAGAAAGGCTATTACAAACACACACTTGTAGAGTCTAATACAAACAGTAGTGAGTTACAGTCATTTCTGTTGGAATATCACAGACTCCGAAACTGTTTTTCTTATTACATAATATGCACAATGTAACCAAACGTGTTTCTACAGTTTGGCAATGGTATGAGCAAGAGAGAAAACTAGCATGGGATGTTATTAACAAACCATAGTCATATAAATCAGGAACCTTGTGTCTATTTTTCTCTCACCGTCTGTCCAGACTCGTCTGCGTTGGGCAGATGGACAAGAGGCCAGGAAGCGGTTTCTGGGACCACAGAGAATTACAATGTTATTTTTAGTTTTCCAGTGAACTAACAAGCAATCCGGCACGACGGAAAAAGGGAATTACTTGAAAGGGTGATCATAATTCATGAGCAGTGTAAATATTCAGACATTTCTTTGCTCCCTCTGATCTCTAAACAGCAGTGGCGGTGAAGTCGGTGCTGATGAGGCTTTTAGTCAAGTTCCTGTAGCGCGTTGTCCAGCTGACCTCTCAGAGGCTCTGGATATCCGCTCTGTCACTGACTTGTAACATCCACCGGCTGTTTAATCCCACTGAATGAAAAATATAGGTCACTGGTATGGCTGTCGCTCCCTAAGGCCAGAGTGGGGTATGTTGAAGAGTGAACGGGGGTTTTGCAGTCATCCGTGCAAGAGTTTTGCCCTTCCATTGCGATGTTTATGCCAATGGCCGTTAATAAAACCTTTTCCCTAAGTCGGCGTTTATTGCGTTGGCGTCCCATAAATCTGCGCAGTCCTAAAGTTGTCGAGGGCCCTGACTTGCTGTTTGCAGAAATTGGGCCGCACTGGCTGCCAATAAGGCAGGTGACCTACTGTTGTGTGTTTGTCACTTGCCTGTGAGTTTGCGTCGGCACGTCTCTCCTCCTCACTCCTCCCTGTAGCTCTTGTGCTGTTAATTATTGGTCATTACTGCCGAGGACGGCACGGGCTGAATGTCCATTAGCAGGAATTCTGCCTAAGCCGGCGCACAGCCTGTCTGTCTGACGATGGATCCATGGTGTGTTTTTGTGGATATTTGTGTATTCGTACAGGTCTGCAATTGCTGTCTGTATCTGGAGTATGTGCCAGTTATTGTTTGGGTTCCGTTTGCAATATCACTTGCTATATTACCTGTCATTCACTGTCCGTATCGCTGTTGGTACCTTCCACAACATTATTACACATCCGTTAGATATCTGCCGTCTCACAGATTAGCCCTAGCGTCCGGATGTGTGTGTGTTTGCCTGGAAGCGGTGAGTCGCCACTTAATTATGCCGTCCAACGCAGGCCCACGTGATTTTTACAGTCTGCTCGGTATTCATAACAATGGTGAGACAAGAAGCTCAGCTTAACCTTAGAGTGGTCCTTCTGTTTTTCTTTTTTTCTTTTTTTTCTTCAGATGTTCATCTGTGTATCTAGAACATCATTTCATCTCCATATTCTCTTATTTGTCCGTGTGTTTCGGGTAATGAGAGACCACGGCTGTATGTGTCTCAGACACGTCCAAAACACGTATTACTGCTAATGCTGTAACGACAGCCTGCTTCCAGGCCGGCAATTTGCACGTCTAAAACGTTTTCAAGCACTTCAAACGGATCTTGTGCTGCTCGACCATTCGGAGAAACGAAAGAGCACATTGTAGCATTTTACAAATGAGACCGTTTTCTCAGTCTGAGATTTCAGGACTTATACATAGTTAAGGTCAGAGATATAAATACCTGAACTACACAACAAACATAGTATGAATACACAATGTACAAGTAAGTGTATCATTCTTAATGCAAAGATGCGATTGAAACTTTTAATGGTAACGTCCATATTACCTTATGTAGTAGTGTGGGTCCCATGTCTCAATGCTGCAGGGTTTTGTTGGTCTCCTTAGACACCTTTTCTGAAACAGAAATAGGATGCAAAGGACTCTTGAGGTAGAATCGGCCTACATGTTAGCATCCCTCACTATTCTCTCCAGAGCCCTTTTCTGTAGCAGGATCACTGTAGCCGCCGTGCTTATAGGAGATCTAGGTCATTGGAGTTGTGTACGTGTGTGTTTGTGATATTGTGCGTGTGTGTCTGCGTGTGTGCCGGCTGTGTGCATGACATCACCTTCTTGTCTTTAAATAGCTCTCAGTAGCTTCTGTTACTGAAGTTGTAGATGTACACTGAGTAGGTAATACAGGACCTCAGCATGCGCACTATGACACATGTGGCTGTGTGTGTGTGTGTGTGTGTGTGTGTGTGTGTGTGTGTGTGTGTGTGTGTGTATCCCTCATGGGCACACAGCACGTGCGTCCCCTCCTGTTTTATAAGCGGGATCCTTGGATGTCCTGCATCGGGCTTTTAAGTGAACACGTACGTGCAGATGGGTGCACGTGTGCAATGAAAACGTGGGCAGAGAGGCGACGCCCACGGTTAACCTCAGGGTGGAGCCCGCTGTTGCTCAGGATGACTCAAACCAGCCCCAGCAGTCCCTGGCTGCTGCCTGGCTTGAAGATGCTCTGCATGCTGCGAGTTTCTGTTGATCTGATTCTGTTGCAGGTGATCGTCATGTACAGCTTGGACAGTATTCCACAGTACGAACTAGACAGAAAGCTCTTGTGCTAGCTGCCGTCCCCTGCATATAATACAGTGGTTGGGCCCATAGCCATGACTCTGCAGGTTTGGGTTAGACGAGCGGAAAAGGAAGGAAGGAAGGAAAGAGGGATGGAGGGAGGGGGTGGAAGGGCAGCGGTATCTGCACCGTCAGCAGCATCCACTCACTACATCCATCTTTCTTGCACTTTCTCTTTCTCATTTGTCTCCTCCTCTCTTGCTCTTTCCCTCGTTGTTTGTCAGAATGCTTAGTCATTGCAGCAGATCAATGGCCGATAGACAACATTAACATAACACTGTACAGACAGATGTACTTGCTCTAATTAAACGTCAGCGGGAACTGTTACACAAGTTTATGAATAAAACACAAGCAGAGCGATACTAATGTTTCTGTGCCCCTGCAGCCCAAATTGATGGCGAAGGACTTGCTGGACCTTGTGGCCTCTCACTTCAACCTCAAGGAGAAGGAGTACTTTGGAATTGCATACACAGACGAAACGTAAGTCACTTTGAAACCGCAATGCAGTTACAGTGCATGGTGTATTGGATTGGGTTTTTCAGTACTTCCCCATAACGTCATAGCAAACTGTTTGTGCACTTAGTTTCTGTAACAATACGTGGGACAAATTGTGCCACAAGCCGACATCAGGCAAAGTTGGTATCAAAGTTCAGATGCCACTAGTTGTGCTCGTAAACACAGTAAAGTGAAGGAGTATGCAAACGTGTTTGTGTGTTTCTTTAATCTTATAAAACCTATGGATCTCCGACTGTCAATGACCATACAAATAGTTGTAGTGAGAAATGCTGAAATTGTGAGTTGTGAGTTTTAAGCATGGTTTAAGTTTTCAACTACTTAACAAAAGCCAAACCGCATTTGAGGGATGTTCCGTTGCTCGGAAGACCATGCAGGGTTACCAGGGTGACAAGCTGTCTCTGCAGTTTGTCCCTTCTGTTTGAGGGAGATAGAGAGAAGAGAAGAGAGGGGAAGAGAAAGGAGGGGGGGGGAGAAGTTGTAACAGGAAAAGAAAAGCAGGGAGGCTCGATAAAAAAGGTTCAGCGCTTTTATATGACGTTTCAGTGCTTAAGTTAATTTCTGTGTGGTTTTGTGTTACCAGGGGCCATTTTAGTTGGCTTCAGTTGGACCGAAGGGTGTTGGAACACGAGTTCCCCAAGAAGTCTGGTCCTATTGTCCTCTACTTCTGTGTCAGGTGAGTCCTTCTTCATTAAATGAGTCACCTTGCTTACTCACACAGTGTACGGCTTGTGAGTGTGTGTGCGTGGAAGAGAGACAGAAAGACGTGTGTGTGTGTGTTTATGCTCACGCTATGAAATGACTCCGACCCTGGTGATTAGCTCCTGCCTCAGTATTTGCTGCATGCAAATACGGCTCAATCCCCTACAAACTCGAGCCCTGTCATTTTTTCTAACTCCTAACCCCTTCCGGTGCTGGACTCAACCAATGAAGAGGCAGGTGCGCCGCGGCGAGCTCTCCTTGCTGTGGCGGCGTCATCGCCGAGTCTTCTATGACCTGTAGGCAGGGTTATGAAATACCCCTCCAATCCCACGCTGCTCTCCCAGCCCCTTTGCACCGCTCGCACAATGGCCCCACTGATATCATGTGTGTGTTTGTGGGTCTGTGTGCATGTGGCTGTTGTGTTTTCAGTAGGCTATTGAAAAAGAAAGACAAAAGACACCAGACCTGAAAATAGATTTTTCCAATCTTTTTTTAATCTCAAAGCAAAATGCACTGTACTTCTCAAACCACTCTCCCAAAATACTAGCACTCTGTCACACACACACACACACAAATACACACACCCATACATTCAATTAGAGCCCGGAATGGAAAGCCAGGGCTTTGTTTTGGGACCACTGTTGTGCTGCGGCCCTCACACATCTCTATGATGTCAAATGTACCCGAGGGACTAAGCCTGAGTTAGGAGCAAACATAGCAACGTTGACACACATTAACGCCGCTACACAATGTCATCGAGTACTCACTTCCAGGGCGACATTCATGACACAACCCGTCATGACACAAAGCGGTGACTGTAAAGCAAAATCTGATGGTTAGCAAATAGACTTATTGTTCACCCGCTTTTAATAAACACTGTGTTATTGTGATACATTCAAAAGATGTGCAGATTGGTGTTTTACTGGCATATTGGCCAAACGCACTATTCTCAAGTTACGTTGACCGTTGCGGTGAGCATTGCTCTTTATCCGGAGTCACGCAATGCTCTGGGTGGGGTTTGAGGATGTAATGTTGGGTGTGCGGTGACTGTGAACTTTGACACCGTTTTTTGCTCGCAGTTCAGTCTAATTGCTAACCTCAATCTATCCAAATGTCACACCTCTGCCTACACACACACACACACACGCGCACATCCAACCCTATTTCTAGGACGCCCGTACACACGTGTGCAGATTCAGGAATATAATGGAACAACTGTCAGCCCAAATGTCAAGCCTGAATCTATGATCAATTTGAAATTTTTGTCATGAGCTCAATCTTTATTTGTGTGTGTGTGTGTGGGCGCGTGTCTTCATGTGCAGGTGCATGCACGTCATGTATTTGCATGCGTATGTGGTGTTTGTGTTATGCTTGCGTTCCCGAATGAATGCTAAGCAGATGCCCACCTACTGCTGATTCAGTGGGTGCCTTTTTGCACGCTTGCTGCTGTGCTGGCTCATCAACGCTGTGGCTTTAATTAAATGTTCCCACTGAATATCGACAAGGCTCCTCTCCTTCCCTTCTGCGGCTCAACTGGTAACGCGATTTACGCCACTCCGATATTGATCCTCCTCCAATCCCTACAAGCACACAAATCAACACATTTAGTCACGTGTATTCCCAGGAATATGTGCTCAGGTCACATTTTACACACTCACTTGTGGTTTTTAATGTGTTCATGTTTTGATGTACATTTCCCACAGAGAAGAGCTAACGATGAGCAGCCTCCTAGCGCACCATCGGTAGCTCCCCTCCCACTCTGCATGCATTCATGTGCTAAATTTAGGAGGCATTATTATGTTCGCTTCCTCCTCGACGCTCTGCCAGAAGTGGGTTACTGTGCTTCTCTCTCCAGTGTATAAGGATTGTGCATGTGGAATCACGACGCACTGCTGATGATGCAGGGAGGCAAACCATGTGTGAAGTGCATCACATGCACATTCAATCTGTGTGTGTGTGTGTGTGTGTGTGTGTATTCATGTTGTGGAATGTGCTCACACTAACAAACTAATAATGGATCATTGCCAGCCACCCTGGTGAGAGAGGGAATTGGTTTAATGGGAAGTGAAAGGATGTTGGTTTTTGGGGTCAGTTTTTGGTATGAAGCGCCCCCCTCTGGTTACTTTGGTCATTGCATTATATCTGTCCTTCATGTTTGACTCATTCTCCTGTATTATCAGTGTATTATTTGTAGTCATGATGAACATATACACGATAAACCTCACTGTTTTTCATAGAACTTAAGGTCAACTAATGTATTTGTTCCCTTTGCTGATTGAAATGTGTTCTCCTGCTCTCTTCAGGTTCTACATAGAGAGAATATCTTACCTGAAGGACAATGCCACTATTGAGCTGTTTTTCCTTAATGCCAAATCAATCATCTACAAGGTAAACTCATTATTTTGTCCCCATTATATATAGTAATTCTACTGTCATAAACCTTAGTGTACGGAACGTGCCATGACATCAGTGCACGGCAGTTCTCTCGTGTGACCAGAAGAGGGCGTGTGAGGCCTGAAGTAAAACAGCGAGCCAGCCGAAGCTCCAGAGCAAACTGAGAGACTGTCAGAGAGTAGTGCTGTTGACCCTGGTGCTGAGCTTCATCCGAGCCAAATCCTAGAGTTATATACAGTACAGTTATATACAGTGCGTTGGCGTTTTGAATCTGAATCTGTTTTGAATCTGTTAAAAGTTTGTGGGATGCGTGTTCTGTGTAGTGCTTTATATACACGTTGTGGCGCAGGGGTTAGAGAAGGTGTGCTGGGAAGCACAAGGTTGGTGGTTCCCAGTTGGTTGGTTCGATTCCAGGCTGCCCCATGTTCCATGTCAAAGTGTCCCTGAGCAAGACACCTAACCCCTAATTGCTCCCCGGGCAAAAATGTGAAAAAGCCATGGGTTTAAAGTGTAATGTAAGTCGCTTTGGATAAAACGTCTGCTAAATGACCTGTAATGTAATATATATATATATATATATATATATATATATATACACGTTGTTGTATATATATATATATATATAGTAAAGCAAACCTAAATTCCGTCCAGCCTAGTTGACTAGATGCCACTTGCGAGAAACGGTCACACTGTAGTGTCCCAACAGGAAGACAGAGGCTATGAAACCAAGCAGTCTGGTAGAGACTGTCCCACAAACCGAAGCCCCTCCGGTGGCTCACTTAACAACGTCCTTGAAGAAGATATCACATCCCTCTCCGCTCATTCATTACATTACATTACATTACATGTCATTTAGCGGACGCTTTTATCCAAAGCGACGTACAATAAGTGCATTCAACCATAGGGTACAAACTCAGGAGAACAAGAAACAAGAAAGTGAAATTTCCAAAATTGGCTTATTTTTCAAATAAGCCAATTTACAATTTGCTATAGATGAGTGACGTTACAAGTACAATTTAAGTGCTACAATTTGTTAGTCTTTAGTCGGTAGAGTCTGAAGAGGTGTGTCTTTAGTTTGCGGCGGAAGATGTGAAGGCTCTCTGCGGTCCTGGTGTCTTCAGAGAGCTCGTTCCACCATTTTGGCGCAAGGACAGCGAAGAGTCGAGACCTAGTCGAGTGTTTTGCTCTCAGTGAGGGAGGGACGAGTAGTTTTGCAGATGCAGAGCGGAGAGTGCGGGTTGGGATGTAGGGTTTGACCATGTCCTGGATGTAAGCTGGACCCGATCCATTCACAGCATGGTACGTGAGCACCAATGTTTAGAACTGGATGCGGGCGGCCACCGGTAGCCAGTGATCATCACGTCCCCCTAATAAGAACTTCAGCTTAACGCTGACCAGAGGAGCAAACAAGAAGAGTGCAAAGAAACAGAGAACATGTTGAAAGTTCTCAGAAGTTCAAAAGTAGATCAGGATATATAGTCACATTCTGCTGTCAGTCTTTGTATAAGAAGTGAAAAACATTCTCATACAGTACAATAACCTCGCTGGGTGGTACACTCAGGGTGGGTTTGTGTCTAGTGTTTCATCCTGGCCGTCTGATCTCCCGACCAATTAAATGGTGGCTTGTAAAGCGAACATTCCTGGCATACTTGACCCACTACTCACTGCCCACTAACCTGTATCCTTCTCCCCCTCAACACACATGTCATGTATATGTACACACACACACACACACACACACATAGAGAGCGATGTGCACTAAAATCTAAAAAAACACCACCAACGATGGTTTACTTAAAGATTCTCCATTGCTTTACTTTTAACAAAAATGGGCATCAATTCCTACCTTAACACCCCCAACCCTCTCAGTTTGCCTCTAATCTCTGCGCTCCGTCCACATGAAGAGGTCGTGAAATTAGAGAGGGGAGACGGGAGAATAGAGGGGAAGTTGTCGGGAGATGAAAGGAACCAGCCACCCATCTTGTGTAAATGGAGGATGATCAGGCGCGTCCATTTACATCCGCACAGTTTGTGTTTTATTTCTCTACTGGCTGCCAGCGGTATGAGCATGTGTCATTCATGACCCCTGTCCTCTCCGTTGTCCTGCAGGAGCTCATTGAAGTGGACAGTGATGTTGTCTTCGAACTGGCTTCCTTTATCCTACAAGTAAGATCAATTGTGTGTGCGTGTGGATGTCTGTCTGGATGTCTGTTTTTCGCCGCTAGCACATGCAGCCGGTAATGAAAGTGTTCCCCTAAAATGTCTTATGATTTTAATTCCCTATTATTCAACACATATTATCTAATGCAGTCATCAAACCGTCAGTAATCTGCAGTGACAAATCCTAAAAAAACTCAACTGTCTTTGTTGGTAGCAGAATTCTTGCCTCTCAGCTAAATTCTTTGTGCAGTCAGTGCTAATGAATAACAGAGGGGAAGAGTTTATACTTATTCGTAGCTTATTCTCTCTCCGATCCCTTTCTCAGAGTTGGTCAGTCCGTTAACCGTGATGCTGCGGGGTCACGTTACACATAGACTGAGCTGAGTGGTTTGTGTGTGTGTGTGTGTGTGTTCTGTATGCAGGTGCAGATGCACAGTATCAGGTATCTGCTCTGCAGGCCTTCAGAGGTTTCACTGTAGATGGTTTAGTATTTCTCTCTGATTCCAGCACAGTAGACCCGACTTTCACCAATGCAAACAGAACATAATCACATGTTTTATAATCACTGGGTTCTCTTTTCCATTTATGTATTCACTGTCTTTGCTCACTTCTCTTTTTCCCTTTCTGCTTCACAGGAGGCTAAAGGAGATTTCACCAGGTAAGCTCATAAGTAACTAGTAATAGTAACTAGTCGATTCCTAAGGGGGATAAATATTCAAAGTGATGTCATTTGTCTGTCTGCTCCTCTGCTCCCTTGTGCATCAGCGAGAACCGATTTACATCTTCATTTCAGACTGTACTGCCATTCATGAAGAAAGCATTACAAAGGATTGTATTTGTGTTTGTGCATGTGTGTGTTTACATACTGTGTGTGTGATGAATGACAGAGGGTCTGTGTTGGGAGTGACTTCCTCCCAATTTAAGATACTGTTCGCCCCCCTGCGAAGTAATAAATGCAAATACCACCAGAAACACGTAAGAAGGTATCAGTGTCTAAACTTCACACAGCTAAACTGCGTCGCTATTAAGCTTTTAAATCCTATGCGGGTTCCTGTGAGCCATGTTCCACTCCTCAGTTGTACCAGTTCAGTTGTAGCGGAGTGTGACGGCGGCCGTAGTGTAGTATTCCACTTCATCCGCTCGCCGTAGCACAGATAACAGACTACAGCTGCCGCCACGTCTGACCTCATTTCCGCCGGTGAAAGGGATAAATAAACACAATATCCCGCGGAGGGCTGGAATGTGACACACTCTGGAGACATTCCATTCTCCCTCCTCTCCATGGAACAGGTTGCCATGTTCTTCCCTCAGTCCTCCGAGGCCTTGGTGGAGGCTGGAGAGAGGCTCGGGTGTCAGAGTGAGGGTACTGAGACCTCCCGCTTCTGGTTTACTCTGCCTTTGCAGCAGGCTTGTCCTCCATCACAATTTTAATCCCTTTTTTATCCGTCTTTATTTATCTTGTTTGTCTGTTTTTGTTTCTGTCTTTTCTCTCCTGTTTCCTACTCCGAGTGTCTCTGCAGCTGTTCTGAGACAAACAACGTCCAGTTTTTGTAATGGAGAGCATTAGGCCAATGAACACCAATGATGTTTCATTTTGAAGAAATTCCTTGGAATATTCATATTTGCACAGACCTGTTACTACTTTTCAAGCGCTCTTCTACGGTTTAGTGCTACCTCAGTTTTTGACTCATTAGCCCATTAGACCTACAGCAGACCAACGATAGTTCTGCAAAAGTGGTGTTGATAATTTCTTGTGGTTTCTCCTTCACAGTAATGACGTAACCAGGTCGGACCTGAAAAAGCTGCCTGCTCTGCCCACCCAGGCGCTGAAGGAGCACCCATCTCTCGCTTACTGGTGAGAAGCTACTCCAGCTTGTCCAGAAAAAACATCTCTTGTTTCTACCATTCCTAATATTTGTCCTTTATTTACTGTCCCACAGTGAAGACCGGGTCATAGAGCACTACAAGAAGCTCAATGGGCAGTCCAGAGGGCAAGCTATTGTAAAGTAAGTGTGTGTGTGTGTTCACTGTATGGAAGCTGAGCAGTACACGTGTAACCCTGACATGTCTGTCTTTCTGCTTCTCACAGTTACATGAGCATTGTGGAGTCTTTGCCAACATATGGAGTACATTACTATGGTGTTAAGGTACAGTTTTTACTACTCTACTGCTAATCTTTCCTTATTTTCACACCCGCTACACACACATTCGTGTTCACTGTGGAACTGCAGGCTTTTGGAAGCCACTTGTGTTCTCCTTTTCTCTCCATCAATCCCAACACACGCACAACCTTTCTCGAGGTAATTCTTCTCGTGTGTGTTTTAGGACAAGCAGGGGATCCCGTGGTGGTTGGGTCTGAGCTACAAAGGCATCTTTCAGTACGACCACCAGGACAAAGTCAAACCCAGAAAGGTGAGATGATCTCTTCGGTTCACTGTTCCATTGAGCGTTAACTTCAGCTGGCATTTCTTCCAACGTTGCAAAAGGTTTCTGCGTCAGCGCGGACTGCATGGCTTCCATCATCTTTTCATTTTCGCCACCTACTTCTTCAGAACATTGTGTTAGGGATGGGCACGAACAATGCTGTACAAACATGACAGCCTGGAGACATTCAGGCTTGGAATGCTTTGCATCCGTTGCTGCTTGTATTTATATTTCCATGAACAACCCCCCCTCCTCCCCCCTTCAATTCAATGGGTGCAGCGAGTAGGTGCTCTGTGAAAGCCTTTCTTACCTCAGAAGCCATGGCAACAGTCACTGTGGTCCGCTAAGCTTCAGTCCTGACCCCCTCCTTCACCCTCATAGAGAGAGAGAGAGTAAGGCGGGGCCCCTCACCTCAGTGTAAGGGGCTTGAGCCAAAGGAGATTTGTGCATTGCATGTCTTGTTAACGCAACATCACAAGCCTGACTAAATCCCAATGAGCCCAGTGAGGTTTTTCCCACTAATCAGGCAGAGAAAAGCAGGTGAGTGGTGCTACTTTCCAAAGTTTCATAGGCAGAGACACGTAGGCAGGTCACTAGGAGCCCTCCGTATCTTATGGTATTAACGAGAGCCATTGTTATTCAGCAAAGCCGGAGGAAGAGCAGATGACGTGGTGAGTCACTCATCCAGTACCACTAACCACTAACACACAGCTCTTTGGTACTGTGACTCAAGCAGAACACTAATTATTACGGACATTCCGGGCCAATTATCGTCTTTGGTCACAGTAAAAAAAAACCTGTTTTCAACACCAGCCTTTTTTTTTTCATTAATAAGTGACTTTAAGTTGTGCTGTAGAGGAGGCTTGTGTTCCGGAGGCAATTGTGTTTAATAAGTTCCTTCTTTTTACGAGGGAAGATCCCTGTTGTTTTCTAAATGCAGACCATCTACCGCAGCCTCAACATTTACTTGGTTACGTTTTCCCCCCGTCGGCTTGCCGCAGGCCACACGCAGACATGCGCAGAGCACCACGCCGTTCTTATGCCCCGTTTTGACTCATTCAGACGGACATCGTGGGGTCTTTGTGTTGACTGACCACCTAAAGGATGGAGGCCAGCGCGGCAAATCTTTCGCAACACTGTGAAGAAGCTGCCAGAAGGTTCAATCAAACAAAGCTGTGTTTTAAAGGAACTGCAACTCCCACGCGTTGAACTGCATATAGATCCCTTTCCACGCTGACTTTAGTTTAGCTTCTGTCCGTGTTTCATGTAAGGAAAATAGGCACACACATCAGGGTCTGACCAGTTTTTTTCCAACAGGAAGTGCGTCGACGTCTCCATGACAACTAGTGGATGTAGCCCTGCACAACAGACCCCACCCACGGAGGAAACAATAGTCTTTGAGGCTTCGCGTCTGTTTCGGGGAAATGAAAATTCACATATGCTATTTGAATTTTCTATTCTTGTCCTGTAATCCCCCGGGAGTGCAGAACACCCCAAGAAAAGACCTTTTCTCTCTATCAGATCTGACCTTTTCATCCATAGTGGCTTTTTGCTCGGGTGCGCAGACAGACGTGGGTCTGTGCACATGGACGCCCAGCTTGTTTAGGAGTAGTGGCCGGTCCCTTCCTCTGCTGGTGCGTGTTTGTGCCATTGTGTGGGATTGTTTTACAGACAAAAGGATGAGGATTTATAGCGCATGAACGTATACAGCCACCAGCCACACACTGATAACAGAAGTACAGCACGGCTCTAACTAAGTTCAACAAAGAACTTTCGACATAAAAACTACAAAGGTTGCATTAATACAATGGAGTTATGTAACTGTGCCACTTTATGAAATGGCACATAATCAGAACAAAAAGGTCTATCTTGAAAACTTAAAGGGGATTTGATTTCACCCTGTTGTAAGATCATGTGACTGATTTGACACCCCAGATATATTTTTAACACTATTGGCTCACATCTACAACTTTTTCTACAACTTTAAAGTTGACTTCCAAAGTCGCGGCAGTTTCTCACAGCTTTAGTGGTCTCGTGCCTGAACACAATTACAAACACCTGCCTTATCTCCACTGCTCTGTAGCCAACAGACACACACACACACTTGCACAGTGAATAACCCACTATCTACCCCGCCCGCTATATTTAGCACCATGCTACATTAGCATTTCACACTTCATTTATTTATGTACGGTACAGCAACTGTTTTGATAAGGGCGTCACTTTTCTTTCTTGGTGCTCGCAGACACACACACACTAATCGTAGCACATGAATTTATGCATTTACATGCGGCTGTTAAAAAAAAAAATTTCATCATATTTCTTCCACTCCTCCCCTTTCCTCCCTCTCACCCATCTATCCATTGTTTCTCTGGCTGTTGAAATTCCTGCTCTGTGACCTGTTCCTCCCGCAGCTCCCTTTCTCCTCTACTCCTCCCTCATCCTGTCGTAGCTGAGGCCTCCACGTCTTTTCTCCTGTTTGTTGGTCTGCGGTTGTACTTTGTGTGTGTTTGTATGTCAGCTCCGGCTGATCGATGCTGGCGTCAACGTCTTTTCTAACAAGGAACAGACTCTGTGTGAATGTGCGTGTGCACAAAGGTCCGACTAAACAAAGCAAGGGCATTTCAATTATTGGGGGCCACAGAAACGTTCTTTCCCCCCTCATCACCCCTCCCCTGACCCCATGTTACATACACACACACACACACACACACACACACACACACACACACAGCATCCAACCACATAGCCCAGAGCAGGAAGCGTAGTCCCTCAGGGAGGGAGGAGGGGTCAGCAGGAGGGGAGACATTAACGCCCCCTCCCTCTCCTAGCAAAGCTACAGGAGAGCAGGAAACTGCACTTTACACACTTTCCCTCCACCAGCACACACACACACACACACATGCCTGCAGATGGTGAACACCCGCCGACTCATAACGTCCTGTTCCCCTGCTTCTGGGAGGATTGCAGACGCACACACATGCCGTGGAGTACGTCTGGGGGGGAAACTCTCTCGCCCAGCTGGCTTTGGCTCCATTTAAAGAGAAGCCGATGGTTCATAAAGAGGACGGAAAGAAAGAAAAAAAGAGAATCCGAGCAGAAGAAAGAAAGCCTCCTCCCTCTCACGCTGTCGCTCTCCAGAGTGAGGTCATCCAGCGGAGGGATCTGATGTGGACACGGCCGCCTGGCCTGGACCTGATCAGAGAGCCGCAGTCTAGGTCCTCTGCCTGTACCTCCTTCTCTGCTCCCAACTCCTCCTCTTTGTCAGCTTCTTCCATTTCCTCCCCTCTTCCTCCTTATCCGTTGCAGTCTCCAAAGAGAGTAGAGGATTTGCCTGAAGCGGTGTGGATTTGATGTGAAGCATATTTTTATGCGAGCAGCCCTGAAGAGCGTCTGTTTCTCCTGAACCTCAGGTGTTCCAATGGCGTCAGTTGGAGAATCTCTACTTCAGAGAGAAGAAGTTTTCAGTGGAAGTTCATGACCCAAGAAGGTACATTTATAACTCAAATTTAAGGGTACAATGTTGAATTGCATGATACCACCGCTAATAATCGGAACTGATGTAATTTTCCCTCAGTCATCTTCCAGACACCTTCCAGAAGCTCCCACTAACAAACTACCGCTGTGCCAAATGCTAATGTGTTAACATTCAAACTACGGTGCGGAAAAGGAGAGATGGGAATCAAATTAAGTAATGGTTGCAGCATTTGTCTTGGCAGTAGAGCGAGATATTTGGGATGTCCCGGAGGAGCCTAACACAGATTGATGGGATGATTATTAACACACCTCTGCGGCTGCGTGCATGCACAAACACACATGCGCTCGTTCACACGTGGCCACGGAAGGATAGATGGCTGCGCGATAGCCGCTTTGCGTAGGAAGCGACCTCTCTTGTGTTTATTTAACATGGCTATATATGTGGAGTGTTATTCTACAGACAGAGGAAGGGAGGGAGGGAGGGAGAGAAAAAGAGGCAGATCTCTCTATCACAGGGTGAAACTGAGAGCGGTGGTGTTTTCTTCTTGAAAGGAAGCTGTCATTAGGGTGAGCTGGTCAGTTGCTGAGCTGCCGCTGTCTGTTTAAATAAGGATGCGTAAACAACTGTGAACATCGTGTTTGGCTTTGCAAAAAACATCCATCATCAGCTTTGCTCTAACAAGCCGCTCATTTTTTCTCTTAATAGCCGTAGAAGTAGTTGAAGTAATCGAAAAAAAACATTGTCGGTGGGGGAATTGTCGAGTCGGGAGTTTCACTGTTGTGTATAAGCAGCCACCTTTTTTGTGCTCAGTGTATATAAGGTGGCCTTGTGTCCGCTCCTACTGTAGGGCGTCGGTGACCAGAAGGACATTTGGTCACAGTGGCATCGCGGTGCACACGTGGTACGCCTGTCCCGCCCTCATCAAGTCCATCTGGGCCATGGCCATCAGCCAGCACCAGTTCTACCTGGACCGCAAGCAGAGCAAGGTCAGCAGGCCCACCACACACACACACACACCCGGGCCAGAGACATGGTTCCAAATGAGATACAGCAAACTCAGCCAGCATGGCCAGTGAGATTTAATTGTGAAGCCATGTGAAACTTTCCACTCTTGTGTCCCCAGTCAAAGATCCACGCAGCGCGGAGTTTGAGTGAGATTGCGATCGACCTCACGGAGACAGGAACTCTGAAGACCTCCAAACTAGCAAACATGGGGAGCAAGGGCAAAATTATAAGTGGCAGCAGCGGCAGCCTGCTCTCGTCAGGTCAGTAAATGGTCAGCGTGTGGGTGTGTGTGTGTGTGTGTGTGTGTGTGTGTGTGTGCGCGTGTGATTGTACTTGGAAGGAAAAAGCCAGAGAGAGAAAGATGTGTGCACTAACGGTTTGCATGTGTGGTGGTGAGGGGGGAGTCTCGTTGACAGCTGGAGTGACAGAAACAGCTGCTTCGAGAAAGAGGCCACTGATTACATACTGAATATTCACACACACACACATACTGTACGCACACCCCGCCCAGTGTCTTTCTGTATGTATGGAACACCACACCCACGCTCCACGTCTCACGGGCACATCCTCCACCCGCAGGCCCCTGACCCTCTAAATTTAGTGGATACAGGAATGAAATAGGGCAACAGGTCTTTGCCGTGGTCTTTAAAACAATGCTTATCCGTGTTGAACAAGTAACTTGTGTGACAGAAATGTACAAACTTTTGTACATAAACTACATTTTAATAAGAAAGGAAAACGCCCTTTTAAATCCAGGCAGCCGAGTATTCTGAATAAATCAATTATCCCGATAAAGAAGAACACTTCGTTCTGCATGTGTTTGGAATGAAGTTCATCTTCCTGGTCGGATCTTTTTTTAAATGGTGTAACCTGCAACAATAGGGGCCATTTAATGGTTCTTTCTGTCCCAGCTTTTTTCAGTGGTTTCTTTTGTTTTGTTGCTATCTTTGACCACAGAGCCATTGAGGGAGCTGCAGAGGGAAACATATGTGTTGTTTTAACAGACCATGTTGCGAACAAGACTCGATTGTGCGTCATAGACTTTGCCCTAAACTGCCCCTTCCTCAAAACACCCACACTCACAACTTGGTTCCCTTTCTCAAAATGTTCCGTTCACTTTCCTGTAAACATCAAACATGCAAACACATTTTCTACCTTCACAATCTGCCTGAGAGGTCCCCATAACACACACACACACACATATATGGTCCAGACACCTGCCCTCATGTGATGTGTTTTACTGGAACCGTGCAGGCTCTCAGGAATCGGACAGCTCCCAGACCGCCAAGAAGGACATGCTTGCAGCACTGAGGGCTCGGCAGGACGCCCTGGAGGAAACTCTTAAAAAGAGACTGGAGGAACTCAAGAGCATCTGCATCAGAGAGGCGGTATGAACAAACACTTTGGACATCGGAGTGCTTTTTAAAAACGTTTTCCCTTCCAATTTGTTGCCTTGTTCTCTATTGCAGGAGCTGACAGGGAGGCTTCCTAAGGAGTACCCTCTGGATCCGGGAGAGGAGCCCCCCACAGTGAGGCGGAAGATCGGCACTGCCTTCAAACTGGACGAGCAGAAAATCCACCCTAAGGGAGAGGTGAAGCTGCAACTCCTTGTTCAACTCCTAGGTCACTCTAGTAGTGTCAGTGTATAAGACAAACACATATTACCACAAGCACCTGTGGCCGCCACTGCGCTGCCGCATTTAAGTATTTAAGCGCGTTGATCTCCCTTGAACCCGGCTGTAACGTTAAATACGCAGTACGGGCTTCACAGATCAAACCAGTGTTTAAAAGCTCTTCAAGTTACACGTTGAAGATTACGGGCTGTTCAGGATTACATTACTTTAAAGCCAGAGTTAACCTCGTGGTCAGGATTATGATTAATATAATGTACTCCATTTTCTAGTATGCTAAGGAAACAGAGAACACCAAAAGGCCACAGTCTGAGACGTCTCGGACCTGCATCTTTGTCTTTTTGTGCCACGGGTCAATTTTCCAGAGCAGCGGAACTTTTAAAAATAGCAGCATTCTCGCCACAGGAAGTGGTGATAGTAGGATTGTGTGCGCTCCTTTATGTATGCAGGCATGTGGGTGTGTGTTGCTGAGGTCGCATGCTTTGAAAATAATCCAGTAACACAATATTACAAAACTGCCTCGCAAGCAGAAAGATGTCTCTTAATTCACAATAACTAACACACACACACACACACACACACACACACACACACACACACACACACACACACACACACACACACACACACACACAGAGTTTAAATGTTTCTATAATACTTTATCATTTCAAGTGTACTACCCCAAATATGTATTTTGGAGGAGACATATTTGCAACACTTTGACAGAATGCTCTTGAACTTGGTTCATCTCCACTCCACGAATCTCGGGGCCGTGTGGTGGAGGAGGAGGGGGGGGGGTGATGGAAAGGTGTTATTATTAGGGGACAGTGTGTCTCAAAAGAGAATTTTGAGTAACAGACAAGTGGTGAGAAAAGTCAGCGGAGATAAATGATCTCCGCTGCGTGTTTTCTCTGGCACGGCTTTGTGTGTGTGTGTGTGTGTGTGTGTGTGTGTGTATGGCCGGGTTTCAGTCTAACTATGTGTCTGCGATCTAAGCCTTGTTGTTTTGGGATTGTGCCGTGATTTCGTTGCTAAAACTGTTAAGACTGAGGATCCGCTATCTTTGTGTTACTCAAGAGTTTGCCCCTGTGCTTGTGCTCCTCCCAGGAGGAGGAACTGGAGCGCTTGGAGGGGGAGTTTGCCATTCAGTCCCAGATTACAGAGGCAGCCAGGCGCCTGGCCAGCGATCCTCACATGAGCAGTAAGAAGCTGAAGAAACAGAGGAAGACTTCTTATCTGAACACGCTGAAGAAGCTCCAGGAAATTGAGAACTCTATCAATGAGCACCGGGTCCGCTCTGGCAAGATGCCTACGCAGAGGGCTTCACTTATCATAGAGGGTACTAATGTATATCCTATTCACTACGGGGAAATTAGATTGTAACATGGATATGGTGTAGTTCGCCGCGACGCGGAGCTGT
Source organism: Gasterosteus aculeatus (assembly GCF_964276395.1). Lineage (NCBI taxonomy): Eukaryota > Metazoa > Chordata > Actinopteri > Perciformes > Gasterosteidae > Gasterosteus > Gasterosteus aculeatus. Next base: position 18,746,452 of record NC_135709.1, on the reverse strand, counting down.
GTTCTTCTCATGTACTGTTTAGGGGAATGGGATAAAAGGCAGTGGAGCTGAGAAGTTCCAGCGTTGTTGCTTTCAGATATATCAACGATTGTTTAGGCCGTGAGGCTTCAGTTCAGTTTTTTCATCTAGCAATTGCACAATCTTTGACATCTGCTATTTCTTTCTCTGTCCTACAGAGGCCAATATTGGTTCTGAAGATAGTTCATTGTCTGACGCACTGGTCTTGGATGATGGTGAGTCTATCTTTCACATTATGATTCAATAACGGGGTTTTTTATGAAACGTAATTCAATCTGAACTCTTATTTCAGATGATCCACATGTTACAGGATCCCCCACCTTTTCTCCAGTAGCATCGCCTCACAGGGGCCTCCCTCCTCGACCACCATCACTCAGTCGGCCCCCACCACCTCAGTCCCTAGATGGCCTGCGACACCTGCACTATCCACGGCCCGACTACGATAAGTCACCCATCAAACCCAAGATCTGGAGTGAATCGTCACTGGATGAGCCCTACGAAAAAGTAAAAAAACGCTCCTCTCATTCAAGGTATGAGGGATTTTTATCTTAAATAGCATCAGTATTGAGCAACTGTGTATTAATAAATAAACCACAAGTTTATTTAAGATATTTTTAGTCATCACAAATTTAATTAATACAAGTAATGTGGACGGAACTAGAAAAACAAATAGTTTTGACATTCAGATGCCTCAAATGTTTGTTGACAACAACTTCAATAGAGCCCATCAAACACAGGCTGCCTATGTGAAAGAAATAAAATTGTTATTATTATTTGCATTGATTTCCGTTGCCTCTTTGTCAAGTCACAGGCGTTTCACGAGCTCTGGCAGTGCAGACGCAGGGGGTAGTAACTCTCTGCAGAGCAGCCCCATCAGGAACCTCCCTCACTGGAACTCCAGCATGCCCTCCACCCCCGACCTGAAGACCAGGAACCCACACTACGTACACTCTACTAGGTCAGTCCTTACACCTTCAGCGGTTTACTGCTTTTTTGAGACCGATATTGCGCTCTAATAGGTGGTAAGCTCCCACATCTGGCTAATGTGCGTACTGGGGTACAGGGTCACAGGGCTCCCGTCCTTGGTTCTTAATTATTAAATTCACATTATTCCGTAGCTCCGTTCCAGCCTGTCCTTCATATTCAACCTTTCCGTGTTGCTGCACCCCACAGGTCGGTGGACATCAGTCCCACACGTCTGCACAGTCTCGCTCAGCACTTTAGGAACCGCAGCTCAAGCCTTGAGTCCCAGCGCAAACTGTTGGCGCCCGACCCTGACGCACTCCTGCACACCCTGGGCACGCTCGGCAGCTCTGACTTTTTCCTGGTGCCGGGACGCAACTCCAATGGCTCCGACCCACTAGACGACTGCTCCTCCTGCACCAGCCAAAGCAGCTCAGAGCATTACTACCCTTCTGGCGGACCCCCCAACAGCAACCCCAACTACTCCACCCTAGGAGAGGACTCGCCCTCCAAAGCCAGGCAGAGACAGAGGCAAAGGCGCCGGTAAGGGTTCATACGTAATTCTTTTTGGGTTAATATGTACTATACACTATATATTTGAAAACATTTTTAGTGAGGTTTGGTTTCCTTTGTTCTCTCTCCAGGTCAGCGGGTCAGTTGGGTTCCTCTAATTCCGGCTCCATGCCAAACCTGGCAGCTAAGAACGGTTCGGGTGGAGGCTCGAGCGGAGGAGGGGTGGGTGGGGGACACCACGGGGTCTACCTCCACAGCCAGAGCCAGCCCTCCTCCCAGTACCGCATCAAGGAGTACCCGCTGTACGTGGAGGGCAGCCCGAACCCCGTGGTGGTTCGCAGCTTGGAGAGCGATCAGGAGGGCCACTACAGCGTCAAGGCCCAGTTCAAGACCTCCAGCTCCTACACGGCCGGGGGGCTGTACAAGGAGGCGTGGGGGGGAGAGGCGGGAGGAGAAGGGAGCGGCCGACTCACGCCTTCCCGCTCTCAGATCGTAAGGACTCCGTCGTTGGGGCGAGAGGGTGCTGGAAGCGGAGGCGGGGGGAGGGCAGCGGTGTCTGAAGAGCTGCGGTGCTGGTACCAGAGGTCCTCAGGGAGCCTGAAGGAGAGGAGTCACTCCCACTCGGGATCCACTTCCTCCGAGACGGGGTCACAGCAAGGCACTCTGGGACACAGCCGAGGAAGTAGAGTAGGGACCCTCGCCAAGTGCTCACCAGGTTGGTCATTTTCATTTATTCACAATAGAACCTTTATGCATATTTCTCATATGCATGAAAAGTATCGTCATGTGTTTTTAAGAGGTAGCGAATACAACATAACATTCAAACCCTCATTCTCATATTGTTGGTAGCCTCACTTTTCTTATACTTTAATGAAAATGTATCAATACGTCATCATTAGTATCTCACTGTAACAACTAGATTCAAACATAGAAAAGTCTGTTTCTTTACTTTTGTGCAAATTGGGGAATTAGCAATGGTTTAAGATTCTATAAATATAAAGAACAAACTCTATGGGAAATGTGGACACCCTGCGAGTGTATGGAAATCTTGATTGTGTACATTGTGATTTATAAAGCAACAGTTTGTATTACTCATTTCCGTGGACAAAAGTCATCATGCCCCATGTGAGGATTGAACTCACGAACTTCAGATTATGAGACTGACGCGTTGCCTACTGCGCTAACAAGGCCCTGCCGCAGTTGATAATGTGACTCACCTAAACTCTGACCCCCGGGCCAAAAGGTTGTGTGAAACACGGTTGAAATTCCTCCGGGGCTCGTCTCACTTCAGCCTCCATGCATGTGTGTTTGCTCTGTGTCCGCGTATCCGTCTCTTTGTGCTACATTTAGCACGACTAACTGTTCGTTCGCCCCCCACAGCTGCGTCCCCTCACAGCCAGAGGAGTGTGACGCCCTGCAGCGAGCACACAGCCACGCCAACGCCCCCCTGCAGCCCACAGCACATCCTCAACTGGCAGAGTGGGTAAGAGACGGAGCGACACACTCGCACAACCAGCAGCGGGCCGGCTGCACGAGATGTTTGAAGAAGTTATTCCATCCATCCATCTTCAACCGCTTATCCGGGGTCGGGTCGCGGGGGCAACAGCTCCAGCAGGGGACCCCAAACTTCCCTTTCCCGGGCCACATCTACCAGCTCTGACTGGGGGATCCCAAGGCGTTCCCAGGCCAGTGCAGAGATATAATCTCTCCACCTAGTCCTGGGTCTTCCCCGGGGCCTCTTCCCAGCTGGCCGTGCCTGAAACACCTCCCTAGGGAGGCGCCCAGGGGGCATCCTCACCAGATGCCCAAACCACCTCAACTGGCTCCTTTCGACGCAAAGGAGCAGCGGCTCTACTCCGAGCTCCTCGCGAATGGCTGAGCTTCTCACCCTATCCCTAAGGGAGACGCCAGCCACTCTCCTGAGGAAACCCATTTCGGCCGCTTGTACCCGTGACCTAGTTCTTTCGGTCATGACCCATCCTTCATGACCATAGGTGAGGGTAGGAACGAAGATTGACCGGTAGATCGAGAGCTTTGCCTTCCGGCTCAGCTCTCTTTTCGTCACAACGGTGCGGTAAAGCGAGTGCAATACCGCCCCCGCTGCTCCGATTCTCCGGCCAAACTCACACTCCATCTTCCCCTCACTCGTGAACAAGACCCCAAGGTACTTGAACTCCTTCACTTGGGGTAAAGACACATTCCCTACCTGGAGTAGGCAATCCATCGGTTTCCTGCTGAGAACCATGGCCTCAGATTTAGAGGTGCTAATCCTCATCCCGACCGCTTCACACTCGACTGCGAAACGCTCCAGTGAGAGTTGGAGGTCACAGACGGAAGATGCCATCAGGACCACATCATCTGCAAAAAGCAGCGATGAGATCCGCAGCCCCCCGAACTGTAGACCCTCCTCCCCCCGACTACGCCTCGATATCCTGTCCATGAAGACCACAAACAAGATTGGTGACAAGGCGCAGCCCTGGCGAAGGCCAACCCCAACCGGAAACGCCTTCGACTTACTGCCGAGCACCCGAACACAGCTCTCGCTTTGGGCGTACAAGGATTGGATGGCCCCAAGCAAGGACCCCCTCACCCCGTACTCCCGCAGCACCTCCCACAGTATCTCTCGGGGGACCCGGTCATACGCCTTCTCCAAGTCCACAAAACACATGTAGACTGGTTGAGCATACTCCCAAGCCCCCTCTATGATCCTGGAAAGAGTGAAGAGCTGGTCCGTTGTTCCACGACCAGGACGAAAACCGCATTGTTCCTCTTCAATCCTTGGTTCGACTATCGGCCGAACCCTCCTTTCCAGCACCTTAGAGTAGACTTTACCCGGGAGGCTGAGTAGTGTGGTACCCCTGTAATTGGCACACACTCTCTGGTCCCCCTTTTTAAAGAGGGGTACCACCACCCCGATCTGCCACTCTTTTGGCACTGTCCCAGACTTCCACGCAATGTTGAAGAGGCGTGTCATCCAAGACAACCCCCCAACACCCATTGCCTTTAGCATCTCTGGACGGATCTCATCAATCCCCGGGGCTTTGCCACTGCGGAGTTGTTTGACTACCTCAGTGACTTCCACCAGGCTAATTGACGATGATCCCTCCTCCGCCTCCAGCTCCGCCTCCACCACAGAGGGCGTAGTAGTTGGATTCAGGAGTTCCTCAAAGTGTTCCTTCCACCGCCCGATAACCTCCTCAGTCGCGGTCAACATGGTGCCATCCTTACTGTACACAGCTTGGATGGTTCCCCGTTTCCCCCTCCTGAGGTGCCGGATGGTCTTCCAAAAACACTTTGGTGCCGACCGAAAGTCCTTCTCCATAGTTACCCCGAACTCCTCCCATACTCGCTGCTTTGCCTCCATCACGGCAGAGGCTGCTGCCCTTCGAGCCTGTCGGTACACTGCAACTGCCTCTGGAGTCCCACCGGATATCATAACCCGGAAGGCCTCCTTCTTCAGTCGGACGGCTTCCCTGACCACCGGTGTCCACCACGGAGTTCGAGGGTTACCGCCCCTTGATGCACCTAAGACCTTGAGGCCACAACTCACCGCCGCGGCTTCAGCAATGGAGGTTTTGAACATAGACCACTCTGGTTCAATGTCCCCTACCTCCACAGGAATGTGAGAGAAGCTCCGCCGGAGGTGTGAGTTGAAAATCTTTTGGACCGGGGCCTCCTCCAGACGTTCCCAGTTCACCCTCACTACACGCTTGGGTTTACCGGGTCTGTCCCGAGTCTTCCCCCATCCTCTGACCCAGCTCACAACCAGATGGTGATCAGTTGACAGCTCTGCCCCTCTCTTTACCCGAGTGTCCAGAACATGCGGCCTCAGATCAGACGATACGATTACAAAATCGATCATTGATCTTTGGCCTAGGGTGCTCTGGTACCACGTACACTTATGAACATCCTTATGTTCGAACATGGTGTTTGTTATGGACAATCCGTGGCTAGCACAGAAGTCCAGTAACAAACACCCGCTCGGGTTCAGATCAGGGAGGCCATTCCTCCCAATCACGCCTCTCCAGTTATCTCCATCGTCGCCCACGTGCGCATTGAAGTCTCCCAGTAGGACTATGGAGTCCCCTACAGGAGCCCCATGCAGGACTCCATTCAGGGTCTCCAAAAAGGCCGAATACTCTGAGCTGCTGTTTGGTGCATATGCACAGACAACAGTCAGAGTTTTCCCCCCCACCACCCGAAGGCGTAAGGAGGCGACCCTTTTGTCCACTGGGGTAAACTCCAATGTAGCAGCACTCAGCCGGGGACTTATGAGTATCCCCACACCCGCCTGGCGCCTCACACCATGGGCCACTCCGGAGTAGAATAGAGTCCACCCCCTATCCAGGAGTTTGGTTCCAGAGCCGAGGCTGTGCGTAGAGGTAAGCCCCACCAGATCCAACTGATAACGCTCCACCTCCCGCACAAGCTCCGGCTCCTTCCCCCCCAGAGAGGTTACGTTCCACGTCCCCAGAGCCAGCATCTGCCGCCCAGGTCTGTTCCGTCTAGACCCCCCACTGTCACTGCCACCCTTGTAGCAGCGCACCCGACCCCATCGGTGAAGAAGTTATTTATTTACTTTATTTTAGGGGCAAACCGAATCTTGGCGACTCAGCTTCCATTTATCCATCTTTATCCAAATGTCACTCTAACATCCTCAAAAGCTTTGTTTTCATCCGTCATCTGATATTGTTTTACACAGCTGACCTCATCCTCAGCAATGGTTTTCATGTGATTTGGGCTTAACATCTATTTTTACACCTTCCTCGTCTCTCGTCACTCACTTTCAACCTTTCATCATATTCTGCTGTTTATTGATTCACTCGCTTCGTCTCTGTTCCTTTTTCTTCACTCATCTTTCACTTCCTCCGATAACCAATCTTTTTATTACCTAATATTTGTCGTTTCTTTCTCGTCTCCCTCTGTCTGCACTAACCCTCCTTTCCTTATGTGTGTGTGTGTGTGTGTGTGTGTGTGTGTGTGTGTGTGTGTGTGTCTGTGTGTGTGTGTGTTGTCCTCTCTCCTGGTTTTAGAAGCACAGCAGACAGCTCTCCTACTGAGGACGTCTGTCAGTCTCAGCCCAGCTCTGATGCATAGAGGTACCGTCTGTGGTCTCGCTGGTCTTACTGTTCGAGAGGCACAGCAGCAGCATAGCAGAGGGAAAATCACCTTGCAGGATTTTAGCGGAGCTAAAATCATTCAATTTATAGAAATCTGTGATTGCACACCTCTAAAAGTATTAGACTCACGTCACTTATGTGACATTACCGCTGGCTTTTATCAACATACGTGGGGTGATGACAAAAGGGAAGGTGGACAATTTCTTGCTCTTTTGACAGGCGGTATCTGTGTCTTGTTCTCCTTCTTTGGCTGCATCTGTATCTGATCTCTGCATGTGCTCTGCTCTGCGGTCCGACGCTGTGGCTAATTCCTGACCAGATTTACCTAGATAAATACTTACACTGTAAGTGTGTAACGTTGAACATTTTTCAAAGGGAGACAAAAGCTTGAAACCATGGTTGATGGGCTCTGTTTTGACCCTGGTCCGTGTCTTCCCCCTGCAGGTCTTTCAGTGACAGCTGTTTCCTCAGCAGCCCGTTGTGTTCAGAGCTGGCCGATGTGCAGTGGTACGGACGTGATAAGGCCAAACCTGGAACCCTGGTCTGAGACCTTCCCGCAGGTCCCATCGCCCTGTCCTACTGCCTCTCCACTGTCCCTCACCACGGCCCATCGACAACCAACAACCTCATCCTGAAGGCCCAACAACCGTTCCGCCCTGAGCGCACCTGACATGAGCCCCGCCTCCATTCACCACCTCTTCATCACGCCCCCCCCCCCCCTGTCACAGCTCAGCTGGAGTGGGACGTGCTCGCCGAGACAGACTGAGAAGTGCCACCTCAGCTGTTGAACTTGTTGCCCTACAGCACCACGGAGCCCGTTGGTCACACTCCCTCGCAGAGAGTGTACGCTAGCAACGGGGGGGCAGGGAGGGAGAACGGCGTTTAAAAACATCAAGCAAACAACAAAATTCAACACGACACTGTCCGCTGACCCGACCAGTGCACTGCCGCCCAATCTGAGGACACCTGCTGGATTTGAGCCACCAGTTCTAAAAAATCTCCAGGCCCATCTCCAGGTGTTGGGTGTCATTATTCCATTAATGTTGATTGTCTTTTTTCTTTATTTGTCCTCGAAATATATTTATAATCAAAGAAGATAACCCAGACTTTTGAGAAAAATCTGTTTTAAATGACATATTTGCATCCTCTCCGTTTAACCCACAACCAAAGACAACTTACTGGATCGCCCGGTCGCACCCCGGCCCGTGGGCTGGTGCCATACAGTCACCACAGCGACAATACCGGGAACCCTCCTGATATTTATGGGACTCTGGTATATTGACAAGGACAATAGCAATAACAGATATTGTACAATATGAACTGCTTTGAGTCTACGGGGAATTAAAGCAGGCATTCAGCGGCATTCTCAGCCGTGCAACGGTCTGAGTAAAAGATTCCCTTGGTGTGTCATCAGTGAATCGGGAGGCGGGGTTATTGGGCTCGGCGTTAATCAATGATTTTTTCCTTTGACTTCTTTTTTTTTAATTGACGCCGTCATTTCATCTGGGCTGTAGTTTTGGTGTACAAACAAGATATTCAGATTCTGCCGTTTTAACATTTGTCGTTTTTCACCCCAGGAAGTAGATGATTTTTGGCAGTTGCTTGTGGGGATACTGAGGCTGTTTGATGATAAATCTCTGCATCATCTTTTCTATCACAAGTGTCTGTTCCTCTCTGGAGGTCTTGTTTCCATAGCGGCTCCTGTCACTACGTGGGGCATCTGTCTGTCCGTCTTTCTGTCCATTTCTTCTTCGTGACGGGAGCGACCGAAGACACAGCGTGAACCCGAATCACAACTAAGACACGCATACTGGAAGCCACAACACACACTGTGGACACACAAAAATTACAAAAGTGCCAAACATGTTGGTGCTTTATATTTGTACTGTAACACAGCACTCGAAGAGCCCCCACCCTCCCATATTCAAGCTGCAAACAGAAAAGGCCCCACTGTCTTTAGCCATTGTGCAACGTCTGTACAACAAAAGCACAACATACGAGGGCTGGACCTACAATTAGTGAATTGTAATTTTCCACTCCAACTATGTCAAAGTAACTACACAACTTTTAGAGTGGTCTAAAAGGGCATAAGAGAGGCGGAAAAGCCAGAACAAAGTATTACATGAAAGTGCTCTTTTATTACTACGAGGACATCAATTAATTTTTTGGTTCGACAACATTTAATCCCCGCTGCCAGGGCAGCAGTGAAGCCATAGCCGGAGCTGAAGTAAACGGTTCTTTAACTCTCTCGAATGGAGAGAGTAATGTTCCCTCACAACCCAGTCAACAATCAGACATTCAGATCAGAGTTAGATAAGCACACCTGGTTTTGTAGGAACTGAGTAGAACTCGCATGTTAGTTAGTATCTAAATAGTTTTCTCTCATCTTTTCCAGTCAATAAATATTGTTTGTTTTTTTTGCTTTTCCAAAATATCCTAATTGTTGGTAATTCACTAAGACTGTTGACTGTAAACGGTGCAGCGTGTGTTTTTTTTTGTATGGGAGGAACCCTGTGCATCCCACCTTCATAATGTTCTAACATTCACATTCATAATGTTCTTTTTCCTTTTATGCACTCACACCACTTGTTGTAATCTGCCACTTTAGACTATTTAAATAGGAAAGTTCTGTCCACTCCCCGCATGGTTGGTTCTCCAAGAGTTGCCCGCCCCCTTCCTGGTCAGATTTGATCAGCTTTTCGCCCCGTGATTGGAAACAGCTCTCCCTGGTTACCTTTTATTAGAGAGCAAGCTTGATCCTGCTCTGCTCACTCCGTCCACTGTTTGTGTGCTAAAACACAATCCCGTGCATGTCCTGCCACTGAAAAGGAAGAAAAAAATAACCCAAAGACGTTCAGCGCCCGTCTTCTATACGGTAACATTAGCACATGTTGCTCCATCGCGTGACCCTTTTCAACCTTGTGGTGATCTCTGAGTCCAATGTGAAGTGTGACGTCTCCTCCCTCTGTTGCTCCAAACACACCATTTTCTGTGCTTCATAGATGAGACTTTTTTGTAATTCTCCCAAGAGAAATGAACTTACTCTATTATCAGTCGTTTCCTGTATGTAGGGAGGGGCACTGTAGGATTTTGTGGGGTTTTTAACATTCACATTCATTGTTTTTTCAATGTTCCATTTTATAAGAACAGTATTGTTTGGGTTTTTTTTGTTCTGTAACCGTGCATTCAGGTGCTACAAAATGTCCAGTTACTGCTTTGTCATGTAGGATCTAGACATCTTCATTGTTATCAATAGATTTATTTACCAGAATGAAGCTTATTTTAACAGACAGTTTAATTGTAGAAGACACTTCCCCCAACCAGACAATAGAGCATGTAACTTGATTTTATCAGTTCTGTTCAACTGTAACAATACATTAAAGGTGTTGTAGAAAAAATGTGGAATTTATCAAGAAAAATTACTGAATTCCACAGTTAATTTATTCTTTTTTCTATTAAAATTTGTATAGTAACTTTACATTTTTCAAAACTGTGTTGTTGGAAATTGAATTTTCAAGATGAGAAGCGGTGTCAGTTATTGAGAGTAAGAAAAATAAATTATTGATGAATGTTCTCAAGATTACGCCTTCATCTGTGGTTTGCTTTCATTTTTGAAGAAAAACAAGAAGATATTTAGTTATTCACTCGCTTCCAGGTGGGTCGGATTGAATCCTTCCAGGCAATTCTGCTGAAAGCATCTGACCTATCAAAGGGGATCCCCTCATGTAGTCACCACTTCCCCTTGTCAGCAGCCTCAGTCACTTCCCTCTTTGGCCTTTGAGAATGGAGAAGAAGGACATCCTGAGGGGTCCCAAGGAAGAAACGCTCTAAAGATAAAATATATTACTCCTCACCAAACCTCAAGATCAAACAGCTGCACAAACCCATCTGGACAGGCGCATTTCACGCATTTTATTTCTTTAGATTTGCATGTCACATGGCCGGAATTTCTGATCTCACTGAACAATCGCTCTCTGTGTAAATGCAACATGGATCCGTTCAAGTGTCGTAGCGGGAGATACGGACATCTGGACAAACGGATGGTTTGAGCAGCTCAACATATCCATATAATCGAATACCAGCTTCAAACACCACTAACAAACACACGCAGTAGTTTGGATACTTTAACACAAGTGGTTTCTATCACAGGAATCGCTGGTCAGTGTCTGAAGACACCCAAATTCGTCATCCGTTTTTTGTTTTTTTTACCCTCCTTCTGTGTCGTTTTAATAATTAATAGCATGTTCCTCTTTGTACTCTGAGTTCCCATAGCAGCTCTTCCAACAAGGCAACAGCTGGAAGCTGTTACCCCGACATGCCGTGAGAAACTAGCTCCTCTGTGATCTTTTTTTTCACTCTTGTGCGTCTGTTAGTGTTCTTGTGTGTGTGAGCTTACTATAGGAGTAGTATATGGCCTTGATTTATGTCCCTAAATAAATCCTTTTCGGAACTCCATGTACTCCTCTATCTCTGGGAGGACCGTTGTAAGTTTTAGACCATAAAAGTGAAGACTTTTTTTTCCCACATTATTACATTTTGTTCACTCTTTTAAATCCGTTTGGGGACATGAATGTGCAAACGCGGAAGTTAAGATCTGTTGGAGAAGTAAGAAGAGTTCTGTGCGAACTAAAACTGACCATTAACATTTAAAAAGGTGAATTCCCTTGAGACCAGGTGTGGTCAGAACATTTTCAGTGAAATCATTGCAGCTTAGGGTAGGTCCTCTTCCCCTCATTACACGTCTCTGACCAAGAAGTCTCATGTCTCACGTCTCGGCTTCTTCCTGCACAGAGTGACCTCATTTGTGGATCAAATTGAACAACATGACAAATCCTCTGAAATGCTGCTCTCTAGTGTCGACCTCAGAGCAGCTAAATGGACCAGAACAGACTGCTTTAAAAACATGTATATGTAATGTTTAACAAGTCAACTCTGTGTACTTTGTTTACCATCATTTGTCTCAACATGCTCTTTATTTATTTTTTGCCGGTTCAAACTTTGCTATTCCACATCCAACAGTGTTTGAAATATTGTGAAATTCAGTGTTGCATCTCCTTTGCGTTTTCAAAAAGGTTTAAATTTACTCAACCACACAAACACTGTTGGTTCACCAACCGTAAAGAACTATGATCAACAACAGTAACCGAGTTGACAGGACGGCGTTTTTTCACTGATTGAATTCCATTTGTTCCAGTAGTGCCCCGTTGGTTTCCTCTGGATCCTGTGCAGGAAAGAACAGAAACCGTCAGATCCCATTAATTAATCCGGACTGAATACCACGCTGATTTAGGGGAAAACTGTCATCACCTGTCATCCCCACGCCAACTCTGCAGGATTCCTGAAAAAAGCGCATCCCTTTGTGTGTGTGTGTGTGTGTGTGTAGGTGTGTGTGTGTTCCTATATCTACCTGTTTGAGGCGGCTGTACGCCTGAAACTGCGGCGGACTGTAGCGGCGCAGGCCTCTCAGCGACAGGAACAGTATGTAGAGCGACGCCAGGCAACACTGCACGGTGAACGCTATGGAGCTGCCCCTTGCAACGTGCGAACCAACGCGCTGGGGAGGAGGATGCGTGAAGGGAGGGAACGCAGGACAGATGAGGAAGGGTTTCTTCTCATTCGGTATATCAAAGCAGGGATGGAAACAAGATTTTTCAGGTTAGCATTGTGTTTGGGGTGTTGATTGATAGGACGATACAAAAAAACAACAACACAATACCCACGTTTCAAACGACTTACAGGATTACCTGTTGGTTTGTTTTGAGCGCGACCTGCTGTGCAGACCTGAGGCTGTTGGCCAGGATGGCAGAGAAGCCGAACAGGAGACTGAAGAGGTTCAGACCCATCAGAGCGATAATCTTACAGAATTCATACGCAATTAAGCAACGTAAGCAATACAGCCACACAAAATATGTACCTTTAATCTATTGGCTTTCCTCTGAACCTCCATTGCCAGAGTCCCAGCCGCCAAAAACTGTAACAACACCAACAGTTATGATTGCAGTGTTTTAATCCATCTTTGTCTCTCTCAGTTTTTTTTTTACAATTGACGCAAACATGCACTCACAAATAAGCTCGACCACACCGGCGTTGTCATGGACACGGAGCAGTTGTAGCTCACGCACGCATGGGTGATTGTGGCGAGTATGCAAGCCAATGCAGTAAGGAGCTGCACCACCTGAGAGGAAGCACATGGTATGAAGCAGCCTGACAGTTTAAGCGCTTAGAAAGAGTTTGAAAAGAAAAATGTCAACCAATAGTTTGCACGATAGGAGCATCTCACTCCTGTGACTAAAAGTCTAGTATTGACCACAGTCCCAAACCAGCGATGAATCCTGCCGTTTATTAGCTCCCCATTTCTGGTAACCTGGTTCAATGGGAGGGGTGAGGGTGTCCCCTTAAAAAACACGTGGTACAACCCCTCCTGGAACATGTTCTGTGTCATCTGTCAACTTGTTTAGGGGAAACAAAATGCGAGTTGAAAGATGATTCGTCAAACACACACACACACACACACACACACACACACACACACACACACACACACACCTTTGATTCAGATGTGACAATTGATTTTGGTCGATGTGGCAGCTTACCTTCGCCAAATGTCACGCTTTTTCCTCATTTATCCAAAACCCCTCATGTCAACAGAACATGTTGTGTAGCACAAAATGTCAAACATTCAGGCGAACACTACTCACAGTAGTGTAGTAGACTGCGGCGGTCATAGTTCACTTGAGCTGGATGATAACGTACGACAGTAAGTCCACTCATGAGGAAGTGATTCAGGGAAATCATTGGCCATCATTTTAGAGACAGATTGAGATTATACGTTTTGTCCCCATCGTCCACTCTCATATAGGAGAAAAATAAAGCACTTACTGGTTTATATACACAAAGTTTACAATGACGTGTGAGGCTAAACTTATTCACACTCTCTTTTCAACAAAAAACGATTATAATCGGAATATAGGTCAAATAGTCACGAGGGACCACAGAACAAAAAAGGTGCTGCCTGCCAATGCAGCGGGTTGTGCTGTACACTGCCACCCACTGAGTGCAAAACAAATCCATTCAAACACTGATGGCCGCTGGACGTCAAACATTACGCCACAGCCCCTTGACATTGGCACACTTCAATGTCCAGTGTGCTGTCTTGGTACATCCTGCCGACATCATTAATCCGCATGATGTCCCCAGGTGACACCTCCCGTCTCGGAGCCAAAGCTGCCAGGTCACCTGCAAGCAGAGGAAAAAAAAGATTCAGAATTGAGCCGTGAGAAGTGCTTGCTTTACTGCTGCATGTAGACGTGTGATTCAAATGTTTCCACTTTGCAAGAATGAATTTGTTGTTGTCATTTAACCGACTACGTATTTGCACATATTTGTATGATGTATGTAAGCTTGCTTGCTTGTGGAATTGGTACTGATTGTCTAGTTGATCCTGTGCTCTCCTTGAAGCTGTACAGTAAACGGTCCAGCATTTCCAGGTCCATTGAGGTCCACTATATGCAGCCGGGCAGCAGAAGGGTCGCTGTTGCACAGACTGACTTTCCTCTGCTCGGTAACAGGATACTGGTCATTGACATCTGATAAAGTCACAACCAGAGTACCCGTTCCTGTAGCCGGGACACTATCTAAAGAATTGAAAAACACAGCTTTATGTTACGAGAAAGAAGGTTGCTTGTCCGTGACGGTGGCAGTTGAGGCTCCTCGTTTGTCTCTACCACCAGCAGAACAAACACAGGGTAGCTCTCAAAATCCAGCCCCTTGGAAGTGACGGGGTAGCAAGGAAAGTCGTTTCAATCTGCCAGACATGGCAGTGGGGAGATGCTTGAAGTCCATGCCACGGTTGTTTTGTTTGAATCAGAACTCACGTCAAGTCCGATAGAGAACTACAATCTAGTTCTATTTCAACATTACCATGTTTGCCTTTTAGGGTTTCATTATTCGTGCAGTTCTTTCTACTGTTCGAGCAACAAGGCTGAATCCCTGCTGCAGCTGAGAAACAAACATCATTCAAGCATCGTCCAGTTCAAATATGCCAACCTATAATTCACTTAAAAAAGGAATATACTATTAATATATATGGTTTGGGGTGTAGGAAGGTGTAAATGAAAATTAAATATAAAATATTGTGAATGAGGTTTGTGAAAAACCTAACTGTTCAATATTAACACAAGTTTTGCTTTAAAGGCATGAAGACCCAGTGATGAACAATGTGTATTATGAATATAAATGAAAACGCAGGTGAGCAAAGCAATAGATAGTTCTGACTGCAGCAAAACTACGTACAACTTACAGTGAGGCAGACAGCACTCACCTGCACCTGGCACAGTACAGAGAGCCGCTTCCAAGTCCTTTGTTTTTCCGTCATCATCTTCTTTAGACAAGAGATGGATCTTTTCCCTGGTTTGTAGCCTTTACCAACTTACCTCCAGGGCTCCTCGGTCAACACGATAAACAGATCGTCTCCCACACTCAATATTATGTTAGTATTTGCAATTTGTAAGCAGTAATCCTGCTGTGCGGTTCTCAGCTTTTCTTTGCTTGTACTGACGTCGACTGGAAACTTGTCTGATTTGATGAGTTAAAAACAAAGAAGCGAGGAGCTCGGGGCGAATTGCAGTCAGAGATGCAGGTGTGTTTATGCGCTCCATGCTTACCTTGTGGCCGCTGTCAGGACACACCTTTTTTCTAGAGTAGCAGTGTTTACACTTGTTTTCTGTGACACTCAGCACAGTTTATTTTGCAGCTTTGAACGACAAGCACTCTACATTTTCCAAAGCATTGCAAGTTGGACGGTGTAATTATTTAGATTGTATTCACTTGCAATCCGAATGTATCTGTGATGAAAAGAGCACAAGTGAGACAAAGTAATTTCTCATTGGTTTAATAAGAAGCATCAGCACCTTTACAGTGGCAACTTAAATATATCTGACGAACAGCCTGAAGAGAGCATTTACATTTATAACTAGAACTACTTATTATCAATCCAATTACTATTTTTTAAATATAAAACAATAACATTTACCCCAAATAAGTAGCAAAAAAGCCTAAACTAAAAAGAAAAAAAAAACTTTCAGATGTATTGTCTAAGCATAATGCACATTTCCACTTTTGTAATAGATCTCCGGTAAAATAGCCGTTTGAATACAGTGAAGGCTAAAAAAATAAAGAAAAATGCCAGAAAATAACTTGATAAATGCTATAATTTTGGAAATGTAACCTATGTTAAATATATAGAATCTGCTCCTCTTTTTATTGCATAAAACACTGAATACTGCTCTTTCATCAAAAAATATTTATAAAGCAATGTATGTAACCGATCGTAATGATCTTATTTTATATCAAAAAATATCTTCTTATATTTTTTTATTATATATCCTTCTGCTAGCAGTGTTGAGGTCTGGCTAGGTCAGAGTTCAGATACACCACGGTAGCGGTGATATCATCCCTGTACAGTCTAGCCAGGTCCTCGGGCAAGGTGAGCATAGTGGCCAGTCTCTGCTGGCCCAGTTCTCCGTACTCCCCGGTGCCGAGAGCATTTCTGATGAGGTGTGTAGCAACGTTGGCGTCTAAAGCGGGCGACGCACGGGTCGGGCGTTCCAGCAAGAGCTTGTGCATCTGACCCAATTTCATTTGCCTCTCTGATGGAGAAACAGGAGCCTTTGTAAAAGGAAGAAGAAAAAGAGAAACTTATAGAGAACCCAAGACATGTACATGGATCAAGATGGAAGTTACAACAACGCACGTCACTTTCAATCTACAAACAAACCTGCAGGTGAATCCCGCTCAGGTGCTCTCCAACCAGTCGCACGGCCTCCTTGTTCCCCAGTTCGTCCCACAGCCCGTCGGTGCCGAGGATCAGGAAGCGGTCCTGGGGCCTCAGCTTGTGGTGCGTTACCTCGGGCGCCACATCCAGATAGGGTGGAGTGAGGTAGTTGGGCGGGGTGTACTGGTACAGGTTCAGGGAGTCCAGGTCCACCCCTGATTCCAGGCCGGCTAAAATGCTCTGCTGCAGCTCGAGGCTCCACTTGAATCTTACGTCGCCAAACCCCCGCAGCGGCATCAGAACCTGACGGCACCATAAAAGCTCAGGACCAGCGACCCACTTACCATTCACACACGGCTACTTCTGTGCCTGTTGAGTGTTATGCAGCGAGGAGCTCTTACCCCGAGCAGTCGGTCGTCTGTGACCACCATGGCTCTCTCCGAGGGCGGATGCTGGGCCTTGATCCTCTCCACCTCCGCCTGGTTCTGTGTGTTGTGGTCCAGGGAAAGGGGCAAAGCACTCCAGGATCCATCCTCCTCCAGCACGCCCAATACCGCTCTGCTGTCACCGGAATTCGCCACATGGATCCGGTCCGTGGAAACATGAGCCACGCAGGCTGTGCACACGGAGAACGCGACCTGGACAGACGATGGTGCAGGTCTATGAACACCCCGTAGCCGTGAGCACGCCGGGAGCAGCAAGGAAAAGGGTGGTGTTGGTACCTGGATGGCTGTGCTTTTCATCAGGTCATTGTAAAGAGGCACTTGACCCAACGTGGGGCTCTCGTTGGGGGAAGACGTTGCTGAGAGGTTTGACTGCAAGTACCACGGGTACAAACAAGGTAAAACAGAACCTTTTTCATGAATTCTTTGATAGGTAGATTTAGGAAAATTTAGAGTGGTGCTGGCAGTCGGCCATGAGGCAAGGCTTTAGATGCTAAAGGCTAAAGGCTAGTGCATTGATGACTTGGGTGAATATAATAAGCTGATATTAAATAACAGTGGGGACATACTTTTGCAAAGTGAATGCGAATGGGAGCCGGCTTTTAGAAATTCCAAACACGCGCGTTTGGTGCGTTCAGGTACACACTTAGAGCGTTAGAAAAATCCAGGCGGCGAACTGGTCTGCTGAGACATAAAGACCAGCAGGATAAACTCATACAAGTAGACCCGTATGGGATTGGTTAGGGGGTTCGCATGAGGCGTGACAATGCGCATGTTGTCCACTAGGTTTCCCACAATAATTACGGCGTCTTTAGAGAAGACTCTTCTCTTCATTTCCCCTCTCTGTGCATAAGGTCCTTCACAATTAGGTATTGCAGGATTTTAATAGATTGGGGGGGGGAGCTTGCTCTACGGGATTGGCTTACGGGAAAATCCAGCGGCGACTGGTTAAGTATATGATTAAGGAAGCTCGAAGCTTTGGAGGCCTGAAGTCTGGAGGATAGGAAGAGGTTAAAGGCCTGCAGTATTGCCTTGAATTTTGAGGCCAGTAGTCTCATTTCATAAGCAAGGCCAGTAGTCTTGTTTTGAGGCCAGTAGTCTTGTTTTGAGGCCAGTAGTCTCATTTAATAAGTGGGGCCAGTAGTCCTGCTTAAAAGAAAATCCAGCGGCGACTGGTTAAGGTTATGGTTAAGGTGAAATCCAGCGGCGACTGGTAAGATCTGCTTAACATTTTCCACTCTCTGGAAATCCTATGAATTAGGTAGATGGGTTATCTAGAAGAGGGTGGGTGGCAGATAAGCGCTTTAGTGTAAATGATAGTGTATATACATCTGCATGCTGGTGTGAGTGTGAGTACGTGGTGCGTGAGTGTTTGAGTAACGTGGTGCATGTGCTTGATTGATGAATAGATGTTCCGAATTATGTTTTACTATGTGTATGTGATTGTTTAACAGTGTATATATATGTATAGAATCCGAACTGGAGACTGATCATCTCCGGCGTCGGGTTGTAAAACCATAGCATATTAAGGTGTTGGTGAGTAGACCAACCCGGACCACATGGGGCTGCCTTGCCAGCGGCTAACGGGGTCTCATTGGTAATTCCACTGGGGATATAGCGTGGGTTAGCAGTTAGCTTCAGCCCATTGTTCTTCGCTACGCCAGCACACGGCGTTTTACGATCCATGTGCTGAGGTGTGAGGCACTTCCTCTTTGGTAGTTCTGTGTTCGATCTTCAGCTATCGGCTGAACAGCGCCTCATGTGGTTGGAGTAAGTGCACATCGTGAGGGGAAGCCCCTGAGTGTGCCATGTGGTGGGTGTAAGAGGGAATTACAAGAGGGGGAGTTCAATTTCCTCACTTGCTCCGAGTTCGGACGTTGACTTTGATGCACATTTGCCTTTACTTACTAGGATAGTGTAAAGATTGATAAGACAACTTGACGGATATCTGGATTGGTGTTGACATTTATTTGAAACATTAAAGTGCTGTAATGTCACGTTGAATTTGGTTTGTACTATAGTTCTGCATCGATTTTGGATTGGAATTGGAGGTTGATTTAATTCTGATGTGGTGCTTTTGAGAAGCTGTTATGAATTGTTTGATTTCGATCTCCAATGTTTAGCTGAAACCAGATTGACTGTCATTGCATTGTCTCTGGGTTGGGGGTGGATCATTGTTTATATTGCGGTATAATCTCTGGCGGCATTTGTGGGGGAGTGCTTCTGCTATACTTCCTGATTGATATTGCCGGCAGTTTGACTGTATCATCATAACTTTGATTAATTTTGTAACCTTGATTAATAATTTGGAGTAATTCATTTTTAGACATCAAGATTAACTTTATTAAAGTTTAGTTTTTAGACTTTTGAATTTTGAATGAAGATTGAGTTTTGATTTGAGATGTGGTTAATTCTTTCTCTTTTTCCTCTGTACAATTGTAATCATAGTCTTTGGCATTGATCATTGATTATACTAATTTTTACAGTTCCGTGATTGATTTGATTTTGAGGTTAGAAGTACTGTTAAGTTGATTTAACCTAGTGGTCTAACAAGATAGTTTAGTAAATTACACTGTAGTTATAGGACTGATTTGATGTTGTAAATCGCCCTTCTTTCTGTTAGATTTGGTTGTTTGTTTTACTGTGTCGATTCTGGTCGATGGTTCGATTTGACATTTCCTCGGACAGCTGTTGGAAGTGACTTAGTTTGGGTTTTTTGCTGTTAGTGACAGAGTACCACCTAGGACAGAAGGGACAGCTTAGCGGTTGTTTAGAGTATTCCAGGTTGCATGATGGCTGCGCTTACGACTCAGGAACTGCTTGTCAGGGCCAGAGAGGAGGAAGCAGGTAGCTGTGAACATGGCCGTAAAACCCCAAGTGAATACCAGGAGGCCGCAGAGGAGCTGTATATTACTTCAGGACTCCTGTCTATCAAAATACACGTGCAGAGGACCCATCCAAACAACGACAAAGAAGGAGAGGTTGCTGATGGAGGACGTCATCACAATAGACATTGTATCCTGGTGAAGAAGGCTCCAAACCACTATGCAGACTATATTCTCCCTATAAGAAATGAGCCACTTGCAGCCTCCCCTGTCCCACAGTGCCCACTGCTGAGAAAAGCCAACGGTCAGAGAGAGTTTGTGCCCTGGGGCCATCGGGACATGGAAGCTCTGGAGAAGGCACTGCCGCCATTGGGAGAAGGAGCTAACCCATGGATCCTGCTCTTTGAAAAATACACAACGGCTGATAAATTGGCACTTGGAGATATACGGGCTTTAGTAGCCCGTCTAGAGGGAACAGTCAATTTGAGAGCCTTGGAAGTAAGATCAGGTACAACAGACTTAGAAGATGATGATCCATTCGACGGTCTCAGAGGAGCTTTCTGGGAAGCGATGCGAACAGTTTGGCCCACAAAGATGAGCATGACAGTCCTAGCCACATTGGAGATGAAGCCAGCAGAAGAGATGTTCCAGTACTTGAGGAGAGCAGAGACAGAATGGCATTTGGCCACAGGAGAAAGACACGACAATAACAAATCTACTGCAGTAATCTGGCGACACACTGTGCAGCAAGGCTTGCCCCAGGCTGTTCAAACAGCGTTGGAGGGAGTAGTGGGACTGGACAACATGGATGAAATCACATGGAGAGACCATCTAACCCACTTCTACAAAATACAGAGAGCTGCGGAGACACGGAGGCAAGAAGAACTGGGGAAGATGACGCATCGACTCCTGAAGATCCAACTGGCAGCGGCGGATGCAGAAGTAAACAAAAGACAGCGAGTCAGGAAACAATTGCAGGTGACAGACGAGCAACCCCAATACCCCGTTCCTCCAGAGGCCCAATATCCAGCCCCAGCAGTCAGAGACCGTTCAATGGTTGACCAGCAACCACCACCTCAGCGCAGAGGCAGAGGACGTGGAAATAATAGGGGAAGAGGAGATGAATGCTACTTATGCGGACAGACGGGTCATTGGTCAAGAATATGTCCAACGAACATGCAGTTCAGTGCAGCTCCTCCACGGTCTTCCCGTCAAATGCAGCCCCGGCAGGACCAGAGGGTCTACCTCACCTCCACCCCCTCATGCAAACCCCACAGCAGACAAGGCCCTAAACAACTAACTGGTGACACACCGACCCCCGCTGCTTTCCAACAGCTCAGATAAGCACCCTCAGCGTCCACGGTTTACGACTCACATTCCAGGTAGAAAAGGGAGACTAGAGATTATACACGGCTGAGAGTGTCAGCTCAAACTAGACTTAAACCCGTAGGGAAGATTGATTTTAAAAAGGGGAAATCAGTCATTGAAATTAAGAGATAAGGTTGTGTAAGATTTAAATGAGGAATGAAGGTGATAAGGAATTAGGAGAGTTGTGGTATATATTGTCCGTATGTTGTATTAATGTTTGTAGTTTTTTGAGTTTTCTCCTGAATTCAGAGATGGGCGGTAAATTGTTGAGTGCTGTTATTGAGTGTATAGTGCACGATACACTTGATACAGTATCTTGATGATTGAAGCAAATGTCTGATCAAAGGAACATTTATAGCACCAGATCACGAAATATGGAAATTTGTTACAGACGGTCATCCTGTAATGTTCAACAAGTAGTACACCCTTACATTTGGATACGCTAACCATGAAAGGTTGGTGATCTATCATTAATGAATGAATGGATTGGATCAAACTAAGCATGAGCTGAGTTATAAAATTTACTGACACATTTTTCCTCGAATACATGTGCATGGCAATTGTTAACTATGTTTTGCTTTTCAGTTAGGAGCAGGCGACTCCAATGCGAGAAGGTCCAGATCGGCAACGACACCCAGTAGAAACGGCGTTGTGGGGGTTTTACGACGTTGTTGGATGAGCCAGGAGGTGGCCTGGGGGTGATTAGCATCACCAAACGCTATGTGAAGGGATGCTTTTACACCTACCTCAACATGAGGGACTGGGGGAGAACAGAATACAACTAGAGTATCTGCCGATATGGGAACATTATTGCATGCAGTGTAAAACACAATCATAAGATTCTAAACAACAGAGATGTGTAGATGACATTGATTTAAGGTGTTAAGAAGAACATACAGTCGTTCTATCAATGAAACAACTCACAAATTGATTAGAATGTTTTTAGGAAAACACTAGATGTTAGAGTTTAGCTACTCAAGTGGCATTTTAGGGATAACAGTAGACGATGGCCAACGCAGGAAGATCCAACATGACTTTTCTTCCTGGAACGAATGTGCAATGACATTGCTCTTCTCATTCACAGGCACAAGGACTGATGAGACACACAGATGATACAATTACTCCACATTAAAAGAAATAGCTAAAACTGGGAAATAAGTGGGTAAAAGGTTGAGTTCCAGTTATGTTTAAATATGCACACACTAGATGGTAGAACTTGTTTGCTTGAAGAGTTTGGTAAACCAGAAGAAAGAGCAACATGAATTGGGAGAACACACACACACACACACACACACACTCACACGCACATCTAGACACACCTACACACACACGCACACACACATAGCTCCACCACTTGTGCTTCTCTATTCAACAGCCGATTGGGGAATCTTGTCCTAATGGGACCTCCGGTTAGCAGAGCAGTCTGCTCACAGGAACTGAGGTGATCCGAGGTCCAAGGAGGGAGCGTGAAGCTTAATCACACGTCTAGGATGACAGCTACGTGTCATCTGACCAAACCGCTGACAACAACAGATGTTCCAACAGAGGAACATCAAGGAGGAGAAGTATAGGCACACACATACAACGAAGGAATCCACAAACACTGAGCTAATGTGACACACCATTTCCAGATTAGAGAAGGAACGGGAACTGCTGGGACACTTGATAAACACATATGATAAGAATGTTCAGGATGCAAACAAACATACGCCAACGATATTACAGTAACAGAACTTGAGGATTTTGAATTCAGAGCGTCTATTCGGTTGCAATGACCAATCATTACCAGGATAAAACTAAGCAGCATTAGACACATTCACGGGGGAACATTTGGACAGAAGGAGGGGAGAGAAGTCCACCATTTCATAGGATTGTGCTTATTCAGATAACTACAGCATTGTCTCGGTTGAAAGGCATATATCATAGTAAGAATTGAAAGTAAGAATTGTTTTTAGGAGGCTAGAAGTTCCTGTATGTGTTGTTTCTATTTCACTCCAAACAGAGCTGAGATCATTATTCAATGCAAGTGGATCCACACGACAACAAGTGGAGAGATGGTGTCCATTTATGGAGGGAGAGTAAAATATGAAGGGCAGGGTCTCAACCATTGACCCACTGGTTATGTTCTCCTCCTCAACATGTGTTGTCAACTTGAAGCATCACTGTGGCACCGCCACATATAGAGCGGCTATTCTGTTTGATGTCATCCCTCCAGAAACAAACTTCAATTGATGGGAGCATCAATTGAAAGACACATCCAGAGCTGCCCCTGGGGGGGGGGTAAATTATATGTCCTATAGTGCTTTTTTTCTTTAGTTTCAGATACCTTGTCCCTATATAATGTGTTGATACGTGTTGAACTTTAAGCGACTGAGACCAGATTCACTAAGAGATCCAGGGGGACATCTTCAGGAGGGTTTCCAACAGCAGCCATGTGGGAGAAAGATTTAATAAGGAATTATGTGTTACAAACTACACTGATTCCTCCGAGGAAACTCACGGTTTACCTATGACACTGATGCGGTTAACAGTAGACACAGTTACTGGTAGTTAAGATCACATCACCAGGAATAAACACCACCAGAGAAAGCCTTAAGAAGAAAGACAGATCTACATTAGTCTGAAAGTCACATAAATAAGCGAAAAGGATGCTAAGAAGGTGCCAAGGAGGGTGCCAGATGATGTTGAATTCCAGAATCAGATCACAGCTGAATTTGTGGACAATAATAAAATGTTGATTGGATGAAACTGCATTTGATGACAGACAGGTGCTACAAATGAAGACCTGCATGAGTCATTGGATGAAATGAGATTCATGGCCTAGAATAATAAAGTGGCTTTAGACATGATGTTAGCTGGAAGCGGTAACTTCTGCAAAATGTTTGGATCTGTTTGTTGTGCGATCATCTCCAACAACACAGCTCCTGGTGGCTTGGTGACCAGAGCACAAGCCCCACTGACAGCTCGAACCAGCAGCTGGCAGACAACTAAGGCGACGACAATCCTCTCACCAACGGGTTTGTCAGTATTATTGCACAACGGAAAAGTGCATTACTGTCTGCGTTAACCCTTCTATTAGAAAGAGAAAAGATCAACCTAAGAGGACCTCAGAAACATTGCACCCGTAGTAGCCCGAGGGACACAATCACATCAATCGTCTGCTCATTAGATCGCAGAAACCCGTTGATTTGGACGGCGCTCAGCATGAAGTCGATGTCCCGACGGGTCGAGCGGAGCCGCTTGCTCTGGGACCAGTTCCCCGTCTCCTCACCAGCGAGGCCCCGCTGGTCTGATCTGCGGGGGCCCGAGGACGAGGACGAGTAGTTACACTGGTGGGCTTCTGCAAAGAGCGAGTGCGATGTGGGCGGGAGAAAATGACAGCATTAGATTGTGATATTGCGTAGATGAAACCAAAGATCAAAAAGGGGAGAAGTACTGGTCGCAGACGGACCTGGGATGGGGCAGTGGGGCTGGAGGGCGTCAGCGTGTAGCGTGCAGCTCTGTGGAGGACACTGGCGCACACACGTCTAGACATCTCTAACAGACTGTGCCGTCTGAGTTGTTCTCATTCACCCAAAAACCTACGTCAGGAGAAAAAGGAACCGTAACGTCACACGTCACGTTCGCGCGCGGACACAGGTCGGACGAGCTAACGTAAAGTGACAGGAAGCCAGATGTTTCGCGAGTCAGGTTAAAATGAACACGTGCGCTTTGACATTAGACCAGTGTATTATAACGCCACGTTATGACGTGCCAGCCGCGTTAATGTGCGCAGGCTAGCTCACGTTTGATCCGATTGACAACACATAGCACAAAACTCAAAAGTTGACGTTAGCTTGCCCGTTAGTTTCCCCGATGTTCACCAATACAACGCGACGCACGTTACGACAAAACGCTTGAGCCCAACAGACACGCGTTGATTTGGTTCATGTTAAGTATGAAGACCGCGTAGTGACCGAAAGACGTGCAAACCGGCATTACATTTGACTCGATGTCGATGGTCAAAACTCCGAACATGACGGCGTGAGGTAGCAAACGGACGCACGGTCGTAGTCCATGCCGTTATCTTTTCAGGAAGAAGAAAAAAAAGAAAAAGTATTTATAAAACATTGTAGGGGGAATTTAAATTGACGATCTTTGTTCAGGACATTTTAAGCTTGATATGCTGGTTGAAACAAGTAATTATCATTTTGATATTAAAACAATATTTTTTTTTTACATTACTATTTTGTTCATTCATATTTATTCATTGCATTAGTGATTTGACCGATAATGCACACGTACACTATTTACAGTGTTCATATCCAGGCACATCTGTCAAATCTCATAGTGCCATGGTGACGTGACGTTCAGACATCACGCAAACACTTTTGCGGTATGGCTGACGTTGATAGGCTTCTACTTTAATTTAACTTTTGTTCAGTTAAAAGTACAAATTAGCTAACTCTAACTTACTGTTTGGAGATACATTTCATTCATCAAACGTAACTCAGCCACTTAATAAGTGGCATAAGGCAGCGTTAGCTTGAATATCGCATTTGGGTTAGCAAAGTTAGCTAACTAGCTAGTTCTGTAAATAGTGTTTCGGTGACAGTAGCACTTGTTGTTTAATGCACTCATTAAACCTCTGAGTCATTTAAGCAGTGAAATGGCTAACACAGGGGTTTGCAGCAAACGCCGTAATAGTAAGTGACACCAACTCCACATCTTTACACTTTGTTTAGCATAACGTTATGTATTTGCGGATGGGCCTGCTAATTTCACTCATTAACTCATTTTTTTCTTCTTAACGTGATTTATTTAGTTTATTTTCTTCAGCTACTAGGACAGATCTCAGTTTGCTGCTTGAGTGTCTGAAGTTTCAGATGAAATGTCCCGATTTGTCAAAACAAGCTCTCTTTTCAGTCTGTGAAAAGAGAGGTACGTTAATAGTGAACCCCAAATGACCAAACGCAACAGAACACATGCGTTCTGACAAACACGCGGTAATAATGTATTTCTAAATCAGTGAATATTCAAACAGCGTAACAAATATGTTTCCATCGCCTGTTTCACGTTCATCATTTCAGAGGACAATGTGGACCTGCTGAGGGAAATGGGAGGTGTCTCATTTGTGTATAAACTGTCCAAATCCAGCATCATTTGCTCAGATGTTAAGGAGACTGCCCTATTTACACTGGGCACCTTAGCAGAGGCCAATGGTAGGCGTGTGTATGCTTGTGTGTATCTGTGTGTGTGAGAATGCCAATTCAGGGACTCATTTTGGGGGATGCAGTCCAAAAGCTTCTTTCAATTATTTTATTCTTTAAATTCTTTCAAACAGCTAAGGGTAATACTACTGTTTTAACATTTTTCATTTTTCTTTCAATTGTGGGAAACTAAAAGCTGCAAAGGACACCGATACGATAGCTTTGTAACTTTATCATGTGTAGGATATTAGAAACAAATATACAACCCGGTTCATAAAATTAATAAAAATGCATATAGTGTACACCAGAATACAGCCATGATTCTGAAACTGTGTAATCTATAAAGTAATATAGTAAAACCACTGTAAATCTGTAACTGTTATAGAATAATACCAATGCAGTTATGATTGTATTTGTTGTACTGTAATCAACTGGAATGCATGCATGTAATACTTGAACAACAACTGATATTGACTAAGGATCATTCAAAATCCCGAGTTACATTGAACTCACCAGAAGACTCCCAGAGGTGTGGACACTGACTTTCACACCTTTAAGCATTGTTATAAATACCTGTAGGAACCATTGTTCTGGAGTTCACTGGTGGAGGCGACAGACGGGCACTAGGGATGGTCAAAGGACTGACCTGGGGCCTGTTGGTCGCTGAGACCAGCGGCTCCTCAGCTGAGATGTTCTTTTTACCGCAACGCCATCTCCTTTATTAAATACATTTGGTTGTAACCTTGTGATCAGCGATGACCTCTGTCCGTCCGGCGTTTCTTCATTTTTGAACCCAACAATTTGGTGACCCCGACGTGATGAGGAGCAATGGACGGACGGAGGAACAGCTGATCTGAACAAAGCCCAGCGATCGATTTTCTTCACTCACACGGCGCCATCGAAAAGGTAACCGGCAACCAGTTGTTTTAAAACCGAAATGCTGTATGTTTATCATAGAACATTTATGTGTGAGTGGACAAGATACGATGTTTTGAGGTAAACTGAATTTTAGAGAAAAAAAATAAATAATTTTTCTCTTAGTTTGGATGACCGTTGTGATAAAAAGCACATTGTATATAGTGTTTGTTTGGACGTCTTTTGTATGAGTTACCGACAAAGCTCGGTTGTGTAGCGTTAACGTTAAGCGAATGGGCGACGTTGTTTCACTGTATCTGTCATAGAAGTAATGAATGGATACCTAGTATAGGCCTCAACCAGATGAGGGTAAACGTATAGCTGACTTATAGATTAGTTACGTAATGCATAGTGCCTGAAGCTCTAACAGAACCAAGTCCCCGAGGCGTATTGAGATCGTGATCGTATTGTCAATACTGGGAGAGGGAACGAGGTTCGCCGGCTAGTGGCGACTGCCGTGTTGTCTCGATAAGCTCTCTCACGTTCTGTTAGAAAGCACAATAAGTTAAAGTATGGACTAGACGACGCCTATATGGCTAGAAAACAAGATTAAAAATTGGAATCGGTGAGGACAGAGCTACGAGCCATAGTGCCAAGAACTAACTAAATTTGCGGAATAATTGTATGCAGGAACAAGGCCAGAGTCATGGCGACATGGTCAGCATTGAATTAGATTGGAAAAACGACCCAGATTGCAAAATTAATGGTAAATTTACAATACATAACGGTCGTTGAATAACGTTGCGAACTTGTATATAATTGTATGTTGCATGTTGCGAAAAGAATGAAGCCGGATTAAGGATTTGATTGGGGCCTGGTCTTGGGGAAGACGGAGCACATGTTTTTGGAACATTACAGGATGGCGGGCGGAGACAAATAGAGAAAACAGTTAAAAGATGGCTGAGAAAGAAATTCTCAGCACGGTCTACAGAGGAGATAGCAATGACTTGTTATCCACCACTACTGGGGGTGGAGAACATGTGCTTTGGAGATTTCCAAAATGGCAGCCGGCGACTGTTAAAAGAAGAAACACAGATGTAACACAGTTTTTGTATTTCCCACCTCCACTCTGTATTTCCATTCAACAGTGTCTCCCCTGCCTCCATTTCCAAATGATTCTAACATTTTTTCTTCCTCCATTCTTAGGACCATGTAATTTTTGCTTGCATTACAAACGGTCTATGGACTTTTTCTAGGCTCTATGTGATTCTTTATGTTTTAACGTTTATATAATTGTTCTCTGCTTACATTAACACAATTTTCCCATTTATTGTTTAAACATTTTTACAATTACTGAATTTGAGAGCAATCACACACAGACACACACAGCACATTAGCATGCACATTAGCACACACACCCATGGGACTTGGGCAAGAGACAAAGGACAGGACGCTGTCTGTGGAGCCGGTCTGGTAAGACAAAAGGGAGTCATTCCGAGAGAGGTGCGACCCATAGGGACGTAGAGACGGTCAACAGTCCAGTGGATGAATATATGTAAATAGTTAGCACAGAGGGAGACGTTTAAATGAGTGGGAAATAATGTGATTTGAGCCAAATCTGTAGACCTTGTTGTAAATAATTTGTTATTTTCTCTTAAACTTAGAGATGTATGAGATGTACAGTGCACGGTACATCTCATACAGCATCTTAATGACGGAAGCAAGTTTTAGATCATAGGATAACATTAGTAATAGCAGTGCAGAATGGAAAACTTTGTTACAGACCATCATCCTGTAATGATTTGATCAACAAACCATACACACATGTAACTACATATGATATATTGATATCATTTTCTTTAGGAATAAATGAATGTTCTAGGTCACTAACAAACCATGAGTTGAGTTTTGAGTTCACAGGTAGAGAACGCAAGTAAGCTGCCCTGACGACTGAGAATGCAAATGAAAGTCCAATTGTGAAGACACAGATCATCACACGTCCTGGAGCCCAGACAGGCTGCAAGGAGAAAAGGAAGGAGCAGCGAACGGCAGAGGTCAAAGGGTGCTGATAGCTGACCACCAGGAGGGACTTAGCAGGAAAAGCTCGCCAGCCAGCGTCGAACTTTGAGCCAATGCAAAGACATCTGAAGCTGACCTGATGCTGATTCTAACACATTTATTTTGAGACATGTGTTAAGATAACACATGCCTCAACAGGAGGGATGTAGATATAGAAATATTTTTCCAAATTGAACGGTGGGAAAACTTAACAAAATAAATTACTAAAAGAAAGATTTAGATACCGGAGGAGGAACACCAGGGAAGAGCACCAACACACACACACACACACACACACACACACACACACACACACACACACACACACACACACACGTAGGCACCCCATTGTGCTTCTCTATTCAACAGCTGACCAGGGAATCCTGATCTTCCAACACCTCGGATCCCCCGATTAGTCTGGTCACAGGACCTGCGAGATTCTCAGGATCAAGAAGAGAGTGGATCTCAATCACACGTCAATGACGACCACTACGCGCCGCCTGACCAAGCCTTTGATAACTAAAGGAAGTATACACTCATGCATAATCCCATGTAAGAATACGTGTTCAAGATTTGGAGCCTGGTCGGGGTTATCAAAAATTCAGCCGAATGACTTCTCTCGTTCTGGGAAATTTATTTGTCAGATCACAGGTCAAGTATCAGCGCTGCGTTTGCAAAGGCAGGAGCAGTTCAGGCAGCACACAGGCCGGAAGAACAACTAACTAACATCAGCAAGAACATCATGTTTTATAACCCTTGAAAGACAGAGAAGGAAAGATTTCTATTGACCCTAAACTGGAGTAGAGGAGGACCTTCCACCTCCCGCATCTAAGATCCGGTCACATCCAATGTCCAGACTCCTGACTTAACGTAAACATCGTAAACAGAGTGTGTATGTTGAATAATGTTGGTGTGTCTCTAACCCTCCTTTGGCTGGTAAATCTGCTAGTTGACCTGCAGACCTTACATTCCTCAGCCAGGACACAAACTGACTCCCCATCCTGTCAGACTCGTGTCTGCCTGCTTGGCAGATCCTGCTTCCCCCCTTACCTAACTCTTAAATCAAGACTAGACAGCAAACCCCCAACTAAGCCCATGAAAATAACTTTTGATTATCAATTCCTCCTTTTTACATAATTCATTATGTAAACCAAAAAAAATCAAAAGAAACCACTAATCTAAACGCTAAAAATCTATATCAGTGAATACGGGTGAATGCAGCAGTCATGGAAATCCCTAAACAGTACAAAAAATCAACACCACATCTAAACCGAGTATAATAGACACAGAATACATCCTAGCCTAGAAATATCACACCATCTACGTGTATGCATCCACTATATATGATGTGTGCAACAGTTAGCAGATCACGCGGACAGGAATGTTGAACCTAAAAGGATTTCTTCTTCAGGTCCCTCGAAGTCGGTTCTTACCATACCTATCTCCTCTCCAATCTCCTCCGGCCCTAACAATTGGATCCTTTCATGTAACAAAGCCATCTGTATGGCAGGGGTATCTTAGCATCTATTGCAGAGGTGATGCATCGGAGACATAGTTGTCTGATACAGGGGATGCAGCAGCATCCACAAAGGGCAAAAACCACTATTACGATTACTAAGGTCAGAAAAACTGACAGGAAGAAGCCCTTCCATTGTCCAAAGTATTTACCAAACCAATTACCGACGGTGCCGTCTATACCAGAGTGTTCAGCTAATTCAACAGACATGGCTCTGAGTCCGTGTAATGCTCTAGTAAAGGATCCATCTGGGGCGGTGTTATTGGGGATAAAAGTGCAGCACGCTTGGCCAAACACCGCACACAATCCTCCTTTTTCAGCTAATAACATATCCAAAGCCATCCGGTTCTGGTAAGTCATCAATGAGGTGGCCGATAGTTGGCTGTGCACCCCTTCCAGAGCATCTCTCGTCATATTGGTGAGCCGCTGGATATTGAAATGTACATAATTTAGTCGATCCACATTTTTGTTTACAGTTATAAAAGGGAACAATGATTCCCATCCGGCCGCTATCTGATCCGTTAACTTGTATTGATCAGGTACCCCTCTCGGCACCCCAATAGCATCGAAATAAACAGGGGATCCTTCTGTTAAGCTAAATTCTCTTTTACTGCGACTGAATGAATTACGTCTTTTTGCCTCGTTACTCAATGTTTCAGCGGTTATTTGAACTATTTTAAGCGGAACGATGAGGGAAACTGAGGTGCATTTCCCCATCCACTCAGCTGACAGTACATTAAGTAATCTGCTACCGCCGCAATACCAGTAGATATCAGAGCGGGCCTGGGTCAATTTGGTCATATTTGTCCAGGTGGTTACATCAATTGTCACATTGCACCATGAATCGGTTAAGGAACCTACGTTCAGTCCCCCTTTAAGATGCTTAGTGAAACAGGTATAATCGCCACTTATGGGAGTGAACATGGGAGGGATTGCTTGTGGTTGTGATCCTGGAAAAATAGTTACCCACGACTTGCAACCTTCACTTGGATTCTCTCTAGTATGTAATTCTATCAGGCAGTCAATGTTACCGGCCTGGCTAAGGACCGAGGGCACTGTCCATAGGCTGGCTCTTGCACCTGCACAGGCCACACAGTCAGCAGAGTCCATTTGCTGGGACGCAGTTGTGATCCAATTACTTAATTTGTCCTCTTTTAACCACACTATCACACAGTGCGTGGTTACTTCTGCAAGGTTGTATGGACCTTCCCAGCGGGGATCAGTCCAACTGAATCTGGCTACTTTCCGTAGTACCCAGTCATCCACCTCCACTGGTGCACACTCTCCTTCTTCTTCTTCTCCAGAAAGGATCTCTGTCACCTCTTAACCCCCATGTCTCATGGCACTCCATTGGAGTAGATGTGGTTTTTGTGACTCTAGCGCTGCTCCATGCTCCTGAAATTCCTCGTCCCAATCATCTGCAGGGCCAGGCTCATCTTCCTCTGACTTAACCTGCCTCCCCCGCTCATCCTGTCCACGCCGGGTGATTGATTGCCGCTCTGCCTGGGCTATGACTTCTAACAAAGTTTCTTCTCCTGCAACTCTTCCTCCCCCTACATTAAATGAGGTCATAGGTCTGTGCTCGGGTTGCCGCTTCTTTACGACTGTCGAGTGACCCTGTGGTGTGTTAGGATTACTCCAATCGACAGGCTCCGGCTGGGGCCTGTCCTCCAAATATTGTACCGTCTCTGAGAGAAAAGCAGAAACCTTCTCCACTCCATCATTCTCTTCATGTGGATATGGGGTTACCTGTAACAACCCTTTTTGAACTACCAAAACCTGCGATTCTCCTGGATTAGTAGCTTTCCCTTGCCTCAGTGGCATCTGATGTGGTTCATTTAACAACCGATTAGCCTCCGCATATGGGCCTGTCGAGTAGGGAGGAGGCGCACTAGATTTACAACCGGTCTCATGCACTTTCTCTTCTCCTGCTTTGGTTTGCGGCAACTGCATTGCCGTCTTACTCACGAATACCGCATTTATTTCTCCCAGAAATGTTCTACAGTCCACTAAGAACTCATCTGCCTTTTCTGCACTTTTCTTCTCTTTTCCACAAAATCTCCCTTTAACGGCAAGGAGCGCATGCGCTTGGTCTTTTCCTCTTCTCGCCATCCTAAGATCGTCCTGCAGCTGCACGCCTGTTGGTTGAGAATCTGTCTCCCTTCCAAACATTCCTCTTTCCTGCATCTGTGCAACCCACTTCACATATTCTTTGTTACACATTTCCTATCTTTTTCTATGGTTTTATCCATATGTCTCTTATAGGTCTTAAATAGGGCGAAACCCAGAGTGCCTTCTTTACACCCCTCCCATATCGTTATGGTTTCCTCCATTTTCATCACAGGTTATTTATTTATTCACACGTGGTTTTTGAACACAAGAGAAAGGACTCAATGCCCAATACTGTGAACCCAATCAAGAACCTTCTACTGTATTAGAGGAATACAGCGCTCGATTGTTGAGGCTTATAACACCAGTTCACTCGTATTGTTTTATTTCTCTCGTATTTATACCACCATCATTTAACTATGATTTTCCCTTTTACCCTTTAATACATATCCCCACAGATGTGTAATCCGGTCAAACACTTTTCACTGTCGGATTCTCAGTCCTTTTTCAAGTCCTGATACGCCCAGCTTCCAGGTTCGGTAAAACACCAGGAGTTCCACCAACCACCCACACATTTCCCAGTATGAAAAACAACAAATCTTTCCCAGTGTCCTTATTTCTTCATCTAATATTCTAACCTGCCAGTCCAAGAATCACACAAGTAGGACTGCAGGACCAGAGGTATCTACGTACCACACGGATTGCAACTTGGATTTCTACAGACTAAGATTAACATAAATCCCTGCTCTATTCTAAACTGCCAGCCCACTGCATGCAAACGTGGGACTGCAGTTACCAGAGGTATCTACGTACCACACGGATTGCAACTTGGATTTCTACAGACTAAGATTAACATAAATTTACCTAAATCCTTGCTCTATTCTAAACTGCCAGTCCACGACATGCAAACGTGGGACCCCAGTCACCAGAGGTATCTACGTACCACACGGATTGTAACTTGGATTTCTACAGACTAAGAGTCGACCTCAGGGAACTCAAGTGAGCCCCGTCGTTCCTTTTTAAACTCTTCATATATTTACCTAAGTCCCTAAACCTAAACCCCTACACTATTCTAAACTGCCAGTCCACTGCATGCAAACGTGGGACTGCAGTTACCAGAGGTATCTACGTACCACACGGATTGCAACTTGGATTTCTACCGACTAAGAGTATATATATTTTTACCTAAATCCCTAAACCTATGGACACTTATTCACTTTCCCTAACGTTGAATTCAGTGTGAGTATGTGCTTATACTTTACATGTGATCAACAGGAAATTTTCAAATTTAGTTTTAAATTTAGTGGTCTTATAACGACCTTATTCAGTCAATGGACAGAGACGAATTCTGCAGTTGACAACAAATCTTTTTAGAAGTATCCAATCACAGACATTTTATTCATTTAGAACAAAAGGTTGTCTGCTCACCTGATTCTGTTTTGGGCCCTTGTTGTCAATGCTGAACCACGCCGCCGGTCCTTTCAGCTCGGTCCGGAACACGGAAGTTCCCGTCTTTCTTTGTCCAGGTCAGCAAATCACGTCGGGGTCACCAAATTGTAAGAATACGTGTTCAAGATTTGGAGCCTGGTCGGTGTTATCAAAAATTCAGCCGAATTACTTCTCTCGTTCTGGGAAATTTATTTGTCAGATCACAGGTCAAGTATCAGCACTGCGTTTGCAGGAGCAGTTCAGGCAGCACACAGGCCGGAAGAACAACTCACTAACATCAGCAAGAACATCATGTTTTATAACCCTTGAAAGACAGAGAAGGAAAGATTTCTATTGGCCCTAAACTGGCGTAGAGGAGGACCTTCCACCTCCCGCATCTAAGATCCGGTCACATCCAATGTCCAGACTCCTGACTTAACGTAAACATTGTAAACAGAGTGTGTATGTTGAATAGTGTTGGTGTGTCTCTAACCCTCTTTGGCTGGTAAATCTGCTAGTTGACCCGCAGACCTTGCATTCCTCAGCCAGGACAGAAACTGACTCCCCATCCTGTCAGACTCGTGTCTGCCTGCTTGGCACATCCTGCTTCCCCCCTTACCTAACTCTTAAATCAAGACTAGACAGCAAACCCCCAACTAAGCCCATGAAAATAACTTTTGATTATCACCCACAAACACTTTAGTTTTTGTACAAGTTACTACCACACAACTTTCAGATTAAGAAAAGGGACAGAAATCCCTCATTTAAATCCAAGCTAAAATGATTGAGATATACAAGCAAATACACACGGTTGATATTATTGTGAGAACAAGAGATCAAGGTTCTTGATTTATAATGTCCAAACATTTCCCTGATATAGAACTATACAGTAAATAGACATATTCACATTGAACATCTGGTCGGACGGTGAAAGAGATTCACCTTTCCGTTGAGTTGTACTTATTAAGATAACAGTATTGTCCCGATTAAACAAAACATAACTATAGACACAGTGAAAAACAGACAGGAATGCATCACCAATAATTGATAAACTACATTAACCTAAAACCCACATCAGTAGAATGGAAGCTATGGGAATACCTGGGGGGTGTCTAATGAGTTTCAAGTCACACACAGGATCTAGAAGACGCACCTCTACCCCTGCTGGAGCAGAGAGGGATGACACAGAAGAGGAGAGACCACCTGTCAACAACATGAGCGGCGCCAAAGGAACCGTGAGCAGTGACCAAACAACCGTCATCTCGCTGAGAGGAAGGACTTCCTCAGCCCAGAGTCTGCTTGACCACCGTGCAGGACCAGGAGGAAGCATCAGGACCGACCACAGCAGAACCAGCACCGCAGAGCCGGACTAGAAGCAAGACAAGCATCGTTCTAGGAGACCAGAAGCAAGACTAGGACCGATTCAGAAAGGGTCCAAGCAACCTTCCAGTCTCCCTTTTAAGGGACAGCACAGTTCCAAGACCACTTCACACTAATGGGGGACATTGACAGCGGCTCCTCAGCTGAGATGTTCTTTTTACCGCAACGCCATCTCTTTTATTAAATACATTTGGTCTCAACCTTTTGATCAGCGATGACCTCTGTCCGTCCGGCGTTTCTTCATTTTTGAACCCAACACATGACATACTCATTTTAAAGATGGCTCTGGTCCTGGGATGAACACATCCTTGAGATTTTCAAAACAAGCCTGTGTACTGTCGTATGTTAATATAATATCAATGTATTGGTTCAATGTGGTATCTTCAGATGCAAGTCAGTAGGAGTAAATTCCATTTTAATTATACTGTAATTGTAGAATTTTTCTCTTTCTGGTAGTGTATTGCAAGAATTATCTCTGCAAAAAGGAGACATTTGCAGACCTTGCTGGTTTGTTGCTGAAGGAAGACATCCCACTGACACAGAAGAGCGTGTCGGTGTGTTTGCTGACCGTGTTGGTAGCCAACAATAGTAAGGATGAGTTAAAACTGCAGGATTGGTTCTGCCATTTAGTTGCAATTATTTTTGGAGTTAGTTCAAGCCATTCTAACATCTTTGGAACAAAACATACTTGTTTTTTGTCAGTTTCATGTGATTGTGTGTTATTGCAGAATCGGGACAGACTTTAGGTCAAGCAACTGGCTGCCTGAATATTCTATTGGACCTCTTCAGGTACTTAACAATACTTAACGCCAGACATTAGTAAAACAATTTACATTAGTATGCCAGAGATGTTGTTGTGTGTAGAGACTTACTCATACAAGCACATACATTTAAGTTTAATAGTATACATTTTTGCAGGACCACTTCCCCTCTCTCTACAGAGGCTACAGTGAGAGCTGCTAATGCTACTCAGACTTACCAGCTTTGGGCATCTGTGTGTAGTGCGCTCTGTGGATTTGTCAACAACCCTCAAAATGGTAATGTCCTTGGTTTATTTGTGCCTGCATTGAAAACATTGATGCTCCTAACCATGCAGGCAACTAACTTTATGTTACTATTGTTTTTCTCAATTTTCTTTCTTGTCTTACAGACAAGGCTCAGCGTGTTTGTGTGGCGGCCTTTGCCACAATAAAAGTCTGGCTTCAGCAGATTGCTCTGCCACGTACTGAGATTTTTCAACCCATATGTTCTTTCATAGCGATGACGGTTGCCAACAACTGTAAGTGGAGGAAGCAGAATCGCTCGTGCTTAACCTGTGCTTCTCATCATTAAATGTTAAACACTTCTAAACACCTCGTTTTGCAGCCTGTGTTTGTCACTGGGTGGACGATTGGGGACCATTGATTGCATGCACAATTGATTGCATATTTTATTGATTGCATGTTTTATTGATTTGTTGTTGCATGTTTTTACAGTTTGTTATTTTATGATTGCATGTTTCTATGACTTGTTGTTTTGTGATTGCATGCTGGACAATTTATAATCTGCTTTGAGTTTTGTTTGAGTTGTGTCCTCAATTGACAATCGTCCCCAACTCATTAGCAATTAGTGGCATATGGCAAATGGACCAATGGGGAAAGGCCAGGGGCAGAACTTTCTCTTTTTAAGCAGGAAGACAGAACACTGGCAGAAGGAGAAACGGGTAAGAAACAGGGCGAAACTGGAAAGGAGAGCTGGGGAGCAACAAGGAGAACCGGGAAGAAACGAGACACGAGAGAAGGGAGAAGGAGCAAGGCAGAAGCAGAGGTACCACTACCAGCAGCAGCAGCAGCAGACGCACCACCAGAAGCAGCAGCAGCGGAGGGCAGGAGCAGACTCACCACCACCAGCAGCAGCAGCAGCAGCAGCAGCAGCAGAGGGCGACTGGCAGTCAGACGTCCACACCAGTGGACTAGGGACGCGCAGGACTTCGCACCTGCTGTGGTGATGACCCTGGACGGACTATTTTAGCTCCCTTTTATATATTTTAACCTTTGTATTAAAATAAATATTTTTTAGTCGTATTTCCGCCCCTGTCTCCTCTTGGGTCATTGTTTTACTGCTCCCCTCCAAACAAACGAACCTTTGTTTTTAATTATTTAGAGTTCCTAGGGCTTTTACCTAGGTGGCGTTGTTGGCAACACTTTTAGTTTTTAAGAAGAAACCTCGGCCGCTGACATAGATTTGGCGTTGCTGGCAGGACTTGGATTTTTCGGGAGCAGTGAACATTGGCCTAAGCAATCCCTGTCTAACTTAATAATGATGTTGATGCCTTTGTATGCTGGTGCCCCTTGGGTTCCCAAATATACAGGACCTAGTGGCAGTTTACAATATGGGGATTGGAAAGAACAGATCCAAGGACTTTTAGGTATTCAGGAATTTTCTGAAGCAAAGAAAGTAGAAATTGTCTTAGGTGGGTAGCTTTGGGGGGAGAAGCCAAACAACAGGTTGGTGTTTTGGTTGAGGATGAGCGCGATAGAGTTGCTAAAATATTTACCTATTTAGATGCACTCTATGGGGAACAAACTTCTATCCCTGCATTACGCGCCCATTTTTATAATTGTTATCAAAAGCCTAGGGAAACTGTGAAAGCGTATCTGTTACGCTTGCGAGGGCTATATTGCAGGCTACAACAACGCAGCCCGGATGACGCCCCCACGGAAAACAATCTGCGTGAACAGTTCCTACTAGGCTTGGAAGATGGTGCCCTGGCCCAGGATCTAAAAACCTATGCCCGACGTAATCCAGGACGGAGCTTTGACGATCTACGCCAGGAAGCAATGCTGTTGGATGACGAGCATGGTGGTGAAAGACTGACCGGGGTAGAGTGTTCTGCTGTACGAGGAGCCCAGGCAGCAAAGCCCTTGACATCCGAACGGGACTGGAAACAAGTCTTTAAAGATGAGATTATGGCAGAAGTGGCGGGCCAGATGAAAGGGCTGACTCAGGAGATTGTTCGGGAACTGCGACCTCTCCTAGAGCCCAGACAACCTAACCATCCCATTTATGCTCCCCCAGTAGGTGGACGACGACGAGCAACATCTGACTGTTCTAATAGATGGGATACTGAAGGTAGGCCTATCTGCCGTCGCTGTAAACAGCCGGGACATGTGGCTAGATTTTGTAGGGCAACTTCAGAAACCAGGCCGGCTTTAAACTAGTTAGCCCTGCTCCTGAGGTCCGAGTAGTAGGGTCAGATAGTATAGCCAATGTAGGGGCCACCCCAACCTTTGTAGGAAATTGTCCAATGGTAAAGGTTCGCATAGATGGAGTAGAACTCTCAGGGTTACTGGATACTGGTTCTCAAGTAACTTTGATGCAACAGCAAGTACTGGAACGACATTTCCCTGATTGCAAGCTGGGTGTGGGAGGAACCCCGGCTGTATTGACTCTCAAAGCGGCTAATGGCCTGGAAATCCCGTATATAGGCTACGCGGTGATGAACTTTGAAGTGGGACACATTAAGATACCGAATAGGGGTCGTGTCATTGTAAAAAACAAATGCTCAACTAATCCCTTGATTCTGGGAATGAACGTCATTAGTGCTTGCTGAGAGACTCTTTTTCAGAAGACTGGGGGATCTACACTGCCCGGTGATAGCCCTCAGGCTTAGAAGGCTTGGAGTCAGTCTGAGGTTCTGTGTGGATTACAGGAAATTGAATTCTGTGACTCATAAGGATGCATTTCCCCTCCCCAGAATTGAAGAGACCCTTACCACCCTCAATAGGGCTGAGTGGTTTTCGACTTTAGACCTCGCAAGTGGGTACTGGCAGGTGGAGATGGACCCACAAGATCGCGAGAAGACTGCTTTTACAACACCATTGGGTCTTTTCGAGTTTGATAGGATGCCATTTGGTCTTTGTAATGCCCCTGCTACCTTTCAGCGCCTTAGCAGTAGCAGCAGCAGCAGCAGCAACAGCAGACGCACCACCAGAAGCAGCAGCAGCGGAGGGCAGGAGCAGACTCACCACCACCAGCAGCAGCAGCAGCAGCAGCAGAGGGCGACTGGCAATCAGACGTCCACACCAGTGGACTAGGGACGCGCAGGACTTCGCACCTGCTGTGGTGATGACCCTATTTTAGCTCCTTTATATATTTTAACCTTTGTATTAAAATAAATATTTTTTAGTCGTATTTCCGCCCCTGTCTCCTCTTGGGTCATTGTTTTACTGCTCCCCTCCAAACAAACGAACCTTTGTTTTTAATTATTTAGAGTTCCTAGGGCTTTTACCTAGGTGGCGTTGTTGGCAACACTTTTAGTTTTTAAGAAGAAACCTCGGCCGCTGACATGTTCAGGCGAGTTTTTATGGCTCCGGGTGTCTGGATACTCTCGCTCTTGGACTGGTTCGTCTAGCTTCAGCAGCAGACACAAGCTCGACGTCTTTCCAGCTTGCTGTCACTATATCCAAGACCCTTTCTGCTTCCATCACAGAAAATAGTGCATATCACTCACATTTTAACGCATCTAGACTCTACACTTAAACAACCTATGTATCCCCCTCTCCATCCACAATCTGTTCTTCTGTAGCGTCTCTGGCCTCGGGTCTTTCTCGGTATGGTGTGGTTCCCCACCTCTTCTCCCTGCTGGATATCCCACACTTGGAGCCTAAGGACAGGCTGTCTGTTTTGCTCACTCTGGGCCGCTGCACTGAGGCATCTGGTAAGACTGCACAGTCAACACGTTCTCCACAGTCCTGATTCTCTTGATTCTCTCACACCACAGGTTGAGTATTTTTGCTAACCACGTGTTTTTCACGAATGTGATTTTTCTTGCTGGCTGAAGAGGAGCACCAGTCCCAGTTGCTGCATTGTGGAGGCCTGCTCGTTATCATAACCCTTCTCACAGAAGATACAAGTGAGGAGGTTAGGAAGGCTGCTACCTTCATTTTGCAGACCTGCAAACAGGCCAGTAAGTCAACATGGGTTCAGTTCTTTTACTTAATAAGTGATTTATGATCTTCAGTGTCACCATTGCAAAATAAACATCCACTTTTCTTTTACTTGTTATGTTGGGCATGTGTGAATTTACCTTCAAACAAAATCATTTAAATGAGCGTTCTCTCACATATGTAGTATGAATGTAGGATTCCCTGTAAAGCATGACGTGGAAATGCCTGCCCCAGGCCAGCTCTTGGAGCAGTGGGGACCTCGGTGGGGAAGATCCGAGTTGAAGAAAACTCACTGTCTCGTGTCCGGTTTGCAGGTAGGAGAGTGTGACCCTATTAAGCACAGTTTGTGTTCTACACATCACTTGGGACTATGTACCCAAGGACGTTACCTCTCTGCAACTCCACTTTATGTGTCTGATCACTTCTTCATCTCTTACTCCCTTCCACTCTCTATAACTAACAAACCTCCCTCATTGACGAACTCTGCACCGGCTCGTCGCAATATTCGCTCTCTCTCTCCCTCCTCGCTGGCATCCTCTGTTCTATCAGCTCTCCCTTCAACTGATTCCTTCTCACTCTTGCATCCGAACGCTGCTGCAGAGACTCTCCTCTCAACTCTTTCCTCCTCTCTAGACTCTCTCTGCCCTCTTACGACACGACGGACTGGCAAATCCCCTCCGGCTCCGTGGCTGTCTCAACCGGTCCGTGCCATGAGAGCCACCATGCGAGCGTCGGAAAGGAGATGGCGTAAATATAAACGACCTGACGACCTGCTTGAATTTCAATCTCTCCTCTCCTCG
Source organism: Gasterosteus aculeatus (assembly GCF_964276395.1). Lineage (NCBI taxonomy): Eukaryota > Metazoa > Chordata > Actinopteri > Perciformes > Gasterosteidae > Gasterosteus > Gasterosteus aculeatus. The sequence goes on along the minus strand of NC_135709.1, from coordinate 18,705,167 downwards.
TTTTCTGCTTCTATCTCTGCTGCCAAAAGCTCTTTCTACCAATCCAAAATCGAATCTTCATTTTCTAACTCCAAAAAATTCTTCTCGATCTTCTCCAATCTCCTCGAACCCCCTCCCCCTCCTCCCCCCTCCACCCTTCTTCCGGGAGACTTTGTCAACTACTTCACCAAGAAAATAGCTGACATACGCTCCTCCTTCTCAAACCCACCTCTTACTTCTCGCGTCGCACCGACCTCACCTCTTTCGCCCTCACTTTCCTCTTTCACCGCCCTCTCTCCTAACCAAATACTTACCCTAGTAACCTCTGCCCGTCCGACCACGTGCCCTCTTGACCCCATTCCATCACATCTTCTACAATCTATCGCACCTGACCTTCTTCCGTTCCTCACCTGTCTCATCAACAACGCTCTGTTATCTGGCTGTTTTCCCAATTCTCTGAAGGAGGCAAGAGTCAACCCCCTCCTGAAGAAACCTACCCTCAACCCTTCTGAAGAAAACAACTACAGACCGGTCTCTCTTCTTCCCTTTTTGTCCAAAACCCTTGAACGTGCTATCTTTAATCAACTCTCCTCTTATCTCCACTGTAACAACCTCCTTGACCCCCACCAGTCAGGTTTCAAGGCAGGCCACTCCACAGAGACTGCTCTCCTTGCTGTCTCAGAGCAACTCCACACTGCTAGAGCCGCCTCTCTCTCCTCTGTCCTCATCCTTCTGGACCTCTCTGCTGCATTTGACACGGTCAACCACCAGATCCTTATTTCCTCCCTTCAGGAACTTGGTGTCACAGGCTTTGCTCTCTCCCTTCTCTCGTCCTACCTCGACGGCCGCACCTACCGGGTACCCTGGCAAGGATCTGTGTCGGAACCTTGTCCTCTTACTACTGGAGTTCCTCAGGGTTCCGTGCTGGGTCCCCTCCCGTTTTCGCTTTACACCAACTCTCTTGGCGCTGTCATTCGCTCGCATGACTTCTCTTACCACAGCTATGCCGATGACACCCAACTAATTCTCTCCTTCCCTCACTCGGACACCCAGGTGGCGGCTCGGATCTCTGCCTGTCTAACTGACATCTCTCAGTGGATGTCCGCCCACCATCTGAAAATCAACCCCGACAAGACTGAACTACTTCTCTTTCCCGGAAAAGATTTGCTTACCCAGGAAGCAAGAACTCCGTACTAACGCCCACTTTGACCGCTAAGAACCTCGGCGTCACACTCGACAGCCAACTCTCCCTGACTCCCAACATCACCGCAACAACGCGATCCTGTAGATACACGCTCTACATCAGGAGAATACGTCCCCTTCTCACTCACTCAGAAGGCAGCGCAGGTACTGATTCAGGCTCTTGTCATCTCCCGCCTGGACTACTGCAACTCTCTCCTGGCTGGTCTCCCTGCCACCGCCATTCGACCTCTGCAGCTCATTCAGAATGCAGCAGCTCGACTGGTCTTCAACCTTCCGAAATTCTCCCACACTACTCCACTCCTCCGCTCTCTTCACTGGCTACCGGTGGCCGCCCGCATCCAGTTCAAAACATTGGTGCTCACGTACCATGCTGTGAATGGATCGGATCCAGCTTACATCCAGGACATGGTCAAACCCTACATCCCAACCCGCACTCTCCGCTCTGCATCTGCAAAACTACTCGTCCCTCCCTCACTGAGAGCAAAACACTCGACTAGATCTCGACTCTTTGCTGTCCTTGCGCCGAAATGGTGGAACGAGCTCTCTGAAGACATCAGGACCGCAGAGAGCCTTCACATCTTCCGCCGCAAACTAAAGACACACCTCTTCAGACTCTACCTCGACCAAAGACTAACAAATTGTAGCACTTAAATTGTACTTGTAACGTCACTCATCTACAGCAAATTGTAAATTGGCTTATTTGAAGAAATTGCACTTTCTTGTTTCTTGTTCTCCTGAGTTTGTACCCTATGGTTGAATGCACTTATTGTACGTCGCTTTGGATAAAAGCGTCCGCTAAATGACATGTAATGTAATGTAATGTAACTCTCCTTCTTGTCCTAGTTTGCGTGCTGCCTTTTGAGGAAGTGACCAGTCACACTTTTGCATCGTTGCAAAGCTCCTGCCAGCACAGCTGTGACATACACCAGGTACTCCGAGAGGCCACAGAGCGGTTCAGGACCCGTCACTGCAACAGCTGCTTAGGAGAGAGTACCATGACGACGATGAGCCGGCAAACCAAGAATACGAGAGAGTTTCAGCTGCACAGCCACGGAGGAGCTGGGAAAACGGGAGCGGTAAGAAAATCCATCCTCCCGGACAGCGACTCACCCGCTTTGCAGTGGCCTTCGGTTTGGAGGGTGTCGTAAGGACAAGTTCACAAGGTGGTGGCAAATAAGCACCGTGTTTAAAAGTTAAACACAATTCATCCTCAAAGTTAAAGCTCAATGCCATCCTTGATGTGTTTAGCCAACGTGTGCAGCGTGTTCCTTGCCTTTCACCCAATGTCGCCTGGGATCGGCCCTGAACGGGACAAGCGGACAAAGAGATGGGCGGGTTCGATGTTCTGTGTGTTTGTACTGATCACAATAGGGCTGCGACTTTCATTTCATTAGGCGCTGTGTTTTGATAATTGATAATGATAAATGATAATTAACTGGACTGTGTAACTTTCTAATTGCAAGGTGTGAGTGCAAGATCTGAGTTTTGTTTTGTTTAAGGCTCCTCATACACACTTTGAAGCCTGGGGCAGAGGCAACGTTTCAGACTAACCCATCAGCGCTACATCATATGTGCACTGAGTTATGGGTGCTCAATACCTGCTTTCATGACAGACAGCTATAAAATATATTGACGAGTAACATGTCCTTCGTCATCGAGCATTACTCAGTCAGGATTGATGTAAAAACCGTACCAATGAAAACACTGGGTCTTTTCTGGAGCTGATTGAATACAAAATAACCTGTCAGAGAACTAGACGCCTCGTGCCTTTTGCTGTTGTTCCAAAGTGTTTTTTATTGTCTTTCATTTGTCTACTACTTCGTATTTATTACTTTCTTATTCTCTGCATAAATCACCTATGCAATAAAATGCCTGATCTCTATTCCACTGTAAAAGAGGTGCGCCCGACTCTTGTACGTAAGGGAGCAGGAAAAGGCCGGAGCTCCCCTCCCTGGAAGAAGCACAACGGTAAGAATTATGAAGCTAGTGGATTGTATTGTTTCTGTCACACATCAATGTCTTTAAAGACTGCAGGGAGTGAGCCTGTCTACATATAACAAATCAACATGATTAGACAACCAATAATCTTCGCGTGTGTTTGGTTGTCTTATCCTTCCATCACAGACAGCCGTTTGACTCCACTGCATAAAGGAGCTACAAAGGAGACATGGACCACTTACAGGACAGGTACGTATGTGACGTAATAATAACAACATTTAATTTATTGTTGTCGCCATATTCAACAGCGTTGATCTTGTTGCGCCTCTTAGGGCCGGGCTTGATTCCTCTGAAAAGGTCCCATCTTCCGGAAGGTAGATAGATATGTGCCGTGAGATACACATTTTAGGTGCGTGTGAAAGTTATGGTTGCGAGCCTTTAGTGGGAGCTGTCTCCCTGCAGTGTGCTCTTGGCAAGAGACAAACCAAAGAGCAGAAGGAATGTTGAACTGCAGCCAGTGTTCTCACTGTGCAGGCCAAAGCTGGTTCAGAGCCGCACGACTGTATTGAGCTGCTGTGTGTGTGTGTGTGTGTGTGTGTGTGTGTGTGTGTGTGTGAGAGCGAGAGACACATGCTTTTGTATTGGCCAGTGGTGATGAAAGACATTTCGGTCCGTTCCACATTATGAGCACATCATTGCATGCTCTGTACTTGCATTACACTCATTATACTGTACATCAAAATATGTTCAGGTTTTTTGTAGCTTTCTATGACATCATTCCCCTTTTTCTACTCCAGCTTTCTGAATATTTTTTTGTTGCACAAGATTTACTGTATCTTTACGCCACTCAGCCAAATACATTTAACTAACTGTGTCAGAGCTCACCCAGAATGCAAGAGTGAAGACGTTGTCTATCTTTATATTTGACATCCCAATCTTTTTTTTTACACATATTCAGTTTGTTTTATCTTTTCAATTAAGAGAGAAGAGTAGGCAATAAAAGTGGACGTCACACTATGGATGATGAGCCGAGGACAAGCCCAGATCACGGTTCCAATGTGAGAGTTTGCGCAACAAAAGTGTCTTATTGCAAGGCAATTTTATTTGTATAGCACATTTCAACAACAAGGCAATTCAAAGTGCTTCACATAAAACCATTAAAAACATCCAAACATAAAGCAAGGAGATTTATAAACAGCTAACAACATTGATACATTAAAACATAAAAGAAAAACAGTCATTAAAAGGATAAAAAAAGACATCAAAAGATTTGAAATAGAATAAAATTTGCAGTGTAATTTAAGAATGTCTTTAAGAATTCCGACTTGCAACACATCAGCAAGAGGACTTTCCAAAGCACACAACGATGCAATTATTATAATTTGACATGAATGCATATGACAAAACATCAGATTTCAAGTCATTAACAAAAGCAGCTCACTTAATAGTTCACACGTGAGGCACAGCTATTGCACTGAATGATGTAAAGTGTGCACAGGATTTGTCCCATAAGCCACACGTGCAGATGTATAATCCAAGCTGGCTTCTCCCTGCATCCTTATAACCCACCAGAGACAGAAGAAGGCCGACTTCAGGTACTTAACAATCCTTAACGCCAGACATTAGTAAAACAATGTACATTAGTATGCTATTAGTAGGTGCGTTACCTGCAGAGAGGTGTGAAGCGTTTCGGTTTCTCCTGGAACTCCATTTTGTGGCCGTACCCCTTCCAACGCACCAACGTTGACCTGGCCAAAAAATACAGCAGGTTAATGGTAACAGACATTAGATATTTTCCATCATAAATGACACATTGCATTCAAATGCCTTGTTTCTTTGCCTTCAGAGAGGTAACGTCTAGGAGTCTGGCTGTTCGGAGGTTGTGGGAAACCCAACGAATGGCTCTCTTCACACTGTATTTATTGCAAATTGATGCCAAAGAGCGTTTACTTATATATCCTTCTATATATATCTATATATTAATATAGCGCATTCTCACGATGTATTAAGATTTGTCTTACAGTACAGTACTTAGAGTACTTGGTACTTTGCACTGTTTGTATTATATATTTTATTCTTGTCAGTTCTTTGACACATATTTTTAATTGTTTATTATATTTTAAAGTATTTGTTTTTAAGATTTTTACATCTCTCTGTTGAAACTGTTTTGTTTGTTTGTCGTTTTTATTTATGGGATGAATTTTTATATGCCTTGAGTGAATTTGATGAATCACCTTTGGGGAAAGGCTATATTACCGTTTTGTTGTGCTATTACTTATTGATGAATCAGCACCACTTTGTTGCCACATGTAAGTCAGCTGGCTTTGATTGCATCATCAAATGTGTTGATGAGTTGTGGCATGAAAAGAACATGAAGCAATCGTTGCTCCACTTCACTGTGTTACTTCTTTGACATCCGTTGTTAGGGAAGCCAAGACAGAGTTCTGTTTACTTTGTCTAATGCTCTTGCCATTGAAGGCCGTAATGAAGCAAGGCATCAACAAGGAGGACTCAGGACTCCCTTGTTTTTCTGAGATGAAAGCCTCCGGTAGGACAGGAATCCCGAACAGTGCAGATCGTGTGTCTGTTCTCAATCTGAATCAGCAAACCGGGTCATCCACAAACTGTCCTGCTGCAGGCTGGCTTGACTGAGATCACCGTCTGAGGAGTGCCTCTCCCTCTCCCATGGGGACATGTGTTGCTAAAACTATGGGACTTACCCACATGCCATGCCCCGAGGCGTAGGCTGTAAAAGGGAGGTGTGGTTGGGACAAAAACATATTACAAAACTGAATTGGAGCATTGATGCGCAAGGATGGTCTCTTGTGTCCTTTTTAAACGGAGCAGCTCCATGTAGTGCATCTTGAAGTCTTTCCTTCATTTGGTCAAATTGCCAAAGTAAATAATCAAGTTTCTTTTTGAGGCTGAAGTGAGCTCTCATACCAATCCACTGACTGCTCGCTCCAGCAGTTGGAATCATACGCCGTGAGGGCAGAGTGGGGGAGAGGGGACGGAGGGACGGGAGGGGAGGGGAAAGGCATGCGAGGAGCAGATTTCTCATGGACTGAAACAGTCACACTGAAGACCTTTGACCCCCAGCCACCCGAAAAAAACTCCTTCCTCTGGAAAGAATGTGGCTCTGCACCCCTCTGACCCCGCCTCCTCTCGTCCTCTCACGAGACCGAGGAAGCACCATCTCCAGAACGTGTTCTAATCTGTGCAGGGATGGAATTTGATTTCCAAAATGTATGCCGTGCCCCGTGTGCCGTGTTACAAAGCAATTGTTACAGCGTGTGCGTTTAGCAGATCCATCCGCTCTTTATTGGAAATGCTTTAGTGGCCTGGCAGCTATGGAATGTTAAATACCAACACGCCTTTAATTTTACTGGTTCCCCGTAATCTTTAAGACAGGTTCCTTATTTAAAAAGTTAAATCAAGTGACGATGGACATAACATATGTATAATAATATTTTTATTTTTACAAGCAAGCCACTACTTAGGTTAAAAAAAAGAAAATTCCCATTGTTAAATTAGAATACAAGAAAGACACAGAATTTCAAAAAGCTCAAAGATGATTATGTGAAAGCGCAATAGTTCACTAGACACTCGTATTTCAATAGCATACAGTATAATGTCTTTTTCATTGCTACTGTCCCTTGCCTATGGATTTGGATTTACCCGCCGATGCTGACTGACATACCTCAGGACACTTCTGCTTTTTCCTTTGTACTTAGGAACATCAAAATGATTCCCAGCTTTCTCTATGCCTCGTTATCGTATAGCAATGGCTTCTTTTCTTCTTCTTTTCAGTAAAATTAGTTTAAAATTCTTGCCTGGTGCATTTGCATAGAGGAAGATCTCTGTTGTCCAGCAATACGCACAAGTACACTCATAATAAAGCCCAGACAATACACCTTTTTTTGGCACACGTTCATTTAGATAGAGACATTTTTGCCTTTGTTAGGCCACTTAGGTGAGAGAGAAAGAAACATTGCATCCCAGCTTCTTTTGGAATTCACGTTAGGGGTTACGAGGGCTTCACAGATATAACATCCTTTCACTGCCGCACCTTCACATCAGCTCGGTGGAAGTGCTCACGTCGTCGGGAATCTGGATGTCGGCCAGAATGAGGTCAGCGACAAGGTTGTTTCCTTTCAGCTCCAAGTTCTTCAGCAGTCCACTGAGACTCTCGTCGCTGACGTCACACACAAGCTGCTCCAAATGCACTCCACCCTTCGCCTCCGTCTCCTTTTCCCCTGACTCGGACGCCTCCTTGCCGTTTTCAGGCTCGAACGTGGGAATGACCGAGACCTCAGCGCTGTTCTGGAATCCCTCGGTCGCCGGGTTGTCTGCCGGCTCCTTCGCTTTGACTGGAGCTGGGGCAGGAGGAATGTCAACGGGTCGGGCATCTTCTTCGGGGGCGCATGGGTTGATCAAAGGTGGTGGAGAAGAAATCTGTGGCTCGGGGAGAGACTCTTGGCTGAGGAGGTCCGTCTTCAGCTCTGCGGCCTCAGCTGCCGCCGGCACCAACTCTGAAATGGGTTCAGAGACTACCTCAACTTCTGCCTCTGGTTCAGGAACTGGAACCGTTTTGGAGACTGGCTCTGGTTCAGGCAGTGGTTCGGCAACTGGATCTGGAGCCAGCAGAGCTTCAGCAACAGGTTCTGAATCTGGTTCTGAATCTGGTTCTGAATCTGGAGCTGATGATTTGCCAAGTGAGACCAGAGGCTCGGATTGGACTGGAGCTGGTGTTTCCTTCGCCACGGGCTCAGCATCCTCCTCCACTCCACTGTTAAACACCAATTTTTCAGTGATGGAACACGCCACCTGCGCCACCTGCCCCAGAATCTGGACATCTAGATCCTGCGTTTGAGTTTGAGTTATCCCAGAGTCCTCCGCTGGTTGTCCAGCTTCTGACTCCTCTGCAGTCTTTGCTTCTTCAGCAGTCTCAGCATTGTTAGTTTCTCGCTCTTTTCCAAACCGGTTTCCCATAATGAATCTGAACAGACAAAAAAAAAAAAAAATTGACTGGATGGAAGCAATGAAATTTCAAATGCAAATGCTAAAAGTGGTTGCACAAAGTAGAGTCAAACTTTTATTTGGCTTAAAATTAAGATAAACATTAATTTTGCTGGCATTGTATTGTAAAAACATGTGGAACTTTTTCTTCCAATTCCTTGAATAGTTGATCAAAGCGTTTAGTGGTCAGGATACACTACACCCTTGTGCGTGCTTTGTAGGACATTGTGTTCTCTTTCACCTTTCCCGGGCCGCATGTGCAACGTGTCCTATAAAGTGTCGGCAATGAGCGTGCAGTCCACGGGGGATGTTTGCGCTGGCACCCGACGAGGACTTATTTATTTCTTGACTTCTTTGCACTACATGTCCCCCCTCCCGCGCGCTCGAGTGGACAGACTCGATCCGGACGTTTAAACGCGCAAACGATCATCACCCAGCAGTGTCAACCAATGTCATGCAAATTATAGTTCACGATTTCCATTTTTTAACAACCACACCTTGATCCAGTTGTGCTTCCCATCAGAACCACGGATCCTCATTAGCGCAAGCTCTCAATAATTAATACCCACCATATGACCAATGTCCACGTCAGAAAGTCACCAACACAAACAACGTCCCTGTGCCACTTTAATTGTTTGTCAAAGATGAAACGCACAAGAAGAATCCCCTGCGAACTACCCCGCCTCCCTCGCGCTGAACAGACTAATAACAATCGACCCCAAATAAGCAGAAGTAAAAAAAAAAATAGAAGCCCTGCGGTATTAACAGATAGTTATAAACGATAACCAACCGTATGAGCCGCGTCGTCTCGCAGTAAACGGGGGATGAGGTCTCAGATGAGCTCGCACACACAGACTCGGGAGAAGACCGCACGTCCCGAGTAGACTCCTGCACACACGATGCCGCGCGCGTTCACGTTATATGGGCGTACCCGACACCCACCGCAGGACTCCACAGATACGTAAGTAGCCTAAACAACACAGTAAACGACCTATTTGCCTATTAGTCATCATTTATTTGTATTATGTGTTTATTCTTGGTAAACACCTCAGGTCATGTTTGAGAGTGATTCCCCGCCATGTGATATGATATGTTTCAACATGTCATGTTTCATTTTGATCACAGCTTTTTTCAACAGATTGTCCAAAGTCCACTTCATGTAAATGCAATGAGGAAGCCGATCAGCTGACTCAACCGCAGGTCGAACATTAAACCCTGCATGCTGAGAAGTTGACCACCGGCCCATTCCAAACCAAGACCATAATGGATTAATTCATCTTTTTTTTGTTGTTGTTCTGAATATACAAGCTGCACTCTTAGAGATTGCTTTTCCAAGTGTAAAGTGTTGAATACATCTGGCTTAAGACGGCTTCGGCCATGTCTCTGTCTTTGAGGAGGCCTGCAGGGCTCTCTTTTTGGATTTCCGTGTGTCTCCTGCTCATCCTCACTAAGATGTTGACCTCCCTGGTTCTCTTTGCTGGTGTGTTCATCGTCTCCAAAGAGGTCCTCATCAGTCCCTTTCCAATTTTGTCCTACGCGTCAACATGGCGAGCCATCCTGCTCGTCCAGGGAACCCATCGGCGGAGATGAAAACGAACCTCCTGGCAACCGCGGTTCTCCTGTGTTTGTACATCCCCGTGGTGCTCGTGGCCTTTGCCCTTCTGGCCATGTTGAATGAAGCCAAAGTGCTTGACTACGGTATAGTTTAGTTGATGCTCTTCACCATTAGAATAAAAGTACTTTATGTTTTTTTGGTTCTTTTATTGTATTCCTTGAGGCATATGCTGCTGAAAAGCAATAATATATTTCATGATAAACCCTTCTTTGGTGCAATAGACTGGAGCATACTGCGCTGCTTTTGTGTCCTGCTGTAATTCCGTGCTAAAATATCTCGCAAAAATAAAAAAAAATGTAAGTAGTAATATGGTTTGCTTTAATGCAATGGTGGTAGAACACAATACAACAAATCTTTAATGTCGACAACTTGGGATGAAATACTTCCTTAACAAATGATTTTGTTCACGACTCTAAAGCACCTCGCATAGCTCAAACCGGCTTTTGGAGTTTTCCTGATATTTAGCTTTTAGACAATTAGAGTTTAATCTTGGACGACCATAGGCGGGGTGAGGGTTACTCAACGGTAACCGTGCACACTGTTTGAAGAAGACAAAGTTGCAGTGAGCGTCTCTTGACAATGAACACTTTGTTATCCGGAGAAGCTCATCTCGTCCAGAGTCCAGAACACGGGCTAAGGTATTTAAGGCTTTCCAGTTTTCAACGTTTGTACAAAGTTGCTTAAGATAATGAAAATAAAGGACAGTGCAGCCACGGCCACTTCATAATTCATCAAAGCTGAAAAAACTTGTGGTGGAAAGATATCTTTACCTAAAACACACTTGCTTTAGGTTTCACATTATAATTTAAAAAGTACTACCACACATCTATGTCACTCATGTTCCGGCTTTCTGGTCAAAGCTTTCAGCAAAACATTTCTGTTCACAAAATACCACGTTATTTGTGTTAATGGGAGTTCCATTCACTCATGTCAGCTGTATGAAATACACAGCAGCTCCTTTAACACTGAACCCCAGACTAAGATGTGCAATGCCGCACCAAAATGTGGTTCTAGATGCCGTATGCTGGAGTTCATCATCGGGTGAAAAATATTTCCCTCACAAGCCGCAAGGCGTCATCCTTCTCTTTTCCCTCAGCCTCCAGTCCGATATTCACCAGACCGCCACGATCCCGTGCAGGTCCTGCCCTCTGACCCTCAGGTCCCAGATGCCGCGGGCTGATCTCCACGTCTGTTTCTGAAACACGTTGTATCCAGGGCATCACCGCCGTCTGAAGACTGCTCCGCTAAAGTCAAAAGCTCTGCCGTCTTCTCTGCAGTGGCCCGGTCCTCGCCCGTGTTCACAGTGGTGACTGCTGCCTTGTCTTCAACCTGTGTGTGTGTGTGTGTGTGTGTGTGTGTGAGATGGGGGTGAATATATTTCATTTCATATAAAATGCAAAATTGTGCAGGATAATAATACATTTTCTTTGTATTTGTTCAGACAGGTCTTTGTGCAGGCAGACAAATGTGTTTGGCACAAAATTGGAAAAATCAAAACATTTATATATAATGCGATACAAATACTTTTTTTTAAAGATTTAACAATATCGGCACGCGTTCACTTAATTTGCGCCTCCAAATGTTGGAAGAGAGGGAAAAAGCGCCACCTTGCGGTCAGCGGGGAGAGCGACGTCCTCGCGGGCGGCGTCGGTGAGACGCGAGTGCGCCGCCTCCACCAGCTCCTTCTCGTTCATGCAGTAGAAAGCAGCCCTGAAAAACACACCGCCGCGTTTAGTCGAAACACACACCGCGCAGCAAAGACGGAGACCTGGTTCGGTTCGTGTTCTGCGTCGTCTACCGGGCAGTTTTCCGCTTCCTCGCGCTCTTCAGCGGCTCCTCCTCCTTCGCTCTCGCGCCCTTCTTCGCCATCCACGACGGCAGCGCGCGCCGCGCCTCGGACATGGAAACCCCGCGTGTTGCACGCGTGCGTTGCTTGAGGGGTGACCGGGGTCTTGCCGGTGAAGTGGCCGAAAGAGAAACGAGGGGTTACCAAGGCGGTATGTTGAGGTCGCGTGATGCAAATGGCGGACCGAGTCTTTAGCGCCACTTAGCGGAGGAAGAAACCGCTTAATGCGCCGCTGGGGAAAATGGGACGCCATCTTCAAAAAAAAGATTCAGAAACATTGATTTATATAGAAAATATTTTTGTGCATTGTATTGTTTTATTGTGTCTTACACGTTTACGTCAGTCTATGGCAGTATAGCTCGGGAGTGTTTTTAAAAAAACTATTGCGTTTGATTTATTATTAATCAGGAATCAAGAAACATTTATTGCCAAAATATGTCATACATACAAGGAATTTGACTTGGCGGTTGGTGCGTGACAGTAGACAGTGTAACAATAGACAACAAGACAGCAGTGCACAAGTAATAAAATAAAATAAAATGAAATGCTTGAATAAAATTGTCTCGCACGTAGCCTAACTGAGTCTAAAGCTAAACTAGATCACTTATCCAAACACATTGAGAAGTGCAACCCGAAGCATTTACTGTACTATGATTAAAATGCATAGGAAATCCATCTATGAATTCCAAATCTTTTTCCATATCCTGTTCCCTCTCTTATACATTTACCAACACACACACACACACACACACACACACACACACACACACACACACACACACACACACACACACACACACACACACACACACACTCTCTCTCACTAGACTTCATCGTGTGTTGGAATTAATCAGGTCTGCAGTTGGGTGCTGTTTAATTAAAACTGTGTTGCAAAGTCTGATCACCTGTTACATAAAACCAAACTTCATTTAAAAATGGATAAAATACAACAATGTTAGTTTCATCATCAACCTTTTAAAATCCATTTTCAATAACAATAACTGGATCATGGTAATAGTTGTTTCGTTGCAATTTAATGCATTCCCGGTTTGGAAAATGATTCAGTGAAGCACAATGACATCAATCCATGATGCAGCTGATAGTCCGTGCAAGTCTAGTCGCATGACACATTTTCTCACTTTGCTCCTCTCTCTGTCCTTTTATCAATCTCTTTTACTCTCTAATGTTCCGAACAGTCTTGATCAGACTCACCCACTCAGGCCTTTTAATTACGTCTCTAAAGCCCATTTCCAAAGTGCTTAGGCCTTGAAGACCAGCTTTGTAGACGTGACTAAATTAAAAAGTGGTTAAAAGGGAGGGGCGAAAAACCTCAAGGCAAAGAGCATGTTTTCAGCCAGACGCACGCACAACGTCATTTTTGCTTAAGCGCTCACGTCCAGTGCATTTTAGGAATGAAAGGTAATCAAACCGCTGAACTGGTAAAAAAAAAATGAAATTTCAAAATCTTCCACCATATTACTATTTGTCAAGAGAAGCACTTTTTGGAGATAACTGTACTACTGACCTACATTTTGTCCTTCATATATTGATATATATATATATATTATATATTATATATACTGAAATTGATTATTAGACCAGAACCGACCTGCAGTGAAACGCCTCCTCGAAGGCTGTAAACAGTCCTCAATGCTGTCCATGTGGCTTCAGTGACGACAATCATTTGTTTGTATCCAGAAACTAAAAATTAAATGTAACCCTCATCATCGCCCTTAACTCATTACTACCGTCATTGTTAAAAATGAATCTAGCATAGAAAAAGAAATTAACCTCCGTGGAACTCATCCTCTCCAGGCCGGCTGCCACAGATCAGGCCAAGCTAAGAAGATTTCTTTTTGCTGATGGAGTAAAGCTTGTCACCGCTTTGTGGGTCGAACATGGCCAACATTCACTCAATTTACTGACATGAGAGCGTGTGCACTGCGTTTTTGTTTTAACATTTCATCAGGAATCAAATGGTTGTATTTGTATATCCTGAATATGGTAATGGGCCTATTTGCTTGGAATGTTTGAGATTGCAGAACAATAGTCCATCTTTACAGAGTGCATTTTGAATAGGAAGAAGCTTTTGTACACGCAGGTTGGATTCGTCATTAACATCCGAAACTGAAAAAAGTTACTTAATTTCCCCACATTTCCTCCAACATCCTCTTCACGTTTTTCCTGCTCCGGGGTCCTAATTGATTAGAAGCAGACTAATCTTCCAGTTGTATTCTGAGGCTTATCCCCGCTCTGAGTAAAGTTCATCACCATTGGCCATCTGTCCTAGAAGTGCATGTTGTGATTGGCCATATGGCACAGTAGAGCAAGATTTAGGAAAAGCAGTATCTTTGAATTGAATGAAGATATTCTACTGGTCCCGAATTAAATGGCGTTTTCTGTCGGAAGAGACATGATATCATTGTATTACTGTAATATGCTAATAGTGCAAGTTCAATTCAATTCAATTCATTTTATTTTGTATAGGCCAAAATCGCAAATTACAAATTTGCCTCAGAGGACTTTACAGTCTGTACACATACAACATCCTCTGTCCCGAAACCCTCCATCGGCACAGGAAAAACTCCCCAAAAAATGAAAAAACCCTTCCAAGAGGGAAAAAAGGAAAGAAACCTTAGGGAACACGTCAGAGGAGGGATCCCACTCCCGGGATGGACAGACTACAATGGATGCCATGTGTACGGAATGTATAATACATGCAATTCCTATGACAGAAATGATTCAAGTAATTGTGAGTAGTAAGCCAGGCGCACAGCAGGACCACTGCAGGGGCAACCACCATCACATAGAACCACCATCCACAGAAGCCTGTGGGGAGGGAGAGCACAGAGACTTAAGGAGAGGGTAATGTTGGGTTTACGAGTACAGTAATATGATTAATATCTAAAATAATAATGATGATGATGGCAGCAGCAGGCGTCAGCATGGCCACGGTAGGTGTCAGGACCAGGGTCCAGAAGGAACTACGATCTACGGAGACCTGCCAGGGGAGAAAGCACAAAAAACTCCCGGAAAGAAGCTGCATTAGTCATGTGCATTAATAAATAAAATTAATAAAATGTGAATTATGTTAGAACGAGAGCGTGAGAGAGGAGCTCGGTGTGTCCTAAGAATTCCCCCGGCAGTCTAAGCCTATAGCAGCTTAACTAAGGGCTGGTCCGGGCTAACCTGAGCCAGCCCTAACTATAGGCAGAATCAAAGAGGAAAGTTTTAAGTTTTACTTTAAAAGAGCTGACCGAATCTGCCCCCCGGACTGAAAGTGAAACCTGGTTCCACAAAAGAGGAGCTTGATAACTGAAGGCTCTGGCCCCCAGCCTACTTTTTAAAACCATAGGAACAACAAGTAATCCAGCATCTATGGAGCGCAGCTGCCTTGTAGGGCAATAAGGTGTTACAAGCTCTTTAAGATACGACGGTGCCTCACCAGCAAGTGCCTTGTAGGTGAGGAGAAGTACCTTAAAATCTATTCTTGATTTAATAGGGAGCCAGTGCAGAGAAGTTAATACAGGAGTGATATGATCCCTTTTCTTAGTTCTTGTTAATACACGTGCTGCAGCATTCCGAATCAACTGGAGAGGCTTAAGATATTTACAAGAGCAGCCTGATAACAAAGAATTACAGTAGTCCAGTCTGGAAGTGACTAACGCATGAACAAATTTTTCTGCAACACTTTGAGACAGGAAGTTCCTTATTTTTGATATGTTACGTAGATGAAAATAGGCAGTCCATGAAGTCTTCTTTATATGCGAGTTGAAGGTCATATCCTGGTCGAAGAGAACTCTCAGATTCCTGACGGTGCTGCTGGGTACCAGAGCAATTCCATCCATAAAAACTGTATCACGTGACAGCTGGCTTCAAAGACGCTCTGGGCCTATCAGGATAACTTCCGTTTTTTCTGAGTTTAGCATCAGGAAGTTGCCGGTCATCCAAGTTTTGATGTCTCCAAGACATTCTTGAAGTCTAACTAGCTGGTCCGTCTCTTCTGGCTTGATCGACAGATACAGTTGAGTATCGTCTGCATAACAATGGAAGTTTATGCGGTGTTTCCTGATAAGATCGCCCAAAGGAAGCATATAGAGGGTAAATAAAATCGGTCCAAGTACAGAACCTTGTGGGACTCCTTGACCAACATTGGTGGTCTTTGAGGATTCACTGTTTACAAGCACATTCTGGGATCGATCCAATAAGTAGGATTTAAACCAGCTGAGTGCAGTTCCTTTGATACCAATTAAATGTTCTAGTCTCTGCAACAGGATACAATGGTCTATGGTATCAAATGCGGCACTGAGGTCCAGCAAGACAAGAAAAGAGATGAGTCCTTGGTCCGATGCAAGTAGAAGATCATTCGTAATTTTCACCAGTGCTGTTTCTGTACTGTGATGCGCTCTAAATCCTGACTGGAAATCCTCGAACAAAGCATTGTTTTGTAGAAAGTCACATAATTGATTTGCGGCGGATTTCTCAAGGATCTTAGAGAGGAAGGGAAGATTAGAGATAGGTCTGTAGTTAGCCAACACCTCTGGAGCAAGAGTAGGTTTCTTAAGAAGAGGTTTAATTACAGCTACCTTGAAGGACTGTGGTACATGTCCTGTCAACAAAGACAGATTCATAATATCTAATAAGGATGTGCTAACTAAAGGAAAAACTTCCATAAGCAGCTTGGTCGGAATCGGATCCAAGAGACAAGTAGAAGATTTAGACTTTGAAAATAAAGAAGTCAGTTGATCCAAACTATATTGGGTGGAACAGATTACTGCATCCCAGTGACTTCTCTTAAATCATCAAATTATTTTTTGTGTTTTTTATTTAGACACATTTCATGGCCTTTACGATCACTAATGGCTTTTGACGTTACAGCTGTAGATTATGTGGCAATTTATCACATAATCTTTATGCACAGCGCATTCCTTAAATCCTGCACTGGCTGACGACAATAAAGCTAAATATTGTGTAGCAATTAATGCCTTTACTCTATGTACCCATACATACATAGTTCTTTAAGGAACTAAAGACAGTTCATCAAAAGCATTATCTACATTTCTGACATTTAATCATCCGCATAGGCATCTCCGTCCATAATACTCAGCTTAGTGTTCAAAGCCGGATGGTCCCAGCAGTCCAAGTCGGAGAGATGACACAAATATCCTTCTGGACAGATTTAGACATATGTGATATCGTCGAGCAGGAACAGCGGATGCTAAACCCCCTTCTTATCTCTGGCCCATATGACAACAGATTAAATGGATGAAGAAAAGAAATACCCATTCTAAAATGTCTGTAAAAAAACTACTGTAAGCCATCAAAATACCTCAAATAGAAATCCATTTAAAACCATTTTGGATTCATTATTTAATATTTCACTTGCACTCAGCACCTTGTTTTTTCTCGTAATCTGTTTATGGAGGATCTGGGCGGCTGCTCTTGCTCCCACGTAGCATCTCTTCTGTGATCAGTAAACATTCCCATGAGCAAATCATTAATGTGAGACAAACAACACTTTTGTTATTGAGTATATGTCATCTGGGGAATTTTGTTGTCTAGAGCCGTTTCCTAATGGTCAAAGACGTGAAGTAAACAAGGAGTAAAGTAACAGTGTTTTTTTTTCAAATGTTTTGGGCAAAACACCCTGTAAACTGAGGAGAGTGGCTTTGTTGGGTGTTGATAATCAGATTTTTGGAAGAATTGCTCTGTTTACCTGTTGGTTCAGTAAACTTAATTCCATCAGACTTTCTAATAATCAGGTAAAAGCCAATGCATGGTCTACATATGGCAATTCATTTGAAAGTAGAAACAGCTCAAAGCATCACCTCTCAATGGTCTGTTTTGCTTCTTTGTTTCTGACTGACTTGTGAGATTAGCTGATGATTCAACCCGTAACCAAAGTTTTTACTTTAGCTTGGGTCTCTTGAGGACCTGCTTTTAATTGATGTATCAGTAGAAATGTTAAAAAAAACATATATGAACCATATAAGCAAACACATGAACAAATCGCGGTCATGTGATGAAGTAAGTTTTAATCAGACCGTCATCTATGCGGATCAACAGTGAACATTCGCACTCTTTGAACTGTGGTTTCAGTCTGGGAATAAGCTTAAACACCCTCAAAAGTAATAACGACTTCCTCATTTTCACTTGTGTGTCTAAACTCAGAAATTTGATATTGTTTTTGTGTTGCTACGAGAGATTAGGTTTTACTCGAATTAAGAGAACTAGAACAGATAGATCAGCATACCAAATATCTCCAGCATGAAGATGGATTTGTATTGCTGTGTTACGTCCGGCTGCTCCATTAGTGTTTTCTCCTCCCCCATGTCTTTGTTTCCAGTCTGTTCTTCCCAGGTGTGGTGAGTTGCTGCTGACGATGCAGGCGTGGCCAGCTGTTCCTCCAGCCAATCCAGCTCTCAGCTCTGCTCCTTTAAAAATGTTTGTGTGTGAGAGCTTGAAAAAAGAGAGGGGGTCTTGTGTTTTGGGAGAGTGTGAGAGTGACATTAATTTAGATATTGAAAGAATATATGGTTTATGTTGTTTGTTAAACTGTCGTCTATTGTACACCCAGGTCTGTGTTTATGTACTTACCCCAAGAGTGCTGTGGAGCAGGGCTAGGTAAGATACCCTGGGGTCTACATACACCCGTAGGGAAAACCTCTGTTAGATACACTAGATTAGAAGCCAGCGGCTGTCACCCTGTGTATTGTAGCAGTGAGGTAAGTGGTGTGATAGGTTAGATTGTGGTAGGTAGGTTTAGAGGGTTAGGGAAGCTCAGGGTCCTTTGTTTTGTTTCTTTGCTTTGACAGACCGTTGGCACCGCCCTACTCCACAGGCCTTGTTACCTGTTAGTCCTCCTATCCCGTGTCTTTGTACTTGTGTGTAATTGTTTGTTGAAATGTTTGTATTGTTATTGTAGGGGAAATAAACCCACCATAGCCATCATTGTAGTAGTGTCCGTTACTTATTGTGATCGCAAGCTGGGGCCTTCCGCCGCAAATCCGCCGCAAATCAATTATGTGACTTTCTACAAAACAATGCTTTGTTCGAGGATTTCCAGTCAGGATTTAGAGCGCATCACAGTACAGAAACAGCACTGGTGAAAATTACGAATGATCTTCTACTTGCATCGGACCAAGGACTCATCTCTTTTCTTATCTTGCTGGACCTCAGTGCCGCATTTGATACCATAGACCATTGTATCCTGTTGCAGAGACTGGAACATTTAATTGGTATGAAAGGAACTGCACTCAGCTGGTTTAAATCCTACTTATTGGATCGATCCCAGTTTGTCGTTGTAAACGGTGAATCCTCAAAGACCACCAATGTTGGTCACGGAGTCCCACAAGGTTCTGTACTTGGACCGATTTTATTTATCCTCTATATGCTTCCTTTGGGCGATCTTATCATGAAACACCGCATAAACTTCTATTGTTATGCAGACGATACTCAACTGTATCTGTCGATCAAGCCAGAAGAGACGGACCAGCTAGTTAGACTTCAAGAATGTCTTGGAGACATCAAAACTTGGATGACCGGCAACTTCCTGATGCTAAACGGAAGTTATCCTGATAGGCCCAGAGCGCCTTCGAAGCCAGCTGTCACGTGATGCAGTTTTTATGGATGGAATTGCTCTGGTACCCAGCAGCACCGTCGGGAATCTGGGAGTTCTCTTCGACTAGGATATGACCTTCAACGCCCTATAAAGAAGACTTTAAGGACTGCCTATTTTCATGTATGTAACATATCAAAAATCAGGAACTTCCTGTCTCAAAGTGATGCAGAAAAATTAGTTCATGCGTTTGTCAGTTCCAGACTGGACTACTGTAATTCTTTGTTATCGGGCTGCTCTTGTAAATCTCTTAAGCCTCTCCAGTTGATTCAGAATGCTGCAGCACGTGTATTAAACAAGAACTAAGAAAAGGGATCATATCACTCCTGTATTAACTTCTCTGCACTGGCTCCCTGTTAAATTAAGAATAGATTTTAAGGTACTTCTCCTCACCTACAAGGCACTTGCTGGTGAGGCACCGTCGTATCTTAAAGAGCTTGTAACACCTTATTGCCCTACAAGGCAGCTGCGCTCCATAGATGCTGGATTACTTGTTGTTCCCATGGTTTTAAAAAGTAGGCTGGGGGCCAGAGCCTTCAGTTATCAAGCTCCTCTTTTGTGGAACCAGGTTTCACTTTCAGTCCGGGGGGCAGATTCGGTCAGCTCTTTTAAAGTAAAACTTAAAACGTTCCTCTTTGATTCTGCCTATAGTTAGGGCTGGCTCAGGTTAGCCCGGACCAGCACTTAGTTAAGCTGCTATAGGCTTAGACTGCCGGGGGAATTCTTAGGACACACCGAGCTCCTCTCTCACGCTTCTCGTTCTACCATAATTCACGTTTTATTAATGCACATGACTAATTCAGCTTCTTTCCAGGAGTTTTTTGTGCTTTCTCCCCTAGCAGGTCTCCGTAGATCGTAGTTCCTTCTGGACCCTGGTCCTGACACCTGCCGTGGCCCTGCTGACGCCTGCTGCTGCCATCATCATCATTATTATTTTAGATATTAATCATATTACTGTACTCGTAAACCCAACATTACCCTCTCCTTAAGTCTCTGTGCTCTCCCTCCCCACAGGCTTCTGTGGATGGTGGTTCTATGTGATGGTGGTTGCCCCTGCAGTGGTCCTGCTGTGCGCCTGGCTTACTACTCACAATTACTTGAATCGTTTCGGGCATAGGAAATGTTCTCCCTAAGGTTTCTTCCCTAATGTTTCCTAATGTTTTATTGCACTGTGGATTTAAAGCATGAGCAGATAGTAATATGGATTATTAATGAAGAGCGCAAGGACTTATTAACCCTACATGTAGCTGTGAACTGTAACCCCTGATCATAACGATGACCCTTTTCTTTGAAAGCTTCTAGAATTGTCGGACGTTTTCAGTAATATCCAATGCAAGCCACGCACATGCACTCACGTGTGTCCTTTTACAATTAAAATTAGAATGATCGAGGGAGTAAAAAGTTGATTTCACCCAGCAGTGTCACTTGGCTCACTCAAACGTAATTATTAATTAATTAAAGATGTTAATTTCATCCATAACCACATGCTTATAAGAGCAATCAATTTCCTGGTTAAGACTGCAATCAAAATGCTAATTACAATCCTGAACAGTGTGGGATTCATTTCGCTCCTTCAGCTCCACTTTTCTGTCTTCATTCCTGTTGCTCGTTGCTTAAAAAAGGTTTTGCCGTGGTAAACATATGTGTGATTATTGTCACTGTTGAATAGTTTTTAGAGAGACAGGTGAAAGCAATTGAGAGACCTCAAGGACACCTCTTGGATGGAAAAAAACTTTTGGTTAATTCTGCCATTTTTCATACCATCTGCGTTAAAAAAAAGAAGACAAAATGACATCTCTCTATTACAAACGCTTTCCTTGATTTACTCACGGTGGATTCAAAGCACCAGTAGGAGAGCAGGTACAGATCCCTCAACGACTTGTCCCAGCGATCCCCAAGACCAAACACTCCCGAGGAAATAAAGCTTCCATCCAAGAGTTAACGCTTTCTGCTAATAACCAAAAGGACCCAGAGGATGCAGCTTTTGGATTAGACATATGTTGTAGGGGCGAGTGGGATCATCTCCTGCTAAATTAATTCACCCCAGAGTGGTTACTGGTGGAAGTAAAATACATCATGTTACTGAATAATTATGGCTTTGGAGAGTTTGTACATTGAAACGGCCGTTGTAACATGTGATACTTCTGCCCAGACCCTTTCCTGTCTTCCTACAAAGTGATGGATGGAAGTGGGAGAGTGAAAGGCATTTGTCAAAAGGAGGAATGTTCAGCTGCAGAGGGCATCCTTTACGTTGTCCTTGTCCGTGAGCAAAGTAGCTCATTCAAGCAGTTGCAATCAGTAACAATGGCATAAATCTGGCAGTGGACCTGCATGGTGACAGGTTCTGTCGTTAAAGGGGAACAAATCTCCATCCCTCCACTTCTTGGCTTCCGTCTCCATCAGTCTGCAGCTCGAGCCAGCTTTCTTAGGCTCTCGGCACAGTGTCCTTCAAGAGAAACAGGGAACGTGCCCCGATGTCTGCTCTTCAAAGAAGTGACTTATTTATTTATAGTGCGTGTTTTGGAAAAGGTGCCCCTTGTGTGCGCGTCTGGCCACTTGCCCATATCAGCTAATCATTTGTTTTAAATATGGAAATTCCTGATGCAATTCATTACCATGCCAAACAGGCTACGAGGGGATAATCATATAACCTATTACTCATATACAATGATGCACATGCGCAATCAGCTCTTCCCCCTTCTCGCGCCAACCAAGCCCGATCTTAAAACCGCGAGCAGCCTCAGACAGATCATCCGTGTATTTGAGAGGACAACTGTCAGGCAGATGGACTTGAGCTCCGCAGGAAACGCAGGAAATTGACCTCACCTGACTTATCTTATTCCACAAGGGAATACTGATGCTGAGTCAGAAGTTGATTTTCTGCTCCAGAAGCTTCTTTCATCTCGACCAATGGGATTAGGATGAAAAGGTGAAAGTTGACTTCTGTGAATCGGCAAATCCAACATGCTCTAATGTGTCACATTGACGTAGGGATGTGAGGGATAAACAGTCGGCCAAGTTGGAAATCAAATCCCAGAAAACGGACTCCGGCTGAGAGGATGCTTGTAGGTGAGTGGGATAATCCATATTTACATGATTTAGGACGTTTGGTGATCGTTTTTTTTATTTTTTTATTTTTAAACTAACCCATAGCCTTATATTTTATTATAGATTATAGATTATTTACGTGTTGTTTTATCTGTCTTGTTGTCCATTGTCTAACTGTCTGCTGCTGTGCACCAACCGCCAAGTCAAATTCCTTGTATGTCTGACATATTCTGGTGATAAATGTTCCCTGATTCCTGAAAAGACCGAAATACGCTCAACTTGTCATAATACGCCACGTGCTCTTTTGTTAAAGTAAAAACAACTAAAAGAAATAAAATGAGAAAAAAAAATTTAAGGAGGAAATCTCTTTCTCGCATCAGCACGCGGCGTCTTTGGAGCATCTGGGCTGTTGCTAAATTATCACTCTGTTCAAACGTCTGTGCCAAATGCCAGGACAAAGATAGCATCAGCTGGGAAAATGTCTACTTTGACAAAGGTAGTCTTTTTCCACACAAACTCTGGCAGTCAGACATGACACACTGTGTCCTGCTGCCCACATCGTGGCTGCATTATTCCGTTGTTTAGCTTTGCAGCTTGTGAGTGGACCTTCACAGGAACCCGTCAACACGCCACTTTAGTGAAAACTCAAAGCGACACTAGTGGCCTGGTGTCCACGGTCTAGATGCTCGATTTAGGTCATATTTTATGTAATAGAAGCAAATGTAGCACAAATTATGACTTCATGACTAAAGGTTATTATTTCCTGTCAGAGATCTTTGCACAGTGAGGCCGACAGCAGAGTGCCAACAGTTCCTTCCTACTCTCGTACTCTGCGTTAGAGACCTTAGGGGAGGGGGGGGGGGGGGGTGTAGAAATAAGAGTTAAAAGTAGAAGCAATGTGTTCTGATTCTGTCTCTGTCAAGCTCTTAAACTGCCTGACCTGTCGTATACATTCAGGATTTCATCTAAGACACCAAAGCATATCCACACAAATCCTGCTAAGCTCTCTCTATTCGTTTTACTCTTTGATTGAACTCTTCTTCACCCAATGCTTCTTTTGCAGTGTTGCTGTCTCTCCTGTTCCTTGAAGAAGGATTCGCTTTGGCACAAAAGACTAAAGGTAGGATTGATACATTCACTACACTCTTTTGATGGATAATCCCCCTATTGCATTTACTTTATCAATCTAAATTTCATCATTTGTGGAAAGAGGCCAGTCTTCAGTCTTCACATGTTCATCACCAACTACACAGATGATGTTTCCATCATTGAATGTAAGACAAAATTCTTGGCTGTCGTACATACAGATGGAGGTCCAGACTCAAAGGGGGTTAGATCTTCCCAACGGCCGAAGCAACCTCATCACTGTGGAAACTGGCAACGAAACACAGAAGGGGGCTCCTTTAGCTCCCCAAACTACCCCAAAACATACCCTCCCAACAAGGAGTGCCTCTACGTACTGGAAGGTAACCAACAACTAAGCCTGATCTTTTCCCTTCTGTTAAAAAACAGTTCTTGGTGAAAGAGTCTTTATAAATATTGATTTCCATGTTGAATTAGGTTTGAGTCCCCTGATGGACGTTAAAGGGAATCCTCAGATCAAAATAACACCGGTACTTGTCATCATCTGTCTTGGTCACACTGGTGTTTGGATTATTATTTCAGGATTTACTGTGATTAAACACACAAGTTAAAGTTTTCCCTCTGTGGTATTACAAGTACAAACAAGCTGGCAGACATTAAGCTTTCACAATATCTTGCCCAGCAAGGGATGTGTGTTGTCATTTTGTGCATCTCTACAATAGGTCACCAAACACGCTTCTCTGGTCACTCAACAAATCACTCTGCTTCCCTCAGCTCTTCCCCGCCAGAGGATAGAGCTGCTGTTTGATCAGACCTTCTACATCGAAGCCTCGTTTGAATGTCGCTTCGACCACATTGAGGTGCGGGACGGCCCCTTCAGCTTCTCGCCACTCATCAACCGCTTCTGTGGCTCGGCCACTCCTGGACTGGTTCTCTCCAGCGGACGCTTCATGTGGATCCGCTTCTTCAGCGACGACGAGCTGGAGGGGATCGGCTTTCAAGTCCAGTACAGCTTCACAGCAGGTGATTAAAACACTGTGGATGTTCTCACTATACAATCCTCGTCCTTAGTGAATGTTCATCCATTGTTCTCAAATGAATGCTTTGAAATGTCTCTGCTGTTATTAGCCAACCAAATGACTGTACTTAACTAATGTCCCCTCAAAAGATCCTGAGTTTCATCTGCACGTGGGAGGACTCTTAAACCCCATCCCAGGTAGACAACTACACATCCCTGCCTAGTCCAATAACTAACTAACAGAAGCTTCCTTTCACCATCTGCTCAAATGGCCTTCCTCTTGTCTACTCTCTGCCTGTTGGTCAGATTGTCAGTTTGAGCTGAGTGGAGCTGACGGGTTGATCCGTTCCAGTCAGGTGGAGGAGGAATATAAAGTGAAGCAAGACCAGGCAGTGGACTGCATCTGGACTATACGAGCCCCTGCGAATAACAGGGTATGGCATTCGGCCTGTTTTGGTTTTACATTCCTGTATATTATCTTAAAAAAAAAAAAAGCTTTGTTTCTGCAAAAACCAGAGATAAATGTGCTTGATTGTAGTAGTTTGTAGTTTGCGGCAGAAGATGTGAAGGCTCTGTGTGGTCTTGATGTCATCAGAGGGCTCATTCCATCTCTCCTCACTGCTTATTCCAGATTTACCTGCGTTTCTTGGAATACCAAATGGAAAACTCAAATGAATGTAAGAAGAACTTTGTAGCGGTTTATGATGGCAGTAATGCCATCGAGGACCTGAAGGTAATACATACTGTAAAAAAAAATCCTGTAAATCCTGTAAAAAAGTACCTCAATATGTATTTTGTTGCACATTTTATTGCATTTTACATTGTACTTGTATCTTTTTTGCCTTGTTATACAATTTGCAACTGTTCTACAGACCTTGACCTCAATGAGACCGCACATCCAAAACATTACAAGAAAATAGTGTGTGGTTTCTTGCAGGCCAAGTTTTGTAGTACAGTAGCTAATGACATCATGCTGGACACCGGTGTCGGAGTAGTAAGGATGTGGGCTGATGAAACAAGCCGTCTCAGCCGCTTCAAGATGCTGTTCACTTCTTTTGAGGACCGTGAGTTTCACCTTCTCACGCCGGAAAATTTGCCATATGCCATTGTAGCCTCTATTCTTGTTGTTTAGATTCTGCAGGAGTGACAAGCACAGAGTGGGTACTGGATATATGTTGTGAACAGATTTGTGGTTTGTGGTTTCCAATCTGCAGCTTTTTAAGGAGTAAAGCTGTTTTGATAGAAGCTGTATGAAAAGCCCAACCCAGTTCCTAGAGAGAATACTGGCATTGTAAACTTCAGAAAATCACGTAATACATTTAATCTTGAAGTTTTTGAAACGAAAAATACATTTCAGATTAGCCTTGGAACACACAATGACCTGGGATTAATGTTTTAATGCAGTTGGTTCATGTTATAGCCAACAAAACCTCTTGGTTAGAGATTATTTATGTATTGAAATAGTAGCATAACAAGGTAACATAGAAATAACTTGTCAAATGTAAAAATGTAAAATAATTAGATACTGTAAAAAGGTAACGTAACATAGTAACCCAACAATGTAAAGTAACAACGTAATGTAACTACGTAAAAATGGAACCTTTCAAGGTGACCTATCAACGTGACCTGTCAACGTAATTTAACACTGTGATGTAAAAACGTAACTATGTAACATAACTATGTAATATAAATATGTAATGTAACTATATAACGTAACTACGTAACGTAACTACGTGACGTAACAACGTGACGTATCTACTTGACATAAAGTAACAATGTAATTTAACAACGTGTCATAACAGAAAAGCATAACGCAACAGTGTAACGTGACTAGCAAATGTTGGCTCTGATGGCATCACATCCTCATGCACTTGTTTGTGTTTCAGCACCCTGTTTGGGAAGTGCATTCTTTTGCCACACTAACATGTGCATCAACACTTCTCTGGTGTGCAACGGCATACAAAACTGTGTCTTTCCCTGGGATGAAAGCAACTGCAAAGGTATTCCAGTTGTGCCTAAACACAAAATCGGCTGTGCTGTATTATAAAATGAGTTGTGTGGCGTTATGTACTGTAATACCTGCTTGACAATCTGCTTTAAAATAGACACTCACACAGGCCTTTCCCTCTTCTTTTTCTTAAATGTGCTCAAAAGTCTTTCTTTTTTGTCCCTGATACAAAGTAGTGCATACTGGAGAATGTTGGACTGTACAGAATATCCTTTCACAATGTCCTCTTGGCAGGAGAAATCATGATCTCATCTTTGGCGGCTTTCTAGCAAAAAAACCATTAAGGCCTTTTGACTTATTGGCTCTTAAGCATCTTAATTTATTATTTTGGCTATTTATCAGTTAAACTGAGATTTAGTGAAGGCTCTGAATTGTACCTAGAAACCAAATATAGGGACCAAACTGATGGAAATAGCAGCCCGTAATTTACTGAGGTACTCCCTGCGACATATTTCATGTCTCTTTGTTTCTCTTCATATCCGTCATCCAGAGAAAAAGAACAAAGGGGTTTTTCACCAGATCACAAAGACTCATGGGACAGTAATCTGTGTGTCTACGGGAGTTGTGTTACTGCTCCTCATCGTCTCCATCCTGGTGCAAGTAAAACAGCCACGAAAAAAGGTACTATAGAGTGATGCTATGTTTATTAATCTGT
The DNA here is from genome assembly GCF_964276395.1 of Gasterosteus aculeatus. Taxonomy (NCBI): domain Eukaryota; kingdom Metazoa; phylum Chordata; class Actinopteri; order Perciformes; family Gasterosteidae; genus Gasterosteus; species Gasterosteus aculeatus. Next base: position 18,678,137 of record NC_135709.1, on the reverse strand, counting down.
GTCGTGTCTCAAAATATCGGTGTGTTGAATCATAATTTGGTGTCGGTTAGGTGTTGGTACGTACGAATAATCTGTTCCATCGAGGGGACTCCCAGGAGGTCTTTGACCCCCCGCGTTATGAACTCTTTACTCTCAGAGACAAGGTTAGTTTGATTACTTCGAAACATTGTTCGCTATACAAGGTTATTTTCTTTTACACAACAACAGTATCTTTTTTAGGACATGTCTGGGGACCTTGGGGAGTTATCAGAGAAGCTCCAGTCCCTGCAGGCACTCAGGAGATCCTCATCCGGCTCACGCTGTGTTCACGAACACCACTGCGGCTCTCAGGCTTCTCTTAACTCCGTCAAAGCCATCCACGGTGCATGTGAAATGGGCAGAGGGTCCCTGGAGCTTCTCCCTTTCAGGGGGGACCTGCAAAGGGCATTACCTACCTTCAGGGACTTGAACAGCAGTATGCGGAAAAAGAGCTGGCCCAGTATGAAACCGGGACGAACGCAAGGACGTCAGGGTACGGCGAACAGAACGATGGGCCGTCAAGATAGAGTAATGGAAGAGGACGAAGAGGTTGAGGAAGATGGAAGGTGTGATGTGTACGTGCGCAGAGCAGGAAGCCGAAGAGGTAACTACGAAATGGCCCAGCAAAGGTCCTTGTCCATGGACTTCTGAAAAGAAAAGACAAGGAGGGAAAGTACTGAGGTGACAACTTTATGAAACAGAGCCACATTTTGAGGGGATTCCTTGACCTTTCTTTTTTCACTTGCCTCCTTCCCACTGAGAGGAACCGTTCTTCAGGATTTATAAACTAAATTCAAGATACTTGAGCACCGCCGACTCTATTTGAACACTAAAACCGCCGATAGTGAGCTGCTTTTGTATTTGGGATCCGTGTGAAAGGGAAGATGATGATTCTTATTTCCAATGTATTTTGTTTGAAAAACAATTTACTGTAAAGAAATTTGATTTTGTTGAAAAACGTTTTCAATCAATGTTCAAACTCTGAGTAAATGTTACATTTTAAGGAAATAATGGATGAATGACCTGTTGTTTCTGTTGATCTCTTATCACCTGCATTAAAAATATATATATGTACACTCCAGCACCCTTTTTGGTTTATGAAAAGTATCATCAAGCCTTTGAATGCGTCAGCAGTTGAGCAGTCACTGATGTCCCGTCCAGGAGGCAGGTTTGTTTGTGTCGAGCAGCAACCTTTTAAAAGGTGCGTCACACAAGTATGCTGATTGGAAATTCCCTTTAATGGTAATTATCACATCACTACCAAAAGGACCGGACCATTTGATATTTTAAAGGCTAGCCCTTGGTTTCATTTTTTATTTTGGCCGTAGACACGGAATTAACTGATCTGGTAAATGTTATTAAATGATTAAATCAGAGATCTGTTTACTGTTTACTACACCTTTGACGGATGGCCTCTCCACGAGCTGAAGAATAAAACATATTCAAAGAAATTCGACGATTTGAATCCTATCACACGTGGGTTTTTGTTCTTTGTTCTTCAACTGAATTCATAACGAATACAACTGAAAAACACGGATCATTTGACACAACTTTGTTAAGTACATCCTTTACGTGTTGTGTCACCCTCATGCAGGCAGCTGCGTGACCTTCAGCAAAGAAAGTTCAAGTTGACTTAATAGTACAGCAGATAAATGAGTGAGTCAGGTGATCAAACACCAACAGGTTGACGTGCAGTTTGTCAACCATTAACAGGGTCCGTGTCCACATGTCCATGATGTTTAGGATGTAATAACACAAAGCTGTATGATCCTGTATGTCATGTATCCCTGATGTGTGACTTCAGTTACCCAACAAAGCACTAATCTTTATGAGATGCACACAGTCCCTTCTTTGTCAGCATTTGTCAGGGTTCCAACTCATAAATGCTACTCAGACTGAACACTATGTTATTGCAGATGGTGCAACACGAAACAGGTTTTTCAAAATTCTTTTCTTGAACCACCGAGTGACTGTCGCATACCAGGTCAGCTGTTAAAACACTTGTTTAAAAAGCACATTATCAAACAATATAAACACCTGTAAAGAAAATTCTCAAAAGGAAAATCACATCACACAATCATTTCATAATTCTTAACAGCATTTCTAATCCCGAACAAAACAGTACATTAATAGCACGTATATAAATACAACACAATCCTACAATTCCTCCATAAATCGTTTTGTTCCCATTCATACAACAAATATGCTTGAATATGCAGGGAGATCAGCAGCTGCAGGGAAAAACTGCATCTGTTTTTGTTTTCATTAAGAGCTTTTGTGTGTCCTTCATCTTTTTCATTTCCTTTCATCCTTGGCTCAGAAATGAGATCATATGTTTCAGTCTACATTCATTCAAATACATGAAGTGTGCAGCCATGGGGTCACACTGCCTCAGGCCAGGAGGTTGTTTCTGCAGCACAAAGAATGTCGCTCCGAACGTTAAGGGTCTGCAATCAAAATGAGCTTCTCAGTGATTCATCAAAGAAGGCCAATTGCTGCTGTGCCACAAGGGGTGTATTCTATCCCAAAACTACCTCCGTGAAGTTGGGTCGCCAACTCCTTTGATTCTCCTTCTTGAACGTCCATCTCCCTCCACAGGAAATAGCCCTTCCTGCTCATTTCTTTCATACCATTTCCCAACCTTATAGTAAATGACCTAAAACAAGAAAACAATCATCATCAGCCGGCTTACACCAATGTAAATATTTCATTCAAGGCTGTAAAATTAAAGGTGAAAACAAATTATTGCATATTACTTACAGAGCAAGACAACATCACTGGTATCACAACGAGGAAAAGAAAAACTCTGATAAACGTGTCGTGAATTCTTTCCTTGGAAGAAAAAAATGTGAACAAAAATGCTAATCACATATATGAACATTAAATAATAATCAACGGTTGTGAAATAAAACACTGCAAATTAAAGTGAATAAATACAGAATTAAAGCACACTTTAAAAAAAAGTGTCAATAGTGTGCAATGCTTACATCATCAGAGCAGGAATCCCTCCAGACATGCAGGAACAAGATACAACTAAGAAACAGATACAACTTTAAAAATCAATTGGATTACACCTCTTTCTCCTCTGATGCATATTTGAAACTGATGATTTAATAGTAGGTTCCAATGAAAGTTGTGTGCTCACCTGGTGCAGTATTTTGTATCATTACGGACGATCGATAAACTGCCGCTGACCGGAAACAGTGAGGTGTATTTTATGAGGGGAGTGAGCACATATGCTAAGTACATTACGATGGGGATCATCCTGTTGTATTGAAAAACAGAGATGCAAATCTAAATTGTGTATAACAAGATGGCCTCCAAAAATGCGGCTTCTGTATTTCAATATTGGTAGCAAACTCACCAAACAATGCCATATAGAGGTAAAGCCACTATTTTCCTTCTACATTGAATCTGTAAAGCGAACAGATCGGTTATTGAATCGCTTCTAACTCTTTTTGTACAAATCATAACCTACAAACACAGTGGAAGCCTCACTTGCACCCCCTCATCCTTTGTGGGTCTGGCTCTCCATCCTTGGATTGGGATCCTCGACTTCCATGCGTAGACCGCCACCAGCAGAAATGAAATGAAGTAAAATGTCTGGAACGGAACGGACGGACACAGAAATATACAAAACTTAAGTAAAACGAATCATTGCAGCACAATAAACACTGAAGCAAAATGTGACCCTAAATGTCATTAGCTATGATTTATACTCCATTCATTTTTTTTGAAGAGGTTAAATTGGGGTTTAAGGCCAAATTAGGTTTTTGAGAATATCACCGCAACCAATACAATTATTCCTCTCAGGCTTGGGGTTGCATCATTTCCAGAAATGTAACCTGACATTTTGCTTTGAATAAATATTGGACTTCGAAAGGCTAAATATTTTCCATATCTGCCTTTTGAATGAAAGCCCCAGTGTTTGTCTTCCGACAATCTATTCTTTTGTAAAAAGAAAATTGAATGTATAAGCAAATCTTCTTTGCCCTTAACTCTTTGCACTGTGAAATAAAAAGTGGAAGCAGCATAACTGCCGACCCCTTTTCTTTTATGGATGTGATATAATGAACAGATGCTTTTGACATATTTTACTGCTCGGTTCCAGTTACAGTCATCACTAACTCAGGGGATTCGATTCGACACGTAATAGTCATCTAACCTCTAAAGACAGATATTTCAGCTGGAAAGTACCTAAATCTCTTGATGTCCCTGTCTGGTTGTAATACATTAAACCTCAAACATGAACCTCCACGCACCAGGAAACCACCACGTAAATGATTCAGGGTAAGAAGACTGACAAAGTGAAAGTAACTGTTTCTCACCAGTGACAGCGGCAGGCTGTATTGGCAGACGGCTACAATGTTGTCGATGCTAACTTTATTCATGACACTGGTGGACATGAGAATCAGAGCAGCCAGGAGGTCTGCCAGAGAGAGCTCTCACCTGCAAACAAATAATTAAAGTCTATTAAAATTAAAATCTGTAGCAAAACATCAGCAAACTTTAGCTTTACACCTATAGAATGTAGTCTACTGATCAACCACACAATGGTAAAGAAATAAATACAAATACAGAACTACAAACCACCTGACTCACCTGCTCTTTTAAGTGCCTCCATCTCACCATGGAAACCACCAGGACAGAAAAACTCCCAATCACACTGCGGTTAATCAGAAATATGTGGAATTTTATTGAACAGCAAAGAGCTTTGGGCTCATTTTTATCAGCGCTGCGTTCACGAGGTACTGTGTACGAGGTTTTGAAGCCACAGTAAGACACACCACGTCAACACTAAGTATAAAAGAAGGTGGGTAGATTTAACTAGTCAGTGTCGGAGGACGAGATAGGGCCCGAAGCCTGAAAGACGACGTTTCTCTGATTCAGGTGACACCTGCATAAAAAGCTGTAGGATGATTCATACATCATAACGCTTCTCTTGGCTCCAGAAATCTATTAACCATTCCCCCCCCGCATTTAGTGGTGAGACCAGCTATTCTTTATCACAAGCAAAAGTAAGAAAACGAGGCACTCGTAAAGATGGCAGTACGCAGCAGCAGAGTGAATTAGTTCACTGAAAGAAACTCTCAGCAGCTACAAACATCCTGTGACGTGCTCAATACTTATTACACTTACTTACAGCAAACCTTGTATCAGAAAACTGAAATAATAAGACCGGTATTCTGCTGATAACCTCGCTGTACTCATTTTAAATCCCATAATCTGGAATTTGAAATAGAAAAAACATTTTACCTGGGAGTAAGTAACACTAAGTACTCAGTGGAAAGAACATCAATCTAAATTTAAAAAACAGATTTCAAACTTTGTTATCAGACATGTGTGACAGAGTGGCTCAGTCCACTTCAATTTACCTGTCTAGTGGGTTGGTCTAACTCAGGTGGCTTGCCACCTATGCACCTCCAATCACGGTGGGATACCCAGCTGCAAACAATTATTCCCCGTCGTTGTGATCACAGGGCGGGGCTCTCCCCTGGAGAGTATATGTTTCAGTACACCTACCTGTGGTGGGTCTTCCTCTCCGCTTCTCGGGGGTATAATGGTTGCTTGGGGGCTCCTGTGAGACTCACCTGGTCGTGGCATTCGTGGGCTTTGGTCAGCCGTGGTTTGGAGGTTGCGGCTGAGGGAGCGTGCCTGCAGGAAGCTGGTGTGGCAACTTCCCATTCTGTGCCATCAACGGTACTCACCAGCTTGTCGGCTGAGTTGGCTTGAAAGAGCGTGGTTCTCCAGCCTGGTGTATTCAAGTGTGACACCATATTCCGACGCCAAGCGGCACTGGCCTGATGCACGGCTGACCAGCGGATTACCTGCGGAGGCAAGCCCCACAAGATATTGCGGAAACCCCCTCCACTGCTGTTCTGTCTGAACTCGTTTTGTGAATTAATCATTCTTTTCTTTGTTTTTGTTTGAGTGTGTGGGCCCCGTGGCCGATATTTTGTGTTTATTAATTGTTTTCTTTCTTTATTTAAGGAACAGGAGTTTCTTGGGCTGCTGGTAAGAGTGGTTGACTGAGCCTGGTGGTGGCGGTCCCCTTCGTTTGATTTATATTACTTCATCATATATTCAGCTGTGTGGTTTTCTTTTATTTTGTTTGGTTTTCTTTGCTGTGACATTAGGGACCGTCCACCCCCACCTTTTTCTCAGAAGTCATCTCTGCCAGCGAGCCCTCAGTCTTTTGTCCCCTTTTCCTGGTTTGATTTATTTCTTTTTGTAACATGGATGACTTTTAAGCATTTTTCATTGTTTTGGTCTAATCGTGTATCAATTTATAGACCATATGTCTCGAGACTGTCTTTTAAGAACGATGTACTCATAAATAAACGTATAATTTTGTATAATGGAATCACGTCTAGTGCCGGTGTTGTTCGAATCTGTGTCCTGTTGCTGACCATAATTAGGTGCTCCATGTCATTAATTCCGGGGGTGAAATTCCCACGGTGGCGTTGCTCGTATATTAATTAAGATTATTTGGTCGTCCTCCCGACATTGCTACAAACTTGGCGTTGCTGGCAGGACAACACTTTGAGCCGGACGTGTATTCCTTTTTTTGTTGTAAATAAATATATATATTATCATTTTTATTATTATTATTATTATTTTTTTTGTTATTTGTGTGAGTGGTTGTAGAGACAGAACAGCAGTGGATTAATTTGGCTTAACTATTGGATTTCTAAAATTTGCCTAGCAGGTTCTGCTCCTGTCCCTCTCTGGTACCATGGAAGAGGAACTGCAACAGCTCAGAGACCTTGTTATACAGCTGAAGGCAGACAATGAGCAGCTGCGCCGGGAAACGGATGCTTCGCAGGCTGGCCCAAGCTCAATCACACCAACCCTTTCAGCTCCGGTGAGTGGTGCTCCCTTAGCCGAGACTAGTGCTACCATAACCGAGCGACTGGTCGTGGTGCCACGAGACCGGCGGTGTCCAATATTTAATGGAAAAACCGGTATAGGTGTGGATGACTGGGCAGAGGAAATTCAAGCCTGCATGCGCACTCGCCGCTTGACAGCTGCTGATCAGGCCCACTTCATATTTGATCATTTAGAGGGAGAGGCAAGGAACGAGATCAAATATCGTACTAGCACTGAACAAGCGGACCCGGTCCAGATTCTTGCCGTCCTGAGAGAATTGTATGGTTGCACTCGGTCATATATAGTTTTACAGCAAGCCTTCTTCGCTAGGACACAACAGCAAGGAGAAACCTTGCAGGAGTTCTCCTTGGCCCTGATGGCCCTGATGGAGCAGGTTAAGCAGCGGGCACCTGATGGTCTGCTTAATTCGGCCGTTCTTCTTCGAGACCAATTTGTGGAACATGTCCTTGACGGGGCCCTTCGTAGGGAACTGAAACAGTTGGTCCGTCGTCAGCCGTACGTCACCCTGATAGAAGTGCGTGCAGAAGCTATGCGCTGGGAACGAGAGGGACTCCCAGGTGGCGTTAGAGAGCGAAGTCATTCTCTTCCAGCCGTGTACGGTCTACAGTATGGAGTACAGAGTAGTCCTCGTCTACCGCTGGTTCCTGCAACAAGCTCAGAATTGGGAGAGCTGAAGGAACTGTTGAAACAACAGCAGCAACAACTCAACCAGCTCACCCAGACGGTGGCCTCCCTGCAGACTTCCTCTTTTCCGCCTCACCCTCGTCGTACGGGCCCTGTAATATGTCGTAGGTGTCAGCGGCCAGGCCATTTTGCCAGGGAGTGTCATAGCCGACAAGCTCCCGCTCATGCTGGTTCGGCACTTGGTTTAAGTACAAGTATGCCAAGACCTTCCGCTCCTGCTTCCCATTCGGAAAACTGAAACCCTCTGAGTTCACGAGTCACAGCTCAGGTGGGGAGTCAATCGACTCAACGGGAGAGGCCGTGGGTAAACTAGTGTCATCTTGTCCCCAACTCAATCTTTTGATGGGAGGCATTAAGGTCCCATGCTTGGTGGATACTGGATCCATGGTATCCACTATAATAGAGAGTTTCTTTTTGGCGCATTTTTCATCTTGGGGCCAGGAGCGCCTACAATCTTGTCATTGGCTTCAACTTCGAGCGGCCAATGGCTTGGCAATTCCATAAATCGGCTATCTTGAGCTGGATGTGACGTTGTGTGACCAGGTGTTTCAGGGTTGTGGGATACTGGTGGTGCGAGACCCTCCTGGGGGGTCGTCTTCAGTCCCCGGAATCCTGGGGATGAACGTCATCCGACGCTGTTACCAAGAGCTCTTTGGAGCACATGGCACTGGGCTGTTCACGTTGCCGGTAGTTAACCAGGCCCCTGATTCAGTTCTTGAAGCCCTACAGCAATGCCACCAGTCAACCACCCAACAATCCAGGGACCTCTCTGGAATGGTGAGAGTTCGAGGCCCACAGGCAGTACGCCTGCCTGGTGGGGTCATGCAGTTCATCGCGAGCACCTGTCCAGAACAGCCCTCCAGTCCAGTGGTGCTATTTGAGCCCAGGGCATCTGGGCTTCCGGCAGGGCTCCTTGCATCCCCCTGCCTTATCAAAGTTGTCCGAGGTACAGTGTACATCCCTGTAGTTAACGTAGGGACTACTGAAGTCCTCCTCTACCCACGCACCACACTGGGCAGTCTTGGTAGTGCCAAAGTAGTCAGTTTACCCACTGGGGTTACTGAAGTGAGATCAACCATGGCTACAGTTTCCTCTTGCACGGCTGGTGGCCCTGTGCAGAGTGGTATAGAGGAGGTAGACTTAACAGCTTTGGTTGACCAAGACGAAGTTGATGCTCGGCACCTTCTGCGCCAGTATAGCTCTGTCTTTTCGGCACATGTGGGTGACTTGGGGTGCACCGAGCTTATTTCTCATAACATACCATTGCTTGACGATGTCCCGGTGCGACAACGATACAGGCGCATCCCTCCATCGGAGTATGAGGAGGCAAAGGCCCATATTAATCAACTTCTGGAGGCCAAGGTGATTAAGGAGAGCAGCAGCCCCTATGCTTCACCTATTGTTCTGGTTAGGAAGAAGGATGGCAGTCTACGCCTGTGCGTGGACTACCGGCTCCTTAATAGTAAGACCAGGAAGGATGCTTTTCCCCTCCCTCGTATAGAGGAGAGTCTTGATGCCCTCTCTGGTGCCTGTTGGTTCTCAACTTTGGATTTGGCCAGTGGGTATAACCAAGTTCCAGTGGCGGAACAGGATAAGCCTAAAACGGCCTTCTGCACACCCTTTGGCCTTTTTGAATGGAACCGGATGCCTTTTGGGCTGTGTAACGCCCCAAGTACATTTCAACGGCTAATGCAGAGGATGTTCGGAGCTCAACATTGCCAGTCCCTTCTCTTATATCTCGACGACATTGTTGTGTTCTCGTCTTCCTTCACTCAACATCTCCAACGTCTGGACGTTGTTTTGAGTCGCCTACAGAAGGAAGGATTAAAGGTCAATTTGGGGAAGTGCTCATTCTTTCAGAAAGAAGTTCGCTATCTTGGGCATGTTATTTCGGCGAATGGTGTTTCCACCGACCCGACAAAGATTGAGGCAGTTTCTAAGTGGCAGCGTCCCCGCCATGTTTCAGAGCTGCGTTCTTTTCTGGGGTTTGCAAGCTATTACAGACGCTTTGTAGAGGGATTTGCCCAGTTGGCAGCCCCTCTTCATAAGCTAGTGGCAGAAAAAGCGGGTACCAAGTCCAAACGACGCCAGAAACAAGATCTTGGTTCGGAATGGACATCTCTGTGTGATGAGAGCTTTGAGGCTTTGAAGGCCAAGTTGGTTTCAGCCCCAGTTTTGGCATATGCAGACTTTTCTTGCCCTTTTATTCTGGAGATTGACGCAAGTCACAATGGCCTAGGGGCTGTCCTGTCCCAAGAGCAAGAAGGTAGCATTAGGCCAGTGGCCTTTGCCAGTCGAGGCCTTCGGCCCACTGAAAGAAATATGGACAATTATAGTTCAATGAAATTGGAGTTTCTCGCCCTGAAATGGGCTATGACCGAGAAGTTTCGGGAATACCTGTTGGGCCACAAGTGTGTTATCTTCACTGATAACAACCCGTTAAGTCACCTGCAATCTGCCAAATTGGGGGCCACAGAACATCGGTGGGCTGCACAACTGGCTGCTTTCAATTTTGAAATTAAATATCGATCTGGCCGGAGCAATAGAAATGCTGATGCACTTTCTCGGCAGTACGTTTCGGACCATGGCTTATTTGAACAGGCTCTACCAGGCACATCAGTCCCAGCTGTACTTCAGCAAGCTACTCATTCGGACTCGCTACCCTCAGCATCTCAGGCGGTGATATCTGCTCTTCCGTCCTACTCGTGTGTGGACATTCATGCGATGCAGAATGGTGATCCCCTCTTAGAGGAGGTTATGGTTTTTTGGAGGCGGCAGGTTCCACCGACCCTGGAGGAAAGGCGAGAGTTGTCCAAGCCAGCCTTGGCATTGTTGCGACAGTGGGACCGCCTGGTTGAGACAGATGGTATTCTGTACCGCAGAGTGTTCCGATCAAATGGTGGAGAAGAGAACCTCCAGCTGATCTTGCCAGCTTGTCTAAAGCAGGAGACACTGAGGCAGCTCCACCAAGCGCACGGACATCAAGGAATCGATCGAACAACTGAATTGGTTCGAGAACGGTGCTACTGGCCAGGGATGTGCTCGGACATAAAGCAGTGGGTCCAAGAATGTGAGCGGTGTCAGGTCGCAAAGGATTCTGGACCAGTCATTCACAGCTTTATGGGGCACCTGTTGGCAGCCCGTCCAAACCAGATTGTTGCCATGGACTTCACGATCTTGGAGTCTTCCAGCACTGGCATGGAAAATGTCCTTGTAATGACTGACGTGTTCAGTAAGTACACAGTGGCTGTCCCAACTCGGGATCAGCGTGCTTCCACCGCGGCTCAAGTCTTGTTGAACGAATGTTTTTTTAAGTTTGGGATACCGAGCCGCATCCACTCCGACCAAGGCCGCAGTTTTGAGAGTGCCTTGATACGGCAACTTTGTTGTTTGTATGGGGTGGAGAAATCCCGCACTACCCCATACCATCCTGCAGGGAACGGACAGTGTGAGCGGTTCAATCGAACCCTACACAACCTCCTGCGCACGCTTCCAGTTTCACGAAAGCATGACTGGACGTCATGTCTTCCGCAGGTCCTGTTCTGTTATAACACCACGCCCCACCAGGTAACAGGGGAATCTCCGTTCTTCCTGATGTTCGGCCGCGACCCTGGGCTTCCTGTTGACTTTTTGTTGGGTCGGGTCCGCGACCCTGTACCCGGGAAAGTACAGGATTGGGTGGTCGAGCATCAGGCCAGACTTAGAATGGCTTTTGAGGGGGCGCATGATCGTCTGTTGGCAGCGGCTGGTCGCCGCAAGGAGCGGTATGACCAGCGGGTCCATGATGAACCATTGCGGGTGGGACAGCTTGTCTATATGAGAGACAACAGTGTCAGGGGCCGTCATAAAATCCACAACATTTGGAGTTCTGTGGTATATCAGGTGCTTAGAGCGCCTCATGGCGAGGGTCCGGTGTATACTATTGCACCGGTAGACAATTTGGAGAGATTGAGGAATGTGCACCGCAACATGTTGAAGGCTCAAGTGGGGCCTGCTACGGTGGCCCTTCCCGTTCCTTCACCACCGTTACCAACAGTAACGGAGGGTAACTCCTCCAGCGATGATGATCTGTGGGTCATGGTCTCTGAAACCACTGGAACCGGCTACCCAACTACTAGGGGACCCGCTGTGGCGAAGGACTTGCCTGTCCTTGATGCGCCTCTGGCAAAGGGCCCGGCCGACACACCAGTTACTTGTCCATCTCCATCAGAACCGGTCGGTGTCTGTCAACCCGCTGTTCGTCGGACTGGTCGGTCCACTGCTGGCAGGCACCCTAACGTCCATCATCTTCCACGGCCTGCTGGTTGCTTTGACAATAACCCTGTTGAACCGCCGAGGGCTGTGTCCAATGTTCAGGTGGCCTTCCATCGGCCTTGGTGTTAACCTCTAGACCTTTCCCCCCCCGTCCCGTAGGTTCATCGCCGGGGCGACGATGCAAAAGCTGGGGGTAAATGTGACAGAGTGGCTCAGTCCACTTCAATTTACCTGTCTAGTGGGTTGGTCTAACTCAGGTGGCTTGCCACCTATGCACCTCCAATCACGGTGGGATACCCAGCTGCAAACAATTATTCCCCGTCGTTGTGATCACAGGGCGGGGCTCTCCCCTGGAGAGTATATGTTTCAGTACACCTACCTGTGGTGGGTCTTCCTCTCCGCTTCTCGGGGGTATAATGGTTGCTTGGGGGCTCCTGTGAGACTCACCTGGTCGTGGCATTCGTGGGCTTTGGTCAGCCGTGGTTTGGAGGTTGCGGCTGAGGGAGCGTGCCTGCAGGAAGCTGGTGTGGCAACTTCCCATTCTGTGCCATCAACGGTACTCACCAGCTTGTCGGCTGAGTTGGCTTGAAAGAGCGTGGTTCTCCAGCCTGGTGTATTCAAGTGTGACACCATATTCCGACGCCAAGCGGCACTGGCCTGATGCACGGCTGACCAGCGGATTACCTGCGGAGGCAAGCCCCACAAGATATTGCGGAAACCCCCTCCACTGCTGTTCTGTCTGAACTCGTTTTGTGAATTAATCATTCTTTTCTTTGTTTTTGTTTGAGTGTGTGGGCCCCGTGGCCGATATTTTGTGTTTATTAATTGTTTTCTTTCTTTATTTAAGGAACAGGAGTTTCTTGGGCTGCTGGTAAGAGTGGTTGACTGAGCCTGGTGGTGGCGGTCCCCTTCGTTTGATTTATATTACTTCATCATATATTCAGCTGTGTGGTTTTCTTTTATTTTGTTTGGTTTTCTTTGCTGTGACATTAGGGACCGTCCACCCCCACCTTTTTCTCAGAAGTCATCTCTGCCAGCGAGCCCTCAGTCTTTTGTCCCCTTTTCCTGGTTTGATTTATTTCTTTTTGTAACATGGATGACTTTTAAGCATTTTTCATTGTTTTGGTCTAATCGTGTATCAATTTATAGACCATATGTCTCGAGACTGTCTTTTAAGAACGATGTACTCATAAATAAACGTATAATTTTGTATAATGGAATCACGTCTAGTGCCGGTGTTGTTCGAATCTGTGTCCTGTTGCTGACCATAATTAGGTGCTCCATGTCATTAATTCCGGGGGTGAAATTCCCACGGTGGCGTTGCTCGTATATTAATTAAGATTATTTGGTCGTCCTCCCGACATTGCTACACATGTATCAATTCATTCAAGAAAGCTGAAAAATAGGCTATGAAGTGTAAGTTCCTACCTGATACCCACTCAGTATACCATTAAGCTCCATGGTGAATAAAAAAAAAAAAATCTTTTCAAATTCCTCTGTACGGTTCTTGGGCACCGCTAAATAACCCGTCTCCATAACCAACCTTTATGACAATACGATTGCTTCTTCCTCTCACATGTCGCTGTTTGACTCCACCTGCTTTAAGCTTGTGCTTTTAAAAAGAAGTCCCGAGGTGGAATGGGAATGTTTCTTCTCTTATCACTACTCTTTCAATATATTTAAACAATGAAAAAAATATCCCTCGTACTACTTTGACCCGTGTTGTTGGAAGCTTCCATTTCCTGCCAAAATAATAGATGCAGTTAGTATATAAACCTTATTTGATAAGCTGCTGTGACTAACGTGTGTAACTGTCATGACAATTTATCTGTAATGTTTTGTATTAACAACATAGAGCTCAAGAAACAGAGATACAGGTTTGTGATACAGAGACATCTAGCGGCATGAAACAGCACTGCACTTTTACAGAAAACTATTATTTTGCCTGAAAGAAATTCCGAGTAATTTCTTCTGTGTTAACGGCGGACTGCTCAGTAATGGTGTGTATACTATATACAAACACATATTGGATCTGTTGGTAAAAAACTACACGATGCACATAAAAAAGTTGATGTTTACAGATTTCGGTGTGTGTTGATAAAGTTGATTCAAACTGATGACGTCGTGGATTCCACGTTGGCCCGGACGTGGCACTCGGCAGAGCCCTATAACCGGATCAGCGTAAAGCTAATACACGTCAGTTTTGCTGAGGTTAATATCAGTCCTTCTTTCTTACAATATATTCAGACATCATCGAGCGAATATGGGGCTAACAATCTCGTCGATCTTTGAGCGGATGTTTGGCAAAAAACAAATGAGGATTTTGATGGGTGAGTGAAGCCTGTGTTGGCGACAGGTTTTTTGGCTTTAACTTTAGCTAACCTCGGTGAGTAACGGTAGCTGCTAGCTAGCTAGCTAGCCGGCTAGCGTTAGCTAAATTAGTTCTTGATGTGCTTTCATTGGCAGTGCGTTTACACACTTGAAAAGTACAACATTGAGGCATACGCGGAATGAAAGAAAAACCAAGGACCATATGATTAATTGCAGTTGTATGTATAACGTTATAAAAGATGACGTTAGCCTTCCCAACCAGCGCTATGCTAGCATATCACGTTAGCCCCATTTCGGTTGCTTAGAAAGAAGTTTGGCAGCCGGATCAGCAGAGGACAATTTCTTTCCAGGAAAATGGCTTAAATATAATTGTTTTTATATAATTTAATAGCGTTTTAATAAAATACTGTTAGGCCGAAATTTCCAAGTGTGTCTTTCCTCACTTCCAGTATCCCACCACTATACTTGTTATAATGGTTGTTCATTGGTAATCAGCTAACGTTGTATAGAGAAATCTCATATTAGTTAACCTAATTTGTTAGACGGTAACTTTTCACGTGTTTTCGCTTCCCTACTTCTATAACCCTTTATTGGGTAACTCCAACGTTGACCAACTCGTGATGACGTTTTACGGATGTCGTCGTGTATCATCGTGTGTTCATTTTATGTGCTGTATCTGGATAGTTAGGGAGGCCGCGATTAAACCTATCTCTGTATTTTGCTGTACGAGTTGATCAAATGTTTACACTTTTCTCCCGCAGTTGGGCTCGATGCTGCCGGAAAAACAACTATCTTGTACAAATTGAAGCTTGGTGAAATTGTGACCACCATTCCAACCATTGGTAAGAGACACACTGAAAGTTCTTAAGTTCATTTCATTTATCCGTTTTTTTTTTTGTGTGTGTAATTCAAAAATGTTTACTGATTGAACTTTGGGTGCAATAACCTGTTGCTTCTCTTTCCCCATGTAAAGGTTTCAATGTGGAGACAGTAGAATATAAAAACATCAGCTTCACTGTGTGGGATGTGGGTGGCCAGGACAAGATCCGACCTCTCTGGAGACATTACTTCCAGAACACACAGGTATGGATGTGACTGCCCCGGTAGCGCGGGACAACCTTGAGAAAAGGTTAAGAAAAGGGAAATTAATCGCTTTTTGTGGTCTAACCTAGGGCCTCATCTTCGTGGTGGATAGCAATGACAGAGAAAGAGTGGCAGAATCTGCAGAGGAGCTCACGAAGATGGTAAGTTAGGTATTTACATGCTCAGCACGGAAGCTTGTCTTTTTTTCTTTTTTTTTAAACAACCCATTTATTAGTTTTAGTCTAGTTGAGTCATTTTTATCCTTTGTAGTTTATTCAATGAAGTCAGTTTATCCTAATCAAATTTGAGTACTAGTCAAAATGCCCTTTCTGTTAATTTTGTCAGCTATTTTGTTTAGATTAAACATTGGGAGATTGGGATGACAAGGTGGAAAGGTGATGAAAATTGAGAGATTCTTGTTGCGTTGTTTTTATTTTGGCTTGTTTTTCCCTTTTAATGGAAAAAACATTTTGTCCAGCCCTTTGTGAATCCAAAATTTGTAGGATCTGTTTGTGTGTGTGTTGCATCAATAGCCCATGGCTTTTGAAGCCATTAGACACATAGGTGTGGTTAACTCCTCAATGAGTCACCAAAATATTGTCAATGAAAAGAATTCGGTATACACTAAGCAAAATGCCACGTCATCACTTTCACACTTTATATAACAATGTAGGGCGTATTTTAATTTTTCATATGTTGCACTCATTTTTTTGATTTGACCATGAAGTTCTGAAGCCCAGTGAGGAATAAGCATCAACGTAGAGACAACTATTTAGTTTAAAAATTACTCTTAATTCACTGCTTCTTAAATCTCCAGCTGCAAAAGTGAAGCTAAAAAAAAATATATATATATATTATTATTATATGTCCAATGTGCCCTTTTCTGTTCTTTAAAAAAAACAATACATTATATATATATAATTTGCCTTATTCTATTCATGGGGAACATTTGAAATAAAGGGCATCTTAGGATGCAATGCATTATTTTGGTTTTTCATGCATGCTAGGTTAACCAGCTAGCACCAATTACACAAGCAAAGCAAATTGCCTCCTACATTCAAAAAATGTCTTCATCTGCAGCTAAGGTTTGCATTGGTACACTGTACCGTATTGATACATTCTGAAAGAGATATTTCTCAGTGTAGATCGTTCTTCAATCGGTTCCTGAAGTCTTTGAGCTGATGTTAAAATCTGTTTCTGTCCCTCCAGCTGAATGAGGATGAGTTGAAAGATGCCGTGTTGCTGGTGTTTGCCAACAAACAGGACCTTCCCAATGCCTTAACAGTGAACGAACTCACAGACAAACTTGGCCTGCAGACCCTCCGCCACAAAAATGTAAGCAATGTGACTGAACGCCCGCAGTAAGATTCACGATAAGAGTCCCATTCGTATCTTTCTCTATTCTAATCCATGTCATCTCTTACCCCACAGTGGCAAATTCAGTCTACTTGTGCCACCCAGGGTGCTGGCCTGTATGAGGGACTCGAATGGCTATCCAAAGAGTTAACCAAGAACTAAAGAAGGCTCAGCCTAACGGAGAGATGAGGCTCAACTCCACAGAACCGCAGAGAAGGCACAGACATTCAATCCAGAAACATTTGCTCTTCCGGAACCAATGTTGACCAAAAGGACTAGGCTGGTGGACAATGTATGATTGTCTTTGGGAAATTTTAATACCACATCTTTTTTTCTTATCAAAAATATTACCTTATTATCTTGTTATAGTCCTGTTTTTTGTTTTCTCTTTTTTTGTTCCCTAACTCTTACATGGCAACAATTTTCTAAATATGCATTCAGTTGCGTGGTGAGCGAATTGCCGTAAAGGGAAATTGAATGGAAACAATAGCTGGAGTGAAGGAAGTGTTTTTTCCACGTGTTACCTCTGCTTCTGTCTTGGCAGAATTTGCAGTAATTGACCACTTGTATAATTTGAATGACTTTGTTGGCCATTGAGCTCGGAGCTGGCGGATCTGATAATACAACTATAGCTTTGGTGAGGGGCGACCCGTCGGTTCCCTGCGGCTTTTCATCTCTTTACTCCTCTTTATTTGACTCCTGCACATAACTGATCCTTTGCTCTTTACCGCTATATCTCGTACGTACTCACGTCCTTTAAAGGCTTGTGGCCCGTAGAGTGAGATGGATGAGGAATCCATCTGTGTGCCTTCTGGTCCCGTTTAACACAAATCTGACTAATCCTTTTTGCATCTCATTCTTAGGCACTTTAGCGCTTAAGTGACTGAATATTATGACAAAACACATTTTCTTCTGCAGTGTATGCTGACATGCAGCAGAGCCGCACTAGTGTAAATGTAGATTGCTTCTATCAACTAGGATTTCATACCATTTATTTCTAACCTTTTTATTTTTACAGCCACCATGGATACATCAGGATTTGATTTGATTTTTATTTCTGCTGACACTCTTAACAGAAAATCTTTTCCACTCTAAAAGGAGGAAGGAAGCGCCTTGTTTGTGTGGACACATGGCCGACACAATAAAGCAGCACGTTTTTGTTTGTTCTGGTTTGTTGTAGTGTCTGAAGGCAAATACTGTAAACAAAAACATACTTGCCCTATTTCTTTTTGTGTGTACATTCCAACCTATGCTTGCAGATGCTGGAGCTGTCACTCTTAAAATGTTTCCCAAAAAACATTTTACAAAAAAGCTCTTAATAAAGACTGTTAAAACCAATTTACATTTTGGTCTCCAGTTATTAATGAGGACATTCTATCTGGACTTGAAGCTAGTACTCGTTTAAAATATCCTTTATTACTTACTTTATTCACAGAAGATCAAATCAAGTCACTTGATGTCTTGTATCATGATCACAAATTATAAAAGCTCAACTGTTATCAGAGCTGTGCCTGATCCGTGTAAAAGGACTTTAGGCCTTCGACTTGAGAAATAAATTGCACAGAAAACATGCCAACATGTTATCTTATGTCAAACATGCTAAGATCAGTAAATGGTTGTGAGAATATGTTGGTTTTTGTGTGCTTGTAAATTAAAGTGAAAGTGGATAATAAACATAACTATCAGTTGCGGTAGGTAACTCGAGATTCGATGAAAACAAATCTCAGTGTTCAAAATTGAAAGCAAGGCCCATGCAGAAAATCAGAGATTTACGTACAATCAGTGTAGAGTTTATTTCCACAATTTTGGACAGTAAAAGTACACCACACTACAAGCAATATGGTATGCATGAGAGGCATTTCTGTGACCCCTGCTTGTTCCGTGAAATAAAGGCATCTGATTTACTAAATATTAATTTGTGTATTTACGTTATTATTCCATACATCCACAATACGTCCAAATCAATCTAAAAATGTGGTAAGTGGTGAAAGTAGAGAGCGCTGGACAGCGGTGGGACCAACCTTACTCTATGCATCACAATCCAAGTGAAATCACGTGGGATGCATTAGCTGGTGCCTGGTAGTTAAACCCTGCATACGTTGTTTACAGGTGGAGGCCTAAGCATTATATAATTGGCTTGCCATAATGTGGGAATGTCTCTCCTAATGTATTTATGACAGCTAATCAGGCTTAGTGGAGCTGGGGCAACGCATTGTGCGTGATATATCTGCAACTAGCAGTCAGGGTCAGCATAAGGGAGCACATGTATGTACTCGTAAACCCAGGCAATGCATTAAATGGGATTAACAGCTTCATTGTCGAACACAATCAAAAGGGTAAGTTTTTGTAATTTTATTGAGTTCATTTTATTTGTGGAGTATTATTTCAATTCAATAAATTTTTTATAGCACAATATTGCAAATTACAAATTAGCCTCAGAGGACTTTACAGTCTGTACACATGCGGCAACGTCTGTCCCGAAACCCGCACATCAGCACAGGAAAACCTTTCTCATGACAGAAATTATTCAAATATTGCGATTAGGTGTACGACAGGACCACTGCAGAGACAACCTGGAATACATGTTGCTGTTTTCTTTTTGTATCCTGTCAACACCTACAGCAAACGTTATTTGTTTTAGCCCCCGTTCTGTTTGGTCGTAGTCCTTCACATCTAACATGTGATAGCTGAATCGGATCTCTGGGTTTTCCTTCGGTTCCAGGATGATGCCGGCCCTGATACCAGTGCCACAGCCTTCCTACTCCCAGGCCAGGGAGAACTTTGTGAAGGCTATCCCACCCAAGCTCCTCTGTCTGCTGGCCTGTGGAGGAGCAGACTGCCGCTATGAAGGACCAGAGTGTTGGAAATTAAATCAACAGGCTGTCCGAGGCCTTTTCTCCTCCTGGTGAAACTGAAGCTTTTTGTTGTGTCCCACCATCCAAAATTGTAAGGACTAATTCTAATTAGGAACTTCTTCCTATTGCAGGGTGACGGATGACATTATTGCCATGGCCCGACCAGCCAGTCATCTAATTGAGAAGTACAACATCATTGAACAATTTCAAAGGTGATCAGTATTACTGCTGCAATGTTTGTGTTGTTCTCCTGTGTGCCTGTGAAGCTGGTGGATATGCATGCTGGAATTGTAGGAATTAGGAGCCTAAAAGGCGTTAACATTAGCATTGTACAAACCTGTGTGCATATACAGGTAATTAGTAGTAGGCAAATGGATCTAGATAAGAAACGTTGTTTTTTTTTTTTTTAATTTAAATGGGGATAAGACATCTGACATTGATTGTCAATTACACCCTTTTTATTGGAGACCTATAAGTCGCTAGTGTTGACTATTGTCTTCATAATCTATCACTCGTTCCCAGGTTGAACATCCGATCAATCATCAACATGCAGCTCCCTGGAGAGCATGCACACTGTGGACCTCCTCTAGACCCTGGCAGTGGTTTCACCTACTCTCCACAGATCTTCATGGACAACGACAGTAAGATCTTGATACTGGAATGTATTTCAAAATGATCACATTTATGACCCTTTATGTCCCTTTGAATGTCCATTATCATCCTGTATGTACTCACACGTTCACATATTGGTACATTTGCAGTTTACTTCTACAACTTTGGGATGCAAGATTTTGGTGTGTCCTCCCTCGTCAGTATGATCGATGGGGTGAAGGTGTTGGCCTTTGCAGTGAGGGAAGGAAGGGTTGCTGTACACTGCCATGCAGGCCTGGGCAGGACAGGTAGGAATACAAATAGTGTATCTGCTGTTCATATAAACACTGTGTGTCAGCGCCCATGTGATGAACTAATGTACACAAAGTGCGTTCTTCCCGATAAACAGGTGTCCTGATAGCCTGTTACCTGATTTACACCCTGCGCATCAGCCCGAGTGAGGCCGTCCACTATGTCAGGATTAAAAGGCCTCGCTCTATCCAAACCCGGGCGCAGCTCAGCCAGGTGTCTGACTTTGCCCGCCTACTTGGCAGGCAGCTGGTCCAGTACCCAGAACTCAGCATGCGGCACGGAGCCCCGTTCACCCTGCAGCACTACCTCAACCGGCAGGCAATAATGCTGCATGGCCAGGAGGCACGCACCCTCAGACACACACCCAAGGTCCGAACCATTTGACACACAAATCCTTTGTTGTGGACGTACAGTACCTGGTCGCACCGGAGAACAGTTAACCTCCTCCTGGTTTCTGTGCTCCCAGTAGGTGGTGTACCTCCTGTGTGTGCATCTGTCCTGCTTAGCCCTGGGTCTCCCTGCTCCTCCAGAGATCCAGACTGAGCTGGAGAAGAGGTCAGTACTGAGGACCTTGAACAGGACTGTTAGGGAGACACTCGTGTGCAAACCGTACTTGCCCTTACTGAGGGAGGGTCACAGGGGAGCGTGGGTGAGCTCGGGGTCGGTGTCCTCCTGGGACGAGCCAATGGGATTCTTGGAGAGGAAGAGAGAGGTGCTGTTGGACAGACGCAGCTACAGCGAAACTGACCTCAGCAGGATTGCAGCAATTGAGGTCCAATTTCATATTATTTGTCTATGATTACGTTGCTGAATGTCCGATGTAAAATCCAACTGGTCACTGAGGCTTTTCTCTCTTTGTTGCATTTTGTCCTGAAGGATCTGGAGTTGAGTCCAAACTGCACCCCGGAACTTGTGAATAAGAGACAGTGGTCTGTACAGAATCTGATACGCCTTGATATGAGACCTGTTAGTCCATTGCTTGCAACACTTTCACAAGGCCATCAGACCAGCAATAAGGCCTCTCATACACTCAAAATCCCAAGATCTTTTATGACAAAGAACAACTGTGCTAAGAGGTCTAGACACCAAGTGAACATGCCACTTCCCAAGTACAGCTTTAACAGTGAGGTAGGTGTTATTCTTAATAAAGAATCGAATGAAGCTTTGATATGAATGCTTTAAAACATTTTCCCTCCATGTCATACAAAGTTTTGCCGAAATCCACATTATCTTGGCTCAACCTCTGTCGCCCGTGCTGTTGCAAAGGCGATGGCAGACCACGGTCTTCGAGGAGAAACCATACTGCAAAGATCGGATCTGCTGCAGGTGAAAAACTCCTCATTTCACATTAAAACATTTTGATTTTGACCTCTGAAGCAACAAACTTAATGCTGTCCACCTCATTAAAACAGGAGGAACTGAACAGCAGCGACTGTGGCTGGGCTCTGCTCGTCACAGAATCAGATCCTCAGGTTCTCAGTTGTTTGTTATGGACGTGGCTGGAAAAGTTGAGGGTTAGTGCTGAGTTTTTTCAATTAGATGGTGCTTCCCTCACTCTCGCTAACATGTTTCTCTTTGTCCTGTCTCTGATTCCTCTGCACCCCTAACCCTAACCCTCATCCAGGAACCTGTTCTGAGTGCAGAAGATGTAACACGGTTGAGCTGTGGAGCAAACATCAGGAAGTCTCTCAGTGGGCTCAATAAGGTATGTAATGAATAGTCATTTGACTTGTATATTTTTAAACCTCTTTTGCAAAAATTAAAAACAAGTTATTGTCAACATTACAGCCACAGAGACACACCATCTACTGTCTACTGAGCTGTGTGAGCACAGTGACCAGCTTATGTCCACACAGAGAGGACGCTGTGCTGCAAAGACTGGCGCGAGCACTTACAAGGGTAAGAATAATGTGGAATTAAGGTAGGTGTGTGTTTGTGTACGTGTGTGCATGTGGCTCCATTATAAATAATGATTTTATGTGAATGTGCATTTGTTATCTCCTTTTCTTCTAACCAACAGCACCCCCAGGAGGAGGTGGGAAGCATTGTAGCTTTGATGAAGGTCCTGAAGATGAGTTTGAGAGAAACCTTCCACAACTCCACCTACCTCAGGAGGGCCTGCAGCACTAATTCTGCCCTTTGAAGAGTCTATATCTTTAAGACATCTTGTCCAAAAAGTATTTCTTCTTTTGCACCTGAATGTGGGCAAATTCAGTTTTTATTTATTTATTTATTTTTAATTACATGTTCAGCTTCTTCAAACTAAAGGTCCTGGAATTGTGCATGCTCACTGTCACATTTTTATAGCTTGCTGGGACGCTTGAAGAGAAGGCAGCCATGGTTAGTGTTATTAGTAAGCACAGAAGCACTGGTTGAATGTCTGCTATGATAGGAAGGCACATTAGGCTGTAGTATTTAGTTTAGGCCGTGGCAGGATTTGGCTTCTGAAAACCCAGTGCCCAAATCTTACTGATAGGGTCCAATTATTTCTTCCCTTTACAAAACATATACAAGAGAGTACACACTAGATGTTGAATAAACACTTTTATACAAAACAATTGTGTTTGTGTTGTTTTTGCACACTTTCTTTTACAGAACTTGTATTTTGGCAACAAAACAGCACAGTAGTGTGTGCTATTTGGAAAATTGTCTCCATGCCACAACCACAAGACCGCTCAGGCAACGTTTACTGTGGGCTAATACATTTTGTTTCATGTCTAACTCAGTGTGTAAATAACTGTACCATCACGCTATCAGGGGTTAGGTGTCTTGCTCAGGGACACTTCGACATGGGACATGGGGCAGCCAGGACTCGAACCACCAACCTTGTGGTTCTCAGCGCATCCTCTCTACCCCTGCTTCACGACGACCCAGTTAAAGCACAATAAAGCACAATAAAGAGCAAAAATAAAACCGTGTAGGCTTGATGATATCAGATTTAGTTTGAAGGCCCCATTGTATTAGTGCCTGCCACTTTTTCAGGGTTATGAACATTATCAGTGATTATTTTGATTGTTTATTTGACGTTAACACTCTCAGTTAGTGACTTTAATTACTGCAGTTCACAACTACTTCTTAGTCCTATCTTATCTTATTTTTTGTTTTTATTCTTGTTTTTTTGCTTGCTTGCATTTTTCACAATCACAACGACACATCTGGCTGTTATTAATTAAAACAATTGAGATCTAACCCTTTCTTACAATTTCTCTCAGAAATGAGTGGTTGTGCGTGCGTTGTGACAGCATTCTCGACAGGCGCCTGTGAGGACAGCAGAAAGCATGACGCAGGGGTCCATCGGGCGTCCCCGTTGCATAGAAACGAAAACACGCAAACGCTTTACGAAGCGGGCAGGCTTTTAATATCGGTGTTGCCTTGAAGAGGATCTACAGCGCTCTGCTTGCGATAGACAAACGTGACTCGTGCTTAAACAGACTCCAGCGTGTGGATAGGTAGCTTTTGTTAAACAACATCGTGTAAGTGTTAACGCTACTACAGCTTGCGACGTTAGCCGATTGGTAATTAGCAGCCGCTGGAGGTGAAGAACGGTAACAGTAAGCATTCACGTCAGATACTTTAAAAAGTAAAATAATCAATTGCCTCATCTGTGCCATTCTGAGATACATACAGCACCAGTGTTGTCGATGTTTTGAGGACAGTCGAGCCGATGAAATTGGCGATCTCGAACCGAACCACACGATGTTAACCTCAGCTAACCGATGGAAAGCTAACGTTAGCTATCGCACATTTCCGTAGTCAAAGGGATGCTAGCGCTCTTTATCTTGGATCTGGCTTTCATTATCGCCCCAGTCAAAGGGAAAACTAGTTTAAAAAGAGAATAACGTAAAAATGGCTGACGACGTTGGCAACATCCCTGAACTGGGAAGGAAAGACGATTCGGACGAACAGGTGAAGATCATCTGTCTGGGAGACAGCGCAGTTGGTAAATCTAAGTGAGTATTCTGTATTTGTAATACAGTATTAGTAACCTCCCCTATTCATTTAATATGTTGTCTTTTCCTGGTTATTGTGTCTCTCTCTCTCGTAGGCTGATGGAGAGGTTTCTCATGAACGAATAGTATCCATTTGACGAATTCAATAAAGGACATTTTTCTGTTTTAACGTCCTGCCAAGTTAATCACAGCCACTGTCGGCACACAAGGCCGCTGTTTAAGATCAAGATGTTGTGCCTCTAACAGCACAAGGAGGTTATGATCCCTAACCCTTTCTGCAGTCGTCCCCAGCAAATGTCAACCTACGCGTTGACCCTCCACAAACACAAAGCCACTGTAGGAAACAAGACCGTAGAAGTCGGTGTGTATTTTGCCTTTCTTTGGTTCTTCTCTAGTAGAAGGAAACTAAATTTGATTTAGAAAAGTATGGAATACACTTTTTTTTCTCTCCACATGGATTACATGAACAACTGTTCAGATTGTGATACATTCTTGTTACGTTCCACCTCTCAAGTGAATTCTAAACCTGAGGAGGTTTAGTACACGCTCATCTGGCCTTGAAGGGTTTACAAAACATATGATTTGTGGTTTTGAGATGCAGATGGCGAGTCTCTCACGGAGATGTTTTCAAGGACTTGATAGATGACTGCTGGAGCGCACTGGTTGAACTGGGAAGGTACCACACTGTCACTAAATAAAGCTAAACCCACTAGTAAGCCTTTCAACCTTCTGCTAGGTTTTTGATGTTCAAAGGAAGGTAACGTATAAGAATCTGGCCTGCTGGTATACGGAGCTAAGAGAGTTCAGACCGGAGATTCCCTGTTGCGTGGTTGCTAACAAAATTGACGGTGAGTTCGGCTGCGACACTGAACAAGTTGTCTTTGATTGTCTCTTTTGATTAAATGAAATGTTAATATTCCTTCAGGATATGTAACTTTTTTAATGGATTTTATTGTAAACATTGTTCGGTGTTTTTGATTTAAATTATCTGACCAACTACATTTACAGTAGAATTTTAGATCTGAACACATTTTGTTTTTCATGATTGTAGCTGATTTGAAGGTCACACAGAGAAGCATTAACTTTGGGAAGAAGCAAGGAATCCCATTTTACTTTGTGTCAGCGGCCGATGGGACTAATGTTGTTAAGGTGTGGACTTTATTTTCCTGCAGTATTAATGGCATGAATCCTCAAGCATTTCAAATTCATTTGTAGTTCTACAGTTGACTGGACTTCCTGTATGAGATTGCAACAAGATTGACTGCTTTTGCCCCATTTATACACCAAAGAATCATATAAACTCTCCTTATAATTAAACAAACTGATTAATTGTCCAGGCCAATATAGCTGTCCCTAAATGTTTATAGTTCTCACTGTAACCGTCCCAACAGATGTTCAGAGAGATGATCAAGAGAGCAGTGGACTACAAGCAAAACCCCAGCGATTTCATGGATGAAGTAATGCAAGAATTGGAGGTATACCTCTCTGAATACCCAAACACACTTTTATCACTGACGTACTTTTAAGCTTTCTTAATAAAAAAAAATATTAATGAACTGTAATTCATTTACATTTTTCATGTGGAAACTGCATGCGCGTATTTTTTGTGTCGTGTAAGTATTTGTCTGAAACATGTTTGTATTAATGTAATTTGTTGGACTTATGTAATAGAACTTTGACTTGGAGAAGAAAGAAGATCATCCTGAAGCAGATGAGGACAGATTGCAGGCCGAGCACCCCGAGGCGGTCTGACGGATGTTTACACACCTTTTCAAACCCACTTTTCAAAGTCGCTGCCCTCCTTCTGTCCAATGACTCAGAGAAATAAACCTGGTGGAATAAATAGGAATTGTGTTGTTTACCAAGTTTCTATACTATTTTAGAGATGTCATTCATACTTGCAATATCAGCTATAGTAGAAAATCCTACCATGAGGCTGAATGTGTTTTATTTTGTGATAAGAAGGTGAAGCATTGAAGACTAACTCAAGCAGATCAAAGAGATTGTGTCATTATAAACCGTGTTTGCTGCTGTTCTCGATGTTTGTTAGTTGTGTGCAATGCCAGCGGGACTAGTGGCTACATTTGTTGTATTCATTTTAGAATTGAGTCTATTTTTCAGCAACCTTTTAAATGAAAAGATAATGTACCATGTAACCAAATTGTTATCAAATGTCTCTTTCTGACTTGCTGTGTGCAGAAGTAGGCACAGGAGCAGTAAATAGTCAACTTCAGCGTATTATAGCATACATACGTGGGTAGACCTCCGCTGTAATGTTTTAGCCTTGTGAAATGCTCAGCCAGTCGTGTCCTACATGATGCTTTTTAGAAAGCTGTGTGTATGTTCGTTCATTTTGGCAAGAATGTCGCATGTTAAGTTATATTAAACCAGTTTTATGGCTGAAGGTGATGTTCAATTTGAACTTTAAGTCAATATGCATATGCATGTATATATAGTAGCATTTGATGTGACATGGCCTCAAAATAACCACTGGATTATCGGTTTATGCACTGTGAATTACCAGGAACAATACTTTGATGCAGTTTATGTTTTAATAATACATTTATTACATAATATAACAAACATATATCTCTGTGGTGGAGATATCCTGGGCAACATCTCAGATCTTGCCTCAACCGTAACTATCACCCTCGCCCTGTTTGCGTGAGGAATACTAGGTAGCATCTGGTTAGCTTTTATTTTGACCAGTGCTTTCACATACTGAAACGGAGCGGGACATCTAATGCTATGAGCGCCCTGGAGTCACCTGGCCATCGGGTGCTGGGGGAAGGGCTGGTTCACTTGTTAGACGAGGCTGAGGCGTTGCAGAGATACCTCCACCAGTCTAAACTTCACAGTGCAAACAAGGAGAAAACCAACAATGAAAAAAACTTTGATGATACGATCACGGGTTCCAGTGAGTAGTCGGACCCCAGTGGGTTTTTTGAAAAGGTTACACTGCAACCCCACGCTATTTAGATTGTGCTTTGTTGATTACAAAATAAGACAAAGATAACCCTTGAAGGAACTTAATTGACCTAATGTTGTGTAAATCCATTGCATTTTTCATTTTTTCTTTTTCTTGGTAAACTTACACAGCCATCCAACCAGGTATTCCCTACTACCAGGCCAGACTGTACAGGTCCACTTCAGTGTGATCGTGTTTACATGGGAACCATAAACCAAGCTGGAAAATAACTATCGCAGTAAAATCAAGCAATTGTGATACTTTGTCTCAAAATGCAAATAGAAATGTAAATATACACAGGCTTTTTTTAAAATATGTGCGTATATGTACACACATTATATATATATATATATATATGTGTGTGTGTGTACATAAACACACACATACTATGTTTGTATATAAACAATATCCTGCTTCTTTACAAAATAATAACAGTGACTGTATTTCCACCTGCAGGAAATACGGAAGGATCAAACAAATGTCTGTAGTTCTCAAGATTTCCAGGAGATGGCACCATATTATTGAGTCTTAACAGCACAAGAATGCTGTAAATAAGATTAAGGAATAAGTCCTAAAGCAAACACAAATATACAGTTAAAAGTTGAGTCATTTTTTGGCACGTTTTTACTTTGTGTTGTTTGTTCCTCACACTCAGAAACTGAAGGTCTGAAAAAGGAAAAAGGAGTGCTGCCAGTGGAGATGGCATCTGGTGATGGGTGTACCTAGACAGATACAAAGGTTTTGTTCAGAACTCTATGGTGATCTTTCTGTATGTCTGTCTGTCCGTCTCTCCCTCAGGGCAGAGCAGTCCACTTTTCTAAAGTATTCAGGTACAAAACAAGAATTTAGGGTAATGATGGTAAATATATATATATATATATATATATATATATATATATATATATATATATATATATATATATATATATATATATATATATATATATATATATATATATATATATATATATATATATTAACGAATGAATGTGCTGATTTATCTGTTTGTGTGTGCGTGTTTGTGTGACACAATCTCTGGTGGAAATACAGTAAGGCTTTAGTGGACTAGCTCCAAAGATGTAAACCCCAACCATCAACCAAAAAACTCTCCCACTGTCGCCTGCATCCCCCATGTTCTCTCCCTCTCAATCTAATACACACAAAACATGGTAACAAACAAGCGTTTGCAAACACACACACACACACACACACACACACACACACACACACACACACACACACACACACACACACACACACACACACACACACACACACAGACAGATTTTGAGATTCCAGATGCACGCATGCGATTGGACGATGGGTGGCTTTTATGTTAGCACCTTGTCACCTTGTTTTGTGCAAATCTTCCCCTAGTTCAGAGTTCAAAGTTCAAGAGTTCATAGAAAGAATAAAATCTGCTCACCTTTCCCACATGTTGTTAACTATGCATATATGCCAAACATTCATATATAGATCTATATACTTTTTGTTTCTCAAAAATTTATATGAAATCTGTCATATTTACATTGCTTGTGATTAAAAAAAAGATTTTTTTTTTCTTGCAGTTTGTTCATTTTTACAAGTATAAGTATGTTTAGAATGGACAGTATGTTCTTTTTTTCTGTCGCTATAAATTCAAATGAGTGAAGGATCATGTGTCATTGTACCATGTTCCACACGCTACAAAATCCACCCACAGTGTCCGAGGCTAACAAACCAGAAGGGAAGAAAAAGGACAAACAAACACAAAAAGCCTGAATGAGTCTGATGACGTACCGTAACACACTGTAGTCAGATGTAAAATAATCAGTGAGGTCACAGTGAGGCAGTGAGTGCAATTCCTACAACCCTGACACGGCGTTAAATCCACCACCTGTTTTTACAAACTGCTGGCGTAAAAGAAAGAGAGAAGAAGAAGAAGCGCGCAGCTTCTTGCAGAGTGAAACTGCCCCGGTGTGCTGACCGGATGCTGCAGGTGTACGGAGGTTTTAGTGGTAACAGATTGCTAACATTACTCTGTTAGAGAAAAGCTATGGATAAAATGCTTCTTGTTGCCAGAACAAAACTCACTGTTTCTCACTGCCAGCAGAAGCTTCTCTGATGTACAATTGTGGATTTTTATTGTTAAATGAAAATTCAGTTTTTCTTTCTACAACCTGATTCTTATTTTTTTTGTTCAGAGTTCTTGCTGGCACCATTTATGATAATATATTAATCACTAAGTAAATTGTAGAGATAGAGGGTGGTAGCGACGTAGCAAGACACTGCCAGGTTGTTAAAAATTGAATTTTCTTTAAGAGCTTACAGAGACCTTCCCGTCCCCCCGGCCTGATACGTACAGCACGGCTTTTAAAAGGGAACAGACTTCACGTTTAGCTCGGTTAAGCCTTCTCACTCATTCTCCAGGTAGAACCAGGTTTTAAGGATAATAACATTTTCTTTACTTTAACTATTTAAACTTAATTTGGGTCCACATATTTTCTGGTACTGGTTCCCTTACCCAGCAAAAACGAATGTGAACGATTTCTGCTGTGTTCCATGATTCCATATTCCAGTTAGCTGTGTTGTTCAGGTGGTCCTTGTTGTGGACCAAGCTGGGTCAGAACTACAAAGGGGGATGGGTGTCAACTGGGTTCTCAGCCTCACATTATGGGATGCCCTTCTGTATGAAGGAAGACCATAATAAAATAAAAAAACAAATATCAAACTCCAAGATATGATGCAACTTGTCATGCTACGGTTCAAGAAAGGGTGACCATAAGGACAGTTGTACACTTATGACAAAAAAAACATTTCCATACTTTATCTATTTCTATATACTTTTTTTAAAATTTCAAATATATATATATTTATATATATGTATATAATTGTTAGAAATTAATAAACTATTGGTGGAATAAATTTAAAGATTTCTCTCTGCCTTCTATACTAAAAACCAAAAACAGGCACAGATTAATTTATTACAATTCCTATTTGCAACACTATTTTTTCTTTTGAAAGCTATATTTAGATACATTTATATCATATCATATAGTACCTATATATAATATTCCCTTTGGAAAACCCAAAAATTGATTATGAAAAAAGCCACAAGTGTTGGCTAAACATTCTCCAAATATAATAGATAGCACAGTCTAGGTACCAAGGCGGAGAGGTTTTCTCCCTCGGTTTACTTGGTGGAGCTTTTTGGGCTCGAAAGTCTTAGGTTTAAAAACAACAGCAGTTCAAGACACACATTTTCAGAGCTGTGTCAATAGTACTATTTTTTCATCATCGCTGATCTCTGTATAAATATTTTGAAAGGCAACTGAGCTCTCTGTTTGGAAGAAAAAAAAATCTTTCTCCTCCTTTACTCAGACTGCTAAAAGGCTGTCAAATGCCTAAATGATGGAGGGATAGAAATAGAGAGGAGAGGAACAAACAGTGAGCGAGAGCGTGTGGGTTTTACTAGGGAAACAACAAATCAAATATTTTAATTGGAGCTCATGTGATTCTTCTCGGCAAAAGAACGACCAGCGCCCATTTTGAGGTTCGATCTGATTGGCTGCGGGCAAGGATTTGGGCAGACACTTAAGAGCCAGGTGAAGGAGTACGAATATGTTGCCTCCCCCTCTTCAGTGCAGTGCCAGGTGCAGGGTATTGATGCACAGCAGGAACTTGTGGGTCGTCATGGCACAGGGGTTAGAGAAGGTGTGCTGGGAAGCAGAAGGTTGGTGGTTCGATTCCAGGCTGCCCCATGTTCCATGTTGAAGTGTCCTTGAGCAAGACACCTAACCCCTAATTGCTCCCCAGGCAAAAATGTGAAAAAGCCGGGGTTTAAAGTGTAATGTAAGTCGCTTTGGATAAAAGCGTCTGCTAAATGACCTGTAATGTAATGTAACTTGAAGGGTCCCGAATGCACACAGGTAAACATTTGTGATGCAGAACATAAAAGCAGCCAGAGTGAAAGAGGAGCGCTCCCACTATCTTTTCCCTTTCCTCATCCCTTGCCTGCTCCATCCTGATCCTTCGTTGCATCTGTTGCTGGCTCTCAGGGCAGGGGTCAGCTCTCCAGCAGCATTTTCAGCGCTCGCTCAATGTTCATGCGATGTCCGACTCGCATGACTCCGAGCTCTGCAAAGTCCTCCTTGGTTAAAGCCGGGAGGTGAGAACCTTCGATCTCATGTTCCTGAAAGCCCGCCCTGTGCTCCCCCAGATTTATGCTCTCCAGCCAGTCTCCGACGTCGTACTTATTCCAGAGGTGGAGTGGCTTCTGATGGAAGGGCCTGAGGGCTAAAAGTGGCGAGCCCAGTCCGGGGAAATGAGAGGGTGACGGGGAGGGGGAACGGGAACGCGTGCTGGAACTCCTCATCACGAAGCGCACCTCCTTAGGCTCCTGCGGCAGGCTGAGGCTCGACGACTTGAGGATGGTTTGTGGCGGTGTGGTCGGGGAGTTCGGTAGGCCGAAGCCTGAGAATTGTCCAAAGGGGTCGCAGCGATCAGGGGAGCCTGACCCTGGGCTCGGGGTTCGTCGGGTGACGGTGTGACGGCTGCCAGGGCGGATGGTGAATGTGGTGCCATAACTCCTCTGAGAGATGGTGTGGAGCTCGCCTAAGCTGCTGAAAAGTCTGGTGGATACAGAGAGAGACACTTTCAGAATGTTAGCAGAGGAAAGGAAGGTGAACAAAGTAATAGAAATGAAAAGGAAAAAGGGAGCAAGCTAAGGGTTATATGTGTTGAGTTATTCTAAAGTTTAGGTAAGTTTAAAGCTTGAAGGTTATTACTGTTAAGACAGACCAAACTAGTCTCACAACACAGCAACATCAAATCAGCAAGCTGCACTCATTGCCTGGAGTATCTGAGATGATTTATAGTGAAAAATGTATGTACTACTCAATCATGCATACAGAACATAGGACAACTATTCAAAGAATTATATCGCAGTATTTTGCGAAAAATAGCTCAATATTTTCACACATTTTAATTCCATCTGAACATTACTGACTAAGTATTTTCCTCAAATAAATTCATTCAAAATCTGCTTCCTGTTATGGAATTCAATATGCTTTTCTGAACTGATTAGTGCAAACCCCAAACAGCAAAAAGATCAGAGCTGGATTAAAACATCAAAAAGGATTGTTGAAACTGCAGTAACCAAGCTCTGGATTCATTTTCACACCGCAAAAAATCCGTACAACACACAGACACACAGCTCTGAACGCAGTAGGCAGCTGACAATTGCGCACATAGTTCATTCTCTTTTTCAGGACTTTGAGGAGACATAGTGTATAAAGACAACAGGTGACATTAATCACATCTGTTAAAAGGCCACATGGAATTACAAAGAGCATCATCTTTTTCCGAAAGCCCAGCTGTATCTCAGTGACCAACAAACCCAATCTGCGAGTACCGGTGATTATCAAACATCTGAACTATTATGTTGCAAAAAAAACTTGTGGAAGCAGTTTCTTCCACAAAAGTAAATCACAACATGTCTTCATTCCACACTTGACCCTCTTAAAACATTATAACATTTGACAACTTTTGTCTGATTAGCATACTATTGATCTAATGAAGGAACAGGAAAAGAGGTGTGGATCAGATTAGGATTTTGTCTGGCTGGGTGCAAGCAGGGGGAGGAGCACGAAGAGGCCTATTGTGATAAGGGGTGCTGCAAAGATGCGTGTTTTATTCATGCATGTCAGTGAGTGTCTTTTGCACAGGTGCGCCACATATTTCCCCCCTCCTGGATGTGTTTTGATGTGCAGAAACTGATGTGATGTGGACTAAATGGACTGAGTGTAAAGAACACAAAAGGCGGCGCGAGCGGCTGGAAAAATGACCAGACTACAGGGAGCCGACGGAGATGAGATGAGCTCCATGCGCACTTACAAAGTCGTCCTGCCCTCCTGGGCGCACAGTCACTTCTAGACCAATCAGATCAGAGCAGCAGGGCGGAGCATGCAAGGTGAGCAGAGAGAGCAATGGGAGAGAATGTTAGCATCACTACATGAGACGCAGCCTTCCAACCAGACTCATGACCTGCTTCAGCCAACGCTGCTGTTTTTGACAGGCACTGTGACGTGTCCGCGGCGTGGCGTCTTCATCTGAGTGTTGCTGTGTCCGTGAATTTATGTGCGAGTGGATATGATTGCGTGCTCGGCGTATAAAAAGGCCATCGAGAGGAGAGTAGGCTTCGGCACCGGAAGGTCTGACCAGTGGGCTGCATGAGCGAAATGAGCACACCATTCACATATCAAACAAAAGAAAAACAAATAAACAAATAAAAGGTGGGCACACGTCCCTTGACTTTTGTGGTTGCTTTTAGTCATTTTTAAATGATGGACAAAATAGCTGCTTCTTGTTGGCAAACACACATTTATACAGATTGTATAAGTAGTGGTTACACGTTTATATTAAAGATCAGTTGTATCTCAGTATGTATGTAGGTGTGTTTTATAATCAAGCCATAACTATAAAAATATGTTGTCATATATTCTGTGTAATTTATGAGTTATTTAAGAAACCTACAGTGTCCAATAAGCAAGACAGTCAGGGACCATGGCTATCCTCAACACAATCACTGAAAAACAAAACAAAGTTATGCAAATCACATTAAAAGAGGAGAACAGAAAACCAAAATGCACAGATGAACTCAAATGAGAAGCACGGGTTCCTGTGCCACTCAGAGCTATAATACACTGCATGAGAACGAGGTGTGTATAGAGACAAAGAGACAAAATACAGCCGCATATGGTTTTTGAATATGACACATTGGATATGGGTTAAGTGATGGAGTAACATCATAGTTTAACGTGCTGGGACATGCAAGAAATAATGGTGTCACAGCCGAGGACAACCAACGGTCGGGATGGGTTTTGTGGGGATGAATTTTATTGGATAATCTTTCATTAAGATGTCCAATCATGACTGAGTGTTGTTGAGGTACATGTCAAAAGTTGATGGGTGAATTTGGGGCAATATCTCATGGTGAATTTATATCTTACTCTATAGTAACTCAGGCATTTCATTCTCTTAAGTAAAAGCAACGAATGAGCTACAACCGTATTTGTAATAGTTAATTTGCTACTGGTGAAGAGTCAGGACTGCAAGCATGCTTTTTTGTGTGTACATATTAAAAGAAAATGGCCTAAATACATTGACATTGATACATTGATGAAAGTGATGGAGGTAAATTCCACGTCGAACATGTCGAGAAGCAAACAACAACAACAAGAGGACATGAGTCAGAATGAAAGGCCAATAACTACTAGTGAGGTCAAGTTACTGTCACCACCTGCGGTCTAGAGGTCCCACGTGTACAATTCAAAAAGCAAAAAAAATGCGTGAGCGCGAGGAGCGTCCTCTCCCGCTCAACCTCCATCACTCCTCGCAAAGCTTTTTTTCCCTCAATTGTACTTGGGGGTATTGACAGTGATTTGAAATGGGGTCAAATCACTGTCAATATCCGCGAGCCCTTCCTCTGATCAATTCTTGCAACAGTTTTTCTTTGTCTGATTGTCACGTAAGTAATTGAGTTGACAGACGGACGTAAACACAACGTGAGGAGCACTGCAGTTCCAGTTGTGTGGAGTTGGTCAGCTCCTCCTGCTGATGTTAATACAATGAGAGGACTGCAAAAGCGATGGCTTACACTTAGAATATTTCTTCATATCTTTTAGCTCCTCAAGTAGTGAAGTATAGGCAACACGAAAGCAAAATATTCCAGCCTCCTTATCCGTAAAAACAGAAAAGAGGACAAGAGAGGAAAGAGAGAAAGAAGAAAAAGGTTTTAAAAATGTCACCTGAAGGGTGCCTTCAAACCCTGTAGCTCTTTGAAAGCTTTCTGAGATCTGGAGTGATACATTAGTGTGAATGAAGCACTCTTCTGAACAGCATTTTAGAATAAAAATCAATTAGTAGATCAAAAGTGAAGACATTTATTTGACCGTGGCTTCTCAGAACTTTGAGATATCTGTTGGTCACATTATTGGCATAGCTGTTAATGCCTAAATCACGTGGGGATGGTTTTAATGTGTTCAAATGAAAATGCATCCTTAAGTCTTTGAGGTTATCACTGATATTACGGAAGGATGGGGGGGCGATAAGAAGGAGCTTGAGAAGCTCGCAGTCTTATCAGAGATTTATCAATCATGGCTGCAAAGAAATATGTATATAAGGATGTATTATGTATTATTTGAACACGGGAGAGTTGGAAAGGCAGTTACTAACGGGGTCAGAGGTTAGAACGTGTCTGTGAAATGAGGAGAGGCTTTCAGGAGGTGCATGCCTCTACGCCCTGTCACCTTGTTTGCACCAACAGATTACACACACACACACACACACACACACACACACACACACACACACACACACACACACACACACACACACACACACACACACACACATTAGTTTCTCCTTATTGACAACAACTGCCTGTACTATATAACAGTAGGTTATGGAGTACAGTTGTTACTATGGAAACAAGGAGAAATTTAGAACCGAGACCAGAGGTATACATAACAACTGCATGTCTCTAAAATCAATCAAATGTATTTAGAGTGCTATAGCAAAATAA
The DNA here is from genome assembly GCF_964276395.1 of Gasterosteus aculeatus. Lineage (NCBI taxonomy): Eukaryota > Metazoa > Chordata > Actinopteri > Perciformes > Gasterosteidae > Gasterosteus > Gasterosteus aculeatus. Next base: position 18,642,281 of record NC_135709.1, on the reverse strand, counting down.
TTTATATTCTTCTTCAAGATTTTCTTTTACAAAAGTGAATAAATGAATAAATCCGGTAATGCAAACAAGGTAACATATATAAATATATAACATTTATATTAGGGTTGTTATCTTTCATGGGATTAGTTGAAAGTCTTCTTAGGTAAACTATATATTTTTAAAAAGCTTAAGTTTGTGCAATTTCTGTTCATGGCCACTGGACTTACTTCACATTTCTTTCTCTGCCACCATCGAGTAACACGAAAAGACGTTTAATCATGTTCATTAAACCATTTGTTCCGGCACCATTAAAACCTTGTTGTGGTGAATCTGACTAGCTTTTGTCTTACCTGGCACCTGTCACAGGTGATTTCCTCCCTGGGTCAAATGACGCTCCTAGTGGCTCCTCTCCCAGTGACCTAGTGTCTTTATTTAACTGCTGTAGTCGTGAACTGAGCTCCCCCATAACCGTTGGTTTTGCTACCTCATCTAAACCCAGCCCCAGCCCCAGTCCACCAAGGTTTCCCAAACTCCCAATACCTAGCCCCACTTCACGAGGCTCCACTGGGTCCCCCCACAGCTTAGAGCGCCGCTGGAAGAGATAGCGCGGTTTGGTCGGGGCTGGTCCAGTCACTGAGGCCGAGCCGCCTGCGGGCAGCCCGGCTCCTCCAGCCGCGGCGGCAGTCAGAGCGGCGGACTGTTGTTGTGATAGAAGCTCGCTGTCCGAGCTCTGCTTCAGCAGAGGGTCCCTGAAGGTGACGGGGCCTTTGCCGCCTCCTATATGGGACTTGAGTCGAGGCTTAGGAGGCACTGGCGGCTTGTCGAGCACAAAAGTCTGCCCGTCGGCATAGGAGGTGTGCGTGGTGTGCGTGTCAGCAGGCTCGCCGCTTTCCGAGGACAGCGTGGACATGCTGGAGACCGTGGAGACGGTGCTGGTGGTCTCGAGGTGGTGGTCTCGCTCTCTGTCGCTGGAGCTACGCGTGTCGGCCTCCTCCACGCCAGAGTCGGCCGCAGAGCCGGTCTCCCCCACTGGCGCTGGCTCCAGAGGGTCAGAGGGCTTCCCTGAGACAACTGCTGCACCGGGTGGAGGTGCCGGTTGGGGAGGCTGAGGCTGGGCGGGTGTCACAGTTGGCGTTGTCGTAGCTGAGGGAGTTGTGGGTGTCGCGGTTGTAGGGGTGGCGGGAGAGGCGGCAGGCTTCATCAGGGACACTGGCATCCCTTGCGCCTGTGCCAGCAGACCGTTAGAAAACTCATCTGGCGGCGGAACAACTCCTATCTTACGCAGCTCCTCTCTAGTTTCCTCATCACTGGAGGACAAAATTGCCGGCGGCAGGGTCACTGTGTACGGATCCACATCCTCCTCGGAGCTCCCCTGAGCCAGGCTTTTCTCTTGGGCCGGACTGGCAGGAGTTTGAGGCTGGGCCTGGAGTTGGGCCTGGGGCCGGCAGACCGTAGGACTGGGAGATTTGCTCGGCTCCGTGGGCTTTGGGGAAGGTGTCCGCTCTGGCTCTGGACCCACCCCAGCAGCCTGGCCGTTACTAGTCGCATGGACCATGATGAGCCCTGCAGTTTTCTGCTGCGACGTATCCAGAATACTAATCAACATACTTTTTTTATCCTCCAGCCTTTTTTCCCCCTTCCTCTCCTCTACTCTGGCCTCCATGTCTTTCCTGAACGATAAAGGCGATGGAGATGGGGCCCACTGGGATTTTGTTGGCTGGGGAACTAAAATAGATGCCGCAGAGGATCCCACTCCATACCCCGCTACCATAGCGCTTTTAGGCGAAAATGGGGGAGTAGTGGAGGCCCCTTCCCCATGTGGTGACTCTTTGGTCTGAGGGTCCCGCTCATGCTTAGTCCTGGTCTCTGGGCTGCCAGTTGGCGACTGGCTCTGGGAGGTCAGCGCTCTTTCCCTTGCGGCCAGCGCAAGAGCCAGTGGAGAGTTAGGATCCAGGGGCTTCCCTGTGAGCGGATGAATAAAGGTGGTCCCACTGGTTGAGGAGCTCGGGGCCAAGGCGGGGGGAGGCAGCTGTCCCAGCTCTCTGTTGAGCATCCGCTCATCAACAGAGTGAGACTGAGTCAGAGAAGGGAGGTCACAGCTGGTGCCAGACGTCCCCTCCATGGTCCCAACGGAAAGGAAGACGGTGGATTTCCTCCGTTCTTCGAGGCGACGCTCGCGGTCTTTTACTGCTCCAGCTATTGCAGCGGCAAAGGGGCCTTTGCCCTGAAACATCATCTCTCCCTGGGCGCGGCTGCGCTCTCGCTCAGCCATCAGCTGCTGCTGGTAGTAGTCCCCACGGCTGGTGTGTGTGTGTCCATGGGTATACTGGTGTCGCCCTGACGGGGAGCTCTCTCTGGAGTGGGCAGCAGCCAAGGCCAAACTAGCTTTTTCTTGTGCGTCTTCCACCTGCATAAAAACAAAAAGAAAAATCAGCCCAATACATCAAAGTTCTTTTTTTTTTTTTTTAAAACCAAAACAAGTTTTAACCTACCTGTAGTTGTTTAACTAGGGGACTTTTCTTCCTCTGAGGCTTAGTGTATAGTCCAATGCTAAATTGTCCCATATTAGCATAAGGGTTGTCAATAATTCGGCCCTTCCTTTTGATTCGCTCGGGTGGAGGAGCAGCAGAAGGACACGGAATTTCCGTAGGTTCTACAGGTAAATGCGAAGAATCCTGCAGGATAATCATGGAGCGGGCTTTCTTCTGTCTTTCCAGGTGTGTCGCCTGCCGGTGAGCGTCCTCGTAAGGCAGGTCCAAGGAGGAAGGCTTGAAACTGGAGCGTTCTCCGGGCTCATAACCCTGACTCTGAGTCCTAGATGGGGGAGGAGGGGGACAGAAGGCTGGGGGAGGACCAGTGTCTAGGTAGTAGGGAGGAGGGGGAGGTGCTGTCTGTGGCGGTGGAGGGATGGGATGGGGCTGTGAGGGCTCTCGGAGGCTGTCTGTCATGGAGGAGCTGCGGGGAAATCTCTGCTCGCCTTCAAGGGTAGACAACCGATCCTCCTCAGTGGCACCTGATGAGGGAGGGGAGAGCACAGATCTTCTGGTGACAGGGAGTAAGCTCATGAAATTGGACCATTTTATACTAGCCAAGCAGGCATACTGCAATGAAACCATCTGTAAATTTCTTAACTCACACATTTGAATGAACTAACTGTTCTTTTAAATACTAAGAATGGAACATTTGTTTAGTGAATGTACTTGGAAACAAGGAAAACTGTTTAATAAAGCAGAGTAGTAATAACAAATGTGTACAAGTACTTTTGTTTCTGTAAATATGCAAAAATAATTTTATTACATTGTGTCTTGAAGATATAGTCTTTATCTCCAGCCTGTCGTCCTGCTGTGTATATACTATTGTCTGTGGGTGTAATGATGCAATTTTACAAAAATAGAATGAAGCTTCTTCTATTCTGTATAAGTAAATATATTCCCTATGAGCATACTGCACATAAGAAACACTATCATTCACCTTATTTGAATATGTACAGGATGGGTGATTGTTTTACCAAAAGACTTGGTCCTGGACATCCCCTTTGGTAGTGGTATATGACCCCTCTCAATGCCTGGGTGAAGACCTCCATGTAGAGTCATCCCTTGTCTCTCAAACAGTGACTGCAGCGCAACCATACAGAGACCAATTGTAAAAATATAGTTTTAATGCCTTCAATTAAAAAACAAAAATCGCATTACTCAATCTTGAGGTAGCTATGTGTAGGTGCACTCACACTGATCTCTGCTGGTGTTATTCTCCTGCTGGTGGGTCTTTGTTTGACAGTCGCTGCTCTGTAATCTGCCTCTGAGGGCTGAGAACGCAAGATAGATTCCTGGGATGCCAACATCTCATCTAGTCTCTCTGTTGAGAAGGAAACGAGCCAGAACTAAATACCAGAAAAACATTGCGTCTTAAATTCTGATATTACTAACACAATAGGGATTGTGATTAAAAAAGGCATCTCTAAAATTTAGCTGTTCACTAAAATATATACGGGCCCATTCCATGGTATTGTAAAAGATCTCAGGTTGACTGGGTTTACTCGCTGACAACTAGCACAGCTAAGGAACGAGCAATACGAAAGGGAAAGAGGAACAAAAGGCAGAGGAAGAGAGTCCAAATAAAGTCCAAAGTGTTCTGCTCTTTGGCTCTAAATTAACAAATTATTATTATGATGTTCAGAGACGTGTCGAGTCTTTTGCCTAAGACTCACCTCCTCTTCTCCTCCGAGCAGAAGCTTGGTGGGGAAAAGATAGCGTCAGCAAAGTAGGGAAAATAATGAGAACAAGCCAACGGAAGAATTGACTACTCTAAAAGTTAGTAGACACGCACAAGTTCTGCATGCCAGCTATCTGGCACTCACCCAGTTCCTCCAGCTCGGCGGTCATTGACTTAGAGCGCAGCGTCAGGGTGGTGCTGGGAGCTCTTTTGGGTGGTGGGGGAGCTGTGGAAAAAAGGCATGGTGTTGAAGACGAACTTGAGCGGGGCGAAGATCCTTTGGATTTGCGACTCAGCGCCCTCCTGGCATCCCCCAGACGGCCAGCCCATCCGGATCTCACTGCTTTGATCTGGTCAAATTCAGACGAACTGGACCGCCCGCATTTAGCCAGGACCTTGTTCAGGCTGCGGTTGCAGGCCGACTTCTTCATGTTTAGCTATTTGTTGGTCCAAAAAGCGTGTAAATATTTCAGTCCGACTCCAAGACTTTCAGTTTTCTAGTCTTTGTGCTGCAGACATTTGTCCCTGCTGAGGAGCCCAAGGGCAGTAAATGTACAGCTTAGTCTGGCAACGTCCCGTAGCTTTCTGAATCCTCCCATTACACACAAACCAACGAAACGCGTCTGCCGCAATCGGCAGGTGGGGTAAACCGACTGTCGCGAGTAGAGGGAGAAAGTTGTCCATCTTACTTTTAAATGTGCTGCCTGTGTGGAATTTAGCAGGAGAGCATCAGAAAGGAACACGGCGACACTGGCTCACACACACAAATGCCTATCCTCCCACATCGAGACCACATGCAGATATCTAGAGAAACGCCCGGAGGGAGGACATCAAGACATGTGGGCTTACCACCGAGGATATGACAGTAAATTAAGCAGCTATGGAAAATGATGGGGGGGGAGCTTCATACCCCAAAGACCATCGGAGCCTCTTTATCCTTCTACACACACAAGGCAACTGGGCTTTTATCCTTTTATTGCACAAGACGGTAAAACACATTTAACAAATATCAGCTCCAAAAGCAAGCGATAGAGTCACAGGTTTAAATAAAAAGCTTTCTATCAGGTCGCAATAAACAATCTGACTGAGCAAATTCCCAATAAAGTCACCGTGTTTTGACACGATAAGTCCACAGTAACGATGTAATGCCATGCAGTCGGACACAAATCAATACTCCACAACACGAGTAGATCAGCTCACTCTATCCGAGATCGACCAGCTGGCTCTCACTGCACTACTGTAGAGCGCTAGATCTATAAGTCCCACGGGTGTCTCACTAAAGCCCAACTATCCTGCTGCAGCAGCAGCAGCTGCAGATCTAGAGCACGAACACCATCCTGGGTAGAGTCCATATCAAACATCTTCTTTTCCCCACCAGTCTGCACATTGTGGTATACTAGCAAGGAGCAGAAGAGATTGAGGAGGACAGAGAAATAGAGAGCAACGGTCAGAGGGAGGGAGAGAGAGAGAGAGAGAGAGAGAGAGAGAGAGAGAGAGAGAGGGATTTTTGCTGTAATGTAATGCTTATTTCAAATATGCAGTGTAGTCACCATGGCAACATTGGCAGCAGTGAGGCCTCGCATGGTGCAGAAAACAAGCTTTTTTTTATGTGATTTGCCTACAGGTCCCTGTGTGTGAGTTGATGATGTCCGTGCAGTTCTGCAGAGGTGCGGCATAATATATATGGAAAATATATTTTGCATGGATTAAACAAGTACATATAGAGTTTTTACATGTTAATTAGTAAGCTTTAGCGGCGCTTGTAGCCTAATCGATGCGTCTTTACAGTATTTTTGCCGTCCTAAACTAGCCCAAAATGAGAGCGCTGTTAATTGTCTCATGCAAGAAGATTATCCAAGGTCAAATAAATTATGGCTCAACCCCCAGAGGAAGACTGAAATGCAGTTCAAAGCTTCAAAAAAGTATTCTGTGGACAACAGGGATGATCAAGAGAGAGAGAGAGAGCGCGAGGGAGGAGACAGCGATGAACAGATACTATAATATACCAACCGTTTTTAGTTTATGGGTCAAACACATTTTCCAGTCTCTCAATAACCACAAAGGACACACAAACACACACAGTCCTGAGGTCATAACTGTGTGGGAGCTTAGTAATGGAGAGTTTTGACATGGAAACTAAATGAATTTACAGCGGAGAAACGTGTTGGAAATCACCTACAGAAACAGAAAACACACGTGTCTTCTGTAGAGTCCGAGATTAAAAGTTCATGAGAAATACGTGTAATGCTAAAAAAGCACCCAATAAGCTTTAATAAAGCCATTACTACGCAATTGGTAACATTATTAAGTAATCGTTGTTGGAACGATTACTTGGAATCGGAATGCATGGAAATGCATTTTCTAGTTGTTGGAATGCATTAAGCATTCCAAGTATTGTTCTTCTATTCTTTATTGTTGGAATGCATTAAGCATTCCAAGTATTGTTCTTCTATTCTTTATTGTTGGAATGCATTAAGCATTTCAAGTATTGTTCTTCTATTCTTTATTGTTGCAATGCATTAAGCATTCCAAGTATTGTTCTTCGAATCTTTATTCAACTTATTGTTGGAATGCATTAAGCATTCCAAGTATTGTTCTTCGAATCTTTATTGTTGGAATGCATTAAGCATTCCAAGTATTGTTCTTCGAATCTTTATTTAGTTGGAATGCATTGAGATGCATTCCAAGTATTGTTCTTCGAATCTTTATTCTTCAACTTCATCTTCTTCTTCTATTTCTTCCGCGGCACCTTTCAACTCCTTCACACTTTCAGCTATTAAAACCGTTCAAATATTAAAATGTTCAGCTCCTTTCTGGCTTGAGGGCTATGACTTTTCAGCTTTCTACCTCTTATGCTTGAATTTATATAAATCAATAATCATTAATATTTTAACATGGTTTTCAAATGGAGTTTGCTTTTAAATCCTCCTAAACTTCTTCAACTTTCAGATTTTTCAGCTTTGCAAATCTTTCAGCTACAGACACCATTTCAACTCTCAAATGTTCACACAAGTCTCAACTATTTTATGAAAAAAACTGCTTCTTGATATCTATTGTACTTTTTTCATAATCACTGATTATGTTTCACTAGTTCTTCGCTCCGTTTCTGACTTTTACATGAGTGTGTATTGCGTCTGCTAGAGTGGAGAGCTCGAGGCTAGAGTGTGGGGCATCGCAGGAATCTGGTTAAAAAAATATGGAACTTTTGTCCTTGCAGCCAAAGTATACACTCTAGAGGCTTCATTTCTTCAGATTAATGAGGGTATGGTTGTGCTGATTGGATTAATGTGTTCATGGAATCCCAGAGTTCTTTAGTTTTGGCGCAAGGTGTGTTTGAGTGACACAACCTCTGCCAAAAGCCCCATAGGCTCCAATACAAATCTGCCGACATATTTCTCACAAAAATCCACAAGGTACACGTGTTGTAAACGGCCATAGGAGCCGTATTCATTACCGGACAGACATAAAAACACATCCACGCGTTCGGTAGAGTCTTGGGTCTCATACAAACGCCGTATTTTTTAGATAGCTGTTATAGTTTTGCGCTGGTTCCCATTTGTTTGAGGTGTGGATTCTGTGTAACTTGCTGCCATGTCTCTGTCTTTTGCAGTAGATCGTTAATGATCACAGGTGCGCCGTTGTCGTGGTTACGAGCACTCACATGCTGCAGGATCTGTCTGTGACTCACAGCTGCTCCTTGTGACCTGATTAGTGGAGTCACATGACGCAGCTATGCTTTCTGTCAACAGACCAATATGATAAAGACACTCGCCCCCCCTCCCCCCTCCACCCTGACCTCTTCTCACTGTTAATCACTCTCAGTCAGTATGTCTGTCTATTTCTCCTCCTCTCTCTCTCCCTCTATCTCTTCCTCACCACCCCTCCCTTCCTCACCCTCTCACCCTCCCTCCCTCTATCTACTCCCCCCCACCCCACCCAATCCAATAATTTCAAAATAAAAGCCCCATGGAGGGAATTTTTACTGTAATGTCTGTGATGAGGCCTATTAATTAAAAACTTTTAAGTGTGAATAACAAACATTCTGTCTCCCACTACGAATATTACTCGTACTTCTAGTACTACAACTGATACTTCTACTACCATACTACTAGTATTTCTACTGCTATTAATACTACAACTACTACTAATGTTATTACAAATACTACTATGGCTAATAGTATTCCAGCTGTTTCTACTGCTATTGATACTAAACCTACTATTACTGCTTATACTGCTAGTACTACTAATACCACAATTATAACTAATACTACTACTAATATTACTACAAACAATTTTAAACAAATTTAAGCTCCTGCAACTTCTGTTTTTAGAAAATCTATTGAAATTCAGCTTCCCCACTTCCTGTATTTTCAGCAGTTCTTTAAAATAATTTCAGCTATTCTTATGCCTCTATCAACAGCAATTTTTTAATATTCATTTCTGTATTTTTTTGCAATATTTCAAATTTATTTCAGCTGTTTTCATTTCTGCTTTTTCAGCAAATCTATTGAAATTCCTTTCAGCTTCTCCCATTTCTGTATTTTCAGCAATTTCAAATTAATTTCAGCTTTTCAGCAAATGTATTCAATTTCCCTTCAACTTTCTGTATTTTCAGCTATTTTTAAATATTCAGTGCAGCTTTCAGCTTTTTGCATTCCAACGCATTTTCAGCAGGAAATGCCTTTTCTAGTTCCGACTTATTATTCTATTTCTTCCGTGGCACCTTTCAACTCCTTCACAATTTCAGCTATTAAAACCATTCAAATATTAAAATGTTCAGCTCCTTTCTGGCTTTAGGGCTATGACTTTTCAGCTTTCTACCACTTTTGCTTGAATTTATATAAATCAATAATAATTAATATTTTAACATGGTTTTCCAATGAGATTGTTTTCAAATCCTCTTAAACGTCTTCAAATTTCAGACTTTTCAGCTCCGCTAATCTTTCAGCTACAGACACCATTTGAACTTTCAAATGTTGACACAGGTCTCAACTATTTTATGAAAAAAACTGCTTGTTGATATCTATTCTACTTTTTTCATAATCACTGATTATGTTTCACTAGTTCTTCGCTCCGTTTCTGACTTTTACATGAGTGTGTATTGCGTCTGCTAGAGTGAGACCCGGAGATCTTAGAGTGTGAGGCAGTGTCAGAATCTGGTTAAAAAAATATGGAACTTCTGTCCTTACAGCCAAAGTATACACTTTTGATGCTTCATTTCTTCAGATTAACGAGGGCACGGTTTTGCTGATTGGATTAATGTGTTCATAGAATCCCAGAGTTCTTTAGGTCTGGCCTACGGAGACCAACAGTCACACAACCTCTGCTAAAAGCCCCATAGGCTCCAATACAAATCTGCCGACATATTTCTCAAAAAATCCAGAAGGTACACGTTTTGTAAACTTCAACAGGAGCCGTATTTTTTACCGGACAGACATAAATAACACCTCCCTGCGTTCGGTAGAGTCTTGGGTCTCGAACAAACAGCGTATTTTTTAGATAGCTGTTATAGTTTTGCGCTGGTTGTCATTTGTTTGAGGTGTGGATTCTGTGTAACTCGCTGTCCTGTCTCTGCCCTTTGCAGCAGCTCGTTAATGAGCCCAGGTGCGCCGTTGCCGTGGTTACTCGCACACACACGCTGCAGTATCTCTGTCTGTGACTCACAGCTGCTCCTATGACCTGATTAGTGGAGTCACATGACGCAGCTATGCTTTCTGTCAACAGACCAATATGATAAAGACACTCGCCCCCCTCCCCCCTCCACCCTGACCTCTTCTCACTGTTAATCATAGACAGTCAGTCTGTCTATTTCTCCTCCTCTCTCCATCTCTATCTCATCCTCACCACCCCTTCCTTCCTCACACTCTCACCCTCCCTCCCTCTATCTACACCCCCCCACCCCACCCAGTCCAATAATTACAAAATAAAAGCCCCATGGAGGGAATTTTTACTGTAATGTTTGTTATGAGGCCTATTAATTAAAAACTTTTTAGTTATAACAAACATTCTGTCTCCCAACCCCCCCTCACCCAATTCCATCATTACAAAATAAAAGCCTCAATGATTATCTGTACCTTAACCATGAAGCGGTTTCGTTGAAATACGTATTGCTCTTTCAAATACTACTACAACCACTACGAATATTACTAGTACTTTTAGTACTACAACTGATACTTCTATTACCACACTACTAGTATTTCTACTGCTATTAATACTACAACTAATACTAATGTTATTACAAATACTACTATGGCTAATAGTATCAGTATTGTTTCTACTGCTATTGATACTAAACCAACTTCTACTGCTAGTACTACTAATACCACAATTACAACTATAACTAATACTACTACTAATATTACTACAAACAATTTTAAACCTCTTTTTATATATCTCAGCTTTTGTTATTTCAGTACTTTTTAAAATTCATTTAAGCTCCTGCAAATTCTTCAAATTAATTTCAGCTTTTCTTATATCTGTAATTTCAGCAAATGTATTCAAATTCCCTTCAAATTTCTGTAATTTCAGCTATTTTTAAAAATTCATTTCAGCTTTCAGCTTTTTGCATTCCAACGCATTTTCAGCAGGAAATGCATTTTCTAGTTACAAAAGGCCTCTATGTGCAACCACATTTACCCCGAGATTTCAAATAATATTGGAGCTGCCTTTGACATTTAATACAGTCCAAATGTGATATTGAATTTAACACAGGAGATTGTCCTTTGTTGTTTACCTTTCTTGCGAACAACTTCCTCGGATTCAGGTTTGCGCGTCACAGACACCACCTTCATCAGCAGCTTGTTGCCCCCCTGGCGGATCAAGGACACCACCTGCTTATGGCCCACCTTTATTACATTAACCCCGTTTACCTAAGACAACACACACACACAGACAGAATGAGGTATGTTAGCATACTGTAAAGGAAAATATTTTACAACGCCGAAAAATATTAAAACACGATAATTACCAATTTCCAGCAAATTCATGAAGGGGAAGCAAATGAAGTGTCTTTGATTACCTCAATGAGGAAGTCTCCTGTCCTAAGACCAGCCCGCCAGGCCACTCCCTCAACGTCCACAGACTCCAGGTACTGGAGGGCCGGGAACGCTGGGGTGGGGGTGAACTCCTCGATGGGCGTCTCTGCTGTGTAAAAACGTAAGACATGCAGCCATTCATATTTGGAAAATGTTGTTTAATTCTGATTTAATTTCTTTAAACTGAAACATACAGGTGAATATAATGAAATGCTCACACACTTGCACAACTGCATTCGCGTCTTAACAAAATAGACTAAAATGCACTAGCACACTTTGTTAGGTGAGTGTGATGTGCCACCATAAACTCCACTGAATCTTGGAACGAATCCAAAAAAAATACCTGACACATGAGCGTTCTCAGAGGACCACGAGGTGAACAACAGCGTGTGCTCATGTAAGTGTGAGCATGTGTCTGAGAGAACTGGACAGTCCGAGATAGAGTGAGTAAAAGAGAGCGGGGTGAGCCAAGATTCTTGGTAGTGAGTGATGGAGCAGTAAAGCACACTCAGACTCCCGCTAAGGTGCCAGAGAGGGGTTGCCATGGTAACCAGGATGAGCAAGGAGAATGATATCTGATGATATCAGCTCAAGTGCTGAAGGTATCAAAGCAGCGGCGTTAAAGTATTCGGAAGGATAATAGACGGGAAGGAGGTGGAGGAGGGCAGAGAAGACCGAAAAACAAGGGCAGGCTGAGTAAAGATGAAAGAAATCAGAGAGGCCTCTACTAAAGCTGAACGCCATGTGCGGGGAACAGATGGGACAGCTAGCCGCCAGCTCTGCCAAGGATGCCACCAAGTGCCTGCACATGCTCACACACACACACACACACACACACACACACACACACACACACACACACACACACACACACACAAGATGAGTGTTGACCAAAGCGTGCTTGTGTTGACTCACACAGTAACAATACAGACTGAAACGCACTCAGTGACTCAGATCAATAAACTGCTTCTTGCATTAAAACTCTCGAGTGTGAAACAGCTCGGTGGTGAGGGTGAATGTTTTGCAAAAGGTCTGTGTGCGTATCGTTGGGCGGGTCTCACCTTTGGCTCCCCGCAGGACAAAACCAAACCCCTCATTTTCTTTCTTCTGCAAAACAGCATTCTTTTCCTCTATGATGTAGTCACTGTAGGGGAGAGAGCAAAGCCGGCATGAATCCAACACCATCCTCACAGACACAAAGAGAGAAGAGGCGAGCAGAGTAGAGGCGATGGGTCGGGGGTTGTTGACAGAGGATATGGAGGTACACACACACACACACACACACACACCTGTCTGTCCTTTTCTGATAACTCTCAAGTTAAGCATGAAACCATAGCTCAATTACCAGGGGCTTTACCAGTGAAGGAAAGGAACAGAGTGAGAGAGGATGGACAGGTGAGAGAGAGAGAGAGAGAGAGAGAGAGAGAGAGAGAGAGAGAGAGAGAGAGAGAGAGAGAGAGGGAGTCCTTATGATGGAAGTATCATCATCGAGATAAAACCTAAGTGATCAATCTTTGGGCGGATCTCTCCGATGAGACTGCAGCTGCAGAGGATGTGAAGTCCTTCTACTGAAAGTGCGACAGAGATGTCTGAGATGCAATATTATCCCCTGATTAATGACAGAGGGAATAGGAGGCAAAAGTAAGTGAGCGCTTCATCACTGCCTGATTTCCCCAAGTGTTGAGGGGTGGAGGCTGTTTGATGGTATTAACCTGTGCCGCTCTGCACAAACTTAATTGTATTCATTCAAGCTAATCATCGCTGTCCACAGCCTGTGAGCCAAACCCACGCCGAGTTAGTAAAGCAGTCTCCAGCAGCAAAGCCAATATCGGAACGATGGCTGCATGTGTGCGCGAAAGATATTCATTCTTTCTTTCTCATCAAACTGACTGACTGGTAATGTTCAAGTAAATAAGTATGAATGAGTTGTAATGATTTACACTTATGATCAGTGTACAGTATATAGCCTGAACACCTTGACAAAAGCCAGGAGGTTTGTAGTATTTTGGGGTGTTCAGGTTGCAATAGGCGGCCGCGGTCTTTGTTGGCTTAGTTACACTCCACGCTTTGCGACTTACCGAGGGAACACAGAGCTCCTGCTTCTGGAGCCAGGAGATCCATAAGAAACCTTTCTGCAGAAGGGAGGTCAAAGGTTTGTTTCTATAAAAACCTATCCATCCACTTTTGCACCAAATGTTATGCACAGAAGACTGTGGTGTTTCAGTAAGAACCACTTTATTCACGAAGCTTTGATGTCTGCTCTATCTCCCGAAATGCCGCATTATTGCAATATGTTCACTGTGGTTGTTCAGAATCTCTATCCGCCAACATAGAATAATAACAAATGGCAGATGGAAGAGATCATTTAAAGGGGTAGATGTCAAAATTAGTGATTTTATAGTACTTCCAGGAGTGCTGTTTTGTAAAACTTGACTCATGACCTTTGGCTGGCATTTGCAAACTGGTATTTATTCAGAGATGTTGCATCTACCCTTTAAAACCTCAACGTCATACCTGTAACTTGCTTGGATTTTTCGCAGTGTTTAAACATTTTGTGTTTTCCCAGTTCTCTACTGAACTATATTTGGTTAAAGCTACTGTCTTCCATTCCAAAGGAAAAAAATATATTGTACAATACACACGCAGAAGAGTGGGACTGTAATAATGCTAAATTATACAAACCTAAAGCCCTGGTTACAAAAAAGACATTTAATGCAACTAAAAGCTATAGCGCAAGAAGTTGACATTCTGTGAAGGGTTGAGGAGATGGGTGGAAACAATGCTGAATGAGACTAGCGCTGTGTCGCAAACTGACACAACATGGCACTGAAGCCGAAAATTGGCTCATAACAAAACCACACATACCCTCTCATGTGTAACATTTGTCCTTGCTCTGAAATGGTGGAACGAGCTCCCTGAAGGCACCAGGACCGCAGAGAGCCTTCACAACCTCCGCCGCAAACTAAAGACACACCTCTTCAGACTCTACCTCGACTAAAGACTAACAAATTGTAGCACTAAAATTGTACTTATAACGCCACTTATTTATATGAAATTGTAAATTGGCTTATTTGAGGAAATTGCACTTTCTTGTTTCTTGCTCTCCTGAGTTTGTACCCTATGGTTGAATGCTTATTGTAAGTCGCTTTGGATAAAAGTGTCAGCTAAATGACATGTAATGTAATGTAATTTGATTTAGAAGAGAGGTCAATCTGACACTCACAATATTTACAATAAATGTCAGCTTGAGGCAGCGAGGGCACAATGAAAAAATAAGAGATTGACTAAGAGAGCATTGAAAAGATGCCGAGAAAGCCCAAAAATGTGAAGCACAGAAAAAGGCATGTGTGTGCACAGTTTGTGCAGTTCAGGATACTCCAATTGGCATGTCACTGCACATTACTCTAGCACGCCAGCTCAGAGGACGAGGCTGTACCTGTATGAGGTGAAGTTGTCATAGGATCCCACAGTGTAGTGTCGGAACAGTCTCTTTGTGCGGTCCTCCCGGGTCTCTGGAAAACAGATTAAAGCCCTTTTTCATTTAAAATCGATACACGTTTTCATACTTTAAGAAGTCATCAGTTTTTGTTTGCAACCTGCTTTTTGTTACTACGTAGAAACACTTTAAAAGTTATTATTACCAGAGTGGAAAAGAGGAAGACTCCTTGATTTGCTCCACCAATACCATGGTGACTTGTTGTTTCATCAAATTTTGACAAAGATATAGTTAATTGATTTTTATTTCAGCGGCACTCTTGCAAATTGCTTGTTCAGCATATTAAATGCAAAGTCTGGCACATTTACCAGTGTTTAGCATTTACCGGTTGTCTTGCAGCTTTTTTCCACAGAGTAGACTAAAAGCAGCATCCCAGTAATGCACTTCTTAAATTTGATTTGAGTAACACAGTTTATTCTTTGGTTAGAACCAGTTCTGATAGTGACTTTTTACAAATCCATAAAAATCCCCAAATCAAGACCACAGCTGTTTGCGTGTGAGTATAAAAATGCCAGCAAAAATCTAATTCACTTAAAGAAATTAATCTACCGCAAAAAAGTAATTATTCCATTGTAATTATTTTGTCTTTTAAACAGTAAAAAAATTGCATCATTTTACCATTAAGTGTTCTTTCAAAGCGAGCAAACGCACTAGAATGAAAACACCGTTGAGCTCAATCAAAGTGTGTGTGTGTGCATGTGGTTTTTTTCAGCATGTGGGTAGATTCATTCTATAGGAGTGCTGATAGAGATCGATGCCCTCTCCACATCCCAATAATACACTGCACCTCCACTAAGCAGAAATCTGCTGACTACGTACCAACCTTACACCGTAACAACCTTTCAGGCCTCACACAAACTCTTAATTGGGAAAAGCTGTGAGAGCAACGGGCGTCCTGGTGCTGATGTGAGAGACATGGCAAGAAGCCATGAGAGTGGCTTGTAACCTTGGTCACGTGTCCCTGCAGTTTCCTGTCACTGTTGCTGTTATCTTACACGGGTAATTTATCAAGCTGACATTTCTTGAATACGTGTATATGAGAAAGAAAGCGTCACGTAAAGGAACAGACAGCGAAGGAGAGCAAAGTGAGTGAGCAGACCTGAGGTGGTTGGAGTCCTCGGATCTACGTTGGCCCGTCCATCACCGAACATCCCTTTCATGTTCGGTCCATCACCGAACATCCCTTTCATTCACAAAAACGCCATCAAGACTTTCACGATTGATGGAGTGTGGAAGCGTTAAATACATGTGACTGGGCATCTTTGTGAGTTTATCAGAGAAGGTAAAGCGGAACATGTGAAAGCTGGTGTTTTGTCTGGCTTTCTCTGCGACCGCTCTCGGGAGCAAAGACGTGGCATTTTGTCAGCCCTGGTTGTCAAAAGGAAGAAGAGATGGAAGAAGAGGCTGATATTTGGGGGGAGAAAGTTGTGAATCAATGAAGCAATCGTCTTCTCGGGGTCGAGTCCTTCATCTTACTCAGCCTCTGCACGCGCTCTCACAATTAAGCTTCACACGTCGTCAAAAAAGCGTTGCTTCAAAAAAGAAAAGGTACCGTGTGTGTGTGTGTGTGTGTGTGTGATACCAGATGAGGTGTAAGAATGTGAAATGCAGCTCATTTATCACAGTTGTCTTTTGTACAGCCAAAGAGCATCTAAAAGCGGTGCCCTCATAGCACGGATAACACACACACACACACACACACACACACACACACACACACACACACACACACACACACACACACACACACACACACACACACACACACACACACCTACACACATCCACAGACCTTTAAGTAAAGGCGGTTGGTAACGTAAAGTACATTAGCAGGGCGTTTTGTTTTAATTTGTATTATTATGTTTTTCTCTGTAGTAGACGAGGCTGCGGTTCGGCAACAGATTAGTTTATTCAACAGTTTATTCGCATCTGCGCCAGAACTACAACATCTGGGCTGTCGGAGGGGCAGATAAGACCGACGGTGTTTAAACTTTCAGATTCACTCTCTGTGTTCGTTTTAAGATAAATCACATAAAAGGATTAAACCGTTCATTGCATTTTTTATTCTCCTTCATATTACTCACACAATATATCATAGTACGGAACTTAAGCAAAATATATAGAACAAAATTATAGGGTATAGAAAAGCATAGTATTTTAGTAAAAACACAAGAGGAAAAAGCCACATGAAGGATGAATGAGTGTTAGTGAACATTAGGAGGTTCCCTCAGAACAAAATTGAATAAGATATCTGGAGATGATATAAGTTTGGTGTCCTATCAATGTTGCAGATAAAACAACAAACATTAGGTCAAGTGTTATTTTAAGCTGCATGTTGATGGAAAAACATAGATAGATACCAGGAATCAGAACTGCACCACCATCGCTATCACAGACTGAAATGAGTCGGCGTTATTAACTCACTACCAACGCTCATTGAAGATTAGAGACTGCTACCGCTTTCATGGGAGGAAATCTCTCTTGCAAAAGACTGGATGAAATCCACATTTTGTATGAAGGCAAATGCATATTATATAAGAGGGGAAAAGACTTTGAGGCGTTCCAGCCACTTGTGTTGAGCCTTGAAGGCTGTAAAATGCTGTAAAAGTACAACTCTTACCGGCTTGTTCTGCTATGAATCCAAGTGTTAATCCAAAAATGACCTATTCTGGATAAACTGAAGCACCTTCACCGTCTTTGTCTAAAGGACGTAAGAGCTACATCACTCAGACACAGAGGCACATAAAACAAACAAACAAAGTCGCACACACACACACACACACACACACACAGTCTTTGGGCTGAATGAGAATTAACCTTTATGCCGTTGTACCACCGATAAGAGCTGCAGACCAACACGCACACTCGCTCACACAAACACGCACACTTATCAGGAATCAGGAATCAGGAAACATTTATTACCAAAATATGTCAAACATACAAGGAATTTGTCTTGGCGGTTAGTGCGCGACAGTAGACAGACAAGACAACAGTGCACA
Organism: Gasterosteus aculeatus; assembly: GCF_964276395.1. Classification (NCBI taxonomy): domain Eukaryota; kingdom Metazoa; phylum Chordata; class Actinopteri; order Perciformes; family Gasterosteidae; genus Gasterosteus; species Gasterosteus aculeatus. The sequence goes on along the minus strand of NC_135709.1, from coordinate 18,624,561 downwards.
AGTAATAAAATAAAGTAAAATGAAATGCTAATGCAATGGGTTAGTAGAATAAGGCTATGGGTTAGTATAAAACAAGGGAATAAAGTTAAAAATGTAAAATATTAAAAAAGTAAAAAAATGTTAAGCATAAAGTGCACTAACGAACAAGTAACAAAGTGACGAGTGACGACAAAGTGATGAATTGCATTTAAAGTGACATGTGCAGTGTGGAGGGGAGTGACCGGTGGAGTGTTATAGTCAGTCAGTGGGGGACCGGCTGTCGACGGGAAGAAACTGTTCGTGTGGCGGGAGGTCTTAGTCCTGATGGACCTCAGCCTCCTGCCAGATAGAAGGGACACAAACAGGTTTTGTCCGGGGTGAGAGGGGTCGGCCACGATCTTTTTAGCTCGCTTCAGAGACCTGGAAGCGAACAAGTCCTGCAGGGACGGCAGATTGCAGCCGATCACCCTCTCTGCAGAGCGGAGGACACGCTGCAGCCTGCCCTTGTCCTTGGCTGTGGCTGCAGCGTACCAGACGGTGATGGAGGAGCAGAGGATGGACTCCATGATGGCCATGTAGAAGTGGACCATCATCGTCTTTGGCAGGTTGAATTTCTTCAGCTGCCTCAGGAAGAACAACCTCTGCTTCACGTGCTGCTTCCTGTCAGACAGGAAGTCTGTGATCCACTTGCAGGTGGAGTCGGGCACGTGCAGCTGGGAGAGTTTGTCCTGCAGCAGGGACGGGATGATAGTGTTGAAGGCAGAGCTGAAGTCCACAAACAGGATCCTGGCGTAGGTTCCTGGGGAGTCCAGATGCTGGAGGATGTAGTGGAGGGCCATGTTGACAGCATTGTCCACAGACCTGTTGGCTCTGTAGGCGAACTGCAGGGGGTCCAGGAGGGGGTCGGTGAGGGACTTCAGGTGGGTCAGGACTAGCCGTTCAAAAGACTTCATGACTACAGAGGTCAGGGCGACGGGCCTGTAGTCATTGAGTCCTGTGATCCTGGGCTTCTTGGGAACAGGGATGATGGTGGAGGCCTTGAAGCAGGCTGGTACGTGGCATGTCTCCAGGGAGGTGTTGATCAAGGGATCAAGGGAGACTCATTGACTTTTTAATTTGTTCCTTCCACACCCTACTTATCCGGCCTTTCCCTTTGTCATTCTCTCCTTCTGCCCGCTGGATCAGGTTGCGTTGAAGTAAACTCTCACAACTTGAATACTAAAACGCTTCAGATGAATCAGAACGATGCTGGACTCCCTGCTGAAACAGCTTCTCCAGAGCCACACAGCCTGTGTACTGTCACGCAATGTGACCGTTGTTCCACCGATTTTACAGGGAGTTGCTGGACCGCTCAGGTGGATACAAAACTTCAGCACAGGGGACAAAGTAACAACTTCATTTTCTTTTACCTCTCCATCCTCATGTTTCTATTCCTCTCGCAAAAGATCAAGAGAGTGTGATAGAGAGGACACACACAGGGAATAGAAAAGTACAAAAACAAATACAAAAAGCAAGTTCTGGATCAATGTAATCTGTATCCGTTCTGTACCTATGGGGTATTCAACTAACCCATGCACATGGTTTGGAGTTTCAGGATATAAAAAATATAAATCATCCAAAGGTAGCTTCATTCATTTTGGAGGGAATGAGAAAGGGAGACACACAAATAGACAAATAGAGTAACAGTGTTAACGTAATAGGGTGAAAAAAAAATGTATCCTGTTTAGTCTGGATAAGTGCATTCAAAACAGCCTGTTTCAGTCAGAGAGACGATTAATACACTTTCATCATTTTCTGATCGGCCATCTCTGCAGTTAGGTAAATTCATGGTCCTTGAATCTGACAACATGACTGGACAACGGCCCATTTTGCCACTCTGTCCTCACAACTTCCCCTCTGAGAGTTGTGCCATCTCCCAGTGAAAAGACTCGGGCCGCCCATCAAAAGCAGTCGGAAATGCTTTTTTGGGCAAACTGCTATCCAAAATTCCTCAGCAAAGGCTTCCCTGAATTCTGCATTTTGAGAGTGAAATAAAACTTCCTGGGGGAGTGAGCCTTACTGTCTCCGGCCTTAATGTCCCAATGGCCCATTACATCTCCGCCTCCAGCAAACACCAGTACATATTTAATATCTCTGCTGTCTTTCTTTTCCTCTCAAAATGAGTTGGTTTGTTAGACGGCCTTCAGAGAACACATTGTTACCGTGTAAGCGTCGGCTATGAATACCTCTGCGCTGTCAAAGTGGAATAATTCAGCTTAATTCACACGACGAGAAGCAACTTCTGTACAAATTGTGACACTTCTTTGGGTCGAGGTTGAGCCAACGCATCCACGCATTCTAGTAACGAGAAGCGAAGGCCAGCAGTGTTCAGTGTAGTAAAAGAAACACATCTTACACATGATGCTGACTCACCCATCAGGGTCACCCCCCCCCCCCCCCCCCCGGCTCAGCTGTATGATTTACAGCGGTGGTTCTGAAAGAGCCAGATGGTTTGGCTCTGAGCTATTAAACTTTACTAATGAGTACTCATATTTCTACGGAGAGTGGGGAACAAAAGGAAAAAAACAGGGGTGCCTTGGTGCAAAAGCAGGCGTCCGATTAGTCACGTCCAGTGAGACGGATGCTTTACAGCCGCGCAAAATATTAATATTTGTGTCGCCACACATTCTAGACTTGACACCCACAACAAAACAGTTTATCTTTACAATACGATTCAACCAACTGTGTCCGATTCCTCAGAACTACTACGGATGAATGCGGTGCGTAGAGCAGCTGTGACACTGAGAAATACGCTTGACTTTCAGAGGGAATTGCAGCAACCAGCGCAGCGGTGTACGTGCTTGTTTATTTGTTTGCGTACGTATGCGTGAGCCAGTTTAACCGCTGTCGTCCAACGCCATCCCTGTCAAACCCGAAGCACGTCTCCGCTCCGCCGTGAGACATGCTTCGGGTTTGATTCATTGTTCAAATAGGATCGCCATCTATTGTGATTTGATATGGATCCGTCCTCCAGGGTGAGAGAGACGCCTCAACACACTCGACTGACTTCTGATAAAAAGTACAGACGGGGGCCATCACTCTGCTGCGGACAAACAAACACAATGCAAAAACACATTCGCACACACCTACTCGCGATGACACTGTAGGGCGCTTTTTTGTTGAAGGGGTAAACGGCAGGATAAATGCCTTCCAACCTGTGGTCTGTACTCCTTCTCTTCATCCAACACAACAGGCATTGAAACAATGAGAAATAGAATATAGAAGAGTAAAAATAACAGTAAAAGATGGAGAAGGCGGCTGTGAGAGCGCCGTCTCCACGCAGACGGAAAAGGTGTCACACAAAGGACTTTCAACTCGCCTTGCTAACAAGCAAAAACCTTTTTGAGTCAGTGTGATATTTGAGGCGGGTTGAAGATTGTCCTTGAAACGCAGATGAAAGAATAAAGATTGGAAACGACTGAAAGAAACAGAAAATAATATATACATCTGATGTGCAGTTGTTCCTGTCAAATAGGCAAATGTTCTGTAAGCAGACTAACACACTCAAATCAAACCTGGAACAGTCAAAATGGATCCTCACATGAAGGTGCTGGTGTGTACAGTACCAGTCAAACGTTTGGACACGTTTAGTTGTTCAATTGAGTCAGAAAAAAACTCTAATCAAGAAAGCCACTGACAGTGGCTGGAAACTGTTGGTGGTTGCTGAGTTTCTTCCATCTCAACATCTACCCTGTGCGGCACACGGTCTGCAGAAGACCATGCGCCACCACTTTTAATTGCGATGAATAAATTTAATAATTTAATAAATGAATAAAGCCCTATTTTTTTCCATTAAAGAAGTAATAATCGAATATACTTGACGTCATGGCGATATGCAACTAATGTCCTTACGTTCCAGCTACATTCTGATAGACTCCTTTTACTTTTTTTTATGTATCCCGTTTGATAAAAGTCAGTTCCTCTGACAGACATGCCTCATAAATCAATAATGCGTTAATATCACATTTTTATTTCATCAAGTCTTTGTTTGTTTAAATTGTGTAGTATGTTGGCACATGTACCTTTGGGATTGTGCTTTTGCCTGTAAACAGAATGGGGTTCGAATTAGGAAGCTGCTCGGAAAGTAGCGATTACAAAACAAAGTTACCTGCATTTGTGATTTTATCTACATAACAAATGATGACAGGAACGTTTCTGACTGATCCTAATTTATTAGTATCATACAATAGGCTGAAATTGTATTTGTAATTTTATCATTAAAACACAGCCGTTGACATGTTTCTTTAAGGGGACAATGTGCAGATAAATGTTCAAAAAAATAAACAACTAAAACTCTCATTCAAATATTGTCAAATATTGTCAAACAGTTTCAAAGACTTCCCAGTGTGATCCCTAACAAATCTGCCCCCCCTCCCCCCTTTCTCTTCTACCGTACCCTCCTACTAGCTCTGCTCACGTCAGTCCGAGCTGCCGCAGCAACGCTGATGTTTAAGCATTCTAGGTGAGTGCAGACACACTCCAAAACTTCTTAATGGGCAGGCTAAAAATAGCTCAGGCTGGATATGACTGAGCAGATTCATGCGGCTGTGAGTCATTCAACTATGCCGCTGTGTGAAAAAGCAAGGGAATACAGTGAATGAGAAGAAAGGAGAAAAGAAGCAGAAACAGGAATAGAATAAAAGTTTTCACCCTTGTTAAGAGATCAAACCATTGAGAAAACCAAGCAATGCTTATCCCATCATGTGCATTGTTATGCATTATGAGTACGTGTGGGTAGAGGTCCTTAAAGACATTTGATGCTGCAGGGCGGCCTGAGAAAAATGAATGATGGAAACTGGGGCTGGTGAAATAGCATTGCTGCTGAATTTGTCTCTTTATTTGGCTGTAGACGGCCCACTTTTTGGGACGCAGGACAGGGGGGTGTTCCTTGGCTTGAGGGCAGTTAAGATCCCAACAGATTGAAGCCATCTGATTAGCAGTTCTATTGTTGGAAATTAGTGGTCCCCCAGCAATTTGGTGGTATCATTAGAATAAGAAAGAGCAGTTTACACTCACATCGTTACTCCCTCCATTACCACGGGTAAACAATTAACCCCCACATACAGGGCAGCAGCCAGTGTGTGTGTGTGTGTGTGTGCTGGAGGGATCGGGTTTTCTGCATGATTTATAATTACACACCTATGCAACACAAACACAGATCAGCTATTATTCCACAGCCAGCAGCGTTTCACCGCCGCATCACTCATTTCACTCTTAATGAATTCAATTCAATAGCTTTTCGCCCTCATTTTCCACGCCGGTAGCTCTCGCTGTCCCCTTTTATTATTTTTCCCTTTTACTTCTAGCCTTTGACTTTTTCTTCCCTGCCTGCGTGCCTCCCATCACCGGTTGCAGGTGAACTGTTGACTGCAGGTGGCCGTGGCCTTGCTGGGAGAGAGAGAGAGAGAGCAGAGCAGCGCGGTGACAGATACGAGCCAGCGACGCTTTAAATTGTACTTCTCCCACATGGTCATCTGCTTCCTTTCTCTTTCGATCTGCTTTGGTGTCCGTCTCTCTTGCCAGCTTCCCATACTCTCTCTCGCTCTCCCAAATTAAAAAAAGCTTTTTCCATCATCTCATTTTTTTTTTTGTGTCCACCACCCGCCCCCATCTCCATCTCTTTTAAACTTGGCAGAGAGGAGTGAAAAGAGACAGAAGCAGAGATGGATGAAGAAATACAGCCCCTTTAGTCGTGGCTCATGGGTGATGTACAGTGGCAGAGAGAGGAAGAGGGAGAATGAGAAAAAGAGAGAGGTAGTATGAGGGTTACTTAATTGTAGGCAGCGCTGTCTTTCCTGCTTCACTGGGCTGAAACATAGTGCCCTAACTGTCAGTGACACCTCAATGGTTGCATTGCCTTCAGATAAAAAAAAAAAATCTGTGTGTGTGTGTGTGTTTTAGTCTACCCAATTGTGTGCTATTCTGAAGTCGCATCGCTGTTTATAAATCTAGTGACAATGTTAAGACTTAATCTGAAATGCCTCAGTAACTCAGAAATTAGCATGTTATTAAATTAAGGCAAGGCAAGGCAATTTTATTTGTATAGCACTTTTCATACACAAGGCAGACTCAAAGTGCTTCACATCATAACATTTCATACAATGAAGTGAAATAAAATGCAGGAATTAAAAGACAATTAAAAACAGCAAATAAAATTATAAATTAAAATCTTATTTAAATTGTTTAATTAAAGGCAGAGGTTAAAGTGCAATGTAGGTGAAATTTAGCAGAAGGCGAAGCTGAACATAAAAGTTTTCAGTCTTGTTTTAAACGTGTCAGAGTTTGGGCAAGTCTTAAATCTTCAGGAAGTTCATTCCAGCTGTTTGTTGCGTAGTAACTAAATGATGCTTTCCCATGATTTGTATTTACTCTGGGAATCAGTAACAGATTGGTGTCAGAAGATCTTAGTGATCTTGAAGGCTTATGTAGTGGAAGCATATCAGTGATATACTTTGGCCCTAAACCATGTAGTGATTTATATGTGAGCAGTAGGATTTTGAAATTAATTCTCTGACATACTGGGAGCCAATGTACGGATTTAAGAATTGGTGTAATGTGCTCACATTTTTTGGTCTTTGTTAGAACTCTAGCAGCAGCGTTCTGAACAAGCTGGAGCTTGTGTTCAGAACACAGTTTTTTTTGGAAGACCTGCAAGGAGACCATTACAATAGTCTAGCCTACTGGTTATAAAGGCATGTACAAGTGTTTCTAAGTCTTGAGCTGACATGAGCCCTCTAAGTCGTGCTACATTTTTGAGGTGGTAGTAGGCCGCATTATATACTTTAATTTTGATCATTACACACAATTGTAATCTAATTCCCTTTCTCCGCAAGTAACTCTTCTAGACCTTGGGCTGAATGGAAAACAGTCTGACTATAAATACCTTCTAGGCCTTCTAGCGTTGTGAAAAATGTGTTGCTGTGACGTGAAGGTGTGTGGGGAAGAGGTCTATAGGACCAGTAGGCACCATGTGCTGCTTGTGGCCACAATACCAAAGATACCCAGCACAGTTTCTGGAGATTCTGGAGGTTCATAGTGTCAGTGAAGTAAAGTTTTGAGAAACAGCATATGTGGAGGGAGTTCAGTAGTGAATTTTGAAATGGAGATTTTAGCAAAACAGCGATGCAAAGCATTCAATCAACGAAGGGACCCCTTGTGTAAATGTGATTAGTGTTTTTGATGGAGAACCACTGGCCTTTTGAATTTACAGTAAGAAAAACTCCGCTGTTTAACATCAAAGAGAACAACAAAATGCATAGAGTTATCTATGGAGACAGGGGAGGCCCAAGACGATTTGAATCCATGAGTAATATGCAGCATGGGGGGTTTAAGGTTTTATGAATGAGTGGGGTTTGTCCCCCTCCCGTCCTTTCCTTGTTCTTTTTCTCCTTGCAACAACACGCTCTGCCATTCACGCTTTGCTGTCTTTTAGAATGTGCCCCGCCATCCGTCTCAATCGCCATCCAGCCCATTCTTACCTACCTCCCCCCTATTTTTTCCTCACGATGCATTTAAATGGGGTATTTAGAGATTCTTTTCATCTCCTCACACATACTCTAAAGGTAACAACAAAAACCCTAGATGAGCCTTTGAAAAAGGGAAAATACCCCTTCAAGTGCTTCAAAACTAGACCCCAGTAGATGCATAATAAAAAAACTAGATATTGGGAGATATATTTAAACTTTTCCTTGGCCCATTTCCATTATTTGTACTTGCTGTACCAACTCTCTTCAAACAGTCACCAGATGTTTTTTTACAATGCTGCACATGTTGTTACCACTGAAACGACAGCGACCGAAATGTGCCATCTGCTAATTAAATGACTGAATGGGAAATGGTAACATTCATCTGATGTGCCTGCAGTTTGTTTTTTTTACAAAGAATTCTATTCAAATCTATCAGATTAGGATGGATGACAGATTTGACATGACGGTGAGCATATATTTCCAAAAATTTGATTAAAAAGTGTTAAACAGAAGTGTTGACAGATTGAAACTATTCCATCAATAATTGAGAGAGCCTGTTTTGATGGAACACTGCAGGTGGATTTAAGAATGCTATTTTGTTTCTAACCATGGATTAATCAGTTAAACAAGGTTAAATATAAACGAGAAGACTCTTTTGCTGTTTTAAACTGTTCCTTGTGTGCGTAGGTGTGCGCTGTTGTATGAGATACTCCTTTTCACACCTGATTCTGTATTATGCCACACATTTTGAATCGCAAAATCTTACCTTTTATGATGCTAAAAACACTACTAAGAAACTTGAAAGCTCTGTAATTATAATTTTTGTTTTTTTAAATGAAGACAATATATGTCAGTACGATATAAGTTGTTGGTATAACGCAACAATTTACTGTTTGCTCTTGCATTTCCCTAGAAAAAGGAAACTAGTCAGCACTTTTTAGAATTTGATTTGCATACAGGTCGAATAGATCAACACCATCACCTGCTCTTGGACCTGAGAAACACATCCAAGGCACTGGAGCCCCTCAGGCCTGCGGGCTCAGACCACGGTTGTGTTACGTGTTCATGCACACGGGTGTGGCTACGCACACGTACAACACCATAACACCGTATGCGTCTTTTGTTGCTAAAAGAATTCTTCATTTTATAGATATGGGTATGGGTAATAACAAACTGAAACAATTGAGACATAAATATTAATGTAAAATACTTTGAATGCCATCTTATTTGTTTGTCTGATCACAAATAAGACAAATTAGTGGATGTTGCATAAGGATTTACTTTGCTTTTCAGCACCACGGACAGAGCAACTCGCTGCAGCAAGATGAAAACACATCGCAGTGTGGCATTGGGTTGAATGTGTGTGTCTGCCTGCTTGTGGACATCTTACCTAGCCGGGGGTCATACTGCCTCATCTGAACTTCTTCCACATAGTCTGCTGGAAACCAGCCTGTCCTCCCTTTGACCGTGCCTTCCCAGAAGCCACCTTCCCCTATACTCAGAACTGAAAAGAGAAGACACAGAAGAGTCTGTCAAATATTGTCATTAATCATGTCCAGTTGTTATCATTGTATCATTGTGCAGCCTGTAGAGCCTGATAAAACAAGACATTAAAAAAATACACAAGCCAGAGAAATGTGGAAAGGTATGTGACAACTTTTTTTCTCTTTCATGCCAATAAATTATTTTTAAATTACAAAATAAAGAGGAAAAAAAGGACAAGATGCAGCAAATGAAGCAGTGGCGAGGAAAGACAAAAGTGAGACAAATAAAGAAATAAAATGAGGAACAAGCAATGTTGAAGGAAAGCAAGAAGGCGGGGAAGAAAATGAATGAGATTATTTCCGCTCTGGTAATTAGAGGTGAATATATAGTTGATATTGATCTTCCCTGCAGGATTGAGCCAGGAGGCTCATTTCTACAACACTCATCCATTATCCGAGGAAGCTGACCGACACACACACACACACACACACACACATACTCCTCAGAGATCACTAGCTGGAACTGAAGTTTTTCCTGAGCGTGTCCTTCTCCTAAACTGGTTGCTAGGTTACGGCAGTATGATGCAGCAGACAACCTGCTAAATGATATAGTCTACTTCCTCCAAACAATATATTCTTCTCTGGCATGGCGACATGTCACGGTGATGCAAACTGGGGCACAATGACAAAGAGGAATTGAGGAATTGACGTCACATCTTACGTCCCCATTACAATTCTACATGCAGATCAAAGACACATATTTAGTACCAGGCCAGAAAAGGTGACTATACCTTACGGTGTTAAAATCAATGCATGCTCTCTTCAGATTGTATGTGTGTGCTGGCTCATTGTGTCCTTCATTTTAATTCCGTAATGCAGATGTACACAAAGCTAACCCCTTCATAGCTCGTCTCCGCCTGCCTAAACATCCATTTGCTAAGAGAGAAGTGCAAGAGCAGAAAGAAATAATGTTTGACTTTCTGCTGAAACATGACACTGAGCCCCCAGAGGATACGAGGACTGATCCCCCACTCTGATCACTGCTTAACACAACTTCACCCTGACTGTCTCCAGAGAACAGCCTCCATCTGTCTCTTTAATTCCATGTTCAAACCCTTTACACCCTCTGTCTGGCTCTCTAGTCTATTCCACTTTCTCTGCATCACTGTGCTTCCAGGGGATTTCTCGGAAATAGTCGACCACTGAGTATCTAAAAATGCAACCAGAAGTCACAGATCCAAAACATCCATGTGCAACGTCAAAACCATAGGCTGCTCTTCCACACATTCAGTACATTTTACATTCATATAAAGTACCCTTCAATCACCTTTAAACACATCACCAACACTCTAAATGCAGAAATGAAGCAGATTAACTGATCCTTAGTAAAGAGAGGAACACATGACACACAATATTTAATACAATACACATGATTGATAATGCTCTCAGCATTCAATTGTGCAGAGTCTGCAGTAACACACAGAGAAACAAACACTGTAAACCAAATTTCACTTCAACAGCCAGGATTATATTATTACATTAAAGGGCTGTTAGTGGCTTTGAGGCGAGTCATTCATTTTCTTCGTCATTCTCATCTTTTCTTTGTTTCTCTTTTTCCAAGCAACAAACTCACGGATTTACACATGAATGTACTCATACGCGTGTAATGAACTCATACAAGTGACAGCTGGTAAAGGAAGCAGCAGTCGAAACACAAATTAAATGCATTTCTCACAGGTTACAGTGGATGCATCAAACTCCCGTATTAGCCTGCAGAAACAGACTAAAAAAAGATGCAGCTGTGCTGATAGAGGCTGATGGCTTTCTGCCACTGATGTACTCAAACTGATTCAGACAGGGATGCCACGGAATAATTGCCAAAGCCAAAATACAACTTGATTTCCATAAAATCATACGATGGGCTCTCTGCCCGTTGGACTCGCTATAAGAAACACAGGGAACCTGTGCGTCTTTGACATCATAATTCACATATCAAATAGAAATATTGTGATGTAGCAATATTAAAGGGTGAAAATAAGATGCTGTAGTGATAATTGATCCAATTGTGCTACTGGTTAATTTCTAACTGATGGGTGAAAGTAGATGTGTCACTTAAGGGTACGGTAGTGGAGTGCTGCCTCTTACATCGGTCTCTCTAACTGTTGAATATCATTAGTGTTCCTTTTAACTGCTCTACAAAAAATATAGTGTAATGCAATGATAGGCATTAAGTATTATATTTTCTTTCAAAGAAAGGCTTTTCTGAATAAAAAGTAAGTATCTCAGCGTTCCCTTCTGTGTGTGTGTCTGTGTGCCTGTTTCACATGAAGTGTGTGCAGGTGAGAGTGGAAAACATTCCAATAACCTGAGTGGAGATGTTATTAGATTTGGATCCCTCCACTCTTTATTACACTGCAGTTCAATTCAGTATAATAGGTAAAGGGAGCAGAGATGCATCTGTATGAAACAAGGGGGGCACTACCAGAGACACGCTGGCATGCGCCCGCACACGTACTCTGCAAGGAAGCGAAAGGGGGATGACTGTACAGTAGCGCAAGGGACGGTCACTGTTATCTGTAATATATGAGTGAGAGAATGCACGCTAATGCTCTGGGGGGGGGGAGGAAGGGGGGGGGGAACGGACAACATATGGAATCATAGAGATTTAATTTACATAGTCAACAAGTTATACGATACAAGAAAAGATCTCATTTTCATATCAAAAGGAGGTTGACTTGAAATTTGAGAAGTTGAGTTGGCTAACAATTAAAAGGGTGATGAGTGACGGGGCGAGTAGACCCCCGACCCCAGATTGCTGTGGTTTCCTGCATGTTGATCCTCATTGGATGTATTTTACTTAGAAGAGGGGAAGGAAGTGGACTGGTCTTCGCCTCATCATTATTGAACTGATAGAGAGTCATAGGGGGATGGAGAGAGAGAGAGAGAGAGAGAGAGGACTGAGAATGAAAGAGAGAGAAAGACAGAAGTTGCAAGAGACTGAGAAAAGATAATGGTTTAAATTTTAAGAAAAAAATAACAAAAGAATAGAAACAATGACAATTATTTTTTGTGAATGACAGCAAAGTCAAAGGAAGACGGCTCGAGTCGAAGAAAAAAAAAACGAGGAGGTGGGAGTGTTGTAAATTACAGTGGGAGGAGGAGACGGAAAAGAGGAGGGAGGAAATCTCTAAGGATGACTCAGAGGGATCCCTCCTCTCCTCTCTTCTCTTCCCCTCTCTCCCGCCTCGGCTTGAGGGCGACACAACGCTCCTCTTCTTTCCTTCTCACTTGCTTTTTATTCCATATTTCATTATTTCTCTCCTACTTCATCAACCCTCGAGAGGAAACAAAATAGAACAGAGTTGCTTACGATCATCCCATGTCTTAACTTATTTCACATGTCACTCTGATGTCACAGAAATAGAAACAACCGTGTTGCATGAATCGTATTACCTTGTACACTGACCAGCAAGAACTCATCAGAGTATTTCAGTGATTGATTTGCTGTAGACCCAAAACCTGTTTCAGCACAGCATACAAAATGTATATATTGTGTATGTGCTCACAGACAGAACACGGGCAGAGAAAGACACATTTCTGTGTGTGTGCCTCGGATATTAGGACAGCTGGCTGCTGAATGCTTGAAGGATACTGTGTATTTAACTTCTGGGGGGGCAATTACTTAAACTGTGTGGCACAAACGTAAACACACACAAAGGCAAGCACACAGGCAGACATGCACTAATACATTTACAGACATGAATGCCTCACATACCCACTTTATGATGAAAACATCAATAGAGAGATGCTTATACACAAAAATACCCACACATACAAACACAGTATACCGAGAGGAATTCTAATTACCGGTTATTCAACCAAAGCTCACAGCGGGAAGCTAATATATTTAGTCTAAATACAACAATTGGCACACAGGCTGTTGTCCAATCTAATTTGCAAGTAGCAGATAAAAAGATAACATGGTTTCTTAGAACAACATTTTCTTTAACTCACTGAAAAGACAATTTCATTTCATTATTTTAATTTAAATGTATCTTTATCTTTAAAATTACATGTCAGAGCTGTTATGCACTCAGCACCTGTTGCTTGGTAACAGACAAATGAATATTAATTTTTGTCATAACATTAGCAAGCTTTTGTGGACAAATCAAATATCTGTATTATCGACTGGCTCTGCTCGAAACACACATGCACATCAACGTACATTGATGTGCATTGATGTGCACCTATTGTTGAGTTAATTAAGTACACGTGAAGAACATATCTGCAGACTTTTGTTCCAAATAAAGCTTTGCACTTCTGAGACACATTATCAGCATGCCTGCGTTATAGAACGAGCTAGAAGGTGGCAGAGATCATTAGAGCAGCAGAAACAGCTGATTTTTGAGCCTTTGTGATGCCAGACTTGGAACAATACATGAAAAGCTAGCACATGCGTGTATGTTTGCGTCATACAGCTGGTCCAGTAATCCTCCACTGCTCATAGCGCTGTTAATATTCTGCACACACCAGGTGCAGCTAAACCCCATTAATCATGTTGGTGAATGTCTAATTTCAACGTTACTTGCGCTGGTTTCATTTTCATGGCTGTCCGCAAGATTTATAATGGGGATTGTAGGTGTATGTGGTCGGTGTGTGTGTGTGCGCGTGAGATGTAATACAATACAAAAGCATGCTCTTAAATGTGTCACCTTTTTAAGGAGAAGTACACCCTGAAGTTAATGCCCCCTGTGGGGGAAACAGCATGTTGAGACACACATCTGTTGCTCTGACTATGTATTTGTGTTCCCGTGTGTTATGCTTAAGCGAGTGTTTGTGTGTATATTTTTTACACCATTGCAGAAAGCTTGACTAGTTTACAGTGGCATGGCTCCCTAGTTAGTTACCATGGTGATAGTAAGTGGCCTTTCAGGAGATGTTTGTCTGTGTTATGGGGGGGTTATATGAGGCTAATTATCTAACAGTAACTGAATTATCGACATAATTTAAGGCAGACGCAGAATCTTAGAGTTTTAGGGTAAAAAGAATTACGACGACATTTATTTCAGGTGCTTACGTTTCATACGTTTTTGATTTGCTCGTCACCTAATTCGGGAGGAGGACACAGTGGAAGATAAATAAATGTATTCTTTAATCATCCGCTCGCTCTTTCACTTGCCTTGCCGCCTCTTCCCCATTAGAAATGGGCCCTATTACTGTTAGCAACTCATCTATTTATGAATTCAGATTGGATAAAATGCATTATGTATCAAACCAAGGGTCATCCATCCCCAGAGGAAGTGGCTCGCCTCTCTGTGCAAAAGGAGGACTGTTCGTGCTCGGCTAGAATTACATGCTGTGGACATCATTTGGATACCGTAAAAAAAAAAACTTTACATATGGAGCCCGAACTGTGAAGATGTCCAACAATCGGTTGACATCAGGGAAATATTTCTACACAAGCGAAGTGAATGCAACACAGCGAATGGTCGTGAAGGTGAGCGTTGCGTGTCGCAGCCAGATGGTTTACTTGGCTGGGCCATGCGGCTGGCAGCCATGCGACTGTGAGCTTGTTTCCTGCATGGCCAACATGAAAGAACAGCAAAACACTGTGTCTTCGCATTAGTGACAGCGTTATGGATTCAGCTGCACAGACAGAAAAGACAGTGACAGCAGATCAATTCAGCAGACGGAGGCGTACTAGCTGCTGTTGAGTCATCACATTTCCGATAACATTTGTGTTTCAGACATTGCCGTATCATTTGGCAAAAACATGAGCGGGAATTTCTGAGTCCGAATTGTTCATCACCTGTATTAGTTACTCCTGGGTAAATGGACTTGTTTTTCCCAATACTATAAAGACGGGACGTCAAAGCACACAGGGGCACGGCTATTAGAACACGTCTTCGGGTAAGAGAAGCTGGGAGACTAAACACAGTTGATGCAGGAAGGGCTCGGGATGCTTCAGTACGTGTGCAGGCAGGAGAAGCGCTCCTGTGAGTGGGGAGGGGGGGTTGGGGATACAGTGTGAGAAGAATTTTATGGAGTTTACCTTCTACGTCATTACTGTCATAGTCTTGAGTGAAGCATGGATGGAGAGACAAAAGCGCACACACACAAAAACGTGAAAGCAAAGCCACTGCATCTCTGTGTAAAGCGGAAGAAAGCACATTTACAAATGGATGAAATGACAACTCCCATTTCCAAGCTCACAGCACTGAAATGACTTCCACGCGGAATGATTACGACGCCGCTTTGCAGCCAAAACAACATTGGGAAGAAATGGTGCGGCTCGCATCTCTTCGACGTGAGCGAGCAGAGCAATGTCTCTTTTTATTCTGCAACTAACCCGGCACTGAAAGTCACGGGAGCCAAACGTACCCACGGACTCTACAGGAGACCCTAAAAATAACTAGTGGGAATGAAATACAGAATATCAACAGCTGCGGAGTCCGGAAGTAGAAGTTTCAGCGATTTAAGGTGTTGAACACGGGCAGGACAACCTACCTTTGACCCTCTCGCCGCGGTTCAGTTGGATCTCTCCCTCCCCTTGTGGAGTGTAGGGTTTGACCACAATGAAGGTACGCCCGGGGACGGCGCTGTAGAGTTTCCGTTTGGGCCCGCGGGGGCCCGTCAGCGCCGGAGGCGTGTGGTGAGGGGGGCTCGGGTCTCTCTGCACTGAGCCGGGGCTGAAAACAAACACATACGTTACTCTCGTGATTCCGGGCAGCTGGGAACCGAAGTCCGTGGTCACTGACATGGTGGTCCGTGGGACGGCAACCGGGTGACGACGCCCCCTGGTTGCTATGCTGCCCGGGGGGGGATTCATTGACACGTCCGAGTGCCTCACGGGCAACAGTTAACAATCAGGGTTCGACGGGAAGAGGAGAGTCCACTCCTTCCAAACACAGTGGGTCAGTCAGATCCGTCAGGAAGCCCCGATCAGTCAATCACATCCCGAGTTGGGAGCGAGGGAAGAGAGACTCCCTGTGTGTCCTCTCCCCCCCCTCAACCCCGGGTCCAGCTGCTGCAAGCTGGGTTGCAGGGCCTGCCTTGTCCTTGGGTCCGGGTACTCCTGTGGGGGAGAGAGAGAGAGAGAGAGAGGCAGGGTCTGCTCCCCGACTCCCACTCCTTCTCTTGGGAGTACCGCCGCGTCTGCCTCTCCTCTCCTCTCCTCCCCTCTCCTCCTCCCCCCTCACACGCTCGCTCCCTCACACACACTCGGACAGCGCTGCTGCTGCTCTCCGCGGCTCCTCCACCCTTTGACGGCTGGCTCGCGCACCACCAGCCCTCGATGTGCATCCCAGCCGCGGTGCGCACGGGCACACGCACGGACAGCCCCCTCCACTCCTGCTAACATTGCACCTCCTCTAGGGTGACATACGCCGCAAGCAGCATGATGCTAACACTCTCTCTCACACACTCAAGGACACACTAGTCCCAAAGCACGATTGATCTCCTGCTGCCTGTCTGGCTGCAAGCGTACGTGCGCCATGAGGCAGGCTGGGGGAGCACGTGCGTGTGCGTGTGCGGTGGGTGGGGGGGCAAAAAGCTCCAGCCCAGTTGTTTTACTTGTCGCTCCTCCCCGTTTCCCTTTGCCTGGAAATCCCCGACTAGTTTCTATCAGGCTCTCACTCCAGTATCGCTCCCCCCCTCCTCCTCCTCCACCCTCTCTCCTCATTCTAATAGTCTTTCATTCATCACCTCACGATGTGTGTTGCATTCAGCATCATTCCGCTGCACGTGCTGTCAAGGATTTTGCTGAAGAAAGCAAATTTGAATGTACATTCAAAAACCCTTTTCATACATACTGATCATTCATATTTAATAATGTTGTTAATCTGATACAGCCTTAAGCACTCTTTGACCTTCTTGCCACATTTGTTTATCTTCCGCTTTCGCCATAGCAAGCCTTTTTTTGTTTGTCTCCCTCTTTGCCCAACTGTTTTTTGGCTATTCCTATCTCATGCACACATCTCTATGATCTCATTTTACACATCCCAGTAGTCTGACCAAAAGAAGGATGCACTACAGCTTCTGAATGAGAAAGCTGTAATTCATCTCGTATGTATCAGTGACCTTAATCCATCTATTTTATTCTTCGGGCAAATAAAGGGATATTGAATCAAATAAGTGTTAAAATGCTTTTTCATAACGGAAAGTGCTCATTTATCTGTTTTCGTAAATGTATATAATGCACATCTTGTATATTACATGCCTTTCACCTTTCCAACACCCTTTTTGGGATTTTATCAAATTTGAGATTATTATTATTCTAAATAAGCGCCACAGTGTTCCTTACTAAGCTTTTTCATGTGACCAAACTAAAGTCTCAAGACTTGTCCTCAGCAACAGTCAATTTGAATACACTTTTTTTTACTTAAAAAAGACTTTTCACAAAGTGTGAGGAGGGAATAAGGTGAAATAGGGCCTTTCTCTAAGCCATCCAGCGCTGGAATACAGCTTAAGGAGATTCATACATGTTGGGGGAAAATTGTTGAGCCTGCGTTGGGTGAGGCTCTCAGGAATGTGACCTTTGATGTGAGCCGGTGACTTGAGGCAGTCAAGGATGAGATAAGACACAGATGGAACCGTACGTGCCCTGACTGACCTTTTAGATGTTGTTGTTTGACCGGTGTTAGGGATTTAAGCCAGAAGTGCACCCCTAGTCAGGAAATTATAGTATGTGTAATAATGTTAAGTGTTAGAATTATAGTTTGTGTGATGTTAGATAATAGTTATTACATTAACATATTAGATGAAGTGAATGCAATTTCAATCAAACACAATTCATAGTCATTTAAATCATATAAACACTGTACACATTAACATTCTGTCACAATGTGATGTTAAAACCTGGGGACGGATGCTAATTGCCGTTCTTTATGGATTTCATCCAATTTTATCCCCAAAGAGGGTTTTTGGGAGTTTTTTCTCCTGTCAGGTAGTAAATGAACATCTTAATGTAAGGCAGCCGACTGAGGAAAATGTCTTGAGAATTGGACAACATGAACTGTTTTAGATCTTATGATGAAGTGTGATGAACGGTGATCATTAATGATGTGTTGTAATTAAAGTGTACTAGTTAAAAGATGAAGACAAACTATGTATACTTTGTTATATTCACTCATTGAGGCATAAAGCTAAACATATCTACATTGAATGCATTGGAATGTGAGGGACAGATGGACACAGAGGTTCAGGTTACAGTTGCAGCTTCACACCTCGACGTGAAGGGGACAGTCCTGGAGGTGACACTTTGAAGAAGAAGCCAATGACATTCAAATGCACCAAGGAAGACACACCTCAAGAGTTTTCAAAGGACCAAAGCGGGGAAAAGACTGTTAGAATTTTCCTGCAGCCGCTTTGATAAGTCGCTTTAGACTTGCTCTGAGAATTCTCTATTTTGCGAAATATTTTACTATTCGTTTTGTATTTCACTTTGTAATTGTATTCCTTATAACGTTGTTTAGTTATTAAATACTTTTCAAAATTTCGATTCGGCGTATTTGGTACGTTCTGGTACACACTTTGAGCGTTAGAAAATCCAGTCGGCGAACTGGTCTGATGAGACGTAAAGACCAGCAGGATAAATTTATACAAATAGACCCGTATGGGATTGGCTATGGGGTGCGCATGAGGTGTAATGACACACGCATGTTGTCCTGTAGGCTTCTCACAATAATTACGGGTCTGTACGTGAATTGGACAAGCCTGAGGACCTGCTCCACACGTACATTTCGGTCAAAGAGAAGTCTGAAGTCTAAGAGGCCCGAAGCCTTGGAAAGGAAGCTCAAAGCTTTGGAGGCCTGAAGTCTGGAGGATAAGAAGAGGTTAACGGCCCGCAGTCTTGCCTTGAGTTTATGCCAGTAGTCTTGTTTTGAGGCGAGTAGTCTTATTTCATAAGAGAGGCCAGTAGTCTTGCTTATCCCTCCGTTGTACATATCATGTGTGAGAGGGTGTTTCCGTGACGTGTGACGACACCCGCGTAGCTCCCAGGAAGTGCTTCACAATTAGGTATTGTGGGATTTTAATAGATTGGGGGGGGGGGGGGGGGGGGGCTTGCTCTACAGGATTGGGTTACGGGGAAAATCCAGTGGTGTCTGGATTGGTTTCTGCTTAACATTTTCCACTCTCTAGAAATCCTATTAAATTAGGTAGATAGGATATTTAATAGAGGGTGGGTGGCAGATAAGTGCTTTGGTATAAATGATAGTGTATATATATTTGCATGCTTGTGTGAGTGTTTGAGCAACGTGGTGCATGCGCTTGATTGATGAATAGAGGTTCCGGATTATGAATAGCTGTGTGCATGTGATTGCTTAACATTTTATATGTGTATATATAGAATCCAAACTGGAGACTGATCATCTCCGGCGTCAGGTTATAAAACCGTAGCATATTAAGGTATTGGTAAACAGTCTAACCTAAATCGTATGAGGCTGCATTGCTAGCAGCTAACGGGTGTCTCATTGGTAATTCCACTGGGGAAATAGCGGGGCTTGCGGGGTGCTGATAGCTTGATCACATCGTGGGTTAACAGTTAGCTTGATCCCATTGTTCTCTGCCACGCCCTTTTACGATCCATGTGCTGAGGTGTGAGGTACTTCCTCTTTGGTAGTTCTGTGTTCGATCTTCAGCTATCGGCTGAACAGCGCCTCATGTGGTTGGAGTAAGTGCACATCGTGAGGGGGAAGCCCCTGAGTGTGCCCTCTGGTGGATGTAAAGGGAATTACAAGAGGGGGGAGTTCAATTTCTTCACTTGCCGTGTTCGGATGTTGACATTGATGCACACTTGCCTTTACTTACTAGGATAGTGTAAAGATTGATAAGACAACTTGACTGATATCTGAATTGGTGTTGACGTGTATTTTAAACATTAAAGTGCTGTAGTGTTACGTTGAATTTGGTTTGTACTATAGTTCTGCATTTGATTTTGGATTGGAATTGGAGGTTGACTTAATTTTGATGTGGTGCTTTTGAGAAGCTGTTATGAATTGTTTGATTTCGATCTCCAATGTTTAGCTGAAACCAGGTTGACCGTCATTGCATTGTCTCTGGGTTGGGGGTGGATCATTGTTTATATTGCAGTATAATCTCTGGCGGCATTCATGGGGGAGTGCTTCTGCTCTACTTCCTGATTAATATTGCCGGCAGTTTGACTGTATCATCATAACTTTGATTAATAATTTGGATCGATTAATTTTTTAGCCATCAAGATTAATTTGATTAAAGTTTAATTTTTAGACTTTTGAATTAAGATTGATTTGATTTGAAATACAGTTAATTTTTTCTCTTTTTCCTCTGTTCAATTGTAATTATAGTCTTTGGCATTGATCATTGATTATACTAATTTTTACAGTTCCGTGATTGATTTGATTTTGTGGTTAGAGGTACTGTTAAGTTGATTTAACTTAGTGGTCTAAGATAGTTTTAGTAAATTACACTGTAGTTATTGGACTGATTCGATGCTGTAAATTGCCCTCCTTTCTTTTTAGATTTGGTTGTTTGTTTTACTGGGTCGGTTCCGGTTGACAGTTCGATTTGACATTTCCTCGGACAGCTGTTAGGAATGACTTGGTTTGAGCTTTTTGCAGTTAGTGAGTAACAGCTAGGACAGAAGGGACAGCTTAGCGGTTGTTTAGAGTATTCCAGGTTGCATGATGGCTGCGCTTACGACTCAGGGACTGCTTGGCAGGGCCATAGAGGAGGAAGCAGGTAGCTGTGAACATGGCCGTAAAACACCAGGTGAATACCAGGAGGCCACAGAAGAGCTGTATATTACTTCAGGACTCCTGTCTATCAAAATACACGTGCAGAGAACCCATCCAAACAACGACAAAGATGCTGATGGAGGACGTCATCACAATAGGCATTGTATCCTGGTGAAGAAGGCTCCAAACCACTATGCAGACTATATTCTTCCTATAAGAAATGAGCCACCTGCAGCCTCCCCTGTCCCACAGTGCCCACTACTGAGAAAAGCCAACGGTCAGAGCGAGTTTGTGCCCTGGAGTCATCGGGACATGGAAGCGCTGGAGAAGGGACTGCCGCCATTGGGAGAAGGAGCTAACCCATGGATCCTGCTCTTTGAAAAACACACAACGGCTGATAAATTGGCACTTGGAGATATACAGGCTTTAATAGTCCGTCTAGAGGGAACAGTCAATCTAAGAGCCTTGGGAGTAAGAACAGGAACAAACAACGACGACAATGAGGATCCATTTGACGCCGTTAGAGGAGTCTTCTAGAAAGCAATGCGAAGCGTCTGGCCCACAAAAACAAGCATAACTGTCCTGGCTGCACTAGAGATGAAGCCAGCAGAAGAGATGTTCCAGTACTTGAGGAGAGCAGAGACAGAATGGCATTTGGCCACAGGAGAAAGACACGACAATAACAAATCTACTGCAGTAATCTGGCGACACACTG
Source organism: Gasterosteus aculeatus (assembly GCF_964276395.1). NCBI lineage: Eukaryota > Metazoa > Chordata > Actinopteri > Perciformes > Gasterosteidae > Gasterosteus > Gasterosteus aculeatus. Next base: position 18,603,164 of record NC_135709.1, on the reverse strand, counting down.
TGCAGCAAGGCTTGCCCCAGGCTGTTCAAACAGCGTTGGAGGGAGTAGTGGGACTGGACAACATGGATGAAATCACATGGAGAGACCATCTAACCCACTTCTACAAAATACAGAGAGCTGCGGAGTCAAGGAGGCAAGAAGAACTGGGGACGATGACGCATCGACTCCTGAAGATCCAACTGGCAGCGGCTGATGCAGAAGTAAACAAAAAACAGCGAGTCAGGAAACAATTGCAGGTGACAGACGAACAACCCCAATACCCCGTTCCTCCAGAGGCCCAATATCCAGCCCCAGCAGTCAGAGGCCGTTCAATGGTTGACCAGCAACCACCACCTCAGCGCAGAGGCAGAGGACATGGAAATAATAGGGGAAGAGGAGATGAATGCTACTTGTGCAGACAGACGGGTCATTGGTTAAGAATATGTCCAACGAACATGCAGTTCAGTGCAGCTCCTCCACGGTCTTCCCCTCAAATGCAGCCCCGGCAGAACCAGAGGGTCCACCTCACCTCCACCCCCTCATGCAAACCCCAAAGCAGACGAGCCCTAAACAATTAACTGGTGACACACCGACCCCCGCTGATTTCCAACAGCTCAGATAAGCACCCTCAGCCTCCCCAGTTTACGACTCACATTCCAGGTAGAAGAAGGGAGACTAGAGATTATAGACTGTTGAGAGTGTCAGCTGAAACTAGACTTAGAGCGTAGGAAAGATTGATGTAGTAAAAAAAACAGGGAATCAGTCATTGAAAATTAAGACACAAGGTTGTGTAAGATTTAAATGAAGAATGAAAGTAATAAGAAATCTGGAGAATTGTTGTATATATTGTACATTTTTTTGATTAATGTTTGTACTTTTTCGAGTTTTCTCCTAAACTCAGAGATAGGCTGTAAATTGTTGAGTGCTGCTTATTGAGTGTATAGTGCACGATACACTTGATACAGTATCTTGATGATGGAAGCAAATGTCTGATCAAAGGAACATTTATAGCACCAGTACACGAAATATGGAAACTTGTTACAGACGGTCATCATGTAATGTTCAACAGGTAGTACACCCTTACATTTGGATATGCTAACCATGAGAGGTTGGTGATCTATCATTAATGAATGAATGGATTGGATCATACTAAGCATGAGCTGAGTTTGTGTTTGCAGGTAACAGACATGTCTCCCACCCTCCGCTTTGCTTTTGGGCTGAAGAGCAGTAAAAGTGGAGATTAACACTGAAGTGGAGTCTGGAACAGATGGATCTGATGCTAAGTTGATTTATTATCTCCTGGTACTTTTTGGGATCAAGGGACTCACACTATTCATTGTTGTTTTATGACCCTGAAGTGTTTGGAGAACCTTTTGTTTATATCACCGGGGTTTGAGGTTCACATTTTGATACATTGTTTGAAGTTTTAGTGACTGAAAATGCTCGACCACTTGCGAAAGTAGTTACAAAGGTCAGCAAATTGACTGTAATGATGGAGGCCTTCGTGAGGCCATCGGATGGTTTATTTTAATGGGGAAGAAAGCAAAGAAGAGAAAAGTTAGTTGAAATGTTATGAGAGACACACGCAGGTGTTTGAAAGTATGACTGAGGGTAAGTGGAAGTGTCAAAATGGGAAAAGAGGTTGAAGAGTTATGCAGTAATGCACAGGTTTTCAAAGGTGATGACACATCATGACAGAGCAAACAGGGTGAAGGTAAAAGGAGAAGAATTTGACTGTGAGGGTGAGGATGTGAGGTAACATTTTTGTGTAATCTTGGTATATGAGCAGATCTATTCCTGGTTGGTCAATTAGTTGATGAAGACAAGGAACAGTTATACAACATCATGAGGGTGAGATTTACAAGCAAAAACTCAAAGAGATCATTAAACGGGGACATTAAGGCAATATTGGTGTTAATTTTTCCTGAGTTGACTATGGGGGTCAATAATCAGTTATGTCGGAGATTTAAATTTTTATAAATAAATGGCTCCTCAAATCGGTTGGAAACAAGGCCGTTTGAGAAAGGCAATCTTTCAAAACAACGTGTAAATACTCTAGGAGCAGATAAAGATATGCAGAGGCATTCTTTACGTCAATGCATTACATTTTTCAATCAGCTGAGGCTCTAATCCAAAGCGACTTGCAGTAAGTGAATTTGAACAAGAGGGAACAGAACCAGAACAGCAGGAACAAAGAAGAGATTTCTCCTTCTAAGAAAGCAACATTTGTGAGTGTCATCCAGGTGCTAATTCTTCAGTTGTAGTAGGTAGGTATGTGTGTTTAGCTCTACAGGCTTTACGTTGTCCTAATATCGTTAGGTAACTCCTTCCACCATTTAGGAGTCAGGACAAATGATGACTTTGTTGGGAGTTTAGCTCCCTGTGGGAGAAACAATAGGCAGATGCTGAGATGGGAGTGAATTAGGGACGAGTCTGAGAGGCTGCATTTCAGAGGAGAGGTTGAAAGGTGATGGCGACTCGTGGTCGAGGAGGGAGCGAGCAGACCTCCCTAAAACAACAACTGATTAGAGGAGGAATCTTGGGGAAGTGTCGGAGCCATAAAATCCATCCACAGGTTGTATGTCATCTCAGAGTCACCCAACAGGTTTAAGAATCACACACGGTTTGAATGGAAGCAATTATTTCACTATGATGAAATTTACTAACACATTTTTCCTCGAATACATGTGCATGGCAATTGTTAACTCTGTTTTGCTTTTCAGTTAGGAGCAGGCGACTCCAATGCGATAAAGTCCAGATCGGCAACGACACCCAGTAGAAACGGCGTTGTGGGGGTTTTACGACGTTGTTGGATAAGCCAGGAGGTGGCCTGGGGGTGATTAGCATCACCAACGGCTATGTGAAGAGTTGCTTTTACACCTACCTCAACATGAGGGACTGGGGGAGAACAGAATACAACTAGAGTATCTGCCGATTTGGGAACATTATTACATGCAGTGAAAAACACAATCATAAGATTCTAAACAACAGAGTTGTGTAGATGACATAGATTTAAGGTGTTAAGAAGAACAATCAGTCTTTCTATCAATGAAACAACTCACAAATTGATTAGAATGTTTTTTGGAAAACACTAGATGTTAGAGGTTAGCTACTCAAGTGGCATTTTTGGGATAACAGCAGACGATGGCCAACGCAGGAAGATCCAACCTGATTTTTCTTCCTGGAACGAATGTGTAATGACATTGCTCTTCTCATACACAGGCACAAGGACTGATGAGACACACAGATGATACAATTACTCCACATTAAAAGAAATAGCTAAAACCGGGGAATAAGTGGGTAAAATGTTGAGTTCCAGTTATGTTTAAATATGCACATACTAGATAGTAGAACTTGTTTGCTTGAAGAGTTTGGTAAACCAGAAGGAAGAGCAACGGGAATTGGGAGAGCACACACACACACTCACACGCACATCTAGACACACCTACACACACACACACACACACACACACACACACACACACACACACACACACACACACACACACACACATAGCTGCACCGCTTGTGCTTCTCTATTCAACAGCCGATTGTGGAATCTTGTCCTAATGGGACCTCCGGTTTGCAGAGCAGTCTGCTCACAGGAACTGAGGTGATCCGAGGTCCAAGGAGGGAGCTTGAAGCTTAATCACACGTCTAGGATGACAGCTACGTGTCATCTGACCAACCCGCTGACAGGAACAGATCTTCCAGCAGAGGAATATCAAGGAGGAGAAGTATAGACACATACAACGAAGAAATCCACAAATTATATGTCCTGTAGTGTTTTTCCTTTAGTTTCAGATACCTTGTCCCTATATTATGTGTTGATACGTGTTGAACTTTAAGCGACTGAGACCAAATTCACTAAGAGATTCAGGGGAACATCTTCAGGAGGTTTTCCAACAGCAGCCATGAGGGTAAAAGATTGAATAAGGAATTATTTGTGTTGAGAACTACACTGATTCCTCCGAGGAAACTCACGGTTTACCTATGACACTGATGCGGTTAACAGTAGACACAGTTACTGGTAGTGAAGATCACATCACCAGGAATAAACACAACTAGAGAAAGCCTTAAGAAGAAAGACAGATCTACATTAGTCTGAAGGTCACATGAATAAGTGAAAAGGATGCTAAGAAGGTGCCAATGAGGGTGCCAGATGATAGTGAATTCCAGAATTAGATCACAGTTGAATTTGTGCACAATAATAAAATGTTGATTGGATGAAACTGCATTTAATGACGACAGGTGCTACAAATGAAGACCTGCATGAGTCATTGGATGAAATGAGACTCATGGCCTAGAATAATAAAGTGGCTTTAGACATGATGTTAGCTGGAAACGGTAACTTCTGCAAAATGTTTGGATTTGTTTGTTGTGCATTCATCTCCAACAACACAGCTCCTGGTGGCTTGGTGACCAGAGCACAAGCCCCACTGACAGCTTGAACCAGTATCTGGCAGACAACTAAGGCGACGACAATCCTCTCACCAACGGGTTTGTCAGTACTTTAGCACAACGGAAAAGTGCATTCCTGTCTGCGTTAACCCTTCTTGTGTTACAGTCATGATCTAGTCCACTACGGATGAAGCTGCATCGCCTGCATCCTTGGATTCCTGCAGGGATTGGTCGATACTGCGCTTAGTGAGACTAGTATACAGGGAAATCGGTAGCGAGTAGATGATGAGGGACAATCACTGTTGACGGATGTGACTGTATGATAATTTTTCTGTCTTTGAGAGATGCTCACAGTGAACTCTGAGCAAGGAGGGATTTGTTAGGGATTTAAGCCAGAAGTGCACCCCTAGTGGTGGAAATTATAATACGTGTAATAATGTTTAGTGTTAGAATTATAGTTTGTGTGTTATTAGATATTAGTTATTACATTAACATATTAGATGAATTGAATTCAATTTTCAATCAAACACAATTCATAGTCATTTAAATCATATAAACACTGTACACATTAACATTATGTCACAATGTGATGTTAAAACCTGGGGACGGATGCTAATTGCCGTCCTTTATGGATTTCTCCCAATTTTATCCCCTAAAGAGGGTTTTTTGGGAGTTTTTTCTCCTGTCAGGTAGTAAATGAACAACTTAATGCAAGGCAGCCGACTGAGGCAAATGTCTTGAGAATTGCACCACATGAACTGTTTTAGATCTTATGATGAAGTGTGATGAACGGTGATCATTAATGATGTGTTGTAATTAAGGTGTACTAGTTATAAGATGAAGACTTAAACAATGTATACTTTGTTATATTCACTCATTGAGGCATAAAGCTAAACATATCTACATTGAATGCATTGGAATGTGAGGGACAGATGGTACAGAGAGGTTTCAGGTTACAGCTGCAGCTTCACACCTCGACGTGAAGGGGACAGTCCAGGAGGAGACACTATGAAGAAGAAGCCAATGACATTCAAATGCACCAAGAAGACAAACCTCGAGAGTTTTCAAAGGACCAAAGCGGGGAAAAGACTGTTAGAATTTTCCTGAAGCCGCTTTGATAAGTCACTTTAGACTTGCTCAGAGAATTCTCTATTTCGCGAAATATTTTACTGTTCGTTTTATATTTCACTTTGTAATTGTATTCCTTATAACGTTATTTAGTTATTAAATACTTTTTGATTTTTTTGAATTCATGCAAGCTGACTCTTTTGATCCTTCGTTTCCGGCCGGGACGAGAACAAAGGAGTGAGGCCTCCCTCGAGAGCTTTCCGATCCCTAACACCGGGTCCCTTAAGGGAGGGTCACGGGGTCACCCCTACATCATCTGGTACTTTTCCAACACTCCTCTTGAAGGGTGGACTCTCCTGTGCTGAGGCAGCACAAACCTCCCTGAAGTGTATATAAGCTCCTGTTCTTCTCTTCAACTTGGTCAGATCTTCCTGCTCCTTTTGGGGGAAGGAACATCTGTCCCTTTTCAGCTGAATTGTAGTCATTTGACTTCTGTCTGTGCTTACGACTTGTGCTGATGATTTCTGTATTCTTTATCATTTTCCTATATTCTAGTTACTAATAAATACTTAATCACAAAGCAAGTTTGAGATACTTTTGGTTTCTCACATGGGCTAAATCCACAAATTTCCACCACAAACTAGGCGATGAGGATGGGATGGGCGCGTGATCTGGACTCTGACGGACGGACAGGAGGCCATATAGTATAGGTGATTCCTCCCTGAGGGTGAGAAGCTGCCGTCCCGAGACCTGGATTGCCGATCCATCCAGTTCAAGAAAAAGAAACGACGAACGCGCGGTGAGAGATCAAAATTATTTTAAGGCAGACAGAGTCATGACAAAAGGGTTTTAGGCCTCACAACGAGTGTGTTGTAGACAGACGTGTCCGGGTCACCTGTGGTATTCGTCACAAAGTTGCAACATCCTATGTCTGAAGTTCACAGGCGCGACTTTGGATCAGTGCAGTAGACTGAGTGACCAGAGAAAGCAACGGTCAACTGACTTGCCTTAGTTATGCATGTGGTATTTCTTTGTTTGTATGCACCTTTATAGGCGCGTACACTCCTTGTGTACAGATACAGTTACCTAAATGGGTAGTGTTCAGAGTAAAGGGGAGACGGGTGAAAACCATGAGACTAATATCCTGCAACTATTGTGTAAATTTATGTCAGAGCGTTATCCTGGCAGTTTTTAATCAAATACAAAAATGGGTTGAATTGGGGTTCCCTCCAAAGGGGAGTTTGAGTGAGAATCAATTGGAAAAGTTGGAATTGCAACTGAGGGAAAAGGAGAAGAACGATGCAGTTCAGCATGCAGGCCTGTCGGGAAGAAAGCAGAAAAAGAATGTGGTATGTAAGGCAGATTGGGAAGCTTTCAATATGTGGAAGTATGAGTCGGAGAGAAGGGAGAGACAGAGGTTGGTAGCATTTAATTCATTAAAGATCGAAGATCCTACAAAAAGTTCTGAAACGTGTACCCCTTCTAACCCAAAAACACTTTATCCTTGTTTTTATGAGTTCCTGAGGAGATTGGTGGACACGGATCTGGACTCCCCCCCCTCCCCTCACTGCTCCTCCAGCCTTCGTGAGCCCGCAGTCTCCTCAGCAGGAAGCAGCACAGGCAAACTTTCCTCGGCTTGACAACAGCCCACCATGAGGGAAGCCAGATTCAACCTCCAACACCAGCCAGACGACCTTTTCACCTACTGTGACCCGCTCGCAGGCTCAACAAAGGCGGGCCTTGCTCAGAGAAGGAAAACAGGCGTTGTTTGATCCTGCAGCTTCTTTTCCAGTCGAGGGGGCGCAAGGGCCGATGCTGGTTCTCAGACCCTGGTCAGATACCAATGTGACCAAGGCAATGAGCCATGTCTGCAGTCCTAAGGACAATCTTGCTAAGTGGGAGACTGATCTTCAGCAATTTGTCAGAAAATACCATCCTAGAATGTCAGAGCTGCGGCGTCTGATGTGCAGACTTCTGACACATGACTATCAAAAAGTTCAGAGTGTGTTCAACACCACAAGAATGGCTGCTCGCCTTAAAGATCCTGATTGTGAGCACGGCACAGATGTGGACATTAGAAGTGCTGTAGATGCTCTCATTGTGTTGGAAAATAACAATTTCCTCTGAGACTGAACCTCCCCACCGTCACCTCTATGACACAAGGGCCACAAGAAACATGCAGCTCCTTCCTGACACGCCTGACGACAGCTTTTGACATCCGCAGTGGCCTTAAGCGACCTGATCCAATGGGGGCACAGCCCCTAATGCCATATGAAGTCCATCTGAAAGAACATTTTATAAGCAGAATGAGACCTGAACTTAAACGGATGGTGAAAAGATCATGTGTAACCTGGAAAACGTGTGCTCTTGCAGACATCCTACAGCACGCTGAATACGTTGAAGATGAGTTACACAAGAAAGAGGACAAACTAAAAGGTTTTGAAAAGGCTCAGTATGCGATGTTTATGTGCTTGCTGTGCCAACAATTTGCCCAAGGCCAACGTGGAAGAGGAAGAGGTTATGGATGAGATCGTCACTGCATGAAAAGTGGGATTTTCGGCAGTATGCGGCACTGTAAATTGTCGTGGAATTTCAGGTTTGCGGCAAATGTGCGGCAATTTGCGGGCAACGCCGAAAACTGCCGGAAATTGTCAGAAATTGACGTGGGCCTCCCTTGGCAGTTGTCCCCCCATGACCCCCCTCCTCCTATTTCTAGGGGAGGCTTTGACATGCAAATGAAAATGCTGTGAGCTAAACAAATGCAAATCAGGGTCGCAGAGGGAGTTTTAGCCCAGGTGACATTTTTTTAAAGGGTAAGAAAATCTCTGGTACAAATAGATCAGGCTCAGCAGCCTAATTATAGACTCTTACATTTTAGCTTGAATTGATTTATTTAATTCAAATATGCTAGATTACTGTGTACGCCATTAGCAATGGCAAATGTTATGTAAAAAAGATACACAAAATAACTTCTTTAAAAAATGAGTTTTAATCAAGGTAAAATGAGCATTCCATGCAAACAACATTTGAATCAGCATGAGGGGTCCGCAGAGATCACAGTCTCCTAGAGCTCAGCTACAGTGCATAGTGGCAGGACTACAGTGACCTTCTCTTTGGTCTTACCTAAATGCACAGAGGATGTATTAACCACACATCTTCTAGCAATGCGCTCAACTGGCATAAAATGATGCTGTATGACGTATCTGTTCCCTGCAAGCCCCAAACTTCTATTGGCTTTCCACAAAAATGTTTGTCCGGGTGGAGATGAAGCCAGGAAACTTGTGCAGGAACATGTTTCAATGCCGTACCCTTTGACACAACATTAACAACTATAAACTGCTTTATAATGGCTGGTCGTAGTTCTGCTAGAGGGTCAAGGACGGGTTCCTCAAAACTGTTAGTGTTTCCACACCACTTAGCATAAATATACGCTGACCTTTATGCTCTGCATCTATCGACTGAGTAAGTTACATTCATATATGTTACCCGTTTACATGTCATGGCAAAACATTCAACCTCAGTGACACAAGGGTACATGTGATGATACATTGTCAACATTGCATGTCTGTCAGACTCAAGAGTGTCTGGTGGAATGGAGAAAGAGGCACCACTGTACAGTTTTCTAGGGAAAGTCGTTCCGCTGACACCAAAACACTGCTTTACATAAAGCATATCAGCTGTTTCAAAGTCCCAACCATTTGTCTTCCTAAAATACTGGTCCTTCCGTATAACAATAACCTCGTATGTGATTGGAGGACCCTCAGACTCCTCGTCCAATCACGTGTGAGGTCATAGGCACGACTCAGACAGCAGTACTTGCAAGACGAGCATACAAACAGACACGTGTGTGTTACTATATTCAGAAGAACTGTATCTCCAGTTCCTTTGTTTGGTTTTTGCTGGTTCGTGAATAATGGCGGGACGACGTCTCGCGTTCAACTCGCCTTCAACTCCTCTCCGCGGTCACCAACTTTCGGCCAGTCCGCAGACAGACGAGAAGAAGCTGCTGAAAGCTCTCAGTGGATCGTCTCGTCAACTCCAACAACAAACTGCCGATATCAACGAGCGGTTCGCTCCACTGGAGCGTTCGGGACTCTGCGGGTTTGTGTCCATGGAGGAGAGGAACCGACTCAAAGAAGAGGAGACGGGCGCACAATCCCACGATAGCGGTAAGAATATGTTCGATGACTGCAAGCTAAGCTAAGAGTAGCGTAGCCTCAAGCTAAGCTAAGAGTAGCCTAGTAGCCTTACAAGTGAGCAGAAACAGCATTATTAAAGTGTGTTTTCTTTGCCGTGTCGTTTACAGAAAGCGGTGCGGAGTCTTCACAACTCCGAGACGAACTACAGGCGCTACGAACCGGAGCAAGGGTCAGATTTAAAGAAGATGCTTTCATTCTGCGCTATAAGGAAATATATACGTATGGATACCGATCATAACTGTACATTTTGTTTTCACAGACTAATCTCACCTCATAATGAGGCGGTGACCTTGTATTTGCTCCGGGAAAAGTCCAGATTTAGACAACGTCATTGTGTGTAAGTTACACCGTTTACTGTGTATCCTTCCTTGTTAAATGTTACTGATAATCAAAAGTTATTTTCATGGGCTTAGTTGGGGGTTTGCTGTCTTGTCTTGATTTAAGAGTTAGGTAAGGGGGGAAGCAGGATCTGCCAAGCAGGCAGACACGAGTCCGACAGGATGGGGAGTCAGTTTATGTCCTGGCTGAGGAATGTAAGGTCTGCGGGTCAACTAGAAGATTTACCAGCCAAAGGGGGGTTAGAGACACACCAACACTATTCAACATACACACTCTGTTTACGATGTTTACGTTAAGTCAGGAGTCTGGACATTGGATGTGACCGGATCTTAGATGCGGGAGGTGGAAGGTCCTCCTCTACACCAGTTTAGGGCCAATAGAAATCTTTCCTTCTCTGTCTTTCAAGGGTTATAAAACATGATGTTCTTGCTGATGTTAGTTAGTTGTTCTTCCGGCCTGTGTGCTGCCTGAACTGCTCCTGCCTTTGCAAACGCAGCGCTGATACTTGACCTGTGATCTGACGAATACATTTTCCAGAACGAGAGAAGTTATTCGGCTGAATTTTTGATAACCCCGACCAGGCTCCAAATCTTGAACACGTATTCTTACAATTTGGTGACCCCGACGTGATTTGCTGACCTGGACAAAGAAAGACGGGGACGTCCGTTTTCCGGACCGAGCTGAAAGGACCGGCGGCGTGGTTCAGCATTGACAACAAGGGCCCAAAACAGAATCAGGTGAGCAGACAACCTTTTGTTCTAAATGAATAAAATGTCTGTGATTGGATACTTCTAAAAAGATTTGTTGTCAACTGCAGAATTCGTCTCTGTCCATTGACTGAATAAGGTCGTCATAAGACCACTAAATTTAAAACTAAATTTGAAAATTTCCTGTTGATCACATGTAAAGTATAAGCACATACTCACACTGAATTCAACGTTAGGGAAAGTGAATAAGTGTCCATAGGTTTAGGGATTTAGGTAAAAATATATATAATCTTAGTCGGTAGATACCTCTGGTGACTGGGGGTCCCACGTTTGCATGCAGTGGACTGGCAGTTTAGAATAGAGCAGGGATTTATGTTAATCTTAGTCTGTAGAAATCCAAGTTGCAATCCGTGTGGTACGTAGATACCTCTGGTCCTGCAGTCCTACTCGTGTGATTCTTGGACTGGCAGGTTAGAATATTAGATGAAGAAATAAGGACACAGGGAAAGATTTGTTGTTTTTCATACTGGGAAATGTGTGGGTGGTTGGTGTAACTCCTGGTTTTTTACCGAACCTGGAAGCTGGGCGTATCAGGACTTGAAAAAGGACTGAGAATCCGACAGTGAAAAGTGTTTGACCGGATTACACATCTGTGGGGATATGTATTAAAGGGTAAAAGGGAAAATCATAGTTAAATGATGGTGGTATAAATACGAGAGAAATAAAACAATACGAGTGAACTGGTGTTATAAGCCTCAACAATCGAGCGCTGTATTCCTCTAATACAGTAGAAGGTTCTTGATTGGGTTAACAGTATTGGGCATTGAGCCCTTTCTCTTGTGTTCAAAAACCACGTGTGAATAAATAAATAACCTGTGATGAAAATGGAGGAAACCATAACGATATGGGAGAGGTGTAAAGAAGGTTTAAAGAAGGTGTAAAGGTGTAAAGAAGGTAAATAAGGGTTTCGCCCTATTTAAGACTTATAAGAGACATATGGATAAAACCCTAGAAAAAGATAGGAAATGTGTAACAAAAATATGTGAAGTGGGTTGCACAGATGCAGGAAAGAGGAATGTTTGGAAGGGAGACAGATTCTCAACCAACAGGCGAGCAGCTGCAGGATCTTAGGATGGCGAGAAGAGGAAAAGACCAAGCGCATGCGCTCCTTGCCGTTAAGGGGAGATTTTGTGGAAAAGAGAAGAAAAGTGCAGAAAAGGCAGATGAGTTCTTAGTGGACTGTAGAACATTTCTGGGAGAAATAAATGCGGTATTCGTGAGTAAGACGGCAATGCAGTTGCCGCAAACCAAAGCAGGAGAAGAAAAGTGCATGAGACCGGTTGTAAATCTAGTGCGCCTCCTCCCTACTCGACAGGCCCATATGTGGAGGCTAATCGGTTGTTAAATGAACCACATCAGATGCCACTGAGGCAAGGGAAAGCTACTAATCCAGGAGAATCGCAGGTTTTGGTAGTTCAAAAAGGGTTGTTACAGGTAACCCCATATCCACATGAAGAGAATGATGGGGTGGAGAAGGTTTCTGCTTTTCTCTCAGAGACGCTACAATATTTGGAGGACAGGCCCCAGCCGGAGCCTGTCGATTGGAGTAATCCTAACACAACACAGGGTCACTCGACAGTCGTAAAGAAGCGGCAACCCGAGCACAGACCTATGACCTCATTTAATGTAGGGGGAGGAAGAGTTGCAGGAGAAGAGACTTTGTTAGAAGTCATAGCCCAGGCAGAGCGGCAATCAATCACCCGGCGTGGACAGGATGAGCGGGGGAGGCAGGTTGAGTCAGAGGAAGATGAGCCTGGCCCTGCAGATGATTGGGACGAGGAATTTCAGGAGCATGGAGCAGCGCTAGAGTCACAAAAACCACAGTCATCTACTCCGATGGAGCGCCATGAGACAGGGGGGTTAAGAGGTAATAGGATATTATCAGGGGAATGCAGCCAGACATCTGTCTCGGAGACAATGAAGACCCAACTAAGAGGAATAGTGGGGTTGTCCGACATGAATTTTGATGCTTGGTCCTCACAGATTAAACACTATGTGGACCGGAGAAAAGAAAAACATGATAAGGAAAAGGGTGAATTAAACAATATTCAGTTACAATTGGCGAAAGCACAGCTGAAGGAAAGCAGAGAGAAGTTGAACCAGGGCAAGAGTGAAGCCAAACAGATGACCCAAACAACAGCGCCATCTCAGGGGGAAGGGCCACCTCAATATGACCCTTATCCAGAGCCCCCTCCCTTCCCATGTGCGCCAGCCTGCCAGCAGCCACAACAGGCCGTGTACACTCCTCCACAGGCTTACTATCCCCAACCTTATGCCCCGCAACCACAACACATGATGGGGGCCCCACTGTACGGTGGCTTCAGGCAACCGAAAAGACAGTGGGGAGGGGGAAATCGTGGCCGAGTTCCAAACAATGGAGGGCAGTTTAGACAACGACAGAATACTTGTTTCAGCTGTGGGCAGCTTGGACATTGGTCCGACGCATGCCCCCATCCACCTCAGGGTCAGAGGCCTCAGTCCAACCCAGCTCAATACCCTTACGATATCTATCCACCACAAGCACCACATACACTACAACAGGGTAATAGCCTGCGGCATCAGGCCCCAGGTCATCAGCAAATGCCATAGGGGTGCCCAGATCCGACGGCTGACGGTAACCTGTTTCCAGAACCCATGGTGACTCTGACAATCAACGGAAGAGATTACAGATGTATGCTGGACTCAGGTGCTAGGTATTCCACAATAAACACGCCACTGCCACCATCAAGGAATACTGTGCCAGTTATCGGATTTTCGGGTCAATCAGAGGAGTGGCCACTTTCTATTCGAGTCCCATGTAAATGGAAATCACTCTGTTTTGACCAATCCTTTTTGGTTTCCACTGCCTGCCCGATTAACCTGGTGGGAAGAGACATTTTGTGTTCCCAAAATATCATTATGCAAATGACGAAGGGATGTATCACTGTAACATTCCCGGATGGGACACAGCAACGATGTGCCACACCCCACTCTTATGGCCACCAGTTGCTGCAAGCTGAAGTTCAACAGACGCTGAATGACGAAGCAGAGGTCTGGTGGGGGAGAGTGGAGGACTATGATCGAACTGTTCTGCATGAGACTGTCCGCCGTTGGGGGCCATGGTTCAAGGTATTACACCCGGCTGAACCACCTGCGGATCCTCCTCATTGCACGATGAACTATTCGCTGTCTCCTGATGAGAACTATGACACCCTGTGGAGTGGACTTGAGTTTGAAAGCGAGGTCCATGGACATCCTGCTGTTAAGGTCCGAGAGATCTATGTGGGGAAACAAGGTGTGGCAGCTGCGGTGGAACTAACCTCTGAGTTACAAGTTCTATATGCGCTACAAGAGACCTCTGCTCCTCACATCACCTTGCTCATCCAAAGCGGAGGAGAAGCTAAGAACATGGGGCCGATGGTTAAAGCGGGGGTTGATGCCACGGACTGGGTGCCCACTCAAAATGTTAACTTACATTACTCTCAGGCTAATGACATGTACCATATTGCACATACCTCAGAAGTAAAACTTATACCAGAGAAACACCTGCTAAGCCGCACACATGGTAGGGAAAATACTGACCATGAGAACACACAGCTCATGCTAGATGATTTTCCTGATACATTTTGGACAAAAGGGGGAGCTGATGTGGGATTGATTCCAATGGCCCCAGTGGTAATTGAATTAAAAACCGGAACGGTCCCAATTTACCGTCCTCAGTACCCCTTAAGGGAGGAACAAATCGCAGGGATAGAAAAAACAATTGAAGGGTTGCTGCAGGCAGGTGTATTGGAGAGGACGGGGTCCCCCTGGAATACCCCGATTAACCCGGTCCCTAAACCCGGAAAGCCTGACTATAGAATGGTGCATGATTTGAGGCTCGTCAACAAAGTTGTAGCACCAACTCACTATGACACCCCAAATCCTTATACAATGTTAAATGCAATAGGCCCTGATAAAAGATGGTTCACCTGCATTGACCTGGCGAATGCTTTTTTCTGTGTCCCTCTAGCTGTGCGCTCGAGACAAATATTTGCGTTTACGTATAAGGGGCGCCAATATACATATACGCGGTTACCACAGGGTTATGTGGACTTACCATCAATTTTTAATTCAATCAATCATCAATTATTTTTGTTCTGAAGACCATTTTGGCCGAGTTGGAACTACCAGAAGGAGTTGTTTTACTACAATATGTGGATGACATCCTGCTAGCAGGGACTAGTTCAGAAACGATTATGTCCGCTACCAGAACGGTTCTGCAGTGGTTACAGAAAAACGGCTTCAAAGTGTCTAAATCGAAATTGCAGATTGGGAGACAGAAGGTGAATTTTCTGGGGAGAATTGTGTCACCATCAGGGCAAGCTATGACTGACACACAGAAGTCGTCCATTTTGCAACATCCTCGGCCCACGACGGTTAGAGAAATGATGACATTCTTAGGACTTGTAACATGGAGCTAGAATATTATACCTGATTTCTCGGTGCAGGTGGCCCCCTTGAGGGCGCTAATATTGGGTGCAGGCTATAGAAACTACTCAAAGCCTTTAGTGTGGACCCGGGAGGCGGAGACTGCATTTATTGCCACCAAGCAGGCCATGGCCAGCGCAGCCATGTTGCACCCCCCTGACTACTCGAGACCCTTCCATCTGGATGTTGATGAAAAGAACGGATTTGTGACTTCCGTTCTGTTTCAAGAGGGGGAGGGTAACACAGATCGTAAGGTTTTGATGTACTATAGTGGTAAGCTGGATAACGTGGAAATAGGGCATCCCTCGTGTGTCAGAAACGTAGCTGCTATTGGAAGAGCGTTGATTAAAACGGCCCATATAACAATGGAACACCAGACTGTTGTGCACACATCGCATGGAATAGTTGCGTTCTTACAGTCAAACGCGTTCACACTTTCCACGGCAAGACAATCAGTCATTGAAAATTAAGAGATAAAGTTTTGAAAGATTTAAATGAGGAATGAAGGTGATAAGGAATTAGGAGAGTTGTTGTATATATTGTCCATTTTTTGGATTAATGTTTGTAGTTTTTCGAGTTGTAAATTCAGAGATGGGCGGTAAATTGTTGAGTGCTGCTATTGAGTGTATAGTGCACGATACACTTGATACAGTATCTTGATGATGGAAGCAAATGTCTGATCAAAGGAACATTTATAGCACCAGTACACGAAATATGGAAACTTGTTACAGACGGTCATCCTGTAATGTTCAACAGGTAGTACACCCTTACATTTGGATACGCTAACCATGAGAGGTTGGTGATCTATCAGTAATGAATGAATGGATTGGATCAAACTGAGCATGAGCTGAGTTTTATCTGGAAGTAACAGACATGTCTCCCACCCTCTGCTTTGCTTTTGGGCTGAAGAGCAATAAAAGTGGACATTAACACTGAAGGCTGGACTTGGAAGTTTCCAAGTTGAGGGCAAGAGGTATTTGTTGGTATGCGTTGATCCTTTTTCTAGGTGGGTGGAGGTGATCCCCACAAAATCAGAAAGAGCAGCAGACGTAGTAAAATGGCTGACCAGAGAACTAATACCCAGATTTGGTATTCCAGAAGTCATACGATCGGATAATGGTTCACACTTCTCGAACGCTGAACTACAAGAAATAGAGAAAACGTTTGGGATCAAGCATAAATTTGGGGCAGTTTATCATCCTCAGTCTCAAGGGCTAGTTGAGAGAGCTAACAGAACCATAAAGGAAGGTTTGGCTAAAGTCTGTGCTGAAACGAAGCTGACGTGGGTGGCAGCCCTGCCAATAGTGCTGTATGGGATAAGATCATGTCCTAACTCTAAGTTAGGGATAAGCCCCCATGAGGTATTAACGGGAAGAAAGATGCCTTGTCCGTTAACAACCACTTTGCCTACCACTGTCAGCCCATTGCAGTACCAACATGTGGAAATATCTGACTATATGAGAATGTGTAATAATACTGTGATGAGTATCTCTCAACAGGTGACAGAGATCTTTTCTGAAGAAGAAGGAGAGTGTGCACCAGTGGAGGTGGATGACTGGGTACTACGTAAAGTAGCCAGATTCAGTTGGACTGATCCCCGCTGGGAAGGTCCATACAAAGTTGCAGAAGTAACCACGCACTGTGCGATAGTGTGCCGAGAGGGGTACCTGATCAATACAAGTTAACGGATCAGATAGCGGCCGGATGGGAATCATTGTTCCCTTTTTATAACTGTAAACAAAAATGTGGATCGACTAAATTATGTACATTTCAATATCCAGCGGCTCACCAATATGACAAGAGATGCTGTGGAAGGGGTGCACAGCCAACTATCGGCCACCTCATTGATGACTTACCAGAACCGGATGGCTTTGGATATGTTATTAGCTGAGAAAGGAGGAGTGTGTGCGATGTTTGGCCAAGCGTGCTGCACTTTTATCCCCAATAACACCGCCCCAGATGGATCCTTTACTAGAGCATTACACGGACTAAGAGCCATGTCTGTTGAATTAGCTGAACACTCTGGTATAGACGGCACCGTCGGTAATTGGTTTGGTAAATACTTTGGACAATGGAAGGGCTTCTTCCTGTCAGTTTTTCTGACCTTAGTAATCGCAATAGTGGTTTTTGTGGATGCTGCTGCATCCCCTTTATCAGACAACTATGTCTCCGATGCATCACCTCTGCAATAGATGCTAAAATACCCCTGCCATACCAGATGGCTTTGTTACATGAAAGGATCCAATTGTTAGGGCCGGAGGAGATTGGAGAGGAGATAGGTATGGTAAGAACCGACTTCGAGGGACCCGAAGAAGAAATCCTTTTAGGTTCAACATTCCTGTCCGCGTGATCTGCTAACTGTTGCACACATCATATATAGTGGATGCATACACGTAGATGGTGTGATATTTCTAGGCTAGGATGTATTCTGTGTCTATTATACTTGGTTTAGATTTTTTGTACTGTTTAGGGATTTCCAGGACTGCTGCATTCACCCGTATTCACTGATATAGATATTTAGCGTTTAGATTGGTGGTTTTCTTTTGTTTTTTTTTGGTTTTACATAATGAATTATGTAAAAAGGGGGAATTGATAATCAAAAGTTCTTTTCATGGGCTTAGTTGGGGGTTTGCTGTCTTGTCTTGATTTAAGAGTTAGGTAAGGGGGGAAGCAGGATGTGCCAAGCAGGCAGACACGAGTCTGACAGGATGGGGAGTCAGTTTATGTCCTGGCTGAGGAATGTAAGGTCTGCAGGTCAACTAGCAGATTTACCAGCCAAAGGGGGGTTAGAGACACACCAACACTATTCAACATACACACTCTGTTTACGATGTTTTCGTTAAGTCAGGAGTCTGGACATTGGATGTGACCGGATCTTAGATGCGGGAGGTGGAAGGTCCTCCTCTACTCCAGTTTAGGGCCAATAGAAATCTTTCCTTCTCTGTCTTTCAAGAGTTATAAAACATGATGTTCTTGCTGATGTTAGTTAGTTGTTCTTCCGGCCTGTGTGCTGCCTGAACTGCTCCTGCCTTTGCAAACGCAGCGCTGATACTTGACCTGTGATCTGACGAATACATTTTCCAGAACGAGAGAAGTTATTCGGCTGAATTTTTGATAACCCCGACCAGGCTCCAAATCTTGAACACGTATTCTTACAGTTACTGTGACTTGCGTTTGATTTTTTGTATTCATACCACACTCATTTCATTGTTTTCCAGACGCCTGTGAGACGTATTGTGAGACGGGACGCAGGAGCTTCAGGTTCAGGCGGAAAACACATTGTGTGCGGAAGCTGCGAAGGATTCAGCGCGGAGTCGAGCGAGAAGAAAGAGGGTCAGAGTTTATTTGCTGACTTGTTTCAGGTGCATTGATAGATGTGTTGTGTCCGTACGCATCGCATCGCACAGTACTGATTCATTGTTGTTTTTACAGCTGCTGGAATCGAGACAAAGTGTGCTGGCTGATGACGAGGTGGAACTCTGGAACTCCGCCACGGTGGAGCTCGCGTCGGGCGGAGGGGACGGCGTTGTTTGGGGGGGTCTCGGAGTGGATTATACGGTCGCCACACGCACACGAGCCGCCTGCACAACAGACCTGCCTCGGAAAACACGGCGCCAGTGACGGTCAACAACCCCGAGGAGGCAAACGGACAGTTTACTGAGCTGTAGTTTTTAAACCGCCGTTACCCAAGTGTGGGCAGATCCTCACTTTGTGTGTAGTTGTTGTTTGTGTGTTGTTAATAAAGCTCTTTCTTTGCATAAACATGTGGCAAATGTTCATTTTCTCTATTAATTCATTGATGTCCTGGTTGGTATCCTAATAATAGTGTAGTAGCCTACATAGGATAACCATGAAATGAATATACAGCATAATATGAATATATAAATAAAATGAGGCGGGTGACCAATAGCGACAGATCGGCCAACCAATCACGAGTGATTGAAAGTTGTGGTTTCATCCAATCATGAACAAGGAAACTCAAGCCTGGTCTCCCCACGTGTGGTTTTGCTGCCAATCACGAGTGATTTTATTTGTTAGTAAGTTGTGGTTTCCTCCAATAAGGAGTAAGGATATTCAAGCCGCTCCGCTCGGCCACCCGCGGCTTCGCTGCATTCATATGCTAATTCGGGCCATTCGCACCTCCGCCAGCTCTCCGCCTACGTCATGGTTCGTTTCCGACAATTTGTGGCACAGACAAACGCAACGTGCGCGGGTTGCAAATTGTCGGAAATTGTCGGAAATTAGGGAGATTTCCGGGCGTTTACGGGGACGAAAATCTCACTTTTCATGCAGTGATCCTACATCCTGCTTTCTCTCCGCGCGCTGTCTGGACCCAGGACACAAAGGAGGAACGCACACACGCACGCGCACGCACGCACACACACACACACACACACACACACACACACACACACACACACACACACACACACACACACACACACACACACACACACACACACACATCTTAGATTGCATGTCGGGTTATATTCAGAAATTCCCATAATTAACATTGACGATTTCTTGCCATCCGGTAACACTTGTAGTTGACTCAAGAGCATTTGGCATTGTGTTTGAGCTCAACATCAGATGGCACCTAAAAAAAAAAAAGATGTTTAACTACAGTCCAAAAACCCTCCTGTATGTATATGGATGAAAACTACTAGCATACCTTGATGCATTAATTACTCATGACCATGTAAAAATTGCGCATACACACACGGTAGAAGATTACATGCATGAACAGTCATTACATTGCACATCCCATGTAAGCACAGGGCGAGATAGAAGGTATGTGGAGGTACAGCATGACCAAAAATTGGAGAAAGAGAGATTATGGTTGAAGCATGTGTATTGGTCAGAGGAGGCTGCTGCGGTGTCTGTTTCTCTCTCTCCTTCCCAAAGGGAAAAAAGGTGTTCCTCGATTCTACTCCACATTTCATTGGCTAAACCATCTCACAGGGAATGACAGGATCTTGGTCCATGGTTGCAACTGTGTCTCGGCCTAAAGTTCAGACCGGGTGCAGAGGGTCCTCATGGAGAGTATAGCGCTAGTGGTAATGTAGATCACTCGAGTAGTGTATACAGAACAGTAGAGCTCGTTGAGGAATACACACAACACGCAGACTTGTATAGCCTCCCAAACAAGAAGACATACGCTGTTTTTGTTTTTCCCTATATCGGGCGCGGTTATAAATGGATAGGATGTCCAGTGGGTAACCACGAAAGTCAGGTGTATTCCACAGAAGCGCTTAGGAACATCTACATAATTTATAACTCACTGCAGGGTCGGCCCATCTAAATTATGTGGCTGATATGATGATTTGCAGCCCATCAAAGGAGGCTTGTAAAATTGACACAATTTGGCTACTTAAACATTTGGCAGAGAACAGACATAAGGCTTGCCTACAAAAAGTTAAATTTGCTCTAGAACAAGTGACTTATCTGGGACATGTGATCACAGCTGAGGGCAAATCGCTCTCTCCCAAACGTATTGGGGCAATTCAATTGGTACCAAAAACAAAACATAAAAAACCCGAATGATGAGTTTTTTGGGGATGACTTCATACTGTAGACAGTGGATCCCTAATTATTCAGAAAGAGAGGCACCTCTCTCATTCATGGTCCATAATAAAGGCCTCAGCGTGCATGACAAACTGACTTGGACTACTGAAGCTGAAAAGGCTTTTCAGGACTTAAAGACTTCCTTATCACAGGCCCCGACTCTGGGCCTACCGAGACCCGACTTACCGTAGACTCAGTTCGTAGACCAGAAGGACTGTTACATGACATCAGTTTTGTGTCATCTTCATGGAGGAAAACTTAGGCCTGTTGCCAACTTCTCCTCAAAACTTGACCCTGTTGCTTCGGGTCTTCCTCTCTGTTTGCGAGCAGTGGCAGCAGCCGAGAGAGACATTTTAGCATCATGTGACATTGTGGGCTTCTGTGATGTCACACTTATGGTCCCACATGCTGTCTCCCATATCTTACATGCAGAGAAGATTTCTCACCTCTCTGCTCAGAGATGGTTCAGGTATCATCCAACATTGTTAGAACTGCCTAACGTAATTGTCAAACGATGCAATGTCCTTAACCCAGCTACACTTCTTCTAACTGCAGATGATGGAGAGCCTCATGACTGTGTCAAAGTCTTGCAGCAGACATGCATACAAAGGCCTGATCTGTTGGACACAGCTCTTCCCAATGCAGATCTTGAGCTGTTTGTAGACGGCTCCGCTTCTCGCTCACCAGACACGAGCAGCGGTCAGGAAACAGGGGCGCGGATGCGGCGGCCAAGAAGGCAGCCTCACAGGCCTTCCTTTTCCCCCTGGCTGAAATGCTTTCCACACCGACCGATCCTAGTCCTTATGCCGATCTTTCCACACTTCAGCGTCTTGCCAGTGCACAGGAGCGTTCCCTGTGGAAACGATCTGGTGCCATTCTTGAGGGCGGAATCTACACAGGGCCGGACAGTAGGCCCTGTTTGCCACGTGCTCTCTTCCACATTTATGCTAAGTTGTCTCACGGAAAAGATCACGTGGGCAAAGGGGGGATGTTCACTGCTATAAATGAGCATGCTGAGATATTGTGCTAACCTCTCCCCTTCACTCTCAGCACTGCATGGAGAGGTGAAAGCGGCGCTTTCATCCACAGCTACAGCAATCCAGCACCACCTGAAACCAGGAGACTGGGTCCTCATTAAGGATCACCGGAGAAAGCACTGGAAGCAGAGACGCTACACGGGGCCCTTCCAAGTACTCCTGACCACGGAGACGGCAGTTAAGGTGGAAGGGAAAGCGACGTGGGTCCACGCCAGCCACTGCAAACGCATCCCAGATCCAGGAGGCAAAGGAGCACCTCCATCTGGTTCCGGTCAAGGGGTTGTAGGGTGGAGAGCCCTCCCCCACTGCAGTGTTCCAAGACACCAACGAGCCCAGCAGAGACGGCAGAGATGACAACCACCTGAAGAACAGCAATAGAAGACAGATCTCCAGCGCCAAAGAACACTCCAAAAAAGCATGGTTGGAGCCTGAGTATGAACATGTGTTTAGCACTATCACTGGCCACATTAGTGCTGAGTCCCCCCACGATCAATGAGCTACAACCTCCTTATGTGAACATCACAGATTCTGGTGCAGTAAACCACGATCGTGTCAGGAGACCAGCCCACACTGGCTCCAGCAACTGGAGGGAGGCATGCAAAAGAACTTACCAGCCTGTCAGTGAGACACAGCCTGTAACAGTACCACCTGAAATCATTCACGAGGCCGTTAAACCACAGGCCCTGAGCTCCCGCAGGCCAGAACAGCCCCCACTAAAGCAACTTGGAGGCGAGGGTTGATCTCTCTCAATTGTCCGAGAGGGGGGACTGAGAAGGAGGGTTGTAAAGATTACATGTTACATTACATTACATTACATTACATGTCATTTAGCGGACGCTTTTATCCAAAGCGACGTACAAAAAGTGCATTCAACCATAGGGTACAAACTCAGGAGAACAAGAAACAAGAAAGTGCAATTTCCTCAAATAAGCCTATTTACAATTTGCTATAGATGAGTGACGTTACAAGTACAATTTAAGTGCTACAATTTGTTGGTCTTTAGTGGAGGTAGAGTCTGAAGAGGTTTGTCTTTAGTTTGCGGCGGAAGATGTGAAGGCTCTCTGTGGTCCTGGTGTCTTCAGAGAGCTCGTTCCACCATTTCGGTGCAAGGACAGCAAAGAGTCGAGATCTAGTCGAGTGTTTTGCTCTCATGTTACGGCTGAGCACGCCGCACTTCCGCACGGTCGCTGGTCAGTCCTGGACTCGGAGGACTTTAGGACTCAGTGTCAGACAAACAACACTTGCACAGTGACTCTAAGCCCTAAATATGACACGAGTTGGGAATACCCGTTCTGGTGCGCTCGACCTGCAGACTGTACAAATAGAACCAGCCCATTTCACTCGGTTAGATTGGCAGTATGCGTGCAAGTAAGCCTAACGTCAAGAACTTCCAAACCGAACACCACCGTACGAGCATGACAATATTGTGTTGACTATTATGAATGAGTTTGCTAATGAAAGGAATGTCTCTAATTGTTGGATATGTCAGCATATGCTCATTTCATCTAGAGCACCTATGTTGGTTCCTGTTCCATTCACGGAAGCCGACTGGGATGTCATGGGGTGTCCTGGGCTATCTCATCGATTTGTGAGTAATGATGAAGACTGTTACACTCCTCCATCGTACACGGCGACAAGAGCGCAAAGCACAACTGCCTATGAGGGTGAAGAGGGGGAAGATGTACGTTTTTCAGTTAAGCAGTTTAATCGTGAAAATAGACCTATAGGTATTAATTAATTAATTATAGGTATTCATTTAATAATATTAAAGTGATGTTGTTTAGATTACAAAAGATACGTCCAACAATGGTTAAGATATCAAGTGCAAATGACTCTCGGTGAGACTAATTGTACGGCGGAGAGTAAAGTGTTAAAAACTGCATGTACTCTCATACCAAATACAGCATCTATTCGATTGGAGATGGGTATACAGAGCATCCCCTGGGCAAATTATTTTAAAGTCACACATTCAACTTGGAGTAGACATAATTGTAGTAAACCATTAATCCCAACTAGACCTCCGAATAGAGATTGCACTAACCCAGCACCTCCCATTCCGGTCCATCCCTTAACCAACGTCAGCCGCTGTGTTAACTTCTATGCTCTGGATGGATTTCATCTAGGTACAGTACTGGAAAGACACATGAATAAGACTTAAATAGCACTTTCCGAAATGCAAAAGGAAGTAAATCACATCAAACACATGGTACTACAAAATAGAATGGCTCTGGACCTTGTTCTGGCCTCACAAGGCGGGGTATGCAAGGTAATTAACAGTGAATGTTGCGCTTACATCTCCGATGCATCATCATCAGTTGATCCAAGATGGCGCCGTTGATGGCCGCCACGGTGCTTCGGTGCGCTTCGTTTTTTTTTTTTTTTTTTGTTTATTACGTTTGCTGCTGCAATTCCCGGAGCTCTTTCACCAGAGATGACCTCTTGAACATCCGTGGAACAACTCCCGTGGAGTTACTTCCAACTTTCCTGCTCTCTTCCGTGGAATTACTGGACATTAGAGTCAAAGCTGCGCTCACCTTTCGTCACGCGGTGAGACGCCGTAGGAGGTGCTTGACAGAGACGTGGCTCTGCGGATCGATACCGGACTCCGCGCTCCAGCTGCCGGGCTTCCAGCTGCTCCGAGCGGACCGCGACACGGAGCTCACCGGCAAGACAAAGGGTGGAGGAATCTGCTTCTACTTCAACAACAGCTGGTGCAACGACATAACGGTGATCCTACAACACTGTTCTCCTGATCTGGAATCTTTTTTTTATCAACATCAAACCCTTTTATTCCCCCCGTGAGTTCGCTTCATTCATCCTGGTCGGTGTTTACATGCCGCCGGCGGGCAACGTGCACGAGGCACAGCGGACACTCGCCGACCAGATACGGCGTGTGGAGCGGACCAACCCGGACTCTTTAGTTATTGTCCTCGGGGACTTTAACAAAGGAAATATCACCCACGAACTTCCTAAATACAGACAGTTTATTAAATGCCCCACCAGAGAGGCGAACACGCTGGATCACTGTTACACCACAGTAAGCAGGGCTTATCACGCCGTCCCTTGTGCTGCACTGGGACACTCTGACCACGTCATGGTCCATCTGATTCCTGCATGCAGGCAGAAACTAAAGCTCTGCAAACCTGTGGTGAGGGAATTCAAGAAGTGGACCAGTGAGGCGCTGGAGGATCTTCGGGCGTGCTTTGACTGCACAGACTGGGATGTCTTCAGGACTGCTACTGACAGTCTGGATGAGTTCACAGAGGCTGTAACTTCCTACATCGGCTTCTGTGAGGACAGCTGTGTACCATCATGCACCAGGGTGAGTTACAACAACGACAAACCCTGGTTCACAGCGGAACTCAGAACACTACGCCTGCAGAAGGATCAGGCATTTAGGAGTGGGGACAAAGACTTGTACACAGACGCAAAATACAAGTTTAGCAAGGCGGTGAGAGATGCTAAACGACTGTACTCTGAGAAACTCCAACAACAGTTCTCAGCAAGTGACTCTGCTTCGGTTTGGAGAGGCCTCAAACACCTCACCAACTACAAGCCAAAAACCCCCCACTCCATGAATGACCTCCGCCTGGTAGACGAGCTGAACGAGTTCTACTGCAGATTCGAAAGACAATGTCCTGATCCCATCCCCCACAGCTCCACCAACCTGCTGCAGTCCCCCTCCCCACCCTCCCCCAGCCAATCAGGTGCTCACGCCTCTTCATCTATATCACCTTCCCCTCCCCCACCAGCAGCGACCCTCTCTATTCTGGAGAGAGACGTTAACCGGCTCTTTAAAAGACAAAATCCCCGTAAGGCAGCCGGTCCGGACTCCGTTTCCCCTCACACCCTGAAGCATTGTGCTGACCAGCTGTCTCCGGTGTTCACTGACATCTTCAATACCTCCCTGGAGACATGCCACGTTCCAGCCTGCTTCAAGGCCTCCAACATCATCCCTGTTCCCAAAAAGCCCAGGATCACAGGACTTAATAACTACAGGCCCGTCGCCCTGACCTCTGTAGTCATGAAGTCTTTTGAACGGCTAGTCCTGACCCACCTGAAGTCCCTCACCGACCCCCTCCTGGACCCCCTGCAGTTCGCCTACAGAGCCAACAGGTCTGTGGACGATGCTGTCAACATGGCCCTCCACTACATCCTCCAGCATCTGGACTCCCCAGGAACCTACGCCAGGATCCTGTTTGTGGACTTGAGCTCTGCCTTCAACACTATCATCCCGTCTCTGCTGCAGGACAAACTCTCCCAGCTGCACGTACCCGACTCCACCTGCAAGTGGATCACAGACTTCCTGTCTTGACAGGAAGCAGCACGTGAACCTGGGGAAACATGTCTCAGCCTCTCGGACCATCAGCACCGGTTCCCCCCAAGGCTGCGTTCTTTCCCCTCTGCTCTTCTCCCTGTACACCAACAGCTGCACCTCCAGTCATCAGTCCGTCAAGCTCCTGAAGTTCGCGGATGACACCACCCTCATTGGACTAATCTCTGGTGGGGACGAGTCCGCCTACAGGTGGGAGTCTGACCATCTGGTGTCCTGATGCAGTCAGAACAACCTGGAGCTCAACGCTCTAAAGACAGTGGAGATGGTTGTGGATTTCCGGCGGAACAGAGCCCCACCCTCTCCCATCACCCTGTGTGACTCCCCCGTCACTATTGTGGATTCCTTCCATTTCCTGGGCTCCATCATCACCCAGGACCTCAAGTGGGAGCTGAACATCAGCTCCATCACAAAGAAGGCTCAGCAGAGGTTGTTCTTCCTGAGGCAGCTGAAGAAATTCAACCTGCCAAAGACGATGATGGTCCACTTCTACATGGCCATCATGGAGTCCATCCTCTGCTCCTCCATCACCGTCTGGTACGCTGCAGCCACAGCCAAGGACAAGGGCAGGCTGCAGCGTGTCATCCGCTTTGCAGAGAGGGTGATCGGCTGCAATCTGCCGTCCCTGCAGGACTTCTTCGCTTCCAGGTCTCTGAAGCGAGCTAAAAAGATCGTGGCCGACCCCTCTCACCCCGGACAAAACCTGTTTGTGTCCCTTACATCTGGCAGGAGGCTAAGGTCCATCAGGACTAAGACCTCCTGCCACACGAACAGTTTCTTCCCGTCGGCAGTTGGGCTCATCAACAGAGCCGGTCCCCCACTGACTGACTATAACATTCCACCGGTCACTCCCCTCCACACTGCACATGTCACTTTAACTGCAATTCATCACTTTATCGTCACTCGTCTCTTTGTCACTTGTTCGTTAGTGCACTTTATGCTTAACATTTTTTCAAAACTTTTTTAATATTTAAAATGTTTAACTTCATTCCCTTATTTTATACTAACCCATAGCCTTATTCTACTAACCCATTGCATTAGCATTTCATTTTACTTTATTTTATTACTTCTGCACTGCTGTCTTGTCTGTCTACTGTCGCGCACTAACCGCCAAGACAAATTCCTTGTATGTTTGGCATATTTTGGTAATAAATGTTTCCTGATTCCTGATTCCTGAATCCTGATTATGATGTCGTGGCAGACACAGAGCAAGGATAAGGAATTGCATGAAGACCACGGTTGATTCCGGATTGTCAAAAATAACAAAAAGAGAGGGATGTTGGGGGAAAATTGTTGAGCCTGCGTGGGGTGAGGCTCTCAGGAATGTGACCTTTGATGTGAGCCGGTGACTTAAGGCAGTCCAGGGTGAGATAAGACACAGATGAAATCATACGTGCCCTGACTGACCTTTTAGATGTTGTTGATTGACCGGGTCCCTTAAGGGAGGGTCACGGGGTCACCCCTACATCGTCTGGTACTTTTCCAACACTCCTCTTGAGGGGTGGGCTCTCCTGTCCTGAGGCAGCACAAACCTCCCTGAAGTGTGTATAAGCTCCTGTTTTCCTCTTCAACTTGGTCAGATCTTCCTGCTCCTTTTGGGGGAAGGAACATCTGTCCCTTTTCAGCTGAATTGTAGTCATTTGACTTCTGTCTCTGCTTACGACTTGTGCTGATGATTTCTTTATCATTTTCCTATATTCTAGTTAGTAATAAATTTTTAATCACAAAGCAAGTTTGAGATACTTTTGGTTTCTCACAAGGGCTAAATCCACAAATTTCCACCACACTACACATACGACATTTCACTCCCAATCAAAAGTAATTATCTTGTGGTGACCAAAGTGTTGTCTGCTGCACCAGCGAGAACGAGAAACAATCCGGGTATGACAGGCGTATCTATGCACCGTCTGCAGGGATGTATGTGTTCTACTGGACTTTTGTGGTGAAGAGAGAGCCGAGCCGAAGGCAAGACTCTCAGTTTATCTCCGAAATATCCACCATACGGCCATGAGCTCTGGAAGATATCAGAAAGAAGAAGTTCATAGATACAAAAAGGCAAAATGAATTTCCTGCACATGGTATCAGGGGTTCACTTCCAGGGAAAAGGTGAAATGCTTAGATATGCGGAGGGAGCGCTGAGTAGAACCCCTCCCCCCCAGCACAGTTACGGTTAAAGGAGACCTCCAGGTAGACACATGCCACGCTCCATGGATTACACATCCAATCTGCCACGGGGAACGCCTTGAATACCAGCAGGAAGAGCTAGAGGATGTCGCTGGCCAGACGGAACCACAACCACTGACAGTCAACTGTCCATTGCCGCCTCTTCCGTTCCTCTTTTCTTCTCTCAGCGGGTCAGCCCAGGTTTGCCCTTGTTAACACGCCACGTATAATAAATTCACCAACAGCCAAACAGCTGAGGTGAACAGCTACAAACAAATAATTCAAAGTGTGATGGGAACGTGGTGCCCCCATCTTGGGCTTACTGTCATTATTCATTACATGACGGGTCAGGATGGAGCACATAAACAGGTAATGACTGTTTTTGCTTAATAGCACCGCTAGGAAAGCTTTAATAAACTCTTTAATAAATTTATTTCAGATTTAAGAAACGGCTAAAAAATTCAATGGAAGGTGGTTGAGGTTGCGAATTCTGTGTCCACACATCCTCTGCTGTTTAAGGAAAAACGCCATCAAAAGCAATAAATGGAAAAGATAATGGCTGTTTGCCTCTATTGTAGCACAATGTTGCTCTATCCAGAAGCTTCACTACTTTTCTTCCAAACCGAGACTGATAGGTCCTACGGTGCACAACGCAAAATCAGAATTTCACACACTGATACTGTCAAGAAAGAATCCTTTTAATGATGGAATTATCTCTTTGTATTGACAGCACTTCACGCTAGCAGTCAATTAACCTCTTGTGACACAAGCGCCTCGCTTTAATCTGAATAAAATATTATCACCCAGTGTCACGTCCTATTATATGTTTAACTGCAATAGCTGGATTGATCTTCATAACCATGTTTTATCACATCTAATGTGATTTAGTCTAACCAAAGCTGATCTGATCTGTGTTTTTCACTATTGTTTCCATTGCAAATCCCTGCTAGAGCACGGACCAGGCAATTGAACCTTGGCAACACGGCACACACACCACATAAAGGAAGTAATGGTGAGTTCCACAGGAACTTGCTGGAGTCTGCCGTTGGGCAGGCTGTTGACCGGCCAAACTAATTTCACACTCCCCTGGTACCCACACAGCCTCTAGTGAAACCATTGGCATAAACAGAAGGTCAGAGAAAGAAACAGAGTAGGGAGGGAGAAATTTTAGAGCAAAAATAGTCAAGGACACTGTCAGTCCCACTTGGGTGCAGGTTCCGGCCATGGAGACCAGCTGCTCGTTTATACATTCATCTCACTTGAATATTTGTTGTAAGGCAGCTAAATGCAAAAGGGTCTCAGCGCCGCCTGCTAACAGAAGGCCATTTAGAGCCGGAACCAGCAGACATTCTAACCAATGCTCAGTCTGTCGAATCAACTGTGTACAAAATGACGAGGAGAGAAATATACGTTTCTACCAAACGTTAATACCAACATAGACCCAGATAAACGGGACACAACATCTGATAAAAAGAGAGGATATGGAGAGGAGAGAGGTGATGAAACCTACACAAACACTTTTTTTTGTTTTTGTTTCTATGGGGTGATGTGTGCATGTTACACGGTTTCACGCTGAAGGATGTTGACTGCTCTATACCTGCAAATCATACAGTAGACTAACGGCACTGTGTATACACATTTGTGTGTGTGTGTGTGTGTGTGTGTGTGTGTGTGTGTGTGTGTGTGTGTTTGTGTTTGAATGAGGGAATGAGAGGGGGAAGGAGGGATAGAGAAAGAAAAAGGAGAGCGGGAGAAGTGGCGGCTGGCCAATAGAGAGCAATGGGGCATTGCCCCACCTGGCGCATCTCTCCTTAAGCCCAAAAAAAAATTAAATTATTAAAAATGTAGTATTTGCATTTAAAAAAACATACAATTCAGCCAATCAGATTCCTTAAATAGATTCAGCCTTTAGCAATTTTGGTTTTGCCACAAGCTTGTGTCATCTCATCAAGTCTCTACAGGCGGATGACATTCTGATGGAAGTAAAGACCAAAGACATATATGCAGTATATATTATATCATAGTATTTGATTTATATGTCACTACATTACCTAGGTACCTAGGTGAGACAAATAAGATTGTAGTATTTACTGTTTGTTTTTTTGAATAAATATTTAACTGCAAAGTAGTGATGTGTTTTTGATACAGTAATTGTTTTGCATTAAATCAACTTGGGATATTTGCTGAAATTGATTTGATTGTCCTACCTAGAATGTTTTCCACCAGCCGCCGCTGAGAGGGAGTCTGAGATGGATTGAGTAAAGTGACAGCAGAGAATTATAAGGAGAGGGCGTATGGCTGGAGCTGTGTCGGTCATGCAATTCTTCTGTCAGACATCAAACTGCTTTACTTTAAAAAGCACACGTGTGTGTGTGTGTGTGTGTGTGTGTGTGTGTGTGTGTGTGTGTGTGTGTATGTGTGGTGTACATACAGTAGGTGATCTTGCTCTAGCATAAGATCATAATAAAAAGCTTTACAAGCGATGGAGTGGTCAGTAAACCACTCCATCGCTCCAAGACGTGATCAGAGCCCCGGTTCACTGTTCGGTTTGACTTATGACTCAGGGTGGGAGGGAGGAGCAGCACACCCACATCTGTAGATTTGTGTAACTACCAAGTGAAAAGCTGTTTTGAACCGAGTGACTCGTCCAATGAAATTACTCATAGCTTTAATTTCAGAATGTGTCTGTTCTCGCTGTCACTCATCCTCTCTCTCTCCCACATGAACTGACAAACACAATCACAGCTTGGCGGCCTTCAATTGCTCCCCAATGTGATTATTACCAACCACTTTCCATCTGCTCTGAACTGTGAAAAAAACGCATGCACATTGGTATGTAAGCGGCTATACATACATGCTCTCATACAAACAGAGACAAGCAGAGACAGAGATTTGAAGTGTGATGTCTGCCCTCCGTGTGTCCTCTCAGCACGACAAATGCACTACTTCATTCTAGTTTGTTATATAAACAGGGCTGCCAGACACACACCATGACACTAATCATTGTCCTCATACCGCTATAAGAATATGGGACAATCAACTGTAAATATGACCCTATACTGATCAGTCAATCAGAAAACAGAAACCTGAAGTTTTTTCAGATTTAATTCCCACTTTATACTACTTTTCAAGGTGGGTTGCAACTGCTGTTTCAACAGGATTCAACTTTCATTGGTGCCTGGGATTGATGTATGAATAAATAAATACCATTTTGCACCCAT
The DNA here is from genome assembly GCF_964276395.1 of Gasterosteus aculeatus. Lineage (NCBI taxonomy): Eukaryota > Metazoa > Chordata > Actinopteri > Perciformes > Gasterosteidae > Gasterosteus > Gasterosteus aculeatus. Next base: position 18,571,643 of record NC_135709.1, on the reverse strand, counting down.
GATAAATCCTGTTTATCACTAGTAGTAGACGGTAGCAGATGGAATAAGACACAGAGAGCTGGCTGGTGGCGAACGAGAATCAGACACATCACGTGGCACTATTTGGTTTCTGAAATGTGGTTTGAATATCAAAGTAGGTATACATATTTCATATGCGCAATAATGTGAACGCAACCATTAAGTCTGGTTGTATCTTATTTGAGTTTTTGTTAGTTTTATGGTTTATCTTATTGATAATAACTTAAATATCTCAATATCTTTACTGTATCTTGGTTTATTTATTATGCTGGGTTTTTTCTTTACTGATGCCATTTTTGTTCCACTATTTTCCTGGTGTAACACACTTGTAATAAAGGATCATCTTACTTCATCCCATTTCACAAATTCGAGGTCAATCCAAATCTTACGGACCTGAGTCTTCCGCGATGGCCGTGTCCTTGAGGGTAGCCGTGGCTGTGGGACCTTCTGGGAACTGGCCTGTCCTCTTCGTAAATGTGATGTAGCGAGGGCGAGCGGGAGTGGGAGGACCTGGAGCTGCCCGTACTCTGGAGACTGCTGTCAGGGATCTCTCCATGACGGCTCTGAGGCAGAGCAGAAGAAGAGGAGGGCATCATATGCAGCACATCTACAGAACGTTTTCACTATTTCCATCTAGTCATCTATAGAAAACTCAAACACAGCTGCAGGGCCTCACTAGCTCCATCTAACCTCTCCAAGGCTGCTGTGCTGCTGCCCGAAAGCCGGAAGGCTGCACAGGGAGGGAACAGGGGAGTGACCCTGACGGCCACGGGTTTCTCTAGGTGCCTGACCGCGGATGTGATCGTGGTCCCCGTTCAGGTTGTTGTCACTCGCAGAGCGTAGTAAGGAGCGTGGCGAGGGCAGGCTACCGGGCGCCATGCGTCGGTGGCTGGTGTAGGAGGGGGTCTCTCTGAAAGGCACTGAGGGGAGAGAGAGAGAGAGACAGAGAACAACTCTTTACAGACTCAGATTATCGCGTGGAGCCACTGTAGAGTAAACTGTTACGCGGAGATCAAGTGATACAATGATATGTCTTTTATCGAAGGTACTACAGCAAAGACATAGAGAAAACACAATCGTATCATAACAGTTGCTATTCAGTCTCGAAAATGATATTACATATAATTATCATTCAATATTTATTACTCAGGAATGAGTAAACCATATGTTTGATTTGATAGATCAAGTTGCTGGGAATTAAGTATTATCTTCATGAAGCAAACAATAAACAAGTCTTGTTTAAGTTTAAGTTCACACAAAGTACACATGAAAGTGTACTTTCAGGGGAAAAGTATTGTTCACATTAAAAGAAGCATCCATTGCAAACATCACATATGTTACAGGGAATACAATATTGGAATAACCCTAAAATAGGGGTTTTGAAGCCTGTCCACACTAGATGGCAGAGTTTTCCTGTATGAACGTCACAGAAAGAAACACTCAACTCAACAGGGATACCATAATTCCCTGAAACCGTCTTCAAATCCCCTTTATTTCTATTCCAATTCCCTTTTCACCTTTGCATATAACCATAAATTACTCTTGTCTGGCTTCTCCCCTTTCTACACTCCATTCTTCAGTCTGACCACGTTGATGTTCAAACCATTAAAAGACTCAGGTCGTTTGGTGATATACTTCCGCTGGCGCCGACTTACCAACATCCGATGTTTTGTGGACCTTTATGATTTCAGCCAGATCAAAGTTTCCGGCTATAATGGCCACCTGGAGGTTGGGATGAAGCGGAGCAAGGAGAAAGGAAACTTGAAACGGCCCGTGTCGCAAAGTGGAAAGTAGTTTAATTCAACGAAATAATAAACATCTCAACATATCACAAAAATAAATAAAGAATCTTTTTCTTTTGTTCCCTCTGCTAATAAACGCTCAGCACGTTTAGTCTGCCGCTGTGGTAGATGGTTAAAATCTGTATGTGTGACAACGTTTTGGGCACCGCGTGTGGAACAGCCTGCCTTCTAGAAAAATAATTAACTTTGATCTGCACAGAAAGTTTCTGTGTTATTTTCACATGGACTTCATCAACCACACACACATACTGTGATGGGGAGCAAGCAGTGGGTGGGTGCTGATACGCTGCCTAAGTTTTTAACAGCAATCAACGATTCAATGTAGCCGCAGGAGGTAAACTACGACCTTGCAAGCAGAGGAGCGCGTCGCGGTTCTTGGATACCGCACATACCTGAAAGGCAGTCTGGCTGTTGTAGTTCTTTATCTCCTTATTGGCCCCCCGGAACAGGATGACTCGTGCACAGCTGTCCTGGATGAGCCCAAAGAGAAGCACATGTTTGACTACGACTTTAAAGTATCATTGTATGTCGTTTGGACAAATTGAGCGGGACAATTGGGATGCAAAATTATAATTCGAAATTTCTTTAAACCGGACAGTCAAATGTGCACAAATATATCCGTATATGTGGAACCAGCGGTCTGACAACCACTTGCTTTTCTCTCATACTTTATTAACAGACATGTGTGAACCAAAATAAATACAATAATAATAGAATGATCTCACTAATGAATTGGCTCCAACGACAATGTGTGTCGCTAATGACAAAAGGTGGGAAAGCAATGGCTAAATTATGACTAAAAGATACATGCGGATATAAAAAATTGAGCTGGGATTGAGTTAATAGAAGAAACACATTCCAACATGCACAACAATCAATAGTTCACAACCACACATTTGACTCTCTTATGTGTCAGACTTATTACAATATATTGCTGTGTGTGTAAACGAGCCCTGGCTCTTCAGGCATAACAAAATCCCTATTTGTAAATGGGCAGACACGCTAATGTGTCCATGTGCTGACTTGAAGAGGGCCGATGCGTAATTTAACACTGATGAAGGATTAGCAGGATTAGCCTGGCTCTATAATCAGCGCAAAGACTCCTGTCAACTCACAACATTAATTCAACGTTTGGTTCCATGTGATTTATCTCATCAAGCTGGCTGTATCTGATGATCTGTATTAATATACCAGGTCATATATACTACCGTTTGAGGTTAACGCTGATTCACTGTGGCGTCCTCTTCTGGTGTGCCTGAACTGAGCAGCGTGTAAACGCCTGCAAAGTTCATGTACGTATAGATGGTGAATATGGGGGGGGAGGGAGGGGCTTTGTAAATGCAGCAGGTTTAACAATTAATGCATGAATACTCTGCATTACGCTGATAACGGGGTCTAAAATATCTTTGTCTTTCTAGGAAGAAGGGCCTTAGTTGTAAATGCCATATAACTAGATGGTGCTGAGAAATAACAGAATGAGTACTGTCAATATCGCCACCCCTGAGTCAATTAATCCCCAATGAGATGTATGGATGTACATCGATGGTTTTAAGAAGAAATATAATGAATACCATTCAACAAATATGTATGGACATTCGTTCAATTCATTCATCTTTCATTCTTATATGAAAGGTTTACAAAGACAGACAAAACAAAAAATGATTGCATCCATTTCAATGGGATTAGAGAACCTGCCGCAGAACGAGCAGTTCAGACTCAACTGCCTGTTTCATGTATAGCATATATATATACAGATACATCACACATTGGACACATGTCATCAGACACTGGATATCTGTCTTTCGTCTCTAAAGCCGTTTGCCAAATAGGGAGTTTTCAGTTTGGTTGTGCGGCTCAGATTCATTCCTTTCCGCCTGTGTTGAGAGCGGCATTTCTTTGACCTCTGTGTCAAAACTGTCCACCGCTTGTTGTGACTTTCAGTATTTGATTACCTAAAAAAAAATTCAAGCTGGAAAGTGTGTTGTGTTATTATGACGGCCAGCAACCGTCGGTCAGTAGCATGTCAGGGAGAAGAACTCTGCCAACGGCAAAATGTAGCCATTCAACACAGTTTCATGGAAATAGGTTCAATGTTGTATTTGTGTTTCTACTGACCAACACAACAAACCAAAATCAACCTCCTTGACGACGATAGTAACAATGTTTCCGCACCAATCCCCGGTGTAAAGGTTACACGCAAGGCCCACCCGGCACTTGAATCTCTCCCATACGTGCACGTTACAACATACTCTACTGCTACTAACATTGACGTAAACAAGTTCACCTTCTCAAATAATCACATGAATGCCGCTCAGTAGTTGAATTCCTGAGTTTTTGTTATTTATAGACATTTAACACTTTTTTACACACATGCTTTGGAAAAATGCATAGGCCACACACACAGACAAGACACACACACACACACACACACACACACACACACACACACACACACACACACACACACACACACACACACACACATACACACACCCATACGTGCAAAGGCCAATTACAGCGCGGGGCCATCTGTCGTGCTCTTTTCTCTAAAGCTTCCTATAGGAATTCATTAAGAAAACCTTTCCAGCAGTCCTCACCGTGGTTTGCTAGATGTGATTACATTTTTGGGAGAGGAATACACAGTGAGCTAAGTTGAGTACTTTACAGTAATGACGTGGGTCAGTCATGTGTAACGAGTGAGACAGATGGTAGCTCTCACAGCCATGTCTATACAGTTGAGGATTCTTCTTTCATTAGATTTGAAGCAGATTTGGCATCCACTGGGAGTAGAGTTTGTTTTTAAATTGGATTGTGACATCAAAAGCACATAATGATGCACAATTTAGGTCTGAAATATTCCTCATTATCGTGTGGAACAACAACATAACAAAAGTGCTGTAGCACGGAATAGGGTTTCTTTTCCTCTGCGCAGCTTATCAAGAAGTGGCTCAGAGATTACATTGATCTCTGGTTTGAACAGGTCTGTGTGTGTCTCGCACATCCTCTCTCTAACTCCACTCATCCTGGTGGTCACCAGTTGCCATTATACTACCTACTGTGTCCTTTCTCAATAGTTTACCCGACCCAGCTTGCATGGATCTGTCTGCCGGGTAAAGACCCCTAGCGCGGCTTCATTCACTGCTGCTGATCACGAGTGCCGGGCTGAAAGCCCAGTGAGTGAATGGTAATGGCCAGCCGGACCCCCTCAATGGAAGCATTGATCAGGTTTACGCTGTTGCTGCTGATTATGTTATCTTGCCATTCATCCACTCTCCCTCACCTTTACCTGAACCTCTTTTCTCTCTCCATATTGATCTTCGCCACTGCATTTACCGGGCTCCGGAGAGGGAGAGGTATCGTTAGGAGCTTATCAATGCTAATGCTAATATCAACGCAGCTTATCGGTTTGGTTCCCTGTCAAAACTCTCACCGGTTCTTTTTGATTATTTTGTGAGAAAAATTAAAAAATAATCAACAACTTGAACTGCAAGAAAAAAACCTCCCTTTTGTTGCTTATACTTTTTTGAATTTTAGAACATTACTGCAGGCCATCCACCGGCGTGCTTCTCCGCACGACTCTACCCCTCGTCCCATAGTTTTTTACACAGAGAACTCACTAGAAACTTCTAAAGTACCGATAGCAGAACCATTTACCGTGGACCAAACTCCGGGGAGTTTCCCAGTTAGAACTTTGTATCAGGGGTATCACCAGTTCCCAGTTTCCTCCATCTTCTCTATCATTATATCCACCCACATGCACATACACACACACTCACACTCACACACAACAACTCCTGTCCCCCCCTTGACTGAGGAGTGTGAACATATAATGACTTCAGTCAAATGAATGTGTTACAAACAGATTGTGTTAAGTTTTGATGCTGTGCTTTCAAAACCTGTAGCTGAAAACCTCTCTGGCTCTCATGAGACTGTGGTGTTCCAGTCCAGTTGAAGCAGGCCGTTCCTCATGACTGGAACACACAGTTCAAATTACAACATGCAAATACTCACACACACACACAACTAAAACATATTTCATTTGTTAATGAAGTCCTAGCAAAGTGCTCATTTAATGTTCATGAACTGAAGGACTACTGTCTTTTACCAATGAAGGAAAACCTTCTATATATATATATACAGATACAGACGTTCTGTCTGTTGAGTCATTCACTTTATTGTTGGTGTTATTTATTACTGAGGTTTATTATGCGTCAGTGCCGAATAACACGTTTCTCCTGGCGTGAATACTCTCCAGAGCACCAATTGGTGATTAATGAGCACAAAATTTTCCTTTTTATCTATTTATTCCTCTATGGATTTAAGGTGTATTTCCATGAGGACGTTGGATTAAAACTTAAAACCTAAAAATATAAAACAGTTTAAGCAATTCCTTAAAATATAAAACCACGGTTCTTAGCTTGTTCTAATAAATAAAAGCTTGATGTAGTCATTGTGACACAAAGAATCAACGTGATTCATTGATCATTTTGAGCTTAACAATAACTGTACAACTGCACATTTCAATCAAACAGACCATCAAAAAATGACAAACTACAACAACAACATACAGCTGTTTTTTTACCTCTAATTCACAGATGTTAACAGCAGCCCAACATTTTTGAGTCAGTTGTCGAACAAGTTCTATTGACGCAAACACAGAATGTATATGATTCCGATTAAGTTTAGCCTCAACTACACTACGACTACTCCACCGATCTGAGACATCGACGACAATACAACCATTCCGTCAACAGCTGGCACAGATGTTAGACACCATCAGCACTAATGGCAACAATGCCTCCCAGACTGAAATCACGGAGGGTGGGTACATGTGACCTGCTGGGGAATCGCATACGCGTCATAGAGAGGAAGATTGTTGTCATGGTTATTTACTGTATTTAAGAAATGCAAAAGATTTTCACATGGGATTTTAGCCACGGGCACTAACGTAAACGCGTCATACAGCCTCTTCGCCGTGCAAGTGTGACATTCTCTCTCACTTGGCCACTTTGGCCTTGGACGTAAATCGTGTATTGCACATCTAACCCATTTGAATGTAATTCCACAGAAAACTCCACTTCTCAAGCGCCCAAGCATATTCATTTCAACAACTGGTACCTGGTTGTAGAGAGCACACACATGCAGTGCAGTGTTTCCAGATGCATTCTGGGCGCTCATGTCAGCTCCGTAGAACAGCAGGTGTTCCAGGTGTTGCACGTGGCCGTAGCGGCACGCCTGAAAGGACATAATCACATATTTACTTTATTTAGAAAACAAACCCTAATTTACTTTAAAAAAGGTATAAGGTAACAACCAACATGGTTGTGTAGAGCTCATTGGGTTTCAAGAAGTTTTCTTTTACAAATGAGGTACACAGAAATTGTAACAACTAAAACAAAAATATTTTACTATTGAATATATTATTTTGTTTTCCCTTGAGATACTTCTCCTTACCTCTCTAAAAGCAAGAAAAAAAACTTTGCATCACCTGGGGCCAAATATTAAAATGAGTTAAAATGATATTATACAAGAGTTGAGCTTCTTTGCTTCAGATACCTCGGAGCGATAAACATTTCCTCTACTCTTTATTTATCTCCTCCCCCATCTTTCCCTTCTACTCCGGGGTTTTGTCCTGTGTCATTGAAAGAAGCGCACCAGCTCTTCCGAGCGATGGTTCCCTCCCTCCTGGGTGCTGTCTTGCTAAGAGCGTGTGACAGCAGGGAGACAGCACACAAATGATGCTGGGATTGTTGCTGGTTATCAGAGTTTCAGTAGTGTATCCTATTGTGCACGATATACACCCCTAGAATACTAATGCGTGAAAGGACATCAAGAAAAGTGGGGGACGAGAGCAAGGAGGTGAAATAAATCAAATAGGGAGAAAATGTGTAGAGCTGAGGGGTTCTTAGATTTATTTTACTGTATCTTGCCTTTATAAACACAAAACACATCTGATCACATCATTGAGATTTCTGTATATCCTTCCATTAAAAACGTTTTAACAAACAAATTGTCTGTGTCTTCACCAAGGTACACTTGAACACACTTCTAAGGAAAGCAAAAAGGGTTTAGAAGCTTATAGAGTCATTACGCAACAACATTTTTGTATTTTCTTTTCTGAAAACATCTTCAAACTTTGGGAAAAGTGTCAGACTGATGAGTATGTGCACATTAGGGTAACTAAAGCAAAAGCACCCTGTAAGGCCCCTTACAATCGTCAAATAAGGCTACTCTGTGTGGGTAAGCTTTGATTTGAGACAAGAATATTTCCTTTCTACAGCACCGCTTCAGATCCTGCCATTGGATATCGGAAGATAAATACACAGCAAATTTAGCAGCATCAGCAGTGGAATTAGAGTCCCACTCTGTGGATACAGTATTGATAGTACACGATCCGTCGTAGCGGCACATTGTGATCAACACAAAGAACAAACGTTTTAAGCTACATGAGTCCCCGGGAAGAGGTGCAGACCATTAATGAAGGATAATAAAAATTAAACAAGACACATCGGGGCTCCCTGGGAATATTCTTTGTACCTCAAGAAAAGTATGAGAAAATGTATTAAGGAAATCCCTTAAGGTTATTTCATGTGGCACAAATCACTCCGCAACACAACAGTTACTGCAGTTCTATCCTTAGTTATGAGGTTCAGTTCAGCTTATTCTAGTACAAATACAACTCATACTTCACTCTAACTATGAAATCAAGTCTTTGAGCTTGAACTACACCGGAGGCAAGTAACTCTGGAAGAAAGAATCACAGATGAAGTGGGGTTGCGGAGTAGTATGTAGCGATAGTAAGCGATGGTTGGTGCAGAAAAATGAAAAACGTTGACTGTTATTTAGCCTCTTTTTGTAATAATATTGGTGCACATGGGTTTCCATGCTGACCTGAACTTAAAGTAATCATTTTTGTATATATATTAAAAACATAGTCTTGTGATTAATGTTTTACCACAGAAGACTTAAAAATGTTTAAAAATTATATAGCCAAATAGCTCATGACATTTTAGTAGTCTTCAGTATTTGCATAGCATTCAATAGGTAATAGGTAATAATAATACATGTATAAGTGTTGATGGTTGCCCAGTGAGCAGTACCAGGACTCAATAACGGTTTTATAGATCGGAAATTTGTTTTGGCACTCAACAAATTTATAGAAAAACAATAAATTTTGCAATTATGCAAATGTAACTCAATTGATTAAAAAGGGAAGACACAAAAATCAACTCAAAAGAACTCTGAAATCCAGACAAGACCTTTTACCCTGCACCTACATTTGTATTCTGCAAACAACACATCACAGCTTTGTGTGTGTGTCTGTGTGTGTGTGCGTGTGTGTGTGTTACCTGATGTATCTCCTGCCAGCCATTCTCATCCACAGAGCCAACTTGTGCATGATCATGCAGCAGCAGCTCACAGCAGTAGGGGTCTCCTCCTACCATCGAGCTGTGGTACAGAGGAGTCAACCCCCTACTGTCTTTATAGTCGGGCGATGCACCCAAGTCCAACAGCGTCTAGTGGGATAAGAGGGCGGTTTGGGGCAATAATGCTTTAAGCACTCCATACAGTCACAATGTGAGGTTTGAGCGTAGACCAGTAACAAAGTCTATGTTGTTTATACATTTACGTTATTAAAACAACGTAAATTCTATCGCAAGAAAAAATCTCAGCAAAGTAGTTTTCTCTGTGGGACCGTAGGAAAATATTGTATGTCATCCATCTATACTGCTAAGAGGGCAGTCGATGTCAGGGCCGACAGAGAGACAGACAGCAATTGACTCTCACACACCTAAACCTGCCATTAAGAGTCACCAATTAAGTGACCCCCAGGGACATGTCGTTGGACTGTGGGAGGACACTCGAGCTCCTGGAGACAGACACGGGGAGAACATGCGAGCACCACTCAGAGAGGCCGCTGGGTGGTGTGTTGAACCCTGGAGCTTCTCGCTGTGAGGCGACAGTACGAACCACTACACCACCACGCCACCCACAGTGGAAATAGATGATGTATCTTACACGGCACTGTGACATTAAATATTTGTATTTCGACAATGAGAAATAACCAATTTCATTCTCAACGGTTCCAGCTCAACGGGAAAATAAATGGCATGACTCATGTAAATCCTTTCATTGAAGTTACAAGCATCCTCAAAGCAGGCACATGCGAGGCCATTTAATGAATAGCCGGGCAATTTGAAGAGATCATGTGAGTCCTCACATATTTAGTAATCGCTCGGGCTGTTAATTCGCTCTGTACTCAATTGGTCAAGCATTCTTTGCCAGAGATTTCCTACCTGGAAGTTCTCTTCTCCAAGGGAACATTTTTGCAAGAAAGCAATTGGTGTAGTGCAGAAATAAAAGAGATTAGTCAGCTGTCTGCGACCTTTGTGTGTGTACTGCACTCACTATAAGTGCTGTATAGTTCTTGCTGCGCACGGCCTTGTGCAGGGCTGTTATGCCATCTTTTGTTCTGAAGTCCAGATGCGCCCCTCCACTCTTCAGCACCTTGATGAGATCTGCACATCCCTCCAGCTGTGCTGCGAGCGTGAGAGGACATTCTGTAAAATCAAAAGACGAGAAAGCAAACAATAACCAAAATGTTATTTCAGGTAACATTGTGCATTTTTCTTAGTATAATAACATCAAACAATTGAAGCTGTCAATATTTGAGGACAAAGCTTGTTGGAGTTGACAAAACTGTGGGTTTGCATCTTCAATAAATATGCATTTGGATCACTGCTAACTAAGATAGTTCCTCACCTCCTGTATCTGGATCATGGAAGTTGGGGTCCAGGCCCTTTTCCAGGAACCTTGAGACCTTTTCAATGTTCCTTTGCTGCATGTACTCCATAAACTTCTTCAAGTTTGCCTAATGGAGGGAGACAAGGTAGTGGGAAGGAGGTAAGGGGGAAGTGAAGATAAAGACAGCTGTGATTGGTTGATGTCAGACTGGATGGGGGATGTTTAATAATGCAGTTCAGAGATGAAAGCTAAAGTCACCGCTCTCTCTTTCTGTGTTTGAAGGTTTTATTCTGTCATGCCAAGCAAATGGGCCATGTGCAGTAGATATAAAACCAGCGATAGGATGTCGAAAAAGACCAGAAAATGGCTGTTATGCTGAAATTAAGACCTTTTCTTTTGGATATCAGACCCAAGAAAATTTGATTCTGAGGCTAACGTCACATTTTCAGTTCAAATGTAATGGTTATCATATTGTACAATGCCGGAGAGTAACGCTTAACACTGAGTCTAACACTGGCGTTTAAAACCGTCGTCCTAAAACAGGCAAAGACATGTGCACAAACCTACATTCCTCTTCCTCTGATTAAACATATTCATCACCTCTGCTGATGGGTGTAACCCTGGAGAGCATAGATGAGGAAATTAAGCTATGAACGAGGTATCAGCATTTTAGAATATGTTTCTATACCCTGACGAATCAAAACAACAACAATTTATATCTGAGACACAATATTTTATAGCGAACAGTGTCAAAGTGTCTAATGACTGCAATCATGTGCAATACTAAAAAACGGCTTGGAGTAAAATAGTCATTTTTATAAATTAGCCTGTGGTACAATCCTAACATATAAACTATCCAAGAGGACATAGATATAAATCTAATATGAATCTTGAGGATGTAATTGAGACAAGATCTGGATTATACAAAATTATCTTGAACAGAAGACTTTCATTACTGTTTAATTCTCTGGTTCTCATTCTCAGACATTGTGTAACATCCACATGTGCAAAACCGTTCCGACACAAACACACATATATTACATTTTACACAGCTGAGTTACTTAGCACACTGCATTCAAGGTAACAAACTTCAACACGTGCAAACAGGTACACTCACATTGCAAGAAGGCGAAAAGCACTCAGAAGCCATAGGCACTCACCATATGTGGCATCACATACTGCATATGCCTTGTTCTATAAAAGTCACACCCTGCACCTTCCGGATTCAAACGTCGCACTCAGTACTTCCCTGCGCGCCACGCCGTCTGCAGCCTCTAAAAGCTACCCTCTTTCTCATGCAAACCACGTGCTGCGTGGATCGGTCGACTGCTACGCTCACCATCTCCAAGTCAAACTGTGTGAGACAAATTCACTTTCTGTTTTTTCTTTTTTTTTCTGATGCTCTGTGAGGCAGTTGTTATGGTGATAGGATACAAAGACAGCTCTGACAGCCAAAGCACACACGAGTGGGAAGAGCATTGAGGTTGTGTGTGTGTGTGTCTGTGTGTGCGTCCTGCACAATGCCTCGGATACTGCCTTGAAGGGAATTGTGATGATTTGCCAACGATCAGCTGGGTCTGATGTGTGATTTATTGCATGTTGAAACATTTTGATAAGCGTTTGTAAAGATTTATCGGTTTTGGCAAAGGTCTCAATAAGCAACAAAATGTCCATAGAATCTTTAATAACAGTCAAATATGAAATTAACTAAATTTGCTTCAACTTATAAAAAATAGATCATTTAAAATCAAGTGGAAAAAAATACGTGCGGTGCCCCAGTCTGTCCTTCATTCATTGACATGCCAGATTCAATCATATATGAAAATGAATACTGTCCTGCATCGGCTGTCACCCTGTAATTAATGATCTCTGGATGTGGCTTTCTTTTGCTTTTTGTAATCCACAACAAACAGTCCCTAGCACTTTCCCTCGTGTATAATTTTTAAAGTTTTCATTTAGAGCAATCTGTTGTAGTTACCTCCAGAGACAACAAGATAGTTCACTTGTAAAGTGCATTAATCACACTGGTGCACTGACACGTGCACCATATGTCACCATGGGAATCTAAAGATGGAGGAGAGGAAGGTAACAAAGATGTGGTCTTTATCCCGGCATACTTATTTTGGCCAATAAAGGAGCAAAAATAGTTGATTTCCAATACAGCAATCCACTCTTCAGCTACTTAGGTACAGTTAGGTACAGTAAAGGGCAAAATGAAAGATAGCATCTTATCTCAGTGCAGCAGAGCAAGAAACATAAGCATTAATCAAATCAGAGAGTCTACGGATATTGACTAACTTTAATCCAAAAAAATATCCCGGAGATTCAGTTTGATTCTCCGCACAAGGTGTCCTCATCTGCTCGACCGGAAATTACTCCTCAACTACAGGGTTTATTTTGTCGTGTCTGCCTTTCATACCTTTAGGCTTTTTGTCTGTGTATTATTTTCAAGCTTTTGTGCTGCAACTGATGGACATTTCTAGCCAATTCCCTGAAAAAAGCCTCTTCTATGAATTTATTAGTAATAAAACCAATAATAAGTCTGCAAATTAATGCATTCACCACCACCGCCAATGTCCTGGTATTGAGTGGAAGCCTTGTTGTATTCTGCAGTCGTTTGGTGTAAAACCTGGATAAGGGCCCAGGACACACTCCCCCCTCTGTGCCACCTTCTCTTTAATTGGGACGTACTTCCTTAGTTTCCTTCCTCCTTTCATAGTTTGTTTTGCCACAGCTTCATGAAGGGGGATGTACTCACAATGTTCAGTAGCTAATGTGCATCCATGTGTTATCCATGCAGCACGTACTGTATGTGTGCCAAACACTTCCACTGCACTATATTCACACTTATTGCCACATGGCTACACAGTCCCCCCCCCCCGGCCCCGCACAGCTGGCTTACACTACGCCGTGCCATTGATGAGTAGTAATTAAAATGATCACCAACACAATGCCTATTTGGGCAGAGATCATCCTCTCTGACCCAATGTGAGCTGGCCCATGAAATACACACATGTTTGTAAAGAGCCCTGTTGCTGAGGCGGAGGGAGCCAGGGCAGTGGGTCATGGAAACGCTCTGGGGACATGTGATGCAAGTGTGGCCTGCACAGTTGGGATAGAGGACGTGGACGTGATGCTTGGCTCGACGTTGAAACAGGGTCCTGCTGTCAGCGCAAGCTGCGTAACAGATTCTGTGTCGCGAGGACGAGCACACGGGGTGCGTTCAAAGATATTCATCATGGCTCAGTGCCTCGGCCTCTGTGTAGACTCGTATCTGCAGTTCGTAGGGAGGAGTTCAAGCCATGGATGTATGACGAGCAATAACTACACTGTTGGAGATTTCAGATTTTAAAATGAAGATGAAATCACCTGGATCTTAATATCTTTGTCATTGTAGGGGTCATAGAGTAAGATTAGTGGCGTTTCCTTTAGAAAATAACTCTGGATTCTGCTATTTCTGCATTTTACAACTTGGAACTGAATTCTGGTTTCGATATACAATGTGTCTTACTGTTTGATTTAGTAAATCTGTGCAATAAAGGAACATTTAATTATCCTTCTTACACACATTTTCATGCCTGTTTTAACAGGCTACTTTAAACACCTTCATGGTATCAATACAAGAACAGCGACCGAAGGCATAACCGCAAACTGTGACAATTTACTCCTGATCTCATGAGTCGTTTGAGCAGTGTTAAGTCTAACCTGTGCCGGCCAACTCTTAGCAGCTCTTCATGGTATCAATACAAGAACAGCGACCGAAGGCATAACCGCAAACTGTGACAATTTACTCCTGATCGAGTCCAGTCGTTTGAGCAGTGTTAAGTCTAACCTGTGCCGGCCAACTCTTAGCAGCTCTTCATGGTATCAATACAAGAACAGCGACCGAAGGCATAACCGCAAACTGTGACAATTTACTCCTGATCTCATGAGTCGTTTGAGCAGTGTTAAGTCTAACCTGTGCCAACTCTGTGCCAACTCTTAGCAGCTCTCTCTGAGCGCAGCAGCATGGTATCTTTATTACATTACATTATTATTATTATTATTATTATTATTATTATTATTGGAATCGAACCACCAACCTTGTACTTCCCAGCACACCTTCTCTAACCCCTGCGCCACGACGACCCCTCTCAGACAGACTGGAATGATACGTTTTTAGCTCTGCATAACTCCTTGTACTCCTCTTAATGAGCTACCGTTTGGGCAGCGCGGACTAGCCTTTTCCACCCGCCCTACTGGCAGCGCCGACAGGGGGCTTTGTCCAGCATTGTTCCTTACATCAGAACAATGAGCTCTTACTTCCTTGCCAACCAATTAGTGCAACAAAAAGAAAGACATCGACGCAAACAACAACACTACAAATTAAAATTGCAGATATGTGTTAATAACAACACAAAGACAGACACACACACAACTCTATGAAAAGCGGTGTATTCATTGGGGTTGTCACAATGATACTCTCTGGGCTCCATTTTCATGTTGTCACAGTGTCACAACAGCAGACTGGTATTTTCCTTGTTAGAGTTTTGTATATTAAGTAAATACTTGTGCTTATCTGCACATAAAACATTTAATCCGTCCGTGAAAAATCGCAGATCTGCTCCAACTTATCTCAGCACTAACAATTCACCAGGCCGTTCGTTCCTGCCCGTCCCGTCCTTGTGCCCCCGGCCAGAACAGAACAGAATAACCTGGGCAACAGCTATGTGGCCAATCCTCTTTTTAAAGAGTCCAGCCAAAGGGTTGCCTCGTGTTTCAAGGGGATGAAAGTATCAAACGTGATTAGAGATAGCTCGCTACTCCCCAACGCACTAAGCAGGCTTCACTTGACTGCATCTACACTGAGCCGTAGGGCTCATGCGGAGTAAGCTGTGTGTTGAGATCATGTCATTTAAAATGGATTGCATTGAGAAGAGGCTGGATGACAAGTGCACACCATCAGGTGCACCTGCTTGAAACGCAGGCAATGATAAGTGCGAGGAACGGGATGAGAAAGAACGACGCATCTATATGAAACACGCTACGAGCACACAGACAGCGAGAGAGAGCTTATGATACTGCATTGATTTCAGAAGTTTCTTTTTGTATTATCATACATTTTTTACTCTGTGTGTAGATTTTTCGTTTCTATTTCAGCGTCAACAGCTGACGTTTGAGTGCAGTTTACGTTACAAGCCATAAAGGGTTCCACCGGAGATATTCAGAGGTGTCAAAAGTATTCACATTCATTACTCAAATAGAAGTACAGATACTAGGGTTTAAAAAGACTCCTATAGAAGTTGAAGTATCGACTCAAGCTTTTTACTTAAGTAAAAGTATAAAAGTACTGGTTTCAAAACTACTTAAAGTATAAAAGTAAAAGTAATGTAAGAAATTCCATTAAGGACAAACTCTTAATCCGTAACCTCGCTCACACAACACGTCAGTCCGTTACAATGTTATCAGAAGGTGCCTGCAGATCATGTGACCTGCCGTTGGGATGGTGGAAACAACAACAACAACAACAACAAACGTATCTGACTTAAACAGATAAAACCACAACCCATTCGGTCGGTTATCAAAATAACCAGAATGTTCAGGCTTCATGAGCAAATACAGAATCCCTTTGTGTTCATTTCCAAAGCCGCATCAAGACACACATCACTTTATTTAATACGCTGCACTACTTGCAAGTCGCTGAGTTGTGCCAGACTCTCAATAAAGTTAGAAAAAACATTTAGGACAAATCTGCGTGAGGAAGAGGAGGAGGGTCCATGTCGCTAAATACCAACTTTCCAAAGACCACTTTATATTCTCATCCAAACACAATCACATTCACTGTCCGCATAGCGCCATGTATCTAGATGGGTTTTTGTGTTTGTGTGTTTTTGAACTACGACAAGCTGGAAGTAACAAGGCTGTTTTTAAAATGTAAGAAGTAGAAAGTAGATATTTGCGTGAAAATGTAAGGAGTAGAAGTAAAAAGTCGTCTGAAAAATAAATACTTTAGTAAAGTATAGATACCCAAAATTTCTACTTAAGTACAGTAACGAAGTATTTGTACTTTGTTACTTGACACCTCTGGAGATATTACAGTAGCACTCAATTGTTGTTTGTATGCATGGCTCTGAGTGTTACTAAGCAGGTGGAATGCATGCTGTCATCAGAACCAAATAGACCAGAGAAAGAAAGAGCTGAATCAGGTACCGTCATGTGCTTTCAGGCACAAACTGACACCAGGACGCAGGCAGGCGGGCTGCAGGGGAACAGAGCCAAAGGATTGAAACACAACTAAACAGGCCGAGAGAAAACCGGAGCTAAGCCTGCTGCTGAGAAGAAATGTGAAAAAATCCTCCCTAATTGAACCTTGCTAATAAAGCATTCAGTTGAAATCAAAAGTTGAAACTTGCTTACTTGCTTAGTGTGTGTTTATTTTGGTTTCAC
The DNA here is from genome assembly GCF_964276395.1 of Gasterosteus aculeatus. Classification (NCBI taxonomy): domain Eukaryota; kingdom Metazoa; phylum Chordata; class Actinopteri; order Perciformes; family Gasterosteidae; genus Gasterosteus; species Gasterosteus aculeatus. The sequence continues at coordinate 18,554,652 of NC_135709.1, read as the reverse complement.
TACAGTCTAACCTTTTCTTGTCATCTTTGCCGTTATATAATGTTTTATTTATTTTTCTCTTCAAAGAAGCAAAAAACACAATATAATCTGGAAGCATTGTCATTATTGTTTTGTAATATATATATATATATATATATTTGAACCCTGATAGGAAATGTAACAAAAATAACCTTGTTCAATGGCAATTAAGTATTATATTTAACACAATGTAATGGTAATTTGCTGACTTGCAGCTTTAAAGAGAATGTTACACTTTATCATTTTACTGAATTCTAGCAATAAAGGTGGTTCTTCAGGATTTTACGTCTTCAACAAAATGAAGTGATTGATTGGCTGCAAACAAGCTCATAGGCCACAGAGAGAGAGAGCGGAATCGGGCGGCCAGCAGGCTTCAGGCTGACGCAGGGATCTGTGGGTAGAATGTATATTCAGCCAGACATTTATTAGACTCCATTGTACTTTATGCCACAGGCATCCCGCTCTACAGTCAACTATTCATACTGCCTGACCTAGAATAAGAGTCTTCTGGGAGTGGGATGTAGCAAGAACCATACAATGTGTTGTTTCTCCATTGTGAAATGAACTTGTGCGACGAGGCGCAGCATCATCAAGACCAACCGGCAGGTTCAGTTCCAGTTCAATTCAATATATGGATGCAAAATGCCGTAATACATTGTGTGGATGATGTTTAGTTGGCTGCATTTTCATATCCGAGGTCTGGTGGAGGGTCTGAGGGCTGTGTTATGGGCTGGAGGTTCTACATGGCCTGGGTTTAGAGTGTACTGAAATCAATGCAATCAATTCCTTCTTCTAAACATGAGAAACTCAAAGTGCGTTGTGACGAAGTACAACACATTAGAGGACAGAGCTGTAATTTCAAGTTAATTGCACACATGCTAGACAAGCAGTCGCCCAGTAGACAACAGGACAGGCGTAATGTCAGTAAGACTGTCCCCCTACGAGCCACAGCCAAAACAAATTTACAAAAACTACACCAAAGCGCAGTGCGTCGTTTTACACAATCTGGATTTGTAAGTAACAAAGTCACAACACAACATCAATTGTATGTAAAACTGAAAAACCTTTTATATCAATGATACACACACACACACACACACACATACACACACACACACACACACACACACACACACACACACACACACACACACACACACACATTTGCCTTACTTACTCAGAGACCCAAAAGAAAAACAACAACAAGATCTCACACTGGCAAAAATTGCCCAATCCTCTGACACACACGGAGTAGCAGGATCACACACACACCCATGCACAAATAGACACAGTGATCCAAGCCTGCGGTTTTCAACTGAACCAGTGCAGAAAGAAACATTAGCATTCTGTCAAGGTAACAGACAAGACTGCAGCAGCTATGCACACAGCCAACATGCAGCAGAGCATAACAACGGAACTAAAGCCAGCGAGAGAAGGAGAGTGAGCGCAGGTAGACAGGGATGAGGTGGGGGATCTTTTGGAACAATTGGAAGTAGAAAGTACGGAAAACATAAAGACAGGGGAGGATAAAGATACGTTAAAACCAGAAACAATGATACATCAAGTTAAAGAGATGATGAGAGCAATTGGGGTACCTTACTATTGAGTCTGGCCTTCCTCATTTGTTTATTTTTTCTTTCTCTTCTTTCGGCCGCTTGTCTTTTCCCCAGATTGGATCCCATCTCTCACGCACACAGACGCGCTCCCCGTCACTCATGCACTCTCTGTAGGTCAGCTAAAGCCCCAATGCCAAAACATCGTCCACATGGCCATATCCAGTCCCCTTTCCTCCTTGTCTCCTCTCCTCTTGCTCTCTCCTTCTCCACTACCTCTCCTAGTGTCAAAGTAGCACACGCACACACACGCAAACTCACAGAAACACTCGCCCAGCACAGACGCACACAACGACTCGTGTGCATACACAGGCGGAGAGATGGTAAGGGGTTGATTCTGAAGGATTGCTGGAGAGAATAGGGAGGGCGGGGGGAGGGAGAGAGTCAGTGGAGAGGGAGGGAAACTAGAGGGAGGGGAGAGAGGGGAAACAGTAAATGAGAGGAAAAGTAGGGTGTGCAAGCAAGGAAAGGAAGTGTGAAAGTAAATACAGAAAACAAGACTAACACCAGAGTGCGGCGCAATCCCTGTTATTGTAGTCCAAAGTGTTTAATGATAGTGGAAACTCCTTGGCTATTAACTAATGCTCTCGTTTATGAACCACAAATTTTCCTGAAATGAAATAATGTACAATTGTTGGTATTATGATGTTTTTTTTTGACAAATCTCCCAGACAGTATGTACAGTTCATGTGCACACACACTTGTGAATTCACACTTCAACCACTCAAAAACAGACACAAACAGTATCTCAAATAGGAATCATTATCAACAATTTAATCATACAACTGGGAAAATATTCTTGCATGTTTGTTTGATTATGATTGATTGTGCCTGTGAGTGTGTGTGTGCGTGTGCATGTGTGTAGGTGCAAACAAGTGCATTTTGTTTGTCTATCTACCGAGATATGTCACTCCCTTTTTGACACTACTATATTTCCCTTCCTGTTAAGGGATTATCCATAAGCAAAGCCTTGTGAAAGAGGGTTTTTGACGCTCCAATGCATCGTGTGCAATGCATGCAGCTGTGTGTTTGTATGTATGTATGTGTATCTGCATGTGCATGGTGTGCATCTGTATATGTCAATTTTGGTATTGGTAATGCTGTTGTTGCCATATCACTGCAGTTATGGTGGGTTTAAGCTCTCACAACAATACCTACCTACAAAGAGCTCCATTCTCTGTGTGGTTTTATTGTAATTTGAAAATAATGCAGGAATTCCCATTGATAAAGACAATAAGCTGCTTTCAGCAAATACAAAGCCTCAGTTTAGGAAGAATAGCATCACTGTGCAATGGGTTTCATGGGGTAGACTTTTGTGAATTATCCTTACACATATACACTCTCACACTATAATGTGCATATTGGTTTAGCTTGTGAATCTATTATTTACCCAAAAGTTTAAAACAATTTATATTATAAAAGGTTACAATTTATCTACTGCCTCATGATAAGAGCACATTTGAAATGCCCTCAATCTAGCAATGTGCTCTGTAGAGCTGTGACCACATTACCAACCAGTGCATTACTAAATGTACTGTCCACTACTGTACACGCCTCTTCAGTTTCTCCCAACCCACCACTTGCCTGGCCATCTCTCCCACTATATTCCCCAAGGCTTTCATTCATAAATGCCTATAGAGCGTGTCTAGTTTCCTATCCATCCAATAATCCGATCTTCCACCCGTATAGTATTCATCCTTTCTGCTGCCAATTAGATACAACAGACCAATTTGCTTTTAACTGCAAGAGATATTTTTTATCAGACCACTCATTAGTTCTACGTTCATCATGGATTAGACAGCAAGATGTAGGTGATTTCAATCTAAAACACTGTGAAAAGTGGATGAAAGATAGACATAGATCTAAAATAATTCCCTTTGATATGTGCAATATTAAAGAACATGGGATTGTAAATTGTTGACACACTGACGGCGTCACACAGTTCGAGTGAAATGTAAGTGCTGGAATATAGATGCAGGACGGCATGACAGTGAAGACAATGTTAATGGGAAAATTCAAGTGTAAAACCTAGTCAAGTCATTAAGGCAGTTTGCGTAAATTACTGTAATAAAATAAGGGGATTGTGAAATTTCTGCCACTGGAAGCTCTTTTTCCAACTGCAAAATTACCAGCCATTCTGGTTTATCACATGGCCGACCGCCGCCCCAAAACAGCAACACATATGCGCTTTTCTCTTTATTTCATTCTTTGCAGCCACCCTGGCTAACCAGGTCAGTGAACTGGTCGGGTCGAATGTGAAGGAGAAAAGGAAATCCTATCAATTATGGCCTCATTTCAAACTTTAGCCTGCGGCTAATGAGCTCCAAACCAACCAAAAGTGGGCTAATGCTTGACCTTTGACTAACAGGGAAACTTGCTGCAGGATGAATAGTGAAATTGAGTGTTACAGCTGCAAGAGTCTCCCGTAAAAGGGTTTCGCTCTTTACCCCTGAAAGTGTTATTGCAAAAAAACACATGTCCCATTTAGAAAAAAGAGGGGCAGACGTCAAATTTTTGTTAATGGGCAAAACGACTTTCTTAAAGCTCATCCTCACTAAGAGAATACTTTTTTTTAGATGTGTGTTAGATACCTAAATTTATCGTTGGCAAATTACAATACAACTGATGCTATGAATAGAAACTGCATTAGATACCTATACTCCATTATTCAATGTCATAGTATTTTAAAAAGGAAACTTTTCATACATTTCCATTTATTAAAGATATGTTAGGCATGTATAATTGAATAGCGGTTGGCTCTGACATTTTGCTAACGTCAATATTACCATAAACTTAAATAGTTTTAAAAGTTGAGCTGCATTCATTGTCCTTCTTCATTACTTTCCCAAGTATTTTATGAAGTTACTTTTTTCAATAACATGGCTGTCCAGCTGATTGCTCATTGCTTATACGTATATAAGTTCCTCATCGACTGGACAGTCCAACAGATCAACCACAGCAAACCTTTTCTTTACGAAGGATTTGTTGGATTTGTCGTATGTACTTTTTCACAGCAACGTAGCAAAGTAGCAGACGGCCGCAGCTCGCATGTATGAGAGGATGACTTTCATGCATGTCATGTAGTGTCACTCAAAGGAAGTACAGGGCAGAAAACACTTATCGCCCGTGGACACACAGAACGAAGTTGCAAAAACGTCTACTTCCCAAAACGGAATGTTGACAAGTGTCTACAAAAGGAATTGGACCGCGATAGATAACATGTAGGACACATTTCTGCAGAAAATGACAAACTATTTGTTCATTGAACACGGAACAGTATTTTTTGCTACATCCTGGATGAACTAGTTGTTCTGATTTGATGTAATCTTGTTTGTCGTTTAATGAAGTTCAAAGGAACTAAGAAACATAAAAGCTGTAGACTGCTGAGTGGCAGACAACAATGTAGCAACAACTGTTTTATCAAGAAATATATATAGTCTATTTCCCAAAACTATTAAATTAAATGATAAAACTATGACACTATTACACTATGATGACAAGGATGTTGTGGTACAGACATCCAGAGTTCACTCCAAAGGCAAAACAGCCACTCAACGGTTTTCACTGGCATCAGTCTACTAAGAAGATGAGCTCTCCTGACAGCATCCTTCCCACAGAAGAGGCAATACAAGCTTACTCAGTGGTCTTAGTGGAATTGCATTCATCTGATTACTATAGGATGTAGCATGTTTCAACAGAATTTGAATAAATCTTAATATTCTGAAAAACTAAAAACATCTTTCTGTAAAGTTGAGCTGAAATTGGAAAATAGTCTTATGACAATCAGTAGGATAAAAAGAAAGAGAAATGCATGAATGATCAAACTGCAGTTTGATGATTTGTAAGAAACATTTGCTCTCTCTCTTCTTTCTCTCCCTTATCCAACACACAAAACACACAATTGACACTGTTAATTCTCTCCGGTGTAAATCTCCTGCGCCCCCTGATGGTGTTCCATGGACATCCATTCAACTCTCTCCGCTGTCTGTTCCAGTTATAACACCCACACGTACAAACAAGCGCACAGACCACAACACACACACACACACACACACACACACACACAAACACACACACACACACACACACACACACACACACTACCGCACACACAAAACCGTGATGGGTTGTTTGCAGAATACAAATCTCTAGCTCATTTTTTCCGACCTGTCATTCTTAGCCCGTCAACTAGTCGACCCCCCTTCAGATGAGTCACCTGCCTTCACATTTACGCCCCCCCATTGGTGCATTTACTGTACAGGTACATTGCCCGGCCAATATTCCCACTTTACCAGATTGTGTTGATTGCTCAGTAGACCTACTATGTCTTTGTCTTGTTCTGCAGCTATGGATCTGTGTTTGTGACCAACAGCCAGCCCTCGAAAACCATTTGCCAGCTCTGCCTCTCTGGGTGCATTTAACAGGTTTTTATGTGCATATGTGCATGAGCCTGCCTATTAAGTATAAACAGATTATTTCAAACATGCCTTGCCTTCTGTATCTGTTACTACCGAGTTACTGATATACAAAACAGCAACAACCAAATGACTGTTTCATACAGTCTCAACGTGATCTAAATAGTACCAGTACCATCCAAAGGTTTGGGCATATTTTCTCATTCAATGAAAAAGTGTGTCTTTCGACTGGTACTGTGCACACCGTGTACACCACAGCGTTTGTTGAATGTCCAGTAAAGTGTTGCTCAAAAAGAGACAAAATATATATAAAACATATCCCGTGTCATGTTATGTTGCATTCTAGCTTGTATGGTTGTGTTCTGAAAGATATTACGTGTTTAACAAGGACAAATATAAGTGCTACCAACTGAGAATGTTAACAAAAGCTATTACACACAGCTTGTTTAAAGACAAGATGGAGATGATACACATAATTGCAACTAATTTAAACTACTTATTAACTACCACTTATTATTCACTATAATTTTCATGGCAACACAAAATAGACATTGTCAAGCAAGTTGTCCTTCATGCAAAGCTCTTAGAGCCTCGCGTGGCCTAGATAGAGATTCCAGATGAATGAACCAACAAACACACGGTCTACTTGCCAGTGATGGTCTTTTCTTTCCAAACATCGTATAGGAAATTGCAGCATAGAACTTAAACAGAGCCTCCCAGTACTTGCTGTAACCACTTTACCTCCTTTATATCCAAGCTGTGGCCAACGTTCTTTGTTCTGCATGTGTGCCCTTCACTCGCTTTGAAAGGTCGCACCAAGCATAAGCTGTTCAGATGCCCTGTTGACCGAGTGCACTTCTGTTTGGTCTTACCTTGGTATGGAGCTTGAACAGCTGCTTTTCATCCAGGTGAGTCTGGGTGTACACACGTCTTTTATAGCGGAACTGAAAAACAACAACACACATAAGAGGCCAGGCAGATTTAACCCTGTCCCTTTGTGCGTGCTTTGATTGCCTGACAAACAAAACGCTCCATAAAAAATACACTGCGAAACAAAATTGTGACTAAAACACATGGTAGAATTTGAAAATCCAACCTTCATCTCATCAGTAGCTATGACAACGGTGCAATGGATTATTTCACAGTTGAATCATATTTGTTGTTATAATACAACAAATAAGGAACATATACAATTCAAACTTTTCAAAAGACTGATGGTTATTTGTTTGTCTTTGCAGTCTACTTGTTCAATAGAAGGTTTCACCAAACACTAACATCTGTAACAACTATGTGTGTGTGTGTGTGTGTGTGTGTGTGTGCGTGTGTGTGTGTGCTACTGCATGCAAGCATCGGTGTGTCTGTGTATGTCGGTTTCTCTGTCGATGTGTGGTGTGATTCCTCAATGGAGCAGAGCGGTTTTGAGCAGCTAATCCAAAACCGTCATCACCTCCACACACAATAACATAGTTTTTAATAATAACAGTACCTCTCAATGCATCAGAGCTTTACAATAAACCGAGGATCAAAATGGAAAGTAAACCTTGCATGATGGACAAGCACGCAATTATCTCCAAAAAATGACAAACCATTGCAGAAAACACATTGCTATTGAGCGTATCTTTGCTGCTAGATTAGACTGACTCTTCATGAAAGAAGAAGCACACAGGACATGTTCATTCCCACACCATCATGCCTTGTGAACATGCATGTTTGTGATTGGGACGCACATGTCTTGAAAATGACTTAAGCGGATACTATACAATAACTACAGCATGTAAGGTGCAACAGGTATCGTGTGTTCCGTGTATGTGAAGAAAAATACATGAAAAAAGTAGTGTGCCTCAAAGGTAAAAAGCTGTTACACACTGTGGGCTGCATGTGTCCTGGCCTCGCTGTTATATAGTGTTCAGCACTACATTATTGATATACTTCTTCCAGGGCTGGACAACTAACTGGACAAGGACGTCAATTATTGTCTAGTATTATTATCACACAATGCCATTATTGCCAATTATTAGGCACTCTGAGTACTACTGCGTTATTGACTAAAGCTCATAACCATGTTTGCTAAGATGCTGGTGTCTCTTGCTCTCTCCTGCCAACACAGCTTGAAGCCTGACACACACACACACACACACACATGATCCACACCTACCTCCAGGTAAGGTATGGGAGCGAGGGATGGGAAAGGGTATTCCCTTAGCTGTCTCTCCTCGTCAAGAAACTTGCCAGCCTTGCCGTTGTAGGCCGGCTGGAACAGGCCGTAGTTGAGCACATCCTTCAGGCTCTGGTTGAGCGTGCACAGGATTCGCTGCTTGGACTGCCAGATCGGAGGATCCACATTAAATTTCATACATTTCTGCGGACAAGAGTGAAAGAAGGTAAGATGTTAAGTGCTGCGTCTTTCTGACTATCACGTATTGCATGTGTTGCGATAAACAGAGAGATTGAAGAGTGATATTTTATTTTATCACACAAATATTATGTTACGGTGTTGAAAGAGGTGCTACAAAAAATTAATCCAAAATCTTGCATTACAGAGAAGTGCATTAAACTTCCAAAGTCATGCCCGGGGAGAAGCCCTTTATTATAATAAGCAATTCACATAGGTAAGGCAGTATTTCAACATTATCCATTAGTTCTCACAAAAGGTCATCCTAAAAGCCAGCGGTAGTCAGAAAACTAAAGTAAACAAAACATTAATATAAAGCAAAAGCTCTTACAGAACCACTCATCTGACGCCCATATTGCAGCAGAATACATTTGATTCGAAATGTGAGTGTGCAATATTCATGCTCTAAAAAACTAAGCGGGGAAATGTGACTGCTGCAAAAAGAGCTGCAGTAGGTTTGTCATCAGTCACAAATGAAACATCTCAGGTACCGTAAGGGTGCCTGTGGGACAAAGAGCACCGATTTGGTTAAATTCTGTGATCTAATAAGAAAATGTGTTCACATTACATCGATTAAGAGATAACCTTTGTACCACTCTCTTTTAAATTTTGCAGTTACAAAAAATTGATAGAGTTTGGTTAACTGTTAATTGAACTGCACATATTTGTAATACAAGTCCAGAGTGTTAAGCACAATGGTTATTGGGTGCAGGCAAAGCACTTCCCTCTATCTACCACATTGTGGAGCCGGAGAGAGAGAGAGAGAGAGAGAGAGAGAGAGAGAGAGAGAGAGAGAGAGAGAGAGAGAGAGAGAGAGAGAGAGAGAGAGAGAGCGTGCAAAACACACAAGTAATAAATCGATCACTGCCGCCTGCAATATTGATTTGCCACTTCAACTCTATTCTGTTCAGCATCGCCGTGTTTCTGACTCATTGTACATTCTGGCTCAAAATTCCCAGGTGTTGACTGTAGGAAAAGCATCTTGCTTTAGGCTCATTGAATATTTTTAATGGTCTGATTTTGATGAATCGGGGTGAAATCAATCTACATCTTACTTAAAATGTTTAGAAGAATCTGTGTTTGCTCAAGAAAGCTACATTTACAGTGTGAAGTCAAACAAGGGTTTCCTTGATAAGAACCATATGATAAACTCGAAGGCAATGATAAACTGAGGTACCTTTGTGTGCGGTTGTGTCGATAACTTGTGATTGGTTGTCCGGTGATGGAGAAGCTTGTGTGATGGTGGCGGCACGGTGAATGGCTCGGTTGTTTGGTAAGTATTGTGATCCACACTCACGTCCCTGAATCGTTTTTCACAGGGCTTAAAACTGGAAACGACTTGCGTATTCTTTGGAACGGGTTGAGTGTGAAGAGGTATCGGGTCCATCGATGCACGGACGATCACGGGTGCTTTAAATATTGAGCGGGAGTTCTGTGTTTTGTGCATTTAACGTATTTAAACTGGGTCGACACCGCAGAAAGAAATAGCACTCGGCCGCTAATGTGAAAGAAAATAAATACTGGGGAAACTGGAGAAATTTAAGGAATTTTAGTTTAGCACGGAAAGCAACTTCACGTCCATAGACCTTTGTGCTGTACTTTAACGACAGCTACTTGAAAACCTGAGAAATAAAAGGCCCAGGGAGGTATTTCCCCACAACTATGAAAGCTACCATCAAATAAAAGTTTTGAAAAGGAAGGCTGCCTTTTTACTTGAGATAGGTTGTCTTTTTTCATGACAGTGCGAGACGATGGAGGGTTGCAGAGACTAAGGGCTTAAGATTAGGGAGGCCTCCTTAGCCTTAACAGGGAACTCTTACAATCTACTCGCAGCCACATAGCAATAAATAAACATCGACAAAAAAACCCCATCCTTAACCACAACTAACTCCTCCATAAAATAAATCTTCAACTTCAAAACAAAAGCCACTGTAACACCTATCAAGTCTTATTTTACAGGGTAGGGATTTGGGGATAGGTTAGACATAGAGTCGCTGGTATACGTCTTCATGAAATGGTCTATCGTATGAAAGCTGAGAGCGTGAAGCGTAATTTCAGATGTCACATTCACAATAACAGACAGGCGGACCTAAAAACCCCAAAAACATAATTCATCTGAAAAAAGCTTGTAACAGCTGCCACGGCATAGAAAAGGATTTTTCAATGAATTAATAAAAAAAAAGGAACCAAAATGAGGGCTTAGAACATTGTGATGGAAGGGGATGCCGGCCATTCCATGCACACTTATGTCTCATCAGTTGCTGATACCCTTTGTTTTAGGATTACACTGCTCAGCTTCTTTTATCTGTCATGATGTAGCGTTAAAGAAGAATAAAACACATTTTGATGCAATGTTTGCTGGAGAGGTTCCTTTTGGTTACATATTTCGTCATTTTATAATATATGTTTTAATTTTCTCTCTCAAAAAAAGCATGCTGCCATCCATCGCCTTATGTCTCCTTTCCTTCTCACCTGCGGGTAGTACACTGACACTGCTTTGGTAATCAATGAAGAATAGGCAGTAAAAATAACATTTAAGGGGTTTAAGACTGATTTCAGCTCCATTAAAAGAAACCAAGCTGATGTAATCACATTGCACGACTTCAATTGATTGTTTCAGCACTTAGGAGATCAAAGGCCCGATGCGTAAGACCTGGTACCCCTCTGCTCACGCCATCCTGTCCTCTGCCCTCCTGTCCTCTGTCCTCTTCTGGCTGATTTGTTGCAGCCAACACACAAGTTTACAACGAAAACAGAGATTTTACCCAATCGTGCACGCTGCGCTTGAGTGAACGTGGAAGCGGGGCCTGATTAACTAAGGTTTTTTGTTCACCATCTCAGGTCTGCTGATTTAGATCATTGCATATTCAAAACCAGCCAATCAAAGCTTAGTTGGGTACTGACTCAAATAGTTAAGACTTTAATTATTGTATTCAAGTCCTCTTTGCAGCTCCAATCCCCAATTTACCCCAAGTTAGATTGGATAAAGAGGAAGAGTTAGACTTGAAGACGTTTCATGATGAATACTGTCCAGTAATTGGGGAAATCAGCAAAAAGATGGGTGAACTGAGGTCCATCCAACGTGATCTCCAAAACCTGTTCGTAAAAATTTATACAAAAATCTTGAACATAGAAATTCGTAACAATACATAGGAACTTGCGGTGGTTAACCACGCCACCTGAGTGAACAACATTTTGGATTTTTTGAGGGGGTTAGGGTTAGTATTCTATTCTTACAAGTTAACATTGATTTCTCGTTAAAAATGCAATCATAACACGTTTATTTTACATCGTTGGACTTCACGTTGTTGGACTTCAAGTGTGTTTACGGGGTGCAGGTCCCCATTCACTTTGAATAGGGTGACGTCATCCGTGGCAGTCTGTATTTATTTAGTATGTATCACTACGAATTCATATCTTTTTCGTATACATTTTTACGAACATCAGGACCAAGACCTCACGCCACACAGTCTCTTCCGGTCGGCAGCCAGGCTCAGAGCCCAGGTCTCCCACTGACCGACTCTCACTTCCCTTCATAGTCCATTTTATTATTGTCCAATGCCATGCACCACCCGGCATGTCAAATTCATTGTATGTCTAACATACTTTGGAAATAAATGTTCCTGATTCCTGATGTGTGTCAAACCAAGAACATCCTGCGTCATCATTCTCATCTTCATCATCCCATTTCCATCATCCTCTCTCAGGTACCATGTTTGATCGCTTTTATAGAGGCCTAATCTTAACCCAAAGTGAAAAAATGTCACAGAAAGGGCCACGAAAAAAAATAGATCTTACATAAAAGGAGAATGAAGCCAATTTTGGGATGTTGCAATAATGTATTATAAAAAATGATTTCTCATTCGGAAGGCTGTACGATGTTAATCTTTTATCATATTACAGCGTGTGAATAAAATATGTTTGGAGTGTTGGTCGTACAAAACAAGACATTCAAAGGCAAGCTCGTTTTTTTACGTTGCAGCTCTAAATCATATGATGGACCACTTACACATTCATGCTTTTCTATGCTTAAATTTCCACTGTAATGTTTATCAAATTCAGCTAATGTTGAACTGTAAGAACAAGCTTCAATCATGCAGTCCATTAAGCCAGACAGCCATACAGTCTTGGTACTGTTACACTCCTGTGAAAGCTAATGGGCTAAGGGGGGCTACAAAATAAGTGTAGAATAATAAGATCCTGCGATAGCATATACTTAGGTGGAGAAAGAGTAGAGTGGGGTGCCTGGTCACAACATTTAACTGCATGTGCTGGTGGTCTTCCTCTGTGTTTACATGTGCTGCCAGTGTGGCTTTGTGGGCTCATCAACACCCATGTAAAACTCAATCACACGCTGGCTAAGATCAGAGTAACAGAATCTAACACTCCTCTCTTTAGTGTCCTTCCTGTCCTTACATTCTCTGATCTAGTGCTTCTAGTGCTAAGTCTTGATCTTCTCTCTGCTTAGATAAGAGTCATAGGTGAAGGGTGATTGCGCAGGAGAGTAGGAGCTTGAGGGAGAGGAAGGATCAAACTGAAGGTCACACTTGTGACAGCGAGGAGAAAACGCATGAATGAAGACAAAGAAGGGGCATAATTAAACTAATCACGGCATTAGATGACCTAAAAAGCTAAACTGATCACTGGGCATTTTGGTGGGTAAAGCTAATTAGACGTTGCTGTGACTTTACCATGTGGTTGGAACAAAGAGAGGCATCATCTAATGTGAGGATCATCGTCTCTTCTGTGTGAGATTGAGATTTGGTTCAAACCACAGCAGCGGTGTCTCGTCGGAGCCGGGGAAACCCAGCGACACGACCGCATCAACGAGGCAAAATAAAGCGGTGCTCAGCTTCATTCCGCCGTGTGAGTCGCGTTGCTAAAAGGGGCTAAAAGAACAGTGGAACCGGAAAAATTTTCGCTCGCTCTTCCACCAAAACCTGAAGAAGGAAAATCATAACATACCACATACAGAGTGGATAAGTCATTGGTTCTAAACAGGAGGAAATCCGTAATAATATTTCTATTAATATCATCTTTTCAATTTCCCATCTTCCTGTTAACTGAACTAAAGTTAATAATATCTCCAGCCCTTAAATAAAACAACTACACTCTTGAGTACAATCAAAGGGTAACTCTATGCTTACCTCAAAACTGACTTTACACGTGTGTCTCTCAAAACAAGATGTGAGGAACTAATGCAAAAATGAAGTATTTGTTCTTGACTGTTTGCACCATCTAATTAACAGGTTTTGTCCAAAGTTTTGAGTGCACATTAATGAGCACCAGTAGTATATGATATTCAGTTTTTTAATGCCATCGATATGACTTGAAATGCATTACACCATAATTGTTGTGATCAAGCAGGTGCAAACAGGTTGTCAAAGTGAAAACAATCACAGTCATGCATTAGACTTGCACTCTCCCTGTCTAAATTTCAAGCAGGGCCCAGAAGTCGCGTACGTTCCTGCTCTCTTTGTGTGTGTTTGTTAGTGATTACGCAAGCGAGGATGATGTATGGAGCAGGACATGACTTGCTATCTCTAAAGGTGCAGATGGCATCCAGTTACAAAAGAAACGGACGGGGCATTGTTGTGTGGCCTTTTAGCAAGAAGTGATACATCGACGGAGAAGAGAATGGAGAATGAAGAGAAGCAGTGAAGTGAAAAACACAGTGCTGAGATGATGGACTGTAATGACTCCCATCCAGCCCTGTTTGGTTCTCCAAAGACCTGCACACTGATGACATATGCACTAATTAACAGTGCAGAGTCTTCCGCTGATTGTGAGAACAGCTAGAAGTCCTCCCAACCAATGCCCTTAAGGGACAATACATATCACCAGTAAAGCTAACATGCAAAGCAGATCATACAATTCAAATTTATCAGCATAGCACCATATTATGAAAAAACCCAGATGAGTTGAACAACACAATTTTAGTATTAAATGCAAACACTTAAACGTCAGATCTAATATAAAGCTGTGTTTTAGTAGATTGATTAATAACAGATAACTATGTAAATACATTTTGGCTGTCTAATGGAGAACATGTCAGCCTAAATGACTCAACTCATATAATTCATGTTAGTACTCATATTCCTCAAGGCAGGGGAGGTGGAATAGCAGCTATATTTTACTTTAGCCTATTAATAAACCCTAAACCATTATAACTCATTATAACAGAAGGTTCTGTTTGTAGTAATATACAGTATACGGCCCCAGTTCCCTATTTAGAACAGGCTCATTATTGTGGGGTATTTTAATATTATTATAATATAATATATTCACTGAAGCTTTTATCCCTGCATTTATTAGTATGTAACGTAAATATGATTGATATAATGACCTTTCCACAATATTCTATATCTGTGTTGTGTGATAGGGGATCAAGTTCTGGTATTGTGATTTAAACATGTTTTCATTTCTTTTTTATTTCAATACTGTACACATGGCATCTGGGGTGTAACGCTCAAATCCTGTGAGAAGGTTTCCAGTCTTTATCTTCTCCTAACAGATTTCTTCCTATTTTCCCATTTCGGAGGGTTTTTTAGGGAGTTTTTGTTCTGTGGCAGGCAACGTTTTGTGAGCGATGTCCAGATGTTCATGTTTTGTGATATTTGATGTGGTAGATATCAGATGGTAAATTTTTAGAGTAGTCATTCTAAATTGATTGCATAGTTTGTGATTATTATGTAATCAAAAGGGTGGAATGTAATGGGAAAATGATATGTGACCCTTTTAAATGCTTCATTTGTATAACCAGTTTATTAGTCGCAAGTGCTTAGGTCACAAAGGCCTTGACATAAGAACTGATGTCTCCCACTTGGATTAGATGTTTCCAGCGTCATAGCTGTAGAGATTGAACAAAGTGTTTGTTATGTCTATGACCACCTTTGTTTAAGCATGTTGGGAGAGCAAGGATACGGTCAAAGAGCTGACATGTCTTACATGGATAAGATGTTCCCAGTACCCTGGCTGTAGATACTCAACAAGATGGTCAAAGGTTTCTGTTGACGCCACCGATATCTAAACTTAGGTATAAGAACTGCCTCGATGTGTTGGGGCAAATAGGAGGTTCTTGACAGTCTACTGACCACGTAGCTGTTGTGACCCTTTTTCCCTTGCAAGGAAATAAATGGAGAAAAGACATACTTGACTCAGAGCCTTTGTTTCTTACTTAACGATTGTCTGTGCAAAATCTTCCACCACAGTTTGGTGTCAGAAGTGGGATCGTTTGAAGCTCCGTCGGGACTCCGAGGACGTCCGGGAAGGGGCCCCTTCAGGATCCACCAAAACGTGATTCTGCCGTATACCTCATCACACTCAGAGAGAGGGGACCGGCGACCAAAAGAGACCTGATTGGCTTCAACACGATCCGATGAGGAAGATTTTCACACGAATCGGGTAAGAAGTTGATATTCTGATTTTCAAACGGGGCTTCCTGAATTATAACGGGTGATAACAGATTACAAAGACGGGTATTTAGTACTTTGGGATTTTTCTCTCTCTTCTTAGAAAATCCAAATTTTGGTTATTTGATTGGGCTTCTAATGATGATAACTTGTCTTTTTATCCGGTTATTTGAAAAATGTGTATAAAATTATAAGAGTAATTGTACAGTATTTCCGGTTCATCAGCATACAACTTTTTTACTGAGGAAGACAGGGAGCAATGTGCGCATTTACGATTGTATTCAGACTAACTATCTGAAAATCGCATAATTGTGACCCTTGACCAAAGGGGGAAGACAGGGGCAATTTGCGTCGCATTATTGTGACCCTTGACCTAAAAGGGGAAGACAGGGGCAATTTGCGTATTACGATTGTATTCAGACTAACACTCTGAAAACGCATAATCGTGACCCTTGACCAAAGGGGAAGACAGGGGCAATTGACAATTGTGACCCTTGACCGAAGGGGAAGATAGGAGGGATTTTGAGAGTTCACTGAAATCGCAAAATCTCAGCCCTTGACCTAACAGGAAGAGAGGAACAATATCGGGGTTTTCGGACAGTAATCTGAAAACAGATATTTGCGCCCTTGACCTATATTTATTAACCAATAGTTCTGGTTGGGTTTTAACTTGTATTTTTCCTACGTAAAAGAAAATCAAGACTTATAGTGACGACTATATTTTAAGTAATAAAAAGTATACTTCACCACGCCTGAAAGATGGGTGGTGTACACGGTAAAGGTAAAAAGGAAATGGGTTCTCCGGAGGGACCCATTGTGGATCTGATGAGAAGGAAATATGGAGATCAATCTCTAGAATTTTTGCCCGAGTGGTCAAAAGATTTTGGGTTCCCTGCAAATGGTTCTTTCAGTAGAATAAAACTGGATATGTTACGAACAGGCTTAGAGAGAAAAGAGAAGGGTATAAAAACACAAAGGGTGATAAAAGGCAGAGACTTGGAAGACATTGAGAAACAAAGTAAATGGTTAAAATGGTGGGAGGATGAATGTGAATGTAGAGAAAGGCTAAAGAATTGACATGCGCAAAAACCACATTGGTTGCAAAAACCAGATCCAAATGTTATTGAACAAAATGACCGATGTGCTTCTTCTCCCTTGTATCCGAGTCTCACAGGGGCTGGCGGCCCTCTCCTCAACACATGCCCACCACCGTACCCTGCTTCATCTGCGAACCAGCAACCTCCGTCTGCATGGTCACAAGCTCCAAAAGTTCACTACACCCGGCAGAGGGAGGAAAAGGAAGCGGCAGTGAAAGCAGCACAGGAACGACTCCTCGGCGAAGAGGAGGAAAAGAGACAGGCTGCTCTCCTCACCCGATCTCGCTCTCCAGGAGCAACCGGAGGGGACACTTCTGCCATCAACAAACTGATTGCAGAGCAACCATCTACATCAGATGTTGTTTCCCCCTCTTTCGACCCAGAGGGAGTTCCCCCGGATGCAAAATCTGTGCTCCAAACCCCAATGATTCAAGTACCAGGACACTCAGGTCCCATACTTGTTTTCCGGCCTTGGACTGATACGGACATTAGAGCTGCAATGGCTCATCTCCCGCCGATACAGCACTCGGGAAGAGTGTTTGCTGAAGCATTCATGGACTTCTGTAAGCAATTCCTGCCCAACTTTGCTGAAATTCGACGTGTTCTAATGAGTCACGTGGGTCCGACTCACTACCAGAAGCTCAACCAGCTGGTTGCAGGAGACACCAGTGCGGCAGACGTTGAAAGGAGTTCAAATCAAAATAAGCCGTACAGAGATGCACTCACGGCTTTGAGCGACGGCATAAAGACATTGTTCCCTGACAAAGTGGATATGACTCCCATCAACAATACCAAGCAGGCAGCGGGCGAGTCCGTCCATGATTACTACCAAAGACTTCTCACAGTGTTTAATCTTAACAGTCGCATTCCACAACCCGCCGTGTTAGGAGACGCTCTGGGGACGTGGGAATCACACCTGAAGAATGCTTTCATGAATGGACTATTGCCCGACATAAAAATGAATGTGCAGCGTTCTGTGGCTGGAATGGAAGACTCACGACTCGCGGATGTAAAGAAACATGCTGCGCATGCGCAATCCATGGACATAGAGAGAACTGACCACGAGGGGAAAAGGCGCTCACGTCAGATTGAACTCGCCCAACTGACTATGCTCCAAGCTGTCACTCAACTTGCCAGAAACGACCGCCCACGGGATCCCAACCAACGGGGCGGATTCAGGGGGCGTGGTCGGGATATGACGAGGGGACGCTCCTCCTGGAACCAGGAGGGATCACAGCTGTCTCCACCCAATGACAATGATACGTGTTTCCGCTGTGGCGAACAGGGACATTGGCACAGAGAATGTCCACAAAATGCACCTCGTAGAGGATGGGGGCGTGGACTGGCCAGACGAGGAAGGGGTGGCAATGCACATTCCGATTGACGTGAGGCGGAGGGGGAGGAGGCTGCATGTGAGGGGGAGACGCCAACCATGCTGAGGCCTCACATGATAAGGGAAGTAAAACACACACACACCGCAGCCTGCAATGAAGAAACGCTTTCTGCACTAACTTCCTGCACGCACACTCACACTCACACTCACACTCACACACACACACACACACACACTCACACACTCACACACACACACCAGAGCAACAACAAGCTCTCGTGGACATCACAGAGCAATTGAGAACACAACAAAAGCTTTCACTTAAACACACATATGCAAAGTTTTCAGGAAAATCATTTGAAAATATGCCCACCACTATGATGCAAATTGAAGGGAAACTTTTATCGTTTTTGGTTGATTCGGGGGCTACACATTCTGTAATACAACAGAAGTATTTTCCAGGTTAGAAACTTAGTGGAAAACAGGTTTTCTCACAAGGAGCTTCAGGGATGACTATTGTAGAGAGATTTATGGCACCTATGACCAGTACACACACTGACTCAACTGACCCTGAACCAGACATCACAGTAAAACATTCCTTTTTGCTGTCCTCTTGCTGTCCCATTAATCTAATGGGCAGAGACCTCATGTGTTCTTTCGGCATTAGTCTCATCTCCACTCCTACAGGGTTGGTGGGTAAAGGTGAGATGCAGAGCCATTGACCAGATGGCAAAGACAGTTATGAGTGATTCAATGTTTGTGTACCAGTGGTGGCTTCCGGTTGACTCACAATCAGAACTGTCCCACCTGGCAGCATCACGCGTCCAGCCTGAGGCAGAGTGCATGGATGCTTCATATCTCCACTGCACAGCTCATGTGTCACATGGGCCAGATAAGCAATATGATGCATTATTTCTACAGGATCTGAATGATCAAATTGCATGTATGACATTGTTTTGGTCCACACTTAAATGTGCTGTTTCCGTTTCTCTCACCCCCTCTCAGCAGCACCTCTTTAATGTGGACTCTTCTTTCCCACACATCTCCTTGTCTAAAGCAGCAACAAACCAATGTAGAGATTTGGGACCTTTTGCCGCAGCGTGCGAGGCATTGACAGATTGGGAGGCTACACCAGATCCACTTGTGATGCGCTCTCCGTCGACAGGCTTCTTTAAACAGCCATTCGCACTTTGCACACCTGCTCTCAGATCTGTTTATGTCATGGATGAAAATAACATATTTTCTGACACACACACTGATACATTTTTGACTAATGTCTCCTCTATTTCTCCTGCCCTTAGTTCTGTTCCAGACACCTTGTGGGCAGCGCATAAATATGACGTGGGACTCATCAAAAAATGTCAACCTGTGGTCATCACTCCTCGATCAGACTTCCGTCCCCACAAACATCAATACCCACTGCGCCAAGAGGCCATTGACGGTATAACACCGGTGTTCAACTCCCTCTTAAAGGCCGGAGTCATTGTTCCATGTCCTGACTCGCCGGTAAGAACACCTATTTTTCCATTTAAAAAGATCAGAGATGCAGGCAAACCAACTGAGTGGCGCTTCGTGCAGGACCTAAAAGCAGTTAATGCAGCCGTCCACGCACGAGCCCCAAATGTTCCCAACCCTTACACCATTATGGCACAGGTTCCACCTGATGCTCGATGGTTTTCCGTGGTTGACCTCTCAAATGCTTTTTTCAGTGTCCCTGTAGACATTGACAGTCAGTTTTGGTTTGCGTTTAATTTCAATGGCAAGCCTTACACTTTCACACGCTTGTGTCAGGGCTACACAGAATCACCTACGATCTACAACGAGGCACTCAGGGAAAGTTTGGAGAGTCTCACTTTGTCTCCAGGAACAGCTCTTTTGCAGTATGTTGATGACTGTTTAATTGCAGCTCCAACACAAAAGCAGTGTGAACAGGACACACTCAAATTGCTTCAACACTTAGCAGCGGAAGGACACAAGGCCAGCCTATCCAAACTACAGTTTGTTTCACAGAACGTTCATTTCCTAGGCCATAACATTTCCGGTGAAGGGAAGACACTATCACCAAAACGCATTGCCTCAATTGTAACACTTCCAAAACCACAAACCAAGAAACAGATGATGTCATTTTTGGGAATGTGTTCCTACTGTAGGTCATTTATTCCAAATTACTCCCAACTCGAGCAACCTCTGTCCTCATCGATACATGGGAAAAATCTCAGCGCGCATGATAAAATTCAGTGGCTCCCTGCAGCCTCTCAAGCTTTCACGGACATGAAATGCACGTTACAAGTTCCTCCGACTTTGGGTCTTCCTGATCCTCACAAACCGTTCACACAAACCGTTGACGAACGTTCTGGATGTATGACATCAGTGCTCTTACAATCCCATGGCGATAAACTACGACCAGTAGCTTATTTCTCCGCAAAACTCGATCCGGTAGCAGCAGGCTTACCACAGTGCCTTCGAGCTGTGGCAGCTGCTGAAAAGGCTCTTACAGCCTCTCGTGACATTGTAGGCTATGCTACGCTAACATTATTGGTTCCACATTCGGTTTCACTGATTCTTCTCGAACAGAAGTCGTCTCATTTATCTGCAGCGCGTTACCTTCGATATCACACATGTCTCCTGGACATGCCGAATGTTACAGTAAAATGCTGCAATGTCCTCAATCCTGCATCTCTTCTCCCCACTCCGGAGGATGGAGAGGAGCATAATTGTTTGGCTGAGCTGGAAGCTCAGTGCACACCTCGACCAGACCTCGCAGACACACCTCTGCTCAACAGTGACATGGTAATGTATGTTGACGGATCTGCTACACGGGATCCCCTGACTGGTTCTAATCTTGTGGGTTTCTCTGTTGTTTCAGACTCAGCTGTTCTGTGTTCCGGCCCTCTTCCATGTCACCTCTCAGCCCAAGCAGCAGAATTAATCGCGCTAACAGAAGCTTGTAAACTAGCTAAGGATAAAACGACAACCTTTCACACTGATTCCAGATACGCTTTTGGCGTGGTTCATGATTTCGGCGCGCTGTGGAGATACAGAAATTTTCTCAAATCGGATGGCAAACCAGTGTTACACCACACTCTGATAGCAGAACTATTGGATGCCATTTTGTTGCCCACAGCTATTGCCGTTTGTAAATGTGCAGCGCACACATCCGGCACAGGCGACATCGCAAAGGGGAATGAGCGAGCAGACTTAGCTGCAAAAGCGGCTGCTAGACGTCCTCTTCCCAAACCATCACGCCCAGTTCCTGCCATGTGTTCTCTTCCCTCCTCTCTTGCAGCCGTGCAGTCCCTCTACTTCAGATGAGAGACGTTTTTGGTCCTCCTCAGGCTCCAAATTCATAGACGGCATCTGGTATGGTCCGAATGGTAATCCATGCTTACCTAAACATTTCTTCCCTCACTATGCGAAATTGACTCATGGGTTAGACCATGTGTCAAAAGGGGGAATGTTAAGTATCATTGATGCAACATGGTTCACAAAAGGCTTTGCAGCTTACGCACAAAGGTTCTGCCAAGCATGCATAACATGTGCAACTCACAATGTAGGTCGTTCAGTACAGGTGTCACATCATGCAGCACATCCACCGCCTGCAAGACCGTTTGAACATGTAATGATGGATTTTGTGGAACTCTCCCCATCGGAAGGTAAGAAACACTGTCTTGTAATGGTAGACATGTGGTCCAAATGGGTTGAGGTGTTTCCCTCCAGTAAGCAGACAGCCTCCACAGTGGCTAAAGCCTTGATTTCAGAGATCATTCCCCGCTGGGGAATCCCAAGCAAAATTTCTAGCCACAATGGTTCACATTTTGTCAACCAAGCAATCACAGAATTAAGTGCATACCTGGGTATTGACTTAAAAACACACTGCGCATACCACCCAGCTAGTGGAGGAGCGGTAGAGAGAGAGAATGGAACATTGAAGACAAAACTGGCCAAATGTTGCACAGACACAGGTCTACCGTGGACAAAAGCACTGCCCTTGGTTCTGATGTACATGCGGATGAGGAAACGAACACGCAGCAACCTAAGCCCATTTGAAATCCTTTTCGCAGTTCCTCCCCATATAGGTGTGGAAGCTCCAGGAACACCACTCCCTTCCACCACAATGTGCGAGAATGACATGTTAACCTATTGCATTCGACTGTCTTCCACTTTGTCTGATGTAAGAAAACAGGTTGTAGCTGCACTTCCAAGAGAAGCAACGGGTCCACTACACCGACTGCAACCAGGTGACTTTGTGGTGGTAAAGGAGGAAAAGTTGGAAAGCTAAACGGTGGCAGGGTCCATTCCAGATTCTCCTGGTCACCCAAACAGCGGTCAAGGTAGCTGAAAGAGCAACTTGGGTCCACGCATCCCACCCAATCAACCGACACCACCGATCCAGTGACCACGGACGGGCAGTTGACCGACAGACACACAGTGCATTGTGATCTGTGTTGACAGTCTACAACGCGGGTGCCTCACAAGAACGAAGGTTGGCAGACTCCACATCCCAACGTGTACCTGCGGACCAACACAAGAAGAAGAACACGGCCAGGACCCCTCCACATAGACACAGTAGTCGTTTGTGCCACGACAGTTTATTCATATTATTGCTTGCTTCAGTTTCATTGTATCTCAGCATCTTTTTGTGATTCCGTAGTCCGCTGCCTAAAGAGTGGTTCTCTCTTATCATGGAACGACAGCGTTCATGGAACCCCTTCAGACGACTGGGGGGGACTCGTGTAACCATGTGTTTATTTGCAGGTGTCACTTTATTTGTGTTGATTCCATATTTTGTCCTCCACCAGAAACATTTAGACGACTTACTTGACCGACGCAACAACTCAACTCACTCCAACTCGACCATTCGCAACCGCACCAAGCGAGCACTGACCCGCCTAGACAACCGGTTCGAAAATGTGATGAACCCATTGAACAAATATTCTGCAAATATGTGGTGGCGCTATGCTCAACACGTAGCGACAAAAGAAAATGCTTCCGACTGTTACGTATGTTCTCCGCTACCCATCAGCACTAATCAACCACGGCTAGCCGTAGCCCCCCTGGGGAAGTCTGAAGGATGTTTCTGCGGGCTCTCGGTTAGTGGGTGGTATGTGCCCCCCATAGTCCTGTATATATCCAACGATAGCGACAAAGATTCTTTGTTTATTTATGAGTTATCTCCATGGGAAACAATAGATGATTTGGACTGTGCACAATCTCACGATATCAAACGATACACTGCTAACCAAACGTCTACATTCGCACTCCAGGCTCAGGAAAGCCGAACACGGTTTCCTCTCTGCTATGCTCGTGATGGGACACATCCAGTGGGGAAAACAGACCCTGCAAGGTGTGACACGATCCTCATTGCAGGAAACCATGCGTTTAATGATTTAAATTGCAATAAAGACCATTTCCCACCTTTCCGAAACGACTGCGCCAAAAACCACAACAGGAGCTTTTGCCAAGCTACGGGCACTGCAGAAAGGGCCGCAAAAGTGCCCATTCATCTCTAAAAATGGTCGTGTTCTGGCTGGACTTTCACTCCAGTAAATCCACGAGATTGCCCGCCCAATGTTAATTGTTCTGTTTTCCATTTCACTTTCCTCCCTGGGAAGAACGGTACTTATCCAGTGACCGAGGGATGGTGGCTGTGTGGCACCACCCTCCGCGTGTCTCTCCCCCCTCAGTGGAGCGGAATATGTACTCCTGTTCGCGTTACTGATCATACTTTTATTCTCACAGCTACAACAGGGACAAGCAAACGAACAAAACGAATGGCCGCATTGGACACTGGCCTTAACCCGGAAGTCAATTTTGCGCCACACAACTCAATCTGGGGCAGCGATGTGCCTGACGAGTTCAAACACGCCAGTACGTCAGTTAAAGTTTTGTGGGGACTGTTTCCATGGACAGGAGTGGGAAAAAACACGCTACGACTGGAAACCGTTGATTACCGTTTCAAAAGCTTTGTAAACATGACTCTAGCTGGCCTTAAGGGTATTCGCGAGGAAATGACCGCCATGCGTTTAATGATAATGCAGAACCGCATGGTACTAGACCAATTGACCGCTGCCCAAGGAGGTGTTTGTGCTATCATAGGAGAATATTGCTGTACGTTTATCCCTGAAAATGACAAAGACGAAGGCATTATCCATCAGGCGATACAAAACATGACAAAACTTCAGGAATCTATGTCAAGAGACAAATCTCCCTCCCCAGATTGGCTCACACGGGTGTGGTATTCATGGAAAGGAACACTAATACAAGCAGCTACTATCCTCTGTGTTCTCTTCGCATTCGAAATTTGCGGTATCCCATTGATCCGTCATACGATTGCCCAACTCTTGGCGAAACAAATAGCTATGTACAGCCTAGGGTCACCTGATGACTCACCAGCAAACTTGTTCCCTAGACATGACTCTGACAATAACCCCAACAGTGACTCGGACTCCCTTGACGAGCTGAACACTTACGACCTCGACACATACGCATAGTGACATAGTGACACACTGTCTGTATGCATTCCTGGTGTTCTAAATGTTTTTCGTTTCACAGTAGCTTGCTAAAACAATGAGAAATAACATTCTCACAAAAACAGCTTTTATCCCTGCATTTATTAGTATGTAACGTAAATATGATTGATATAATGACCTTTCCACAATATTCTATATCTGTGTTGTGTGATAGGGGATCAAGTTCTGGTATTGTGATTTAAACATGTTTTCATTTCTTTTTTATTTCAATACTGTACACATGGCAAATCCTGTGAGAAGGTTTCCAGTCTTTATCTTCTCCTAACAGATTTATTCCTATTTTCCCATTTCGGAGGGTTTTTTAGGGAGTTTTTGTTCTGTGGCAGGCAACGTTTTGTGAGCGATGTCCAGATGTCCATGTTTTGTGATATTTGATGTGGTAGATATCGGATGGTAAATTTTTAGAGTAGTCATTCTAAATTGATTGCATAGTTTGTGATTATTATGTAATCAAAAGAGTGGAATGTAATGGGAAAATGATATGTGACCCTTTTAAATGCTTCATTTGTATAACCAGTTTATTAGTTGCAAGTGCTTAGGTCACAAAGGCCCTGACATAAGAACTGATGTCTCCCACTTGGATTAGATGTTTCCAGCGTCATAGCTGTAGAGATTGAACAAAGTGTTTGTTATGTCTATGACCACCTTTGTTTAATCTCTACAGCTATGACGCTGGAAACATCTAATCCAAGTGGGAGACATCAGTTCTTATGTCAGGGCCTTTGTGACCTTAACACTTGCAACTAATAAACTGGTTATACAAATGAAGCATTTAAAAGGGTCACATATCATTTTCCCATTACATTCCACTCTTTTGATTACATAATAATCACAAACTATGCAATCAATTTAGAATGACTACTCTAAACGGTCAAAGATGTCAAAGAGCTGACGTGTCTTACATGGATAAGATGTTCCCAGTACCCTGGCTGTAGATACTCAACAAGATGGTCAAAGGTTTCTGTTGACGCCACCGATATCTAAATTTAGGTATAAGAACTGCCTCGATGTGTTGGGGCAAAAAGGAGGTTCTTGACAGTCTACTGACCACGTAGCTGTTGTGACCCTTTTTCCCTTGCAAGGAAATAAATGGAGAAGACATACTTGACTCAGAGCCTTTGTTTCTTACTTAACGATTGTCTGTGCAAAATCTTCCACCACAGCTTCCACACGCAACTTTTGTGAAATGAGACCGTGTGACCCCTTTAGGTGATCACACTACAGCTTAGCTCTTTAACAGCTGACACACATCTGTTTGATGTTGGGCATTATGAGCACCATAAACAAGCCCCTCTCTTTAACCGTAAGCATTACTGGCTATCGGCAACCCTCATTTTCATTATCTTCTCATTTTTCTCACGAAAATCTCAATCAATTTCCACTCGAAATCATGTAACTAAGGCTAAAGGTTTTCAAGCTGAAAAAATGAAGGATTCAAAGAACGGAATTTCTCCAGGATTTTGAAATCATCAAAAGAAACACAGCTATACGCAATGGATTTTTGAGAATCTCAAGATCCCATAGTAATAAATGTCCATAGTACCCCAGGGTTTACATCTGAATTATTAAACTACAATACATCTGGGACAAGGAGAGGAAAACAGCATTCATTCAATTAGCTCAAATTAATGAGCGACAATCAAGATTCAGGCACCCTGAGAGACACCTCGCACACAAGAAATTCCCTAATTATGGACAAAGGCACGTGATTCCTGCAGTCCATTTGATATAGTTGAGTTTAATTTGTGCTGAAGTGGTATGTTGTCTGGGAACGCAGAATCTTATGACGGGCTGCAAATCTACATGTTCTCTGTCTGCAGGCAGATGTTGTGCACAAGTAGGAACAGGTCTTAGCAGTTTAGTAAGGGCTGCATTCGAGAAAGTGAGTTAGACAGAGAAAGAGAAACGTGTTAGGGTGCTGCTGCAAAAGAGGGTCGGTGTGCAAGAGAAACAAGAAAGAGGGACCGAAGGGACTGTATGAGCAAGAGCGAATGTGAGCCAAGAAAAGAGGGAGAGATTACAGATCTGTGGTTCCAGCGTCAAATTGAGCAGCTTTAAATGCTGCGGCTGAGAGGAACCTTATTTTTCATCTGCAGCGGACCCTGGACCTGAATCTGTAAAGAGCGAAGAGGCTGTAATCTTTGGTCGGCGGCCACCGGCAGCTGCTTTACATTCAGCATTTGTTCTTGTTTGGACTGCAAACTCTCCTTCGCTCGTTTCAGGTGACCGCAAAAGTTCCTTGGACTCTCCTTTCTGAAGCCCTTCGAGTCACTGCAGGTGAATCCGAGTAGATTGCTATACAAATACGGTGTTAACATTACTACAGTAATAACTATCTTTTATACTCACAGAACAACAGCAGTAGATTGAACTAAGAGGGGCCATTTCTTGCAGCAACACTGCTGCATCCTTGAATGGAAATATTTTACAGACTTCAGGCACTAATGGTGTATTTGTGAAGAACGTGAGGCCTTGACAACTACCAAATTGCACACATAATACACTGTGCACAACTCACACTTCAACAAATGTAAAGTACTTACTCTCAGGATGTGCCAGGCAGCCGTTCACCCGAGCTGGTTGGCAAGGAAACTTACTGAAATTTTTAAATTGGCAAATGGGGCCTATAGTTAAAGATTTTTAAGCGTATGCATTTCTTCAACCACTGTTCAGTGTGAGGACCCACTTCTCATCATCATTTAGTAAAGCTACAATTCATTTAATCAATAAATAAAATTTTAACTTACTGGGTAAATATTTTATATATTTTATATGCACATGTTGTTTCACTACTTCCACTACTTACATCCAGTGTGTGTGTGTTATGATGTATATACTTAACCTTCCTCTTGTGTTAGCTTTCTGTTACCATCCCTTGTGTTAACGGGTCGGTTTTGACCCGGGTCAAATCAGTTGTAAAATACACTAGAAACAATTATCTATCATCCAATTTGTTTCTCATCTCTTGGTTACCTTGTTAGGCTTCCTTATCCATGAAAATATTGGTTTTAATATTTTTGGTGTGGGCCTCTGGGCCTTTTCTTTGTCAGTATACCCCTCTATTTCAATTTTAAAAAATTGTAAAATTAACCTCAAGAGAATCATATACATACATTTAAGGTTGTTGTGTTACCTGACTATTTCTGAGTGTTATTAGAACAAATACATTTGTTTTGATTATTTTTTATTTTAATATTATTAACTATAGTAACATCTATGGTGTTACGGGTCAATTTCAACCCATATGTATTTACTTCAAGAAAAGGGGTTCTCCACTTGCTTTTTTTGGTTGAGTTCCACCCATGATGGATGTGGGTCCTCAACACATTACATTACAGGTCATTTAGCTGACGCTTTTATCCAAAGCGAATTACATTACACTTTAAACCCATGGCCTTTGTTTACATTTTTGCCCAGGGAGCAATTAGGGGTCAGGTGTCTTGCTCAGGGACACTTTGACTTGAGACATGGGGCAGCCGGGACTCGAACCACCAACCTTGCAGTTCCCAGCGCACCCGCTCAACGACAAATGCTTTACATGCAGACCCATCAAGGATGTTGTAAAACACAACCATTGACCATCTCCTGGTTATTCGCCGGCAAGTGTAGGTGGCAGTCAGCTTGTTCAGGTTGTGCACTACTATGTTTTTGTTGTAGTCGAGGATAATTGTGGGCTTTTTGTTACTTCCTGATGACACAGCTGCATCTTTGTAAAGAGCAGAGATAAGCATCACGTTCCGTTTTTTTGGACAATATGAGACAGTGGTGGTGTCTGTAAAAGCAAACTTGAGGAAGCTCGCAGCTTTGGCCTGTGTAAATCTGTAGATTCCAGGCATAGTGGTTTTTGCAGGCTGCCCAGATTTTTTATGGCGTACCTCCCTGGTTTACTGGATATGCATTGTCGGATGGAACATTTTCCTCAGAAAAGAACAAGACGTTCATCCACTGTCACCTGTGGCTCTGGGTTGAACATCAGTGGATGGAGCTGCACCCATCTGTCCCAGGCATCCCTGATGGGGGCAAGTTTGTAGATCTTACTCTGGTATCTCTGTTGTCAAATCTGAGAACTCTTGATATCATATGAAAGTGACAGTGGGCTCATTGAGTGATCTGTACACTCCAGCAATAAGAAGAATACCAATGTAAGCATCCAGGAAATCCTCATCAATGTCTTTCCACATGCCGCCATGGACTTTCTGTCCTTCAAGGTTTGTCATAGCAATAATGACTCTTTTTAGTGACCATGGCATAACCAACCCTATACTGAATTGACCACACATGTCTGCCCATGCCCGTTTTTGTTAGATTTGTTTTTGTGCAGGTATACTGGAAAAAGTGGCCAAATGAGAATCTCCTAAAGCTGAAATGATTGGGAGAGGAGCTGGTTGTCAATGTGTTGGCTGACAGTGCATTTTTTATTTCAGTTTTGGCTCTAACTATTGCTTTATAATCTTATTTTTATGACTTGGTCGAAACCGACCCTAACAACACAAAGGGCATAATTTCAAAAAGAGCATTTTATAATTTAGTGAAACATTTTCTTTTTGTTTTATTTTGTTGAAATAGAGGTCAAAAATCCTTGATGCATAAAAACAAATTTATGTGGTTCTTTTATGCTTTTAAAATCTAAAACGGATCGCTGCCGACCCTAACACAAGAGGAAGGTTAATACTGTTAATTTATGTGTAATCTAGACTTCGCTTCAGAAAACAATCATTATTATTAGTTTTTTTTGCGATTCTTCTCATCTTTCATCACAATGCAGACTGATTGTCAAAATCTACAATCTTGCACATGACTAGTTTCCTTTCCTTTCTGGGTGATAATAATAATATTACACCGGTGAGAAGTGTTCCCCCTGCGCAAATAGAATGAATGTCCAGCCTAACCCCGTAACAATAGCTCACTATGATTGCGCTGTTATTAATGTCCTCCATCTATTCCCTGGTTTTGTCTCAGACTAGACAGAGAGAGAAATGGAGAAAAACTAAGAAGGAAAAACAACTAAGAGGACGTCAACAGGGTCAGTGAATATAAAAGAGATAACTTCAAGGAAGAGAAAGTCAATAAACCAATCACGGATTTAAATGAGAGTTGGCTATCCCCCAGAGAACGCTGAGCGTTTTTGATTTAATTTATTAAAACCACCTCCCTTAAAAAAAAGAAGTATTTAGTCTTTTGTTACATCGCTCTCACAGTTATTTCCCTTCATCTCCGGCGCAAGACAGTTGGTATCTGGACTAAATGAAGAACATGCTTGTTGAGGAACTGACCGTTTGTTAAGTCCGGCCCTCGATCAAAGCCCGGCCAAACGCAACGAGGCACCTGCCAGCTTCAAACCGCCACTGAACCATCGTCATCAAATATTCCAGATTTCGGACTTGTTGTGGATTTCGATCTAGTCATAATTAAATGCTGAAATGATTGTTTACACTTGTTACACTTGTTGAACCTGGCTGAAATGAGTGTTTTACAGTAAATTAGCACGTCGTTAACTAGTATTTAAAAGTGCTGTGATAGACTAACTTCTAAAGGTAAAAAGACTGAATACACAGACTGCTTTTGCTTTTTAATGTTTTTTTAACATAATGCAAAAATATTTACTCATCTTCCTTAAATTATACATTTTTTCTTATCGATCAGGTAACGGGGTCCACTTTTACACGGTGCTATGAAGGGTATCTTCATCCTTATAACCTACTTTTGCAGACGAATCATGCTGACATTCTGGATTCATCCTTCAAAGGCATCGTTATGACCTTAATGTCTGCTTCTCTTTGTAATCTCTTATTAATTTATCTAAAAATGTAATGATGTTTATTAAGGGAATGAAGTTAGTGCTGGGCGCCACGGTACATCTAACAGCTTGACAGAGTGGTAGCGTGGCGGGTAGCGTGGCAGATAGCGTGGCGAAAGGTCCGTTCAGGGGGAAATCTTCACAACTGAGAATAAACTTAACTAAACTAGCGTAAGAAACTTTGTGTTCTATGCAAGAACAATGGTGGTTTGGCATAACTGATTTAAAAACATGCTCTTGCTTCCCTCACCTCAACCTCCAATATCCCTTTCCAGGCATTATTTATCTTTTTGTAGGACCGTGTGGACTGATGGAAGATAAAAATAAATAGAAGGAACATAAGAATAAGGGGAACGGTGTTACACTCTCTCTCTCTCTCTCTCCAGCAGTTTCCCTACATGGCTGTTGGGTAAACTGAGGAAGGAGTATGCAGGCCACGTCTTGGCCCCCTGCAGCCACTGTACATAAACCTAAAAATAGCAACAAGGGAGAGTTGGAGGCATTTTCAGAGAGATGTCCACAAATATTTGATACAACTTTGCAAATGCCAATCCCCATGTGTGATTTACTTTGGAGGAACTTTCAAACCACTGTTGCGGTCGGAAGTGGGGTCGGATGAAGTGTGGATGAAAGACAATGAAAATGGAGGTAAAAAGGAGAGAACCTACATTTTGAAAGTGTGCATGTATAGAAATATTCACGAGCAGATATACTTAAGCAGAAATACAAGGTCCACAGACAGACAAATTAACAATTTGACAAGACCAGAAAAGTTCCTTTGGATGTCCGTAGCAGGTTCACAATGTTGGTATCCAAACGGAGGAGAACCACAGGCCAATAAATGCTCTGAACACGAAAGAAAGTGCAAACCCGCCAACATCTGAAGGAAAAAATACTACTGTAAATGCACAATGTTAGCAGGAATCACTTTTTACCACCAATGTTAAATGGATAAAAAAAATCAAATCAAAAAGCAGATCACTTTCAGACTCCATTCTCCCAACGCAGGAACCAGCCACTCATCAGAGCTGAAGCATCCAATAACAGGCACATGAATAATTAGATAATATGAGAGTATTTTCAAGTAACTACAGCACTGGACTGCTACCAATTAGGTAGGCCTGTCCACAACCAAGGGGATTTCTTTTTGTTGCTGTTATTCCTTCATTTTTAATCTGAGTAATAGCTTTTTTTTTCTTAACTGTCACGTATGCATGCTATGACATCCGATCTGTCTTGCTTTGGCATCTAAACAGTCAAAACAGGTGCCTCGGCGGCCTTTGCTTTCATATAGTGCAGGTCTGAGTGAGAAGTGGACAGCATGAGGGCGCAATCCGGGACAATTTATGAAATCTCTTGAAAAGTCTTGACTTAACTTTCCCACAGTCATGCTCCTCTCTAGTGATGGAGCAAAGGGAAGATAAGAGGAGAAGGACGAGAATGAAAGCTAGAATATAAGAAAATAACGGGGACTAATATTATTAATTAAGTTATTGTTATTTTTAAATAAAAATGTGTTAATCACAGACTTTATAGCGGCTATTGTTTAATACAACATATACACTAATACTGCAACCAGACTAAGCAGGGTGGTTCATATGGTAAAGAAACACAATTAAATGTATTTATCTGAATGTATGTTTTCCAGCCTCTCCTTTGACCATAAAATGTATCCAATAATATCCATATGTGCATGCAATCACAAACGTTGCATTAACATCAGTGTTACCAAGGCCTCAGACAAGAGAGTACTTTCATATGCTGTTATTTTCTATGCAGATGTCACTTAGGGTGCCGGCATCACAGGTGTGTATACGGACAGGATCAATAAGTTCATCAAGAAGACAGGAGTCAATTGTTGGCCTGAGTCCAGACTAGCTGGAAACCAGCCCAGAGCAGAGAACCAAAAGGAGGCTTAGGAGGGATCTGTCTCCTGACCAACTTCCAGTACTTCCATAAAGACCATAAGGAGCAAAAAGCTCCTTTCCTCCACATAAAGGTTCAGCAGACTTTTGTTCCTGCAGCCATTAGGCGTTTTAATTAACAATTTAGATACAATGTGCTCCCCACCATTTATTAATTCAATGCACGCAGCAACTTTTTGCACAGATGGTAGTTGATGGTGGATGATGATAATTGGGACTCAAAAGATGGAATTACCAGGAGGCTATAGCGTGCAGTGCAGGGCAGCTACGATAAGCATAGATTTCACTTAGGACTCCAGGACTCAACTGCCAGTGCAGTGGAAAGGCCATTAGAGGAAAACAGCACCTCATCAGAGATTTAATCAACGTTAAGGCAATTGACTCGTGGTACCTGTTACAACCTGTTGTGTTTTTGTTTATCTTGGAGTCATGCTCTTGCCCTCTAAGACCAGTTGGGTAGTTGGTAATAAAAGGTAATCTAAAGATTAAACATTTTGCATTCCTCTCCTGATTGAGAAAATTTGTCAGTTCACAGATCATTGCATTCAAATTTCAGCCTCTTCAGACTGAATGCCAGCTAGAGATAAGGTCAGTCAGCTTCAAGGTCAGTGTTGTGAATGAAACATGTATCAGTAAAAATTACTCCTGAAAATAAACAGCTTGGAGTGCATCTCAAACCAGTAGCAGATGTGAAGAATGCTAGATGTGTCAGAGGAGATACAATGGAAAGCAAATCTTCCACCGATAACACAGGCAGCCGGCCAAACCATAGTTGCAGACTTTGCAAATGCGACAATGAGGAAGTAAGGCACATTGTTTGAGGGTTTATGATGTGAGCATGCACAATGTATACGGAACGGCATGAACATTGCAGAACAAAGGTTTCAGCAATACCACGGTTCCAAAAACTGAGCTTAAGTTTACCAACGAAGGACAAACATTGGATTGTGCACTAGCATGAATAGTCTGTCATGACGTAATGCACAAGAAGGAAGGTTTAATGTTGCAATTGATGATTCATGCTGAAAATAGGGAAGAGGTTTGATCATAAAAACTATCAGGCGCTGTTTATCACAGCACCGCCTGCTGAAAGCCATTGGCCAGATAATCTGTCTGTGAATGAATTAACTGCTGGAGGTAAACTTGATAAACTGTCTAGCTGTCTGAATCCATGCTTGTACTGTTTTCTCAAGTTGTTGTAATCAAATAACCACCTGGCTGAGTAAAGATGTCGTAGTAACAACTATATAATCCGATTCACCCACTTAAGCGATGACGGCAAACAGACGAGCGAGTTTGTCATTTTGAATCAGATCATACGACGGTCCAAACCTCAATAATCTCAACGGTAGGGAGGCTGAGAATGATGGAGCTGACATCCTGGAGTCGCACAACCGTCAACAAAATAGTTTTCCAGGCAGTCGTCTCAAACGTGTGGGATGAACATGATGAGGACACCCAGAATGCATTGTTCTACATTGTATTTTGTACAATATTAATTATCACACTGTTATACTTCTGACAGCAAACTACTATATCTGAATGATTAAAGAGGTGGAATGCAAAAAGAGAGACAACAAGAGAGGCAGACTATTTGTGTCAGTTTCTCCCTCTCTGGCTGGTGATGAATGACACCATTAAGAGTTTTTATCTTCAACCAATCATAGAAATTTAGTTTTAGTGGTTACATATGAGGACTGACAAATGACAACTATGTTCCAAAAAGGACTGAGGAACTTATGGAACTAACCAGGCTTGGCTTAGTCTAAATCAAAGACCAACTCAACAAGGTAATTTCCATGCTAGGATAATTTTTTTCTGGTAATCACTGGAAGTCTTCTTAACTTTGTTTCCCAACACAATTCTCCTGATTCCACTTCCCTCAAGTCATCAGGCAAAACAGCTACATCTAACACAAGCTAGGTGTGATGACTAGAGAGCTTCTAAATGTTATTAATGGCCATTCAAGAAAAAAGGTCATTTTGGACTTTGGAACTCAATCCACCACATGAAGCTGCGCTCTTTCCTTCTTCCCCAGTGAAAAGGAAAAGTTTGGCCTGCCGTGATCTTTGCATGGCGCTTCATTCTGCTGATCCAGGCCCCAAACACAGCAGGAGGTGTGTAATCTAACTTCAATCTGACTCTTCTGGTGTAATCTCCAGCTCACTCAGAGTACACACAAGTCACTCTTGACTGCTCCATAAAAGATTCATGCTGTCAGCGTCTGGCCATCTGTCAGCTGCCTCTGTGTTTGCCCATCGGGCTTCCACCAGGCTCCCTCTCTGTTTTTCTTTCTGTCTGTCACTAAGTCACGCTGCATGTGCTCGTCAGTATATCGGACTGAATATGACTCCTTAAAAGAGGTAAGAGACCGATAAGGGCACCTTGTCAATGGGATTACTAGGATGTAAAAGCATGTGTGCATGTTTTTGTTACCAGTCTTTTCAGCGGTGTAAGAGCATTTAAAAGTGTGCTTGCGTGTCTCAATTATATTTTGAGTGTGCATGTGTGTGTGCGTCTCTGTGTGCGTGCGCGCATGTGTTTCGACTCAACCGAGAGCTGTTTTGGTTTACACACAGTGATTCTCTTGCACCTTTGGGGAATTCTCTGCTTCCTTTTCCCCCCCAAAAGAGGGGTGAGTATACTTATTGACACGGGGGCAAATTAGTAATAATTTGAAGCGTTGTTTCATGTAAAAGCCACATGGCCTCTTAAGTCACATGGGAGAAAAAGAGCATATGGATGTGTTAAATTGAAATGTTCTTTAGTTCATTCAACAGCCAATAAAGGGAATGAATGTTTCTTCCTCTCTGCATTTTCATTCTATTTTAGGGAATTGCTTTCGGTTTAAGATAATTTAAACCTGTGAATTAACGGAAAATGTAATGGTAATGTTGTGCTTAGCAGAGAATGAATTATTCATTTCAAACACAACAATAACAATTAATCAAGAGGTATTGTTGTTGAAGTGCCCAAATAATACCTCAAACATGAGCTTTTGCTGACTCAATATTAATTAGAATAGCAGAGCATGAAAAATGATTTAATACCTGGACATTTGCCTTACTGCAAACCGCCTTCTGCAGCAAATAAATACAGGACATTACGGCCACAGTGATTTTGAATAGACCATAATGTATGTTGAAGAATAACGTGAGGAAAGGATCAATGCCACAGTCTAATGCTTTTTTCCTGAGGCTGCAATACGATACAAGACAGATGCTACATCTTAAGGGATTCTCTTATTCTGTCTTGGCAGAAAGCTGCAACAGAGAGATGGAAAGTTGCACCGTTCATAACTTGATTCTCTCCTCTGTATATGCATTAGGTCCTTACAATGCCTCTTACAGCCTTCTTTATCCTTGATGCTCTCCCTGTGCCCTCCCTCCCCCACCCTCACCCTAAGTGGCCAGCTGTCAAAGTCAGCTGAAGCCCAGTTAATGAAGAGGTGGATTTATTAGCCAAGCATCAGTGTAATAGGCGGGGAAGAGTGGAACCCCCAAAAGACGGAGAGCAAACACAGCCACCAAGCCGTGCATACCAAAACAAAGAAAGTGAGGCAAAAAAGAAGAAGAAAAAAGATGGGTAAGACAGGGTAAAAAAAAATATGAACCGAAATGGTTGGAAAAGAAGCTAAAATCGAAAAAGCAGACAGAAGAGAGGTAGAAAGCACCCAGTCAAGAGAGGAAGGGGGAGAGGCAGCTTCCATCTCTCTCTCTCTCTCATCCTCTCAGGCAGTGGCTACGGAGCGAGCTCTTACCGTCTGTTGAAGGTCTGGGATTCCAATGCGGATGACCACGGTGTTGCCGGTCGGCTCTTCCATGGGTGCCCTTCCTCTGTGGCTCTGCTCTGCACCGGGACAGAAAGCCGGAACGCCGACAGAAAAGGGAACGCCGCCGTCCTCTTCCTGGGAGCTGCCGCTGTCAGTGCTAGCCCCCTGGCTGCCGTTTGATGTGTGTGTGTAAGGCAGTGCGAGTGAGTGTGTATGTGTGTGATGCTGATGCTGCTGCTGGTCCTGCCGTGGAGGGCTGGGTGGCTCATGTTTGCCGGCTGCCGGACGCAGAGGCATGCTCCGTGTTAGGGGCTCGGTCTATGTTTCTCTCTCCAGACGCACAAATTCACTCATACACACACACACACGCACGCACACAAACAAACACACGCACACACACTCCCGATGGCTTCCGATTACACTACACGCACACACGGGTTGCTGCGTGCATCCCTCGTCTGGAAGAGAAAAGAGGGAGGGAGAGAAAGGCAGGGAAGGAGGGTGGGGGAACGGGCCGGGGTGTTGGAGATGAAGGGGGGAAAACACAGAGAGAAGATAAGTACCAGGGAAAACTTTGAATTGAAGAAACGACATTCGCAAAATGGTGACTTAACACTGATCTGTGATTTGCATAAATGATAATCCTAATGAATCAAATAAGAAACACATTTAGTCTTTAAATGGAATAAAATAGATACAATACAAAAGGGTTAGAGTTGGAGGATTACTCAACATTTGCACGAAATAATATATTCATCATTAACTTCATGTGTATTTAAGTAGTGTTTTACAGCACCTTTATTACACAATCAACATACACACAAACATTTTCATTGTGGTTTGATGCATTTGTTAATATGCTGAGTCGATGTACTACTGTACAGCGGCCCTGGTGTGACACGGTTGCGGTCACACGCTGTCGCTCTTGCTGTAGTGCACACTGTGGTGACGTCGAGACATAATGGGGGATTGTTCATGCGGATCAATGTTGGGAAGGATTTGGCCTTCGGGGTTCTCTTCATCTACCCATGAGGGCTGTCACTGATTAAATAGTTCCCATTTAAACAAAGTGACACGTTGTCATAGACAGAGCAAGCTGCCATGCATGTTTTTAGGTGTTCGTTGGAGTTGTTACGTTTCTCATTCACACTGTTTGCAGACCATGTGAGGCACTGAGATCGGGACTGTGAAGTAAGGGCTAAACAACGTACCTTAACGTTGGTCCGCGCAGTGTAAAACAGGCATCCAAAGGCATTGCATTTGTCAAATAAGGGCTGAATAAGGGCTTGAGCATTGCCAGTTTCAAAGCAAACCATTTCAATAATTGATATTGTCAAGGAAAGCAAAAATGCATTTTATCTTGTCTGTGACATATTAGTTATCTTAAGTAAGTGCTGTGCTCTGTTCTGTTTTCAGATACATCACTGTGCAAGTTGACCCAACAAGCTAGAGACAGCTTTTCCCTGTTGAATGGAATTCAAAGCATGTACTTCAGTGACCACAAAAATGCACATATATATGGGGACACATGCACATAAACACAAAAGAGACTTTCAGAGAAATACAGGCTGCAAGAATATTTACATGGATTCATCAGATGTCAACATGAAGAATGAGTTTACTTTGTAAACTTCAAAAATAAATGTACTGAAGTTTCTGGCGGGAGCAAGATTCAAGACCATCGATAAGCTCTACGAAGCATAAGACATCAGGATGGTAAAGGTTGGTTCAGAGAGGAGGTGGAAGCCGGTCACATAGAGACCATAGCTTTTCTGTCTATATGCTCTGGTTTACAAATTTCACTGTGTTTGAGAATCCAACGTGCTGCATGAGTAACACCCGGACTGGGGCTTTAGGTCACATGTTGTTTTCTGTTGTGTTTCTGTCACTCACCTTTCCCTCTCGTTTCAGACACCTCCTCCCTGTGTGTCACCGCCCTGTGATTGCAAGCCCCACCCTTATTGTTTTCACCTGTGTCTCGTTCTGATGTGTATTTACTTTGTGCCAACAGCCTGCTCTTTGCCAGTGTAGCAGTATGGAAATAGGATTGTCCTGCTACAGTTAACTGCACCTGCCAACCACTAGGGCGGCAGTAGTATATAAAGGCTGCCCCCCTTCTCGCGCCCCACTGATGCATCATTTCCGGGTCAGGTGTCTGTCTGCGCAGAGTAGCGACAGAGTGCTCCGTGCTCCTTTTTGCTCTTGGGTCCTCTCAACCGGTGGTAAGTGTTCTCCCTCTCCGTGTTAGACCGAACAATATTCTGTAGCTAATGTTAGTGTGTTCACAGGTAGATGTCTTCCTGCCGTGTGGGTCTTTCTCTCCCTCCCTCTCCCTGTGCAGGTTTGACCTGGGAAACAGGTACATGACTTTAAAACTAGCTCACAAAAAGCTTTGACATGTAGCTTGGCAATGCTAACTTTATGTTCATTGACAGGGAATGCTCATCAGCTGGCTGAAATCCGTCCAATCAGTTGATTGGGGCCACTGCTGCTTTGCCTGCAACTTTGCCTGCTGCTTTGGCTGCTTTGACTGCTGCTTGGTCTTCTGCTACATGTAACCTTGTCGGTAACTGTCTGCACTGTTAAATGCTGTTAACTGCACAGTTTGGTCTCCGCCGCGACGTACCTAGCATGTCTATTGCCGGCACCAGACTTGGACCTGTGTAGTTCTTTGATTCTAGCTGACTGAGTAGTTAATCCTTTAGTTTGTATTTCTTTTGGTTTGTTTCCCTTATTTTCTTTTGGTTTGGGTTACGTGAATTGTTTGATTAGGACGATTTTTATGTGAATTATTTTCTTCTGTTTTGTGTTGTACACTTTTGGTTTAGTTTTCTTGTAACCTTCTTTTTTTGGTTATCCTTCCTAGCGGCTGTAGGCTGATGGTGGTGTGGGTGGTGGTGGTCTTCCTCATGTGTCGTGTCCCATTGGATGTTTGTGCTATCACTGGGTGAACTCTGGTTTGTTTTCTCTAAGTTTGTTTTATTAATTTTCCTTCCCCTTCACCGGCGCTTCTCACCATTAGGCCTTAGCGATTATTTTTCTTTTCTTGTTTTGTGATGAATGTTAGATTTTATAATAATGTATATTTATTGAATAAAAATGCTTTTGTAAACTGGGAACCACGAGCCGTTGCCTACTGAGTGGAACGAACCTGTGTGCTTTAAAAGGTCTTGGGCCTATCCCAAGTGGCGTTGTCGGCAGGATAAGAAACCATTATGCCACACCAGTTTGTCTCTTTGTTCCCAATGAGCTTACCAGCGATTCCCCTGAGTGTGCCTTCCCGTGTTTTGACCCTTTTCCATCCCTCCGTCAACCTTTGCCTGCCGATTTGGATGGATCCACCTTCTCTGTCTGACTACCTGTGTACCGAACCCCTGCCTGAAGTAAAGACTATTTTTGCCTCTGACTACTACGCCTTGAGTCTGCTTTTGAGTCTAAACCCTTGTGGCCCCAGCGGCGTAACAGCATGTTTCAATTTAAAGTCACATATTTAGATAAACCCCTTAGTTAGCCCTTAGAAAAACATTCAGTTCTACTGCGTGTGAGGAAGAGCCAATCAAGAATCTTTGCTGTTTTGCTTAAATTTCATTGAATACAAATATGGAGGAGAAGTTGATAATCGTATTGCAGGGCTCCTGTATGCAGAGCTTTGTACAGAAAAATTACTGTAGTGTTTGTGTTCGATGACAATAATAGTTAAATCTGCAGGTGAAACCTGCAAGAAACTTTCCATTGGTGCAACTCATTGTTAATTTCTTCAAGCACAAGGATGTATATGCATGCAAGTATGCTGGACAGTCTACAGTGAAAAATCCCATTAGCGTTGGAGAAAGAGCATGGCAGGTAGTCGTAATACATTAGAGGATTTAGCAAATCACTCAGCCTGTATCGTCTACAGCCAGCCACGTCTTTGGGGGAGAGGAAATTGATAACTCTCACCTCGACCTTGTAGGGTGGCTCAATATTCATTCTCTATATGGAAATGCTGCCCTCACAGCACGTTAGGGCTGACTGGAGGGATTCATTACATATAAACACAACATATTAAGATATCTATAGTTTTAAATTGTGCATTTGTCCATATTATTTACAGGTTTTCTTTTCTTTCTTTTTTTTTTCAAAAGGCTGATGTCGGAGTACATGAACGGCATGACAAACAATACCAGATCGCACAATTAGAAGGAATAATGTGGCAAAGGGACCTAAAATGGCTTGCCAACAAGGAAGAATCATTCCCCTAGGTAGCAAGGCCGAGGCCGGGGAGGGATTTCATCCTACTTGCATCATACAACGATTACTGTGTCGGAATCAGAATCAGAAATCTACATATCTAGTTATCTTAACAAATGATATGTTACACAAATTTAGAGACTCGCCTGGAAATGGGGCAACCTTTCTCTTTCACCCGATCCCCTCTCACCCCATCTCTTGCACTCTGGTCCGGGAAAACAAAGTGAATAATTCATAGACCATACAGAGCAGTATGTGTGCACGTGTCGGAAACATCAGCCGGAGCTTGAACTGTTTTTTCCACAGGGCTCTACCTGAGGGCATTGCCAAACACAACTGAACCCCACGGCCGGCCATGAAGCGAGCCCATAGATGCATCCCTGTCGGACGCCCATGATGAGAAAAAAAAAAAAGGATCCTAGAGCGGAGGTTAGAGGGGCAGAAAGATAAAGAAAGGCAAGTCAACTGAGGTAGCGTGAAGCAGAGAGGTTCGGGGAGGATGTGGCAGTCAACGGGCCAAGCAGATAAATAGAGAAAGGGAGCATGGAAAAAAAGGGCGCGAGGCAGAGTTATGACAAAAAAGGGAAGGTGGGAGAGCCTGCAAGAGGGAGGGAGAGCATTACATACAGTCAGCTTTGACAGCTTTTTAGCCTAGGCATTCTAAATTCATGCATAGTGTGTGATTATTATGTAATCAAAAGAGTGGAATGTAATGGGAAAATGATATGTAACCCTTTTAAATGCTTCATTTGTATAACCAGTTTATTAATTGCAAATGCTTAGATGACAAAGGCCCTGACATAAGAACTGATGTCTCCCACTTGGATTAGATGTTTCCAGCGTCATAGCTGTAGAGATTGAACAAAGTGTTTGTTATGTCTATGACCACCTTTGTTTTAGCATGTTGGGAGAGCAAGGACACGGTCAAAGAACTGACGTGTCTTACATGGATAAGATGTTCCCAGTACCCTGGCTGTAGATACTCAACAAGATGGTCAACGGTTTCTGTTGACGCCACCGATATCTAAACTTAGGTATAACAACTGCCTCGATGTGTTGGGGGGAGAAGGAGGTTCTTGACAGTCTACTGACCACGTAGCTGTTGTGACCCTCTTTCCCTTGCAAGACAATAAACGGAGAAAAGACATACTTGACTCAGAGCCTTTGTTTTTTACTTAACGATTGTCTGTGCAAAATCTTCCACCACACCAGCCATAGCCTGTGGCCTGGAGTAAATGTGATAACTGTTCACAGACCCCATCAGAGTTTACTTCACGCTCCTCTACACCTGGTAAAGCAAATGTCACGGCCACTCACAAAACCACAAAGTCACCAGGGGCCACACTTACTCACACGCACACACACACTTTATCCCTACGTTCCTGTAAATTTTCATTTATTCTATCTTTTATTCCCGATCTACCTCCAACCTTTTCATTTGAATACAGTAATGCATTTGTAAGGCCGAGATGCATGTAAAGAAAAGTGCCGACTGCGGCTTTAATCATCTGCCATTGTCTGCGAAAACAGATAAATATGGGTTGATCAATATACATTTTTCCAGAACTCAAGTTCAGGGAGTGGGAGAAAGTGATATTGCTGAGAGGTGAATGGAGACTGATGTATTGAGTTTAATCCCCAACCCCCCTCGCTCTCTTTCTCTTTCACTCTTTATTCGTGCTTGGTGGAGTAGCCAAAATGATAAAGAAAGATTCCCATCTATAACATATCTTATTTCCAAGAAAAAATGTTAAATATGTGAAAAAAAGTTTCACAGAAAGCTTTTGGTGGCAGTAACTGTTGGGGGAGAATTTGTTGAGGTGCATATTGTGAGAGTCTCAAGAACTCGTATGTGACCTTTCTTGGGAAACTCGTGAGCTGACCTAGTCTACGATGAAATCCATATGTGGCTTGGACAGACCATATCATGTTCTTCTATTTACCTTTCTCCTCTGTTTTCCTGTCTGTCAAAATGATTGATTTGGTCCCACTAAGAGGGTCGCGGAGGTTCCCAAAAGAACCTCTGGTTACCATTCCTCGAACCTTCAGAGATGTATAAAGCTCCTGGTTCCCCATAGAAACTTTGTCAGATCTTCCTGCTCCTTTTGGGGGAAGGAACATCTGTCCCTTTTCAGCTGAATTGTAGTCATTTGACTTCTGTCTGTGCTTACGACTTGTGCTGATGATTTCTGTATTCTTTATCTTTTTTCTATATTCTAGTTAGTAATAAATACTTAATCACAAAGCAAGCTCAAGATACTTTTGATTTCTCACATGGGCTAAATCCACAAATTTCCACCACAAACTTGGCGACGAGGATGGGATGGACGCGTGATCTGGACTCTGACGGACGGACAGGAGGCCATATAGTATAGGTGATTCCTCCCTGAGGGTGAGAAGCTGCCGTCCCGACGAGACCTGGATTGCCGATCCATCCAGTTCAAGAAAAAGAAACGAAGAACACGCGGTGAGAGATTAAAATTATTTTAAGGCAGACAGAGTCATGACAAAATGGTTTTAGGCCTATCTCACAACGAGTGTGTTGTAGACAGACGTGTTTGGGTCACCTGTAGTATTTTCTCGAGTTGCATATCCTGTGTCTCCTGAAAATTCACAGGCCAACTTTGGATAAATACAGTCGACTGAGTGGCCAGAGAAAGCAACGGTCACTGACTTGCCTTAGTTATGCATGTGGTATTTCTTTGTTTGTATGCACCTTTATAGGCGCGTACACTCCTTGTGTACAGATACAGATAACTAAATGAGTAGTGTTCAGAGTAAAGGGGAGACGGGTGAAAACCATGAGACTAATATCCTGCCACCATTGTGTAAATTTATGTCAGAGCGTTATCCTGGCAGTTTGAATCAAATACAAAAATGGGTTGAATTGGGGTTCCCTCCAAAGGGGAGTTTGAGTGAGAATCAATTGGAACAGTTGGATTTGCAACTGAGGGAAAATGAGAAGAACGATGCAGCTCAGCATGCAGGCCTGTCGGGAAGAAAGCAGAAAAAGAATGTGGTATGTAAGGCAGATTGGGAAGCTTTCAAGATGTGGAAGTATGAGTCGGAGAGAAGGGAGAGACAGAGGTTGGTAGCATTTAATTCATTTAAGACCAAAGATCCTACAAAAAGTTCTGAAACGTGTACCCCTTCTAACCCCAAAACACTTTATCCTTGTTTTTATGAGTTCCTGAGGAGATTGGTGGACATGGATCTGGACTCCCCCCCCTCCCCTCACTGCTCCTCCAGCCTTCATGAGCCCACAGTCTCCTCAGCAGGAAGCAGCACAGGCAAACCTTCCTCGGCTTGACAACAGCCCACCAGAAGGGAAGCCAGATTCAACCTCCAACACCAGCCAGACGACGTTTTCACCTACTGTGACCCGCTCGCAGGCTCAACAAAGGCGGGCCTTGCTCAGAGAAGGAAAAAAAGGCGTTGTTTGATCATGCAGCTTCTTTTCCTGTGGAGGGGGCGCAAGGGCCGATGCTGGTTCTCAGACCCTGGTCAGATACCAATGTGACCAAGGCAATGAGAGATCCTGATTGTGAGCATGGCACAGATGTGGACATTAGAAGTGCTGTAGATGCTCTCATTGTGTTGGAAAATAACAATTTCCTCTGAGACTGAACCTCCCCACCGTCACCTCTATGACACAAGGGCCACAAGAAACATGCAGCTCCTTCCTGACACGCCTGATGACAGCTTTTGACATCCGCAGTGGCCTTAAGCCACCTGATCCAATGGGGCACAGCCCCTGATGCCATATGAAGTCCATCTGAAAGAACATTTTATAAGCAGAATGAGACCTGGACTTAAACGGA
Organism: Gasterosteus aculeatus; assembly: GCF_964276395.1. NCBI lineage: Eukaryota > Metazoa > Chordata > Actinopteri > Perciformes > Gasterosteidae > Gasterosteus > Gasterosteus aculeatus. The sequence continues at coordinate 18,510,297 of NC_135709.1, read as the reverse complement.
TGGTGAAAAGATCATGTGTAACCTGGAAAACGTGTGCTCTGGCAGACATCCTTCAGCACGCTGAACACGCTGAAGATGAGTTACACAAGAAAGAGGACAAACTAAAAGGTTTAGAAAAGGCTCAGTAAGCAATGTTTACGTGCTTGCTGTGCCAACAATTTGCCCAAGGCCAACGTGGAAGAGGAAGAGGTTATGGAAGAGATCGTGGCAGAGGCAGATCAGATCGGTCTTACGGGAATTATGATCCAAACGTGTGTTACAATTGTGGACAACAAGGACATTGGCGAGCAGAGTGTCCTGAGCACATGAGGATGAGACACATCACACGTCTGACTGAGGGAGGCAGAGGGAGGGGCGGACCCCAGAGACGGATCACCCTACCACGATGAGAAAGTAACGCACCCTACACAAGCTCATAAACAAAACAAATAGCTAACACAACTGCACACACACACACACACACACACACACATCTTAGATTACAGGTAACTAACTAATTTTTATATTTAGAAATTCCCATAATTGACATTGATGATTTCTTGCCATCCGGTAACACTTGTAGTTGACTCAAGAGCATTTGGCATTGTGTTTGAGCTCAACATCAGATGGCACACAAAAAAAAAAGAAAGAAGACTAAATTGTTTTAGATGTTTAACTACAGTCCAAAAACCCTCCTGTATGTATATGGATGAAAACTACTAGCATACCTTGATGCATTAATTACTCATGACCGTGTACAAATTGCGCATACACACACGGTAGAAGATTACATGCATGAACAGTCATTACATTGCACATCCCATGTAAGCACAGGGCGAGATAGAAGGTGTCGCCGAAGATGTGGAAGTATGGCATGACTAAAAGTTGGAGAAAGAGAGATTATGGTTGAAGTATGTGTATTGGTCAGAGGAGGCTGCTGCTGTCTCTGTTTCTCTCTCTCCTTCCCAAAGGAAAAAAAAGGTGTTCCTTGATTCTACTCCACATTTCATTGGCTAAACCATCTTACAGGGAATGACAGGATCTTGGTCCATGGTTGCAACAGTGTCTCGGCCTAAAGTTCATTCCGGGTGCAGAGGATCCTCATGAAGAGTATAGCGCTAGTGGTAATGTAGATCGCACTACGTAGATCACTCGAGTAGTGTACACAGAACAGTAGAGCTCGTTGAGGAATACACACAACACGCAGACTTGTATAGCCACCCAAACAAAAAGACATAAGCTGGTTTTGTTTTTCCCTATATCGGGCGCAGTTATAAATGGATAGGATGTCCAGTGGGTTACCACAGAAGTCAGGTGTATTCCACAGAAGCGCTTAGGAACATCTACATAATTTATAACTTCCTGCAGGGTCGGCCCATCTAAATTATGTGGCTGATGTGATGATTTGCAGCCCATCAAAGGAGGCTTGTAAAATTGACACAATTTGGCTACTTAAACATTTGGCAGAGAACAGACATAAGGCTTGCCTCAAAAAAAACTTAAATTTTCTCTAGAACAAGTGACTTATCTGGGACATGTGATCACAGCTGAGGGCAAAATCCCTCTCTCCCAAACGTATTGGGGCAATTCAATTGGTACCAAAACCAATTACAACCCCCCCCCCCCCCCCCCCCTCGAATGATGAGTTATTTAGGGATGATTTCATACTGTAGACAGTGGATCCCAAATTATTCAGAAAGAGAGGCACCTCTCTCGTTCATGGCCTACGGTAAAGGCCTCAGCGCGCATGACAAACTGACTTTGACTACTGAAGCTGAAAAAGCTTTTCAGGACTTAAAGACTTCCTTATCACAGGCTCCGACTTTGGGCCTGCTGAGACCTGACTTACCGTAGACTCAGTTCATAGACCAGAAGGACTGTTACATGACATCAGTTTGTGTCATCTTCATGGAGGAAAAGTTTGGCCTGTTGCCTACTTCTCCTCAAAACTTGACCTCTGTTTGCGAGCAGTGGCAGCAGCAGAGAGAGACATTTTAGCATCATGTGACATCGTGGGATTCTGTGATGTCACACTTATGGTCCTACATGCTGTCTCCCATATCTTATATGCCCAGAAGATTTCTCACCTCTCTGCTCAGAAATGGTTCAGGTATCATACGACATTGTTAGAACTACCTAACGTAATTGTCAAACGATGCGATGTCCTTAACACAGCTACACTTCTTCTAACTGCAGATGATGGAGAGCCTCATGATTGTGTCGAAGTCTTGCAGCAGACATGCATACCAAGGCTTGATCTGTTGGACACAGCTCTTCCCAATGCAGATCTTGAGCTGTTTGAGGACGGCTCCACTTCTCGCTCACCCGAAATAGGCAGGAATCTGGACAGGGCCAGACAGTGGGCCTTGCTTGCCACATGCCCTCTTCCACATTTATGCTAAGTTGTCTCACGAAAGAGATCACGTGGGCAAAGGGAGGATGTGCACTGCTATAAATGAGCATGCTGATATATTGTGCTAACCTCTCCCCCTCACTGTCAGCACTGCACAGGCAGGTAAAAGCGGCGCTTCCATCCCCGGCTACTGCAGTCCAGCACCACCTGAAACCAGGAGACTGGGTCCTCATTAAGGATCACCGGAGAAAGCACTGGAAGCAGAGACGCTACACAGGGCCCTTCCAAGTACTCCTGACCACGGAGACGGCAGTTTAGGTGGAAGGGAAAGCAACGTGGGTCCAAGGCAGCCACGGAGAACAACGATAAAAGACAGATCTCCAGCGCCAAAGAACACTTAGGAAGCATGGTTGGAGCCTGAGAATGAACATGTGCATATCACTGACGCTGGCCACATTTGTGCTGATTCCCGTCACAATCAATGAACTACAACCTCCTTATGTGAACATCACGGATTCCAGCCTTCTCCACCTCTCCAATAGAGAATTTCCGGAAGGGAAAATAACTTTCCACTGTCCAGCAAAACAATGCGACGAGACAGAGTGTTTGCTCTACACAATCGAACATGATGCATGGGTTAAAATAGAAAGTCACGTAGTTGAAGTTGTGTGTGTTCCCGGGGTAAGAAGAAATAGAGTATGTACTGTGTGGGTGCACGGAACATTTGATTTAGCAGATCCACCATTCTGGTGCAGTAAACCACGATCGGGTCAGGAGATACCAGCCTACACTGGCTCCAGCAACTGGAGGGAGGCATGCAAAAGAACTTACCAGCCTGTCAGTGAGACACAGCCTAAAACAGTACCACCTGAAATTATTTACGAAGCCAGTAAACCACAGGCCATGACCTCCCGCAGGCCAGAACAGCCCCCCACTAAAGCAACTTGGAGGCAAAGGTTGATTTCTTTCAAATGTCAAAAGGGGGGTGTGGGAAGGAGGGTTGTAAAGCTTACATGTTACGGCTGGGCACGCCGCACTTAGGTCACTGGTCAGTCCTGAACTCAGAGGACTTTAGGACAAACGACACTTGCACAGTGACTCTAAGTCGTAAATATGACACAAGTTGGGAACACCCGTTCTGGTGCGCTCAACTTGCAGACTGTACGGCGGAGCCAGCCCACTTCACTCGGCTAGATTGGCAGTATGCGTGCAAAGTAAGCCTATAGTTAAGAGAACTTCCAACCCGTACACCACGAGCATGACAATATTGCGTTGACTATTATGATTGATTTTGCTAACAAAAGGAATGTCTAATTGTTGGATATGTCAGCATATGCCCATTTCATCTAGAGCACCTATGCTGGTTCCTGTTCCATTCGCAGAAGCCGACTCAGATGTCATGGGGTGGCCTGAGCTATCTCATCGATTTGTGAGTTGTAAGAATACGTGTTCAAGAATTGGAGCCTGGTCGGGGTTATCAAAAATTCAGCCGAACGACTTCTCTTGTTCTGGGAAATGTATTTGTCAGATCACAGGTCAAGTATCAGCGCTGCGTTTGCAAAGACAGGAGCAGTTCAGGCAGCACACAGACCGGAAGAACAACTAACTAACATCAGCAAGAACATCATGTTTTATAACCCTTGAAAGACAGAGAAGGAAAGATTTCTATTGACCCTAAACTGGCGTAGAGGAGAACCTTCCACCTCCCGCATCTAAAGATCTGGTCACATCCAATGTCCAGACTGCTGACTTAACGTAAACATCAGCGAACAGAGTGTGTATGTTGAATAGTGTTGGCGTGTCTCTAAACGCCCCTTTGGCTGGTAAATCTACTAGTTGACCCGCAGACCTTGCATTCCTCAGCCAGGACAGAAACTGACTCCCCATCTTGTCAGACTCATGTCTGCCTGCTCGGCACATCCTGCTTCCCCCCTTACCTAACTCTTAAATCAAGACTAGACAGCAAACCCCCAACTAAGCCCATGAAAATAACTTTTGATTATCAATTCCCCCTTTTTACATAATTCATTATGTAAGTAAACCAAAAAAAATCAAAAGAAACCACTAATCTAAACGCTAAAAATTAGTGAATAAGGGTGAATGCAGCGGTCATGGAAATCCCTAAACAGTACAAAAAATCAACACCAGATCCAAACCGAGGATAATAGACACAGAATACATCCTAGCCTAAAAATATCACACCATCTACGTGTATGCATCCACTATATATGATGTGTGCAACAGTTAGTAGATCACGCGGACAGGAATGTTGAACTTAAAAGGATTTCTTCTTCAGGTCCCTCGAAGTCGGTTCTTACCATACCTATCTCCTCTCCAATCTCCTCCGGCCCTAACAATTGGATGCTTTCATGTAACATCCACATTTAGCATCCACAAAGGGCAAAAACCACTATTGCGATTACTAAGGTCAGAAAAACTGACAGGAAGAAGCCCTTCCATTGTCCAAAGTATTTACCAAACCAATTACCGACGGTGCCGTCTATACCAGAGTGTTCAGCTAATTCAATAGACATGGCTCTTAGTCTGTGTAATGCTCTAGTAAGGGATCCATCTGGGGCGGTGTTATTGGGGATAAAAGTGCAGCACGCTTGGCCAAACATCGCACACACTCCTCCTTTTTCAGCTAATAACATATCCAAAGCCATTCAGTTCTGGTAAGTCATCAATGAGGTGGCCGATAGTTGGCTGTGCACCCCTTCCAGAGCATCTCTCGTCATATTAGTGAGCCGCTGGATATTGAAATGTACATAATTTAGTCGATCCACATGTTTGTTTAAAGTTATAAAAGGGAACAATGATTCCCATCCGGCCGCTATCTGATCCGTTAACTTGTATTGATCAGGTACCCTTCTCGGCACCCCAATAGCATCGAAATAAACAGGGGATCCTTCTGTTAGGCTAAATTCTCTTTTACTGCGACTGAATGAATTAGGATCAGTCCAACTGAATCTGGCTACTTTCCGTAGTACCCAGTCATCCACCTCCACTGGTGCACACTCTCCTTCTTCTTCTCCAGAAAGGATCTCTGTGACCTGTTGAGAGATACTCATCACAGTATTATTCAACATTCTCATGTAGTCAGATATTTCCACATGTTCGTACTGCAATGGGCTGACAGTGGTAGGCAAAGTGGTTGTTAACGGACAAGGCATCTTTCTTCCCGTTAATACCTCATGGGGGCTTATCCCTAACTTAGAGTTAGGACATGATCTTATCCCATACATCACTATTGGCAGGGCTGCCACCCACGTCAGCTTCGTTTCAGCACAGATTTTAGCCAACCTTCCTTTATGGTTCTGTTAGCTCTCTCAACTAGCCCTTGAGACTGAGGATGATAAACTGCCCCAAATTTATGTTTGATCCCAAACGTTTTCTCTATTTCTTGTAGTTCAGCGTTCGAGAAGTGGGAACCATTATCCGATCGTATGACTTCTGGAATTCCAAATCTGGGTATTAGTTCTCTGGTCAACCATTTTACTACGTCTGCTGCTCTTTCTGATTTTGTGGGGATCGCCTCCACCCACCTAGAAAAAGGATCAACGCATACCAACAAATACCTCTTGCCCTCAACTCGATTCTTCATTCCCATGTCTGTGAAGTCAATTACCACCTCTTTCCATGGTGCCATAGGGGCACAAGTCCAGCCTTCAACGCCACCTTCGGGTTGTGTTTACAACAGATCTCACATGTTTGGACATAATATTTAGCTATGTCGGTCAGGAACGGATGCCACCATTGTTGGGAGATTAACGTTATGATACGTCCACTGGCACCATGTCCACGACTATGGGCCTCCTGGCACAACATATTCAACAACACCGCCGGGGCCACTACCTTCCCCTCATGGCTTCTCCACAAACCTTCACTGCTTTTGCTGGCTCCCTTGTTCAGCCAGGCTTGCTTCTCTGTAGGTGCAGCTTGTTCTTGCAACTTCACGACATGTTGTAAGTCTAGCTTAGCACTTTCTGGATCCTCCGCTTTTTCCATCATTTGGTTTCTTGGCGTGTATCCTGCTGTGCACTTAGCCGCCTGGTCTGCAGCATTATTACCTCTAGCTACCTCTGAGGCTTCTGTCTGATGTCCCTTGCATTTCATTACTGCTACTTGCTTTGGTTTCTTTAGTGCATGGTATAAATCGAGCAGTGGCTGCAGGTGTTTGACAGGAGTCCTATTGCTAGTTACAAATCCTTTTCTCCTCCAGTGGCATAAATCAATGTGGACTGCTTGTAGAGTGTAGGCAGATTCAGAATAGATATTCACTCCTTTGCCTTCAGCTGCTTTGCATGCATCCGTTTGGTGGCAATAAATGCAGCCTCTGCCTCCCGGGTCCACACCAAAGTCTTCGAGTAGTTTTTATAGCCTGCACCCAATATCAACGCCCTCAAGGGGGCCACCTGCACTGAGAAATCAGGTATAAAATTCTTGCTCCATGTTACAAGTCCTAAGAATTTCATTATTTCTCTAATCGTCGTGGGCCGAGGATGTTGCAAAATGGACGACTTTTGTGTTTCAGTCATAGCTTGCCCTGATGGTGACACAATTCTCCCCAGAAAAGTCACCTTCTGTCTCCCAATCTGCAATTTTGATTTAGACACTTTGAAGCTGTTTTTCTGTAACCGCTGCAGAACCGTTCTGTTAGCGGACATAATCGTTTCTGAGCTAGTCCCTGCTAGCAGGATGTCGTCCACATATTGTAGTAAAACAACTCCTTCTGGTAGTTCCAACTCGGCCAAAATGGTCTTCAGAACATGGTTAAAAATTGATGGTGAGTCCACATAACCCTGGTAACCTCGTATATGTATATTGGCGCCCCTTATACATAAACGCAAACATTTGTCTCGAGCTCATAGCTAGAGGGATACAGAAAAAAGCATTCGCCAGGTGAATGCAGGTGAACCATCTTTTATCAGGGCCTATTGCATTTAACATTGTATGTAAGGAGGATTTGGGGTGTCATAGTGAGTTGGTACTACAACTTTGTTGACGAGCCTCAAATCATGCACCATTCTATAGTCAGGCTTTCCGGGTTTAGGGACCGGGTTAATCTGGGTATTCCAGTGGAACCCCGTCCTCTCCAATACACCTGCCTGCAGCAACCCTTCAATTGTTTTTTCTATCCCTGCTGTTTGTTCCTCCCTTAAGGGGTACCGAGGACGGTAAATTGGGACCGTTCCGGTATTTAATTCAATTACCACTGGGGCCATTGGAATCAATCCCACATCAGCTCCCCCTTTTGTCCAAAATGTATCAGGAAAATCATCTAGCATGAGCTGTGTGTTGTCATGGTCAGTCTTTTCCCTACCATGTGTGCGGCTTAGCAGGGGTTTTCTGGTATAAGTTTTACTTCTGAGGTATGTGCAATACGGTACATGTCATTAGCCTGAGAGTAATGTAAGTTAACATTTTGAGTGGGCACCCAGCCCGTGGCATCAACCCCCGCTTTAACCATCGGCCCCATGTTCTTAGCTTCTCCTCCGCTTTGGATGAGCAAGGTGATGTGAGGAGCAGAGGTCTCTTGTAGCGCATATAGAACTTGTAACTCAGAGGTTAGTTCCACCGCAGCTGCCACACCTTGTTTCCCCACATAGATCTCTCAGACCTTAACAGCAGGATGTCCATGGACCTCGCTTTCAAACTCAAGTCCACTCCACAGGGTGTCATAGTTCTCATCAGGAGACAGCGAATAGTTCATCGTGCAATGAGGAGGATCCGCAGGTGGTTCAGTCGGGTGTAATAGGTTGAACCATGGGCCACAACGGTGGACAGTCTCATGCAGAACAGTTCGATCATAGTCCTCCACTCTCCTCCACCAGACCTCTGCTTCGTCATTCAGCGTCTGTTGAACTTCAGCTTGCAGCAACTGGTGGCCATAAGAGTGGGGTGTGGCACATCGTTGCTGTGTCCCATCCGGGAATGTTACAGTGATACATCCCTTCGTCATTTGCATAATGATATTTTGGGAACACAAAATGTCTCTTCCCACCAGGTTAATCGGGCAGGCAGTGGAAACCAAAAAGGATTGGTCAAAACAGAGCGATTTCCATTTACACGGGACTCGAATAGAAAGTGGCCACTCCTCTGATTGACCCGAAAATTCGATAACTGGCACAGTATTCCTTGATTGTGGCAGTGGCGTGTTTATTGTGGAATACCTAGCACCTGAGTCCAGCATACATCTGTAATCTCTTCCGTTGATTGTCAGAGTCACCATGGGCTCTGGAAACAGGTTACCGTCAGCCGTCGGATCTGGGCACCCCTATGGCATTTGCTGATGACCTGGGGCCTGATGCCGCAGGCTATTACCCTGTTTAAGTGTATGTGGTGCTTGTGGTGGATAGATATCGTAAGGGTATTGAGCTGGGTTGGACTGAGGCCTCTGACCCTGAGGTGGATGGGGGCATGCGTCGGACCAATGTCCAAGCTGCCCACAGCTGAAACAAGTATTCTGTCGTTGTCTAAACTGCCCTCCATTGTTTGGAACTCGGCCACGATTTACCCCTACCCACTGTCTTTTCGGTTGCCTGAAGCCACCGTACAGTGGGGCCCCCATCATGTGTTGTGGTTGCGGGGCATAAGGTTGGGGATAGTAAGCCTGTGGAGGAGTGTACGCGGCCTGTTGTGGCTGCTGGCAGGCTGGCGCACGTGGAAAGGGAGGGGGGTCTGGATAAGGGCCATATTGAGGTGGCCCTTCCCCCTGAGATGGCGCTGTTGTTTGGGTCATCTGTTTGGCTTCACTCTTGCCCTGGTTCACCTTCTCTCTGCTTTCCTTCAGCTGTGTTTTTGCCAATTGTAACGGAATATTGTTTAATTCACCCTTTTCCTTTTCATATTTTTCTTTGCTCCGGTCTACGTAGTGTTTAATCTGTGAGGACCAAGCATCAAAATTCATGTCAGACAACCCCACTATTCCTCTTAGTTGGGTCTTCATTGTCTCCGAGACAGATGACTCTATGGCGCCGCGAAAAAGAAGCTCGGTTCTGTGATCATCCATGACACCTTCCCCTAACTTGTTGTCCCATAATTCTCTGACTCTCCTTAAATAACTATTTCCACCCTCACTGTTGTGTGGGGGAACATAAGTGAGTTCTGTGGTAGCCACCTTCACAGGATATTGAAGTCTGAGCTTTGGCCAGAGCACTGACACCCAATTTGCCAGAGGCTCCCCGTCATGGAGGTCAGAGGTCCCGGCTTCCCCCTCTAACTTCTGGAGGTCAGCTAGTAAGGCACACGCGACAAAAATTCTTCTAAGATCGCCCAAACCGGGAACACTACCCGCACACTGAGCAAGGAACCCACGAATCCACGCTGCATCACCCTTCTCTATTTTAGGTAATGCGAGCTTCATCATGCTTAGGTCTGACAATGTGAGTGGCGCATATGTTGTTTTTTCACTTCCGTCTCTACAAATAGCCATTAACAGTGGTAGTTGATGAGAGGCCGGAGCATCCCGTTTGACTTAGGTTTCAAATCATTACATTGATGCACATTCACTCTGGCTGCATTCCACTGATAATATCGGTTCCTATTACCTCTTAACCCCCTTGTCTCATGGCGCTCCATCGGAGTAGATGACTGTGGTTTTTGTGACTCTAGCTCTGCTCCATGCTCCTGGAATTCCTCGTCCCAATCATCTGCAGGGCCAGGCTCATCTTCCTCTGACTCAACCTGCCTCCCCCGCTCATCCTGTCCACGCCGGGTGATTGATTGCCGCTCTGCCTGGGCTATGACTTCTAACAAAGTTTCTTCTCCTGCAACTCTTCCTCCCCCTACATTAAATGAGGTCATAGGTCTGTGCTCGGGTTGCCGCTTCTTTACGACTGTCGAGTGACCCTGTGGTGTGTTAGGATTACTCCAATCGACAGGCTCCGGCTGGGGCCTGTCCTCCAAATATTGTACCGTCTCTGAGAGAAAAGCAGGGGCCTGTCGAGTAGGGAGGAGGCGCACTAGATTTACAACCGGTCTCTTGCACTTTTTCTTCTCTTGCTGGTTTGCGGCAACTGCATTGCCGTCTTACTCACGAATATCGCATTTATTTCTCCCAGAAATGTTCTACAGTCCACTAAGAACTCATCTGCCTTTTCTGCACTTTTCTTCTCTTTTCCACAAAAGCTCCCTTTAACGGCAAGGAGCGCATGCGCTTGGTCTTTAACTCTTCTCGCCATCCTAAGATGGTCCTGCAGCTGCTCACCTGTTGGTTGAGAATCTGTCTCTCTTCCAAACATTCCTCTTTCCTGCATCTGTGCAACCCACTTCACATATGTTTTTGTTACACATTTCCTTTTTCTAGGATTTTATCCATATGTCTCTTATAGGTCTTAAATAGGGCGAAACCCAGAGTGCCTTCTTTACACCTCTCCCATATCGTTATGGTTTTCTCCATTTTCATCACAGGTTATTTATTTATTCACACGTGGTTTTTGAACACAAGAGAAAGGACTCAATGCCCAATACTGTGAACCCAATCAAGAACCTTCTACTGTATTAGAGGAATACAGCAATCGATTGTTGAGGCTTATCACACCAGTTCACTCGTATTGTTTTATTTCTCTCGTGTTTACACCACCATCATTTAACTATGATTTTCCCTTTTACCCTTTAATACATATCCCCACAGATGTGTAATCCGGTCAAACACTTTTCACTGTCGGATTCTCAGTCCTTTTTCAAGTCCTGATACGCCCAGCTTCCAGGTTCGGTAAAAAACCAGGAGTTACACCAACCACCCACACATTTCCAAGTATGAAAAACAACAAATCTTTCCCTGTGTCCTTATTTCTTCATCTAATATTCTAACCTGCCAGTCCACGAATCACACAAGTAGGACTGCAGGACCAGAGGTATCTACGTACCACACAGATTGTAACTTGGATTTCTACAGACTAGGATTAACATGAATTTACCTAAATCCCTGCTCTATTCTAAACTGCCAGGTCACGACATGCATACGTGGGACCCCAGTCACCAGAGGTATTGTAAGAATACGTGTTCAAGATTTGGAGCCTGGTCGGGGTTATCAAAAATTCAGCCGAATGACTTCTCTCGTTCTGGAAAATTTATTTGTCAGATCACAGGTCAAGTATCAGCGCTGCGTTTGCAAAGGCAGGAGCAGTTCAGGCAGCACACAGGCCGGAAGAACAACTAACTAACATCAGCAAGAACATCATGTTTTATAACCCTTGAAAGACAGAGAAGGAAAGATTTCTATTGACCCTAAACTGGCGTAGAGGAGAACCTTCCACCTCCCGCATCTAAAGATCTGGTCACATCCAATGTCCAGACTCCTGACTTAACGTAAACATCAGCGAACAGAGTGTGTATGTTGAATAGTGTTGGCGTGTCTCTAAACGCCCCTTTGGCTGGTAAATCTACTAGTTGACCCGCAGACCTTGCATTCCTCAGCCAGGACAGAAACTGACTCCCCATCTTGTCAGACTCATGTCTGCCTGCTCGGCACATCCTGCTTCCCCCCTTACCTAACTCTTAAATCAAGACTAGACAGCAAACCCCCAACTAAGCCCATGAAAATAACTTTTGATTATCAATTCCCCCTTTTTACATAATTCATTATGTCAGTAAACCAAAAAAAATCAAAAGAAACCACTAATCTAAACGCTAAAAATTAGTGAATACGGGTGAATGCAGCAGTCATGGAAATCCCTAAACAGTACAAAAAATCAACACCAGATCCAAACCGAGGATAATAGACACAGAATACATCCTAGCCTAAAAATATCAGACTCATGTCAGGCCTGCTCGGCACATCCTGCTTCCCCCCTTACTTAACTCTTAAATCAAGACAAGACAGCAAACCCCCAACTAAGCCCATGAAAATAACTTTTGATTATCAGTATCTACGTACCACACGGATTGTAACTTGGATTTCTACAGACTAAGAGTCGACCTCAGGGAACTCAAGTGAGCCCCGTCGTTCCTTTTTAAACTCTTTATATATTTACCTAAGTCTCTAAACCTAAACACCTACACTATTCTAAACTGCCAGTCCACTGCATGCAAACGTGGGACTGCAGTTACCAGAGGTATCTACGTACCACACGGATTGTAACTTAGATTTCTACAAACTAAGAGTAACTATACTTTTACCTAAATCCCTAAACCTATGGACACTTATTCACTTTCCCTAACGTTGAATTCAGTGTGAGTATGTGCTTATACTTTACATGTGATCAACAGGAAATTTTCAAATTTAGTTTTAAATTTAGTGGTCTTATAAGACCTTATTCAGTCAATGGACAGAGACGAATTCTGCAGTTGACAACAAATCTTTTTAGAAGTATCCAATCACAGACATTTTATTCATTTAGAACAAAAGGTTGTCTGTTCACCTGATTCTGTTTTGGGCCCTTGTTGTCAATGCTGAACCACGCCGCCGGTCCTTTCAGCTCGGTCCGGAAAACGGGCGTCCCCGTCTTTCTTTGTCCAGGTCAGCCAATCACGTCGGGGTTACCAAATTGTAAGAATACGTGTTCAAGAATTGGAGCCTGGTCGGGGTTATCAAAAATTCAGCCGAACGACTTCTCTCGTTCTAGGAAATGTACTTGTCAGATCACAGGTCAAGTATCAGCGCTGCGTTTGCAAAGGCAGGAGCAGTTCAGGCAGCACACAGGCCGGAAGAACAACTAACTAACATCAGCAAGAACATCATGTTTTATAACCCTTGAAAGACAGAGAAGGAAAGATTTCTATTGGCCCTAAACTGGCGTAGAGGAGGACCTTCCACCTCCCGCATCTAAAGATCCGGTCACATCCAATGTCCAGACTCCTGACTTAACGTAAACATCAGCGAACAGAGTGTGTATGTTGGATAGTGTTGGTGTGTCTCTAAACGTCCCTTTGGCTGGTAAATCTGCTAGTTGACCCGCAGACCTTGCATTCCTCGGCCAGGACAGAAACTGACTCCCCATCTTGTCAGACTCATGTCTGCCTGCTCGGCACATCCTGCTTCCCCCCTTACCTAACTCTTAAATCAAGACAAGACAGCAAACCCCCCGACCAGACCTCCGAGTAGATATTGTACCAAACCAGCACCTCCCATTCCGGTCCATCCCTTAACCAATGTCAGCCGCTGTGTTAACTTCTCTGGATGGATTTCATCTAGGTACGAGTGACTGTAGTAATGATATTATCAGCTTTACCACTGAATCCAAAGATCTCGCTTTACCGGAACAGGTTTATTTAGTTTGTGGCAACATCGCTTATAGCTGTGTTCTAGTCATAGGGAACCTTCATAAAAAGTCAGATACTGGGAAATGCTATTCAGCATACCTTGTACCCCTAATTAGACAGACTCCAAGGAACTTGCTCCGTTCCATGTACGTCATAAACGTGCCATTTCACTAGGTTCAAGGATTTTGAGCACACCAATACCATCGTATGGCACCTACAGGAGCCAGGAGGAAATAATGGCACTCTCAACAGCACTAGAAAGACACATGAATAAGACTTCAATAGCACAAAATGCAAAAGGAAGTAAATGACATCAAACACATGTTATTACAAAATAGAAGGGCTCTGGACCTTGTTTTGGCCTCGCAAGGCGGGGTATGCAAGGTAATTAACAGTGAATGTTGCACTTACATCTCTGTTGCAACATCGCAGTTTATGATGTGGTGGCAGACACAGAGCAAGGCATTAAGGAATCGCTCGAAATCCACAGCTGGAATCCTTTTGGGGAAATACAGGCACGGGTTAGATCATGGGGAACTTCTTTCTTCTAGGAACTGCTATGGGAACTAGGGGGCATCATTTTGTCTTTAACCCTAATTGTAACTGTTTTAAAGCTCTTTGTAAGGAAGGTTGTCAGTATTTATATATCAGTTGAACACACAAGTATTACCATGCAGCATCCTGTTCAGAAATGGACTCCACCATATCCGGATAGCCTTGACAGGGACAACGAATGTGAATATTGTGTGTAACTGGACGATATTTTATGTGTTGGTGGTTTAAGTAAATATTCTCATGTACTTTGAGTTAATGATGTATGTTCTACGATGTTTTATGTTTAATTTTTCATTCTTGATTTTGAATTGATTGTTGTAACGTTTTCCTGATTTCTTAGTTGTCAAAGAATGACAAAAAGAGAGGGATGTCGGGGGAGAATTTGTTGAGGTGCATATTGTGAGAGTCTCAAGAACTCGTATGTGACCTTTCTTGGGAAACTCGTGACCTGACCTAGTCTACGATGAAATCCATATGTGGCTTGGACAGACCATATCATGTTCTTCTATTTACCTTTCTCCTCTGTTTTCCTGTCTGTCAAAATGATCGACTTGCTCCCACTAAGAGAGAGTCGCGGAGGTTTCCAAAACAACATCTGGTTACCATTCCTCGAACCTTCAGAGATGTATAAAAGCTCCTGGTCCCCCATAGAAACTTGGTCAGATCTTCCTGCTCCTTTTGGGGGAAGGACCTTTCTATCCCTTTTCAGCTGAATTGTAGTCATTTGACTTCTGTCTGTGCTTACGGCTTGTGCTGATGATTTCTGTATTCTTTATCACTTTTCTATATCCTCGTTAGTAATAAATACTTAATCACAACGCAAGCTCAAGATACTTTTGATTTCTCACATGGACTAAATCCACAAATTTCCACCACAGTAACAGTTTTAAAAGATAAATAAACTACTTTGAGTCCAGTTGTGGCAATAACACTTGTGTATATAATTGTATGTTCCAATATCTAAAAGTAAAGTAAAAGTAAAATCTATTGAGGGAGGCCCACTTTAAATTACAAGCATCTACAAATGCAAATCTTGACCGTGTGTCAGTTTGTACATGCGCTCAGGTAGCGTTTCAATGGCCACACACACAGATATACACAGCCAGCTCACACAGATTAGCTGCTCAGTGTAAACAAAACACCGCCTGACCCATTCAGAGCCCGGGGCCACATGCAGAGACCCCACACGGAAAATTAGCCTTGCGCTAAAATCTTTTTGGAATCAATATTGTACAGTAGCTGCATCACATCCCAAAACCAGCGGACGACCGCCTCCTTTTTCTCCCTCCTTCATATACACAGCCAACGTGCATGAAAGCAACAGTGACACTCGAGGTGATCGCACCCGTATACCTTTTACGGGTTAAAATATCAAATATTTGTTTTGATTTGGTCGGCAGGGTGGAAATCCGGCAGGAAGAGCTCCTTTACGACAGCTTTTTAATCTGTCACCTCTGCAGACAGGACTGGAAATATGACAGACTGGCAGAAAGAAATATGTTCATAGGACATTTCTCCTGTATTGCAAGGAGATCATTTGAGGACATGGATTATGCTACACGCTGTCAGAAAAACGTTGTTCTGAGCCATGATGTGACTTTGGTTTACGGTACCACATTATTTGACAAACAACACCAGAGATACCAAATCCAACAAAATGCAAAAAACTAAGCAGAAAATACACAATTCTCTCTCATCTCTATGACCAAAAGATAGTTGTGGCTGTACAGTTTCTGTTGATCTTTGTGTTTCCAGATTTTCTCCCGGAGTGACAGTTGGCTCTTTGATGCAAGATGCCTATAAATAATCAATTGGGCTCCCCAGTGAGAAGTTCCATAAGGCTCCAGGCAATTAGGACCTGGTTGTCCTGCCTTAACTCTTTACAAACCACCAGAACTGGCAGACTGTGGATGCAAGGCAGGTCAAAGATTTGCCAGGCTTATAACTGTCTAATGTATGTTTCACTGGGTGGGGAATCAGGATTTGTGCCTTTTCAGCATATAAAGTGCCAAGATGCTTAATGCAGTGTTATTCTTGTCTCATCACCAGGTGTACCGATTGGTCGTGTACAATCAGTGTTTTGTCAATCCTCAGTGAAATCAAATTGCCCACGTAGACTGGCATTTATGCATTCTCCAATCAAACATCTGACCTATTTATCCCCATAAAAACAACGTTTTGAAGTGTTTGCTGAAAAACACCTGCTATAAATATCACTAATTATGGTCAAGCCAAAAGAACAACTATCCAAGTCCTGCAGAGGTTTGCGGGACTGCTAAACAATGAGGGTCATAAAAGCCTTTCTTATCTTATGGTCAAAATAAGTTTTTAGGAAAGCTTAATCTAAGCGACACGTGTTTCTAATTTTAACATCAGAAATGTCCGCGTGTCTGCCTGCCTGACCTCTTCACATATCTTTGAAACTGCTCATCCGATCTTCTTCACACTCGGTGGGTTTAGCCGGGGGGGCTGTGGATGTGCAATGTCAAAGTTGAGTGTCAATCCTGAGTGCCAAGCAATAAACCCATTCCAAATGTTCACACGCACCGGGCTGACACTGCAACCCTAACCTACAGATTAAGACAAGACCACTTTTGCTTTAAGCCATATCCCAATAACACCACCTACAGAGTATATTCTTTTCACAGTACACGTAACAATTTATCGTCATGCAGACAACTCTTAAAACGGAAGGGATTGTTTAATACGGCGTCCTCCAGAAGCAGAGATGTGGAAAGTGGCCCAGAGTCTTAAAAGCAGCAGACAGTCTTATGTTCATTCTTCTCGTGGATCGTTGTAAAACCATTGTGTCTTACCCACTCAAATATGAAAAGGCACAGAAGTTCAGCGTCAATACGATCAGAGCACATGGATTCTCTGCCCAGCAATGATTTTAACGGAGAGAAACAGGGCAGAAAGAAGTGGTTTCAATAATCACAGATGTACCCTGTTCACAGAAAATGCTCTTATTAGAGGATACGAGAAATATGTTGTTGACATTGACTGGAGGCAACGCTGCAACAATACTTTATTTAGAAATGTTGAAAAGCTTTCTATTGTGTGATTTATTCCTAAATGCATCCTGTAGTGGCTAAAGTACCCTTCTTACGTTCGGCAGTTGCTTCTTCAGTTCTTCATTCATTTAACCACTCCAAAACGGAAAGAACGAGTCTACGCGTGTTTAATGTGTTGAACAACGGTAGAAAACAGTGTGTTCGCTCCGTTCGCTTTACTGCAAGATCTGAACAGTGAACAATTACACAGCGTTTTCTCGCTTCATCAAAGCACGGGTGCCTTACGTCATAAGTCAGTGCGCTCACTCGCGTCACTCCTATGTATCAAGCCAAGCATGTACACTAAACGTGTATTAACTAACATGCAAGTTATGGGTGCAGTTATGTAATCATAGAGTAATTATACTTATGATATAATAAATCATCATTAAACAAGAGTCAAAATAATATCAATCTAAATCTAAATTACGACATGGAAAATGGCACTAACACATCCCTTATTTTACTTGAGGAACATATATCTCTAGATCTATGTAGTTATTATTCATAATTCATTACAACATTTTAATCTGATACTAAATATTGTTCAGATAATTGAACCTTTTTTTTTTTCTTTAACAGGTAGTCAGCTGTTGACTAGATTTGGACGTTGATATAACCTATTGATACATGGGAATAAATTAAAGTGGGATACAATCTTAATGAGACAATTTAAAAGGACTTAAGTCTCTTGCTTTGAATTGTTTTTTTGACACTTATTTGCCACGACAACAATGCGGAATATGGCCTGGCATACTGCCTCTATACAGTAATAAATATTTCACGCTGTTTACTCATTGCTACCTTTAAACCCAAAAGCAGTCTCTCTTTGTGTGTGCTTTTATGCCCGCACATGCATGCAATATTGGTAAAGGAAATCCAATGGAGTTATATAAGGGAAAATTATTCCCCTTTAATTAAAAAAGAGAAAACTCCCTCCTAATTTATTTGCACACGTGGGAAGTGAAGGTAAGCAGTCATTCATTAGCACATACAAATCAACCCATATGACCGCTTTCAACCAGAGATAGAAAGCAGGTTGAGGGGCAAAGAAGCCATCTATCCCTGAGCTTTCACTATCGATCTGTATGTGTCCTCCGTGAGGGAACCATGCTGTATCTGGGTCACAATCCACTGCAAAGACAGTATGAAACTACTCTCTGATTTAGGGTGTGATTCATCGAAACATCACTCAAAAAATCTGAAACCAGTGTGTGTTTGTGTATGCGTGTGGCCTTAGGCGTGTGCTTTGGAGTGTGTGTGTTTGTGTGTGTGTGTGTGTGTGTGTGTGTGTGTCTGGTTGTGTAAATATGCTAAAAGGGAATGGTCAATGGAAAGACAATTGATAAATTAATCCATTTTCATCCAAGATAGATCATGTTGCTAAGCTCCTGTCCAAGCTCTGGTAGAAACAGCATCATGTATGAAGCATAGAGTGGCTCCTGGTGGATATAAATGCACAAACTTAAAATGAAGTAAAACAATCAATAATCCAAAAATAATCATTTCAGCAATGTCATTTTTCACAAAGTCTGCATAAACATTACACGGTCCTCGTTTTCACTCTGAACACGACTCTCCTTCCGCCCCCCACCTCTCTCTTTTCTTTCGCTCATCCCCTTCCCATCTGTTGTTGATGTGTCGTGACGGTCTGCCACGTGCAGTAATTACAGTACAGCAGTGGGAGCTGCGCGGTAGAGAGAGAAGCGGCGGGTTAGACGTGACCGCACGGGTGCAAAAAATGCATTTCAGAACTATAGGCTTCTGCATTCCATTGATAGAAACAAGAGCACTGTGAGACACGTAGGTAATCCAGACTCACAACATGCCCACTTTGTCTAAAACGCTGGGATCTCTCACACACTCACAAACATGTTAATGTACTGCCTATTACCAAAGCAATGACAGCACTCGCACTGGGCTGGGAGCAGTGAAGAGTTTATGATGTGGGGAATAATAGCTGCAGTTAATGATCAAATGCACCTTTGAGACAATGTTGTCAGAGTCAAAGGGTGAACACTTAATAACACGAGAATAAGTACAAGCAAGCTCACGGTGGTGCGGAATGAGTTACAACACAACGCACATTCACTTGCACAGTTACTAGACAAATCCGACAATTAACATGTCACTTATGACACCAAGAGGAATTGTACTTTTAAATTTTGTGGCTGGGTTTCTACCACAAATATTGTTAGTGGTTGTTGATAGAATGGGGGGAATTGCAGCACTGAGAGTTTAAAAAAAGTTATTACCGAAGATACTTTTGGGCATCAGTTCCAAATGAAGTTATGTTATCAACTGCTGCTGGTAGCAAGTGTCTGATTAAGTTATATGTTAAAAACATGTTTGAAGCTTTTCCTCTATGGCTTATTTTAGATTTGCAGTTGTGACAAATTGCAGGCTTTGTGTATTTTCCCTCATGCTGAAGTGTCATGTAACCTGTCTACGTGAGTCTGTATGTTTGTGTGTTGTTGTGATATCTGGACCGCTGCGTGTTGATTTAAAGACATGGCCCTGGCTGATCAGACACCAGGTCTAATGGCAGGTTTTCACTAAGATAACGCTCACTAAGCCTGCATGGGATAAAGTAAAACTAAGTGCTTTTCCATTCTTGATCCAATGCATATTTTGTAGCATGGGCCATCATCATTACCACATGAACCTCCTTCCCTCTGCATACTTCTCCACTGCCTCCCATCAAACACCCTTTATTCTACTTTTCATCACTACATATAGCACAAAATGAATATGCGAGTGAGACGGGTTGATCCAGAAACCTGACCTCACAGTGGATTAAGAGCTCCAGTAGTTGAGATGAATGGGGACTAATGAGGGGCCTTGACAGTCTTGGGAATGACTTTATACGCATAATAATGTATTTATGCCTAATTCTATTCCCTGGATAATTGACAGATGTACTGTTACTGTATATGAGGTCACCTTCCATAGCTCTGAGAACAGAAATATGCAGATAAAAGTTTTAAAAAACAGGATTAAACTGCAGCAGGGAAGTCCGTGGATAAAATTCCCAGTGCAGAGTATGTGTCAGTCACTCCATTGTATCTGCCTTGTATAAATGAGTTTGCATTAAGGTTTTAATTAAGTTTCTTATTCTAACTTAAAATATAGCAGTATTTGACTGGCATAATTGTGAAAGTAAATATGATTCAGCAGCGTTATAATGTTGAACACACGTTTTAATGAACTGTCTCAATGTAATAAAGGCTTTAAAAGATGCTTTTTTGGACCTGCATTCTTAAAAGATACAGACAGGTGCAATACCATTCGGCACTAAGAGGATATGTCATATACACACATTTCTATTCTACTCTCAAAAACACATGAACATGTAAATCACACAAAACCACCTCCCCAAGCCTGAGGCTCCAGAAGTGTATTGGAAAAAGTAAGAAAAGGAATAATTCTGCCCCTGAGTGGTGTCAATATCCTTTGCCAATGGTAATTACCTGTCACTTTCTTAAACTGACAATTTGCTGTGTGTAAATATCTTTATTAGTACTCGCAGGCAGCGTGTAAATTAAACAACATATTGGGCCTGTGTTGTATCTTCATGAACAAACCCTAAAAACGAGACCAGAATTAATCTCTGATAATCTCTTCACTGTAAAGTATTAGTCCAGCAGGAGAAGAGAAAGAATTAAATATCTACAATGCTCACTTGCCTTTATGTACGCAAACATTACCAGATTGAGGTGACAGATTTAGTATAAAAATGGAAACTGGAATGAATAAGGCAAAGAGAAATAAATCAAGCTACTTTTCTGAAAAGAAGCACGTCTGCCTGCTCTAAAGTGAGGTATGGTTATGAACAAAATATAAAAACATACAACTTAATGATCATCAAAGAATCTTAATGAATTTGGGGTTGACGGTAGGAGCTGATAGTGGACAGGTCATATGTGGACTCCATGCAGCTTTTCCAATGTATAATATGCAAGCCAGATTGTTCAGTTATAATTATTATAGATCAGTTCAGCGCTAAGCATGGCTGTGATGGAAACTAATGCATCTGGTAGATTGTGTGCTGGTGTAATCCTCAGAGCCCCGTTGGGAGAGCACAGACCCCAACTAACGCTCACGTACACAGATTTAGTGTTGAAGCATTTGTTAATCTTGTAAACGTCCTTTCGCCGCTCCCTCATTAATTCAGCCCAGAGGATCACAGAGAGGGAGAGAGATGAATAAAGACAGAGAGAAAGAGAAAGAGAGAGAGAGAGAGAGAGAGAGGGGAAAGAAGCAACCATTCGAAGTGGAGTCAATTAAACAACAGTCGAAAGGCAGTGAAAAATGATGAATGATGAGAAGACAGAGGACGAAACCTGGGAAATGAGCAAACAAACATTCAAAACCAAATTCTATATGGGTATTACACCCTCCCCGAGCCCATCAGGTGCTCACGCCTGTTCATCTATATC
The DNA here is from genome assembly GCF_964276395.1 of Gasterosteus aculeatus. Taxonomy (NCBI): domain Eukaryota; kingdom Metazoa; phylum Chordata; class Actinopteri; order Perciformes; family Gasterosteidae; genus Gasterosteus; species Gasterosteus aculeatus. The sequence goes on along the minus strand of NC_135709.1, from coordinate 18,488,713 downwards.
ACCTTCCCCTCCCCCACCAGCAACGACCCTCTCTATTCTGGAGAGAGACGTTAACCGGCTCTTTAAAAGACAAAATCCCCGTAAGGTAGCCGGTCCGGACTCCGTCTCCCCTCACACCCTGAAGCATTGTGCTGACCAGCTGTCTCCGGTGTTCACTGACATCTTCAACACCTCTCTGGAGACATGCCACGTACCAGCCTGCTTCAAGGCCTCCACCATCATCCCTGTCCCCAAGAAGCCCAGGATCACAGGACTCAATGACTACAGGCCCGTCACCCTGACCTCTGTAGTCATGAAGTCTTTTGAACGGCTAGTCCTGACCCACCTGAAGTCCCTCACCGACCCCCTCCTAGACCCCCTGCAGTTCGCCTACAGAGCCAACAGGTCTGTGGACGATGCGGTCAACATGGCCCTCCACTACATCCTCCAGCATCTGGACTCCCCAGGAACCTACGCCAGGATCCTGTTTGTGGACTTCAGCTTAGCCTTATACACCATCATCCCGTCTCTGCTGCAGGACAAACTCTCCCAGCTGCACGTGCCTGACTCCACCTGCAGAGCCCCACCCTCCCCCATCACCCTGTGTGACTCCCCCGTCACTATTGTGGATTCCTTCCGTTTCCTGGGCTCCATCATCACCCAGGACCTCAAGTGGGAGCTGAACGTCAGCTCCATCACAAAGAAGGCTCAGCAGAGGTTGTTCTTCCTGAGGCCGCTGAAGAAATTCAACCTGCCAAAGACGATGATGATCCACTTCTACACGGCCATCATGGAGTCCATCCTCTGCTTCTCCATCACCATCTGGTACGCTGCAGCCACAGCCAAGGACAAGGGAAGGCTGCACACTGTCACACTGTCTACCGTCGCTCACCAACCGCCAAGACAAATTCCTTGTTTGTTTGACATATTTTGGTAATAAATGTTTCCTGATTCCTGATTCCTGATTTTATCTTAACTTCAAACAATGGACACGAATGGTACATTAAATATATAACATCCATTCACTTTCCACTCTCTGCCTGTATATGCAATACAACAAGTAATTTATTACTGCAATGAATGTAAGCTTAAAAAAATGTAGCTGTAAACTCTTTAAATTGCTTGACTAGTACATTTTTAAGAAATTTCTATTTTTTAAATAAAAAAAGTAATCTTACCAATTAGGAGTATATAAAGTTAAATATACTACTGTGCCTTTGATGGTGTAATTCCATTCTATTGAACATGTTGGAACAGGGTGGTGTGGGAGAAATAAAGTGAGTACATGTTTGGTTTCATACGTTTGGGGTTAAGAATTACAAGACTAATGTCTCTAAGGGAAAAATTACTTAAGAAAATGTCATTATTTTCTCTATTTACATTATTATTTATTTCTACACAAAATAAGGCATAAATATGACAATGTACTCAAAAAGAAAATCTTTTTTTAGAATTGAACATAATTTTGATTCAGTTTTGGAATTGTTTTAATAAAATACTTACTTTAATTTTTCAAATCTTATTGTTTACATTTTACACCTTTTCATTTGCTCATTTTTATTTTTAATACATTGTTATATTTTTCATTGGAACTTTCAGCTTCAATTTTAGCTTCAATTTTTTAGATTGAAACGATTGACCTATTTGGCTCCTCGTATCCGGAGATTTCTTCATTATTGGCCCAAAAACAATAACGGTTTTGTTACAAAATATGTTTGAGTCTAATTCCCTTCAGCATTTTCTGTTTTAAAAAACTCCCACAGCTCATGTAACCTGATTGTGTATAAAAACATTAATTAAATTGGTGTATTTCTGTGAGCATCACATCATTTTACTAAAAAGGCAACACAGCACCGAGTACCATGAATTGGTGCAAGCATGTAACAATAGCAAAGCTGAACAAGTCACAGAGACACGTACCATTATGAGCCGTGGTCAGTCCAGCTCTCTGAGTGGATGCACTGAGAACTCAGAGGTCTGCCCGGAGTCAGTGGACGGGAGAAACAAACCTGTTCAAGTGCACAGCCTACTGTGGGAACGCAGGATCTGGAGGGAGACACGCAGCGTTGAGAATTAGCAGAGGTAACAGGATCCAGGCTGTCCATCTGGCTTCATCCCAACACAACGCCACAGGCTAATAACACCTCAATAGCTAATAGTGGGGATTTACTAATTCCGTCCCTCCTCAGAGAAGATGTTGTGTGCTCATGCAACAAAAGGAAAACAAATGGATATGGCAATGACAGTTCTGACCACAACAATATCTATGCATTCCTGGTGTATTGTACTTTTTCACATTAATAAATGTATGGTTTACTATTTGAAATTGCCTAAGGCTTCGTCAAAGCAGTAACTCTTTTTTTTCATCTTTGTTGAGCAAAAATTGACATTGACCAACGAGGGGGAACCTTTTTGCAAAACAAAGTCAATCTTAATCAACAAAACCAGTTAACTGCTCAGGAGAAGGAAGCTGAAATAGTAAAATATTGACGGGACCTTAAACAGAGAAGTAAAGTTTTTAAAATGAAAATGAAAAATACTCAATGATAGGTATGAATTGAGCAAAGAAAGAATTATGACTTATTATTTTGAACCGTTGAATTGTATGACTGAAAACTAACAGCTGTTGTGTCCAACATTACGAACACAAACAAAACAAAATGTATGACAACTGAGCCATCACAATTGAGCCAACTCCAGCTGGTGATGAATATGAATTATATCTATATATATGTATGTATGTATGTAACAGAAAAAGTCCCTTCTAGGCAGTTGAGGGTTTATTGCAGTTGAAATTGCAAGGAACATGCAAGAGAGTGATGAGAAGATCCTCATCATGAACATTTTGGTCAGCAGAAGCAGTATTTTCACATCAGGGCATGAGAAATGAAGACTTTTGAGCGCCATTTTGCTGGAAAGCTTCAATGCCTCAAGAAGCTTTAAATTCCCACTACTAGTTTCTGTACCAATCAGTTAAGTTTCCTAAACATGCTCACCTTCATGATATATATTTTTTTAAATGTTTGAACAAATAAAATAGAAAACAAATATGTCTAAAAATCAGTGTTGAGCTTGCCTCGTCTCCAGCGCTGCAGGCAGACACACACTCGTCTAACCGCAGACGCACGGTGACCTGATTCGAATCAAAGCGTTCATTTGTCAGCGATCCCTTTGGTCCGTCACCTGTTTGTGGTCTGTGATGGAGACAAGACAGCAGGATAGCAAGAGACACACTTAGACAAGCAGACGGTAGAGCTGTGAGAGGCAGTTGATCTGCTATGCACTGGAGTCTTTGGTGTCTGTGTGTCAAACGCAAGAGCACTCTATAGGAATACGATAACGAGGGCTGCATAGAGCGAGAGGGGATGTAAAATGGAATATCTAAACACAGAGCCGAGCTCTGAACACACACAGCACGCATTAAGACATAAGTGAAAAGACTGACTAGCCACATATTCTAATACAATACAATACCATGCAATAAACATCAAATCAGGTTATTGTTCGTAATAGTCCTTTGACGATGTGTCCTTAGCTCAAGTGGGACATTCCTCAAGATTCCATTCAAACTTTCTAACCTGGGATGAGCAATACACACTGTGATTCTGTTACAACAATAGTGTCATTCAATTCCAGAACGTTGGAACTTAACATGGAACTAGAGTTTTTATAAATCCTTCATAAGGCAGTATGTCAGTAAAAGAGACATACCAAAGTCAGAGTTTGTACCCTCAGAGCTTGTTATATAATCTCACTTGGTATTCAAAGCGATGCATAAAGCTAATGTTATGACAAAACGTTGTGGAGTGAGTTTTGCCACAATATACAACACCACCACTTTGTCCATATGAATGTAAAACTGTTGGATATAATTGGAGAAACTACACAATGGGGGGATACTACTTTATCTGTTTAAATTGTATTCAAAATCAGTTTTCTTAATCTTAATACTTAATATAAAGTAAGTCTCACGGGCCTATTTTTGCCTGTGTTACCATTGCGACATTAATGATCAATAAAATTCCAGGATAAAATAATAATAACAGTAGTCTAATTTAGATGGCATTCTTGATACTTCAGACCTTCAGTTTGTCGGTTTACAAATGATACACATGATGGATATCACCTGCCTGACCAGAAAAGAAAGGCCATTATAATAATGAAAATACATTTGACCATAGACAGTTCATTTGAGGTAACAACAATTTTATAACAGGGGGCTTTGTGCAACTTTTACCTTTCATTAACTGTGAAATGAAAAAGGACATGTTATCTCCAACTGAGATGTGCATTTAAGGAAGATTTACATCGAGATTATGGAGGATTAAACTTTCCCCTTAAATTGTGTTGTGAATGGTCATTTGTATTGATCCGTGCGTACAGAGGGGGATCTAGTCATGACCGCCTTTATTACCGACATTGATGAGATGTTCCCTGGCTCAATAGACACACATGTTAACAAGCCTCAATGATCACAGTGGAAACTGAAGCACAATCTCAAATGACACCCTCTCTTTGTGCACTTTAAATTCCATTCACAGACCCTGAAGAGACAAACAGAGGGAAAGAAATAATGAATAGAGAAAAAGTCAGACAACCTAAAAAGAGACAAGCATGCAGATGAGCAAAGAGGAGTGGAGAGAGAGAGGGAGATGACTTGCATCTGGCAGAGATATATTGATTAATTGTTTGTGAAGAAGCAGGGAATTTAACACATAATGAAAAGGAAACACAGGAAGGAATAGACTAAATGAAGAGATAAAATGATCACCAGGCCAATAGGCCTCTGCATCGTGTAAAGGTGTGTGGCTCTGAATGCCAATGAAAAGATTGATAAATATAAAAAAGCGGGTTATAGAAAATGTGAGAAAAGAACAGAAGGCTTGAGGAATTGGTGTGAGGGACTGAGTAGAAGAAGAAGTGAGGGTTTTGGGAGGGAAGCATAACGAACCAGTTGGTCTCCTGGCTTCGAACCAATCGTAATCTCGTTCTCTGTTAATCCATCATCAGCGGCTCCGACATCCCTGCTTCCAGGCCGGGCTGTGCAAACGGGTGAATAAACAACCTGATAGATGAAGGTCAGGAGCAGAAAAAGTGCCCGCTCTCAAAGCCATTGCCGTGGGGCCACAGGGGCCAAGTAACTCATTTACTGACCTCGGGGTGTATGTCAATTTTTAAACAGGCCCAAATCTATGTAAGAATCTGTGGAGTCCGTTGAGTTAATATTCACGTCTCAGTTAGTTCAATTCATTAAGATGAAAGGGATTGTTTTTGTGTGTGTGCGCCTTTTCTCAGATGCAGTGCAGCGTCTACGATAGCCCGTTTTGATAAGCGTGAACAGCTGGTGGTTTTTACAATTTGAACTGCAGTTTTCTGCAGTGCGCGAGCGAGCGTGTGTGTTTGTGTGCGTGCGTGTTGTGTAGAAAGGTAGGTAGGCAGTGCTGCTGTGCGGTTCACTGTTCAGCCATGCGGAAAGGAGACACAGTAATCAAACAGAACTACAAAAACAAGCCACTATGACTACAACCTGAAACACCTGCTATCACACATTTAAACCGGCTGCCGTCTCCGGCCCACCATCAAAGAATTGCTTTGCGAATAGCTTTTAGCAACCTGGGAATATGGTCAGCCACTTGTGAAGGACATACTTTGAAAGGGGTTGTGGGTTTATACAGCACATATCTGTGTATCGGGTGAGATAGACAGATAATATAAAGTGAGGTCCTGTCTGCTCCATTTAATAAAAAAATCCACAAAAGCAGCATGTTGAACAAACGTTTTGTTGTTGTGTGAATGTGCATCTTTCACCTTTTAGGAATAGAATCAAACTACTGGACAAGTTTGGCTTTGCGAAGGAAAGTAATTTTACCTTACTGAAGTAAATTAGATTTCATGTCACCATCCATCCATCCATCGTCAAACCGCTTATCCTGCACACAGGGTCGCGGGGGGCTGGAGTCTATCTCAGCCAACTTCAGGCGATAGACAGGGTACACCCTGGATTGGTCGCCAGCCAATCGCAGGGCTACACAGAGACACACAACCATTCACACTCACATTCACACATCTACGGGCAATTTAGAGTCCCCAATTAACCTGATCCCCAGAGCATGTCTTTGGACTGTGGGAGGAAGCCGGAGAACCCGGAGAGAACCGACACAGACAGAACATGCAGACTCCACACAGAAAGGCCACTGGGCGGAATGGAACCCAGGACCTTCTTGCTGTGAGGCGACAGTGCTAACCACCACGCCACCGTGCCACCGTACCGCCCGATTTCATGTCACTTTGTTTAAAAAAAAACAAGAGAAAAGGTGATGCACCTTGACGTTAAATTTAGAATTCAACAGCTCAGATATTTGTACACACAAGGAACAAATCATTGGTTAAACCGACCAAATGGAAATGAGATTTCACGTACACAGCACACAGAGACACGGACGCTGCCGCTTTCCCTCTCTCTTCACAGCACTAATTTCTGATTAGCCTTATCAGCGTCATCAAACCTGAACACATCACTATGTGGTAGATTGCACAGACAACCGCACCCATGATGATGATGATAATGGGAACGGAGAGTTTTCATTATCAGCCACAAAGCAAATCTGATTACAGTCAATATTAGTCACAATGTCTCGGCCTGAATAATAATTTAAATAGTCAAGTTGATAGTTTTAACACGGTGGAGCGTATTTCTTATTAAACATATTTTCTTTGGTTGAAAAGAGGAGTTACCGATATCATGAAAAAATAATATGTTAAAATACTCAGGCAACAAATACAAATTACAAACATAACTTTTTTAGATCTTGACTTTGAGTTTAAATTGTGTATTAGTGTGTTTTGTTCCTTCACTGGCAGATTGTTTGATTAGCCCCATTAAGCTGAACCCTTGTTTTTTTAATTGACATAAAAATAAATTTCACTTTTTTCATGCAATTTCCTCTCTCGCACACACACACACACACAAACCAGTACATTCTGGATCCCCTGCCTTGCACTTTTAGTGTTTTAGTGTTTGAGTTGTTGGGATGGTGACAAATGCAAAGGAAAGAAGCAGCCGAGTGAAATTAGATTTTGCTTTTCTTTTACATATGTCTGCAGATGTCTGCAGTTCACACACACACACACACAGGCAATCCTTCCAAATAGGAAGGAACACTTTGTGTTTTGCAGATCGTTTTGATTGAATGTGGAATGATTTATTACCCATCCACACATGATGGGCTGAAAAGAGGACAGGCAGAAGAAATACGATGGTAGTGAGTCACATGGTTCTATCTTCAGTTTGAGTGGCATTTTCTAAGCATCCTGGGAACATGCAAACAAAACAACCCTTCAGCAAGGTCGACCAAGACATAAAAGTACACATATGCAAACAAAGAGACAAACACAATGACACACACGCAACCCGTTGGAGGAACTGGCCAAGGAATGTCTCTGTTTGACATTTGTAGAGGACCCACAGAAAGGAAGCGACCAGCGATGACGTTATGGTCAAGTGGTAGATGAGTTACATTCGCCGATCAATGCCTCTTAAACATGCTGACAACCAATTGGGTTCTTAATGGCTAATCTACCTGAAAACTCCTGTAGGCGTTAAATGAAGTTCAAACTAACTGCATTGGGGAAAGTAATTAAGTACTTGGTTATTCTTTGTTTAAATGCTGTAATTGCAATGAGTTACATGTTCTTAACTTTAGAATTAAAATGTTCTGCTACTTCTTACTTCTACACCACTCATTTTATTTGACCGCTAATCATTATTCATCAGTCAGATTCAATCTTTTTATCCAAAACATAAAGTAGGGTTATTTTATTCAACACAATCTGAGAGATTACACTAACAAACAGGAATAGAAATAGCTTCCCCTTGATCAACGAAAGAATTAGCGTTTACATTTGAATGGATCATTTGTAATTATTCAATATAATATATTGATAACTAAGCATTAATTTTAAAGATAAATTTGATTTATTGCATACATCTTTGATGCTTCTACTGCACAATGCAATGCACTAAATATTCATATTTCTTGGTATTGTTACTTTGCTTTATTTAGTAATTACTTCTTCCAATACTGGACAGCTATGAGAGCCACAATGTTATTACGACAATAATAATTATATAATTGTTGGTGTCCCAATGATTAGGATACATTTGGCAGACTTTGCTGCATAGAAATCAGATGAGGAAAAACAGTTTAGCTTAGAGATATCCTGACAAAAAAACTGTTAAAACAATATGGGCCCTCGCTGGGCCTTCATCAACTTGACTATGCTTCAATATAAAAAGAAACAAAGTAATAGCAGAAACCGACGCTCCCCTGATACATTTGATCATGAACGGATTATGTCAATAGCAAGATTTCAGTGTTGATCGAGTTGATCGATTTTGTGCGGTTTTGCCAAAGCCATGTGTTTATACACGCCCATGAAGTAAACACTCACGCTACAAAGACAGTGAGAGACACAACACCTCAAGGTCTGTTCTCTTTTCACTTTCTCAGCTCACTTGCTACGCAGCTTTCCCCAGGTCACTGTGGTAATCCCTTCCGATGCACCAGACTGAACATTCTCCATTTCCTCCTTTGCCTCGCCTTTCCATCAGAGTCCGTCTTTCCCTCCTGCTCTCACCTTTCTGTGACAACAACCGTATCAGCAATCCTGCTTGAACTCCAGCTGAAACCAGTTGAGCTCAGTCAGCCGTCAGTGCTCGTCTTCAACATAGAACCTTCCGGTTGTATCTCATGCCAACAAAATAGCTTAACTTAATCAATAGAAAAGCCTGATTTTACACCAAGAATCAAACAAATGGAAACAAATGATTCCTCTGCTCTCATGTGTGCAGGCCGATGTGTGTGTGTGTGTTGGAGTTTAATTACCTGTGTTAATAGGTGTGATTGTGTCGGATGTTTGGGGACTAAAGCTTATTTTGGAGTGTTTCAGTTTACCGGTTTTGCACAGTGAAGGATTCTTGAGGGTCTCCACTCCAACGGGGAAATCAAACTCTTTGTGCCCAAAGCCGGTCTGGAGACCCAACGACCTCAATGTCGCTGGTCATTGCACAAAGTGCAACGCTTTCTGTACTCAATTCAGTTCAACTCAATAGCACAATATTATAACTCAATAGCACAATATTAGAAAAGGTCTGAGGTCAATATGATTCTTTAGAGCATCCCTGTGTCCTTTTGGTGTTAACAGTAATGGATATCCATTGTCAATCTTTTTTTAACATTACTAGATTGCAGTAGAAAAACTAGCTGGAGCAAACAACACAATTTAATTTGTTGACTTTTTGGATCTCTCTTGCTGTGTCTCTGTCGTGTGTTCCCACTGTCTACCAGTTGTGTAGCTGATACATTCTGACATTTGTATTGTATTGTATTTGTATTGTATGTAAAAAGCTAACTACATACTGACGTCAATAGGAAAAGTCACTTCCTGATCGCATACACTCCTACGTGCACCTCAATAAAGTTAGAAAAAACATTTAGGACAAATCTGCGTGAGAAAGAGGAGGAGGGTCCGTGTCGCTAAATACCAACTTTCCAAAGACCACTTTTCCCACCCGGTGTCGCTCCGATCTGCCGGCGCATCGCGGAGAAAACCAATCGGGTTTCTGGATGCTAAATGTTTATATTCTCATCCAACCACAATCACATTCACTCTGTCCGCATAGCGCCGTGTATCTAGATGGGTTTTTGTGTTTGCGTGTTTTTGAACTACGACAAGCCGGAAGTAACAAGGTTGTTTTTAAAATGTAAGAAGTAGAAAGTACAGATATTTGCGTGAAAATGTAAGTAGTAGAAGTAAAAAGTCGTCTGAAAAATGAATACTCTAGTAAAGTATAGATACCCAAAATTTCTACTTAAGTACAGTAACGAAGTATTTGTACTTCGTTACTTGACACCTCTACTCACACACAACCACACAAAGAAAGTGTTGGTGAGCGTTCATTACTCCTACTGTCAGCCTTCCTCTCAGCTTCGACTGGCCTCATATGGGCAGATGGTTTGTCGGTGTTGAGCCACTGAGAGTTTGGAGAAGACATGGCAGAGATCTACTGCCACTAATGGGATTGGCTGGCCCTGCCTGCCCATGTCTGTCCAGTGGCCAATTCTGGCATACTAGTGACAGACAATGAGCGCACAACTTGGACCCAGATCTGATAAAGAAAACTACATCACAGGAGATTTGACAAAAACACATTAATCGGGATGGGATAGCTCGTTGGCCGTCCCCAAATACAGCCTTCTGTATTCTAAGGCAAAACATTTTGGATGCATGCATCAGCCGGCTAGTCTCTTGAAGTTAAAATGTTGGTAAAATGTGTCGGGTCTAGGACCAATACAGAGGCAATTTCCCACGCGTCTGTAGCTTGAAAATACATGATGAAATAAGAAAAGGGTAATCCATATTTGCGCAAGGTCAAAGGCCCGTAAGTGTGTCAGGTTTATGAGGTCATGAGACAGTCCTAGGCGCCACATACACACAGGCACACAAAAATAATAGACACATGTGGTATTTATTTCTGAAAGGTTTTCACGCGGAGAAAAAAAAAAAACTGACTGGAAGGCCAGAAGAGCAGTAATGAGTTTCTCTCATTTCTTTGTTTACAGCTGAATGATGATGAGGGTGAGCGTGCTACTAAGGCACAGAGCGGAGAGAAAGAAACTGCTGCACACATGAGACACAGTTTACTGACTGTATGCAGAGGGAAATACTTCAAAGACAAACCCTCAGAACTCAGTTTCAACACCGTTAATTAGCCTAGGCCAATTTATATTAAAACAAAACGCTATAATACAATCGGAAATGTCATGTTTCATGACGGAAATTATGAAATTCACATTATTATTGCCACATTCACAATTTCTCACTGCAATTGCGATGCTGTTATTGCCGCTAATGAAAGTGTAATAACCGTGTGGTTTTACACGCTCCCCTGTGTTTCTTTGTAATTGCGTTTACTCAGCTCAATGTGTGTTTAACTGCACACGTCTGCATGACTGCGGCCTGTCTGTTTCCATGTGCTGTGCCTGGCTGTAAATCCAATCCCTCTCCAGCTCATCTCATTCTGCTGCCTTTTCACTAATGTCTATATTGGAGCCTAACAGACAAACCCTGCTATGTCTGTGGGCAACATCCCCAGGAGGAGAAGCAAAGGCGCCTTGTTCCACGTCTCTGCAGCATGTAAATTGCAGCTCCTCAATCAATGTCAAACTGTTCAACTCCCATCCTGAGCCCGTAGAGGCTAGTTACTTGTAAACAACGGGTTACAGCTGCAACTGAGTCTTCCATCAGCTTCATGATGGCTCAGGCTGCCATTCCAGCTCTCGCTGATTATAATGGAGATACTTAATTGAGTTAACCACTGCTGAGTGCTGGGGGCTGCTAATAAGAGCACAATGGATGGATGTAAAAGTTAACCATCTGAAAACAAGAGTGGATGGATATTGCTGCCTCAGTTGTGTGAGCATAGTGTAAAGCCCTGCAGAAAAGCTCAAACCAGTAACGAAACCTCATTCTCTGTAGAGCACAGAGTAGTAAGTCACTAAGTCAAAACTGACACAGGACTGACTACAGCGCATCATCACTGGAAGATGCAAACACTTAAATCTCTCCCGCCCACAGGTCTGTGAGTGACAACAGATAAAAATGACGAAACACAACCAGCCAAAAGGTTGATGATGTTGTCAAAATGTAATCATTCACTAAATTGGAGCTGCCGAGTCAAAGATTCCTCGGCACTAATCCAAGAGCCCGGTCGAGATGAGGAAACCTGCCTGAGTGGATCATTTTTATTTTGGCAAAGCACTGCGGGGACCAACAGCCAGCAGCGAGAAGGGGAAGCAGGTGAACACCAGCTCACAGCATGCCATGGTTGTCTCGCTGTAGACCTCGACATGGTTTCCGACTCACAAAGAAAACACGTGAATACGATGGGAGTCAATTAAAATACAGATACAGGAATCTGTTGTTCGTTATTCCACTGGATAAATTGAGGCACAAAGAAATACACAAAATGTTACCGCGTACTACAGAAGAGTGAAAGAACACGAGCTCTCCCATTTGCTTAATCCAAAGTGTAACCGTGTGTTATGTTAGCGATTTAAGCCAGAAGTGCACCCCTAGTCAGGAAATTATAGTACGTGTAATAATGTTTAGTGTTAGAATTATAGTTTGTGTGTTATTAGTTATTAGTTATTACATTAACATATTAGATGAAGTGAATGCAATTTCAATCAAACACAATTCATAGTCATTTAAATCATATAAACACTGTACACATTAACATTCTGTCACAATGTGATGTTAAAACCTGGGGACTGATGCCAATTGCCGTCCTTTATGGATTTCTCCCAATTTTATCCCCAAAGAGGGTTTTTTGGGAGTTTGTTCTCCTGTCAGGTAATAAATGAACAACTTAATGTGAGGCAGCCGACTGAGGCAAATGTCTTGAGAATTGGACCACATGAACTGTTTTAGATCTTATGATGAAGTGTGATGAACGGTGATCATTAATGACTTGTTGTAATGAAAGTGTACTAGTTATAAGATGAAGACTTAAACGATGTATGCTTTGTTAAATTCACTCATTGAGGCATAAAGCCAACTGTCTCTACATTGAGTGCATTGGAATGTGAGGGACAGATGGTACAGAGAGGTTTCAGGTTACAGCTGCAGCTTCACACCTCGACGTGAAGGGGACAGTCCAGGAGGAGACACTCTGAAGAAGAAGCCAATGACATTCAAATGCACCAAGAAGACACACCTCAAGAGTTTTCAAAGGACCAAAGCGGGGAAAAGACTGTTAGAATTTTCCTGCAGCCGCTTTGATAAGTCGCTTCAGACTTGCTCAGAGGATTCTCTATTTCGCGAAATATTTTACTGTTCGCTTAGTATTTCACTTTGTAATTGTAATCCCTATAACGTTGTTTAGTTATTAAATACTTTTTGATTTTTGAATTTAAGCAAGCTGACTCTTTTGATTCTTCGTTTCCGGCCGGGAAGAGAACAAAGGAGTGAGGCCTCCCTCGAGAGCTTTCAGAAACCCTAACAGTTACAACTAAACATAAAATAAAGAGGTCGGTGGGTCCGTCTTGATTGCCTCCATTGGGATCCGTAATATCTTTGGCATTACAGACATTTGGAGGGCTTCAGTGTTTTTTTTAATTACAGTTGAAAATCACAATAGGCCTCTGGAAGCTTAAGATAGAGAACTGCGTTTCAGGGCATAAGCCTGTTTTGCTCCGTTTTGGTTAAACATACAAGGAGGTAACACGTTAATTTGATTATATACTACAACCCATGTTACTCATGCACATGTATCTGCTCCACCACACAACAACATGGTCCATGCAAGGTGATTGAGAACATTGTATTTAATTACAGTTTGAGTGTTTGCCACCACCATGACCTTGAGTTAACGATGCCAGGTGTTCAATTGCTTCATGATCACCTGGGTAAATTGTAAGGTGGTCGCAATACAATTACATTACAAAACTAATCAACAGCTTTATTAAATCTCCTTTTTTATCGACCCACATGCAAAAGTATTAGTTGTAATCAAACGTCTCTGCCAATTCAAAGGTGCCATTACAATCACAACTAATACGTTCAGACTATTTGTGTCGATATTGCGCAGAAAGACTTATATTAACAAAAAAACAGGAAACAAAACAACAAAAAGATGGAGGCATTGAGGGAGAGACGACACATGTAAGACAATAAATGTTGACTCAGTCCTTTAGGATGAAGGGATAGAGAGAAGACACATAAAGAGAAAGAGATGGCGAGACAAAATGGTGAGACTAACAGGGACGCCGGCGGCAAAGTCAACACTGCCATTACAGTGACGATTAGATCAGTAGGAGGGGTGAACCGGAGAGCAGACACACTCGAAACCTCAAAACTCAGCTAAAAGGCTCCCACGTGACCGTCACAAATTAACCAGGAAGGCTGCCAGGACTCAGTTTTGCAGATTCACGCGAGCTAACACATAAAACGGTAACGTCATGCTGGATATTTTAGAAAGGAATGAGAGTGTAGCGACTCATGTCATTTTCTAATGATGCATTACCTAGGACAGGTAGCATTAGCATCCATATACGGGTATTTATGCATGATGGGATCTGGGCTGGACCTCCTAACCTTCCTATCCACTATTCCTTCCTTCCTTCCTGGAAAACGTCACAGGGTCAAGGAAAGATGGTTAAGAGAATTCGTGAGGAGTTAGGAAAAAACTGCCACGGATTTTAGGGAACCAGATGTTCGTTATATGACAGATGACACGTCACCATTTCAATATTGCCGCCGCAAGGAATTAGGGGAGGAATTCTCTCTTTTCAATTCGGTGGTTCCTATGCTAAAAGGAGCTAAGTAGGGAAGCATTGAAGCTCTTTTCCTGAGCATTAGAGAATTCATATAGCTCCTATCATTACGGCCACTTACACTACCAGGAACCTTCTTAAGCAAATTAAACTTTTTCAATCCAGCCCTGGAATGAGCCGGAGAGTTAATTAAACCAGCAGGCAGGATGAAATAAGACAGAAAATGTAGAGAGTGTTTAAATAATTTCCATCGACGTTTAATATCCATGATGAATTATTTAAATTTCTAAACCAAGGCCCAGAACTGTAAACCCTTTTAGGTTCTGTGTGGTGTCACATTTAAGATTGTATCACACCTGTTGGGAGGAACATACCTGTGTCGATGTGAGGGTTTCGTGACAGAGGATGTTGCATGTGTACAGACTGTAAAGCCCTCTGAGGCTAAAATTTGTAAGTTGCGATTTTGGGCTATACAGAATAAAATGAATTAAATTGAATTGAATTGCATTGAATTGAATTATCAACTAAGTCTTTACAAATACATAACTTGAAAATGTTTTACGGTCTTCCGTGTCATCTATACGCTGCACCATTTGTTATAGAAAAAAAACAATTCCACTTCAGCGCTGTACAACAAAAAAATATAGACTTGAATCAAAGTGCACTTACAGTTTTCTTTCCAAGCCGAGCTGTGTGACTCGGGACGCTCTATTTCCAACAATGCCGACAACTGTTTCAACAGCAAAGTGGAAACATACACATATAAAAATAGGCTTGTGTTAACACACACAAACACACATAGTCCTCCAACGGTGAGTTCCCATAAGTTCATTGACTTCACTCTTAGTGTTTTTGCAGTTCCCTATCGCATGTTTATTAAACCCTAACAGCAGGAAAGGGAATGGTGCGTATGAGAGGGCGAGGGGGGATCTGAAAGTGACAGATGAGCCTGACTCTCCCCCCAAACTGCTCCTCTCACCCTGGATAGAGGTTATAGAGACAAGCTCCTCTTAGGCGTCTCTGACAGAGGGAGAAATATGTACCTCCTCCTCGTTCGTTTCACTTTATAGAGGGAGGACGGTATTTTTAATGCTTTCATACACCAACAGTTGGATACGAATGTTGACACAAGAAGGAAGCTTGCCACAGGTTTGTAAACCCTGATAACACCAACATGCCACAACCTGACCAATCCAACCAATAGAGTCCATGCAGGATTGACCACAAGCCAACCAGAGCAGGATGGCTCATTGCTTGCCATCTCATCCAACAGCAAAACCTGTTTCCCAACATGCAAAACATTGCTTTTAGTGACATGGATTGCAACGAAGTTGTTTTCAATGGATGAAAAACATGCTCTAGTATTTTGCTCACCGAAAAAGACCACTCTGTTGTCATGTATATAAGTGGAATGACCTGCACTTAGGATGCCACTGTTGAAAAGAAAAAAGAATAAATAAATAAAATAATCGCACAAACATTTTTTTAATAGCAGACATGTTCTGTAGTTGCCTCCAAAGCGCCTGAATAACAGCATATTCCTCTGCGGTGAGGTTTAACAAGCGGCCTGCATACCTGCCAGTGACCAGAGAGATTGAAAGTCATTAGTGTTGCTCTCTATATATATTTCCTCGGTGCTTAAGGGAGAATGTCATCAGCATCTCTCCCTGTCGGACCATCAAAAGAGTGTCTGCCTCTGTTCTGCTGTTATCACATCCTCCATCACTCACCTCTTGCGGCCGTTGTGCTGTTGGTTGACCTGACTGCCATTCTTTAGGCCAAACACACAGTTAGAGAGCCTCTGTTTTATTAAAATGGGCGCGTGGGTCAAAGTGAGCCCTGTAGAGGGATGTAACACTATCAAGATTTGCAGGGCACACAGATGTACAGATGTACAGGATTTGGATCAGCATCATGAACACTTTACCTGCCGCCTCTGAGCCTTTTGCTCAGAACTAAGCGATGGATGAAATGACTGGTAACACAGACTGGCAGACATCTGAACCTGTACTTATGCATTTCACACTTATGCATTTTTATAAACCAATCAGTTAAAATGTCCACTGTTCAAAAGACCTGGTAAAAATGTTATAGGTAAAAAAAACTGTCTCAGTTTCAGGACTGAAAATGACTCAAGCCAAAAATGGAGCCATGCCATGGCCGTACCCTCAGAAACCAGACTGTCTACCTCCTGCAAGTAAGCAAGGACGTTGCGCTTTAATCTGTGAAAGTGAATAAAAACCTGAATCAGATCATTTCATCTTGCAGTAAGAAACGTTACATTAACTCAATATTGCTTTGGTCGACCTGCAAATAGCAGCTTAAATAGTTACTGATGAAACCTCTCTCATCTATTGAGTATTGACCATTGAAGTAGGTCTTGAACATTCTACAAACAGCGGGTATTAAACCATTTCAATCAGAATATGAGGATTTGATTGGACTGCCTGCGAGTGGAGATAGAACTATATAAGATAGTGATGACGAAAAAGGGACAATTCAAGCAAACGGTTGAATCCTGTTCCTGACCTGAGAGATGTGTTTGAGAGCCAGTAAGTTTAATGCATTGAAGGAAACAATATATAAAGGTACAAACATTGTTCAGCCAAACTTTAGATTTGGAAAATTTGCATTTAAGGGACCAACAATTCCAGATAAATAAAAATTCAGCGTTAGGGACACATTTTTTTACAGACATATTAACTACTTTTTGTGGAGAGATCTTCCTAACTCTTTTTTCAAGACCACATGTAAGCAAGGTTCTGACAGTCAAATATGCTACAATGTCAAACCAAATACACCAGATAACAATTCACAATGCTGGGTCACGGCACATCCCACAGCACGTCCCCTCCTCAAGCACTGAATTTCTACAAAGTAAGGCAGACTTTTCCCCCAGATAGAAGCTCCCTCAATTACATTTTGTTTTATGGATAAATTACACCTGCGTGTCGTCACAATACAAAGCACCATCGGATCCAGTGCTGTAAAGCAAGACAAGGTCGTCACCAGTGTTGAGTAACGCATTACTGTAATTCCACTACGTTTAGCGGTAACGAGCATGTAACGAAGTATTTTTGAAATAAATTAACGCAGTTACAATTACTGAAATTGAAATGAGTTCGTTACTCGCGTTACTCTCTTGTATGACGCGAAGCGGAGGGCCGGCAAATAGTAAGTAAATAGCTGCCTGTCAGCACAAAATAGTTGTGGCCACCAAACGTTGTGTGTCACAGAATAGTCGGCGTACGTGCACGTAAACAGCATCGCGTCGCTCATGACGAAGGACCGCAGGCCCGCGGATGCTGCAGGCGCCGCTCCACGCAAACAACCAGGGCTCCACTTTACACAGACTGCAGTGCAGCCGATAAACCGGGCAGAGCTGAATAGATTGATCGCTCGCTGTGTTGAAGATGAGATGCATCCTGTCAACTGTCGAGTCAGTTGCCTTCAGGCAAATGACTGAAACAGTTATTTTGTATTAAGTTAAGTATTAAAAAGGACTTTTGTACTATTGCTTGATTTGAAGGCCTGTTGCCCTGTTGATTACAATAAATAGGTCTAAAAAATATGTTTATTGTGTTTGACTGTTCGGTGCTATTTATATTCATTACATTTAAAAAGCAGACATAAAAGTAACTTAAAAGTTACTTTCCAGAGTAACTAATTACTTTTGATACACAGTAACTGCTAAGTAATTCAATTACCTTCAAAAGAAGTAACAAGTAACTGTAACTAAATACTCATTTTCAGTAACTTGCTCAACACTGGTCACAACACTCACTAATAAGTGAGTTTGTAAAGTTTGAATAACATCCCACAGTGGCTCTTATCTGGGCGCTGGAGTGTTTGATGGCACTGGAACCCCAGAACAACACTCAGAGAGGCACATTGACTGCTCATCCAAGGTGAAGCGCTAACACACTCCACTTATGCATGCACAGCGAACACAGCACTGATGCAAGAGAGAAGTCCAATATATGTGTCAGGGAGTGAAGTGAGGGTTGAAAGAGATATGTAGGAGCGTGGGTGAATAATGATTGTGACTGTATCTTGGCTCCGACCGTCGCCCCAACAGGTGCAGAGCGCCTCTTGTCTGTCAACTGCGCTCTACACTGTGGGCGCACCTGCAACTCTGTGCTTGTGTGACAGGCCTCATGGCTCCACCCCGCACTCCCGCTAATTTAACCAGATGGAGGAGTTGAGGAGGAGCCCTGAGGGCGCGATGAAAAGGAGAAAAGAGAAACGGAGCACTTAGAGGCCACCGGGAGAGGACGCGCAGAGGACCCACTGGATCCTGTTTCCACTGCGTGGGGACAAACACTATTTAACAAGTCAGGCTCCTTGCATGCAATCCAGACAGTCATTGGGTTTCATTGGGCTTCATTGTGTGCGAGTGTGTCATCGTGAGTCAGGTGGATAGAGGTTCTGCAGTGGGGAGTTAAAGGCGATGATGGGGCTAAGTTGGTAAACATGAAAGTGGGGCAGATTGAGAGTGAAACGGATTACTTTTTACCTATGGGGCAACTCTCCCTGTCCACAGGGGTAATCCATGCCTGCATAAATTATTTAGCAAATGCTCAGTGTGTCTGTGTTTGTGAGCTTGGGAGGAAACTCTGCCTTTGTTTATCTGTGCTGTGCAGTAAATATCTGCAAACCCGTTTTTTCTTTCCACATTGGAAGTCAGCAAAATGTAATTTCTCTGTTTGGCGGTATTTATCGGTATTAGAGGGGATAAGGATTTACTTCTTATAATTACCACTCTCAAGCCGTGGCATCTCAATCAGTACAGTCATACTCCCATGCCCACACTCACGTTCACACACAGACACAAACACACACACACACACACATGCACGCGTATCCCAATATTCCTCTCCCCCTCCTGAGAAAGGCAGAGCCCGTCACACATGTCAATGAGATTCCGGGGTATTCAACAGTCAATCCCCGTCAGCCTCAAATTGATCTCATCTCAAATGGAGCCAAAAGAGACAATTTACATATTCATGGTGAAACTGAACAACGCTGACTACATCGGATGAGGGTCACCTTCAAGGAAGGCCGAACAGCTAACACCACGTCAATGCGAAGCCAGAACAAGCGCAAACCTGCGGTGTTATTGGCCTCTTCACCAACAAGGTTTTGTCTGTAATCCACTTAAAACCAACACTTCTCTTATCTCACCACTCTCGATGTACTTCCTTTAATGTGATTTTTTCTGCTTTTTTACACACACAACTTTATCCCCATGTGTAACGCTTTCCTTTTATTAGCAAGGACTTGATGTACATATCCATCTGTTTCACCAGAGAAAACAAAGACTGTGCGCGGTGCGCGCTTAGATGCTGCGTTTTCATCAAGGAGAACATGGCTCGGGAGGAATACGTGAGTGTGTGTGTGTGTGTGTGTGTGTGTGTGTGTGTGTGTGTGTGTGTGTGTGTGTGTGTGTGTGTGTGTGTGTGTGTGTGTGTGTGTGTGGCAATGACAGCTATTGATCAAGCTTGTTTGAAATTGTTGAACATCAGCCTATTTAAGCAGACAGGGGTTTTGTACATGAATAAAAGTCAATTTAAGAATAGAAAAGTACTAACTTTGAAAAAGTGCAACGACTCGTTGAGTGAACATTTATATTATTATGAGCATCGCGGGAAGCAACATAAACGTTTGCACTTTAACCCCATTTGCTCTCAACTCCTTGGGGATTAGGTGCTGAATAGATCCAAGTCTGCTGAGTGTCTAAATTCAAATTTCAAGTTTATGTAAGTTCTGTAACCAGAAAATGATGGAAACAATTGATACCGCTGCCACGAGAATTCCTTGCATTCATCTGCTGTTCAGACTGTGAATGTGATAGCAGGTAAAGCCAACACTTAGACTATGACGTATCCTCTGAGGCACTTCAAAAAGTAAAATAGCCAGCGCTTTAACGATCCGATGATACAAATGAGAAACCGCTTCGGCGCTGAGGGACAGAAAGCGTAGAAAGACAGGGAATAGCTTTTATCAAGCGTGACGCAAAGAAATGAGATCTGGATTTGTGGGCATTGGAGTGGTAATTGAATCAAAGATCTAGATCTGCTCAGAGGGAAATCCCAGCAATGTTGTTGTATTGGATCTGAAATGTAGCGTGATGGCTCAAATACAGATTTAATGGAGAGTGAAGATCAGCTTTGAAGCTCCTCCAATTGATGTGGCTAATAGCTTTCTATACGAATTCAGAGTCAAAATTGGAATTTGCACTAATATACTTGTTAATTCATTTACAGCTTTCCTTGCTTCCTTCCCCCATAAGAACCGCCTTAGTCAGGACGAGATGAAGTCACGTCTGCTAACAGCTGATCAGGATAAACTCTTAATTGGTAGCATTATTATTATATCAGCTTATGCAGGTTTTTTTGCATTTATTAATTGACCGTTTGCGGCTAAAAAAAGTCATTAGGAATGATCTGGTCACAGCCAGTAACAAGGGGCCGAACCATCCCGTTTGACATCTTCCACTGTGTAATATATTCCGTTTAAATTCTAAACGTGTTTCAAATCAGCTTGTCCGATGTGATAAATGGTGAATACTGAGTGAAAATATTTAAATATGTTTTGCAGTGTGATATGTATGTGTAATGGTGTCTCGGTTTTTGCTCCGTGTGGCTCGTTAACCGTCACAAGAAGCTGAGGACGCAGCGCTGTGAAGCTTAATGTGTTGTTACAATTCCAAACAATGCAAAATTATAATCGGAAAAGGGAAAGCTGTTACCATTTACTTTCAACAACACCATCTGCATGAATATGTAAATGTTGACAAGAGGACCTGGTCTGGGAGATTATACACTTGTGGCAGATAATAATAAATTCAGACAGAGAGTTGTTTACAATCAAAGCTGATGGTTGTTTGTCCCTGAGGACAAGCTCAGCCAGAGCATATTTTCAAAGTGCGCGTAGAGTAGATGGAGCTGCGATGATAAATCTAAAAATATATACACATTTTTGGCATTCATTGCATGTACCACTCATCTCACCATTTTCAGCTTAGCATACATCAGTTATCTCGTGGCCCAACAAATGTTGCAGAATGTCAATTTTGAGAACATTTCATCTTACTCGTTGCAGGCCGCCCCCCCCCCCTCCCCACGAGTCATGCCTGTGTATCTCTCAGGCCCATCGTCTGCATGACGAGAGCAGTCCTTCTGAAAGATAATAAATCACTTGCAGAGCTTGACAGTGTGGCACCAGATGATGGCCGGAGGGTAGCTGGATGTTTGCAGTGGACGTGAGGGCCTCTCGCTGTGCCTTTCTTCATAATAGCACCAGGCAGTTGTGGAGGATATGTTTGTGCAGGTTGTTTTTTACCACCGGTTGTCCATCACAAGAGATCAGGGACCACGCGGGGACAGATTACCGTATATACCGTAACAGCGCTCAGGGGGCTGTTTATATCTGACTGTCAATCTGTGCAATGACAGTTACACTTTGACTGTAACGTCCCTTCAGTATTTTGGGCAGAGGTGACGTGTAGTTGCAGAGAACACTCTAAGTTTAGTAAAATGAGAGCTCCGGGTGTATGAGCCGAGAACACCAACAAAAGTGCACATTACCCCGGCAGGTTCTCAAACATTAATGAGTTCTTCAGCTCATGTTGCTCCACAGAGGCCAGTTGGATTTCATTGCGTAATGCTATGCTCCCTTTTAGCCTTTATTGTGCCAATGAACCTCTGTTTATTTTCTAGGATGTTTTCTATCACTGCTCCCTTAGCTCACAAGCCAGAATAGCAATGACTTTTCATCATCCAAAAGGACTAGTGGATCCCTGCTCATGCAGCAGGTCACATGTACTTTAAATGAACCCACAGACTGTCTACCTAACTGGGATGTGTAAACTGACTGAAACTGTCTGTATGCTTTTCTAATATCACACTGACAAAATGGGTAATAACTGTAATTAATGACGCTAAAGTAGTTCATCTGTAATGTCTATAATGAAAAATATGAAACACTTTTTCTGTTATTTACAATTTTCACTTATTCATCAAATGTTTTATAGGAGCAACTTCAAGGACGTTGTGGCAAATGCTGCTCAAAATGCATTTGCATATCAATAAAATAATAGCAGGCATGCTCATTTAGAAGCGTTCTGCTGTCAGGGGAGAGCTGAATCAAAGTATTAAGGGCTGTCCATGGTTGTGAATTATCTACTGATTTATCCTCCTGCTTTGCTTTCTCTATCCCCTCCCCCTCTGTTTCTCTCACTTGCACTCTATCTACCCATCTATCCATCCATCTATCTATCTATCCATCCATCTCCTTATCGTATGCCTCTCAGTGGTCCTACATCAAATGTAACCTTCTCCCACTGCGAGTTTGCATGTTACAACCAAAGATGCAAGGGCATGAAATTGGTTTCAACAAGAGAGATGGCCAGAAGAGGCAGAGCTGTAAAGGCTGACTTGAGGGAACTACATGAAGACATGATGAAAGACCAGCTTTAACCACCCTAGAAATGTCAGAAAGCTGAACTACATTTAACACTCAAAATTGCAGATACATATCAACCCTGAATAGCCCCATTACTGCCCAATGTGTTTTGTACCATAGCCTGAAAGATGAAATTTAACAGATTGTCTGTGGAACAAGTGGTAAAAATGAGACTTAATTGAGGTTCTTTTCCCCTTTAGAGACAATCTTGAGACGACACATGCACAGGAGCGGGGTTGAAGTGTGATGTGATGGCGCCCACTAGTGCTCAAACAGTTTACCAGCCCCTTCTTCAATTGATTCAGGCTACACAGACTAGCGGTCTGCATACACTGCTGCATTACAATTCAGTTCAACGCACAGGTTAAGACCACCACCAAGATGACCGTCACGATGAAGAAATGAAAAAAGGGGGACCCATTGGTGCTTGTTACGTGTTGGCTCACATTTCAGTGATACCTGCTGTGCGTCTTGTGATGTCAACTTAATGAGAGCAGGTGGAAAACACTGAGCTGCAAACACCCTGAGAGACACAGACGAATGTTATGAGCAAAAAGCTCATTCACACAAAAACATTCACTCTCTTTTTTACCGGTACAATCCATATTATTTCAACATGTCCAAATATCAAATCACAAATAACTTCAGCCACTGTCGACTGTCAATTAAAGATTAGCAGATGTCCACCATTCAGAGACACAGGCTGGATTAAGGAGCTGTTTGTTGCCTCCTCTGCTACTGGTTCTGCTCTGCTTTTGTCACTGACAACAGTTAATTTACTCCCAACAAAAGGTCATAGCAGTCATCTTTTACTGGATCGCAGTGAAAGCAGGTCTGTGTTACACAGCCTGCCATTTATTCACAGCGGCTCTGTTTTTTCCTCTCTGTAACCCGCATGATATTACTACTACTAATATTAGTAGCCCTAATTTTATGAGCGTTACACCCTCCCCCCTTGACTTTGCATAGGTCCCTTTGTGCTTCACTGGGTTTCAGTATAAAAGACATTAAGAGGGGAAATATCGTAATCATTGATCGTATCAAGGGATTGACTGAAGCTTTCTAAGAGACTCTTAGCAAAGGAGATTAAGGGTTTTCCTAATTCAGGGTAGTGAAAACGACCAGGGGGTCGACGTGACCGCTCAGGTCTGCGTCTAATGTCACTTGCTTGAATGTGTTTGTGTTTCCTTTAGTGTTCAGGTTTTCTATCATTGATCACCAGGTTGTAGTCAACCTTTTACTAATTGATCACACGGTGAAGTGAATTATTACCGTGGTAACCACGGTGTGTCCTGATAGGACAGCTACATGTATCTTACTGGTCTGTGTTTTACTGACTTCTTGACTCTGAAGGAGATGAAGAGGAGAAACAGCACAGCTCTATCTGCTGGAAGATGAGTGATGATGTTCATCTGGAAAAACACAACATTTACAAGATGAGCATTTAAAAGGGAACTTTGTCTTTCTTCAGAAGTCCAAACTATAGGTGGGTATACTGTGAATTTTGTGGTCAGACAGACCTCAACAATGCAACGCGACACGAAGCATCGCAGAGCACAAACGCGTGAGGATAATAACTTATGCATCTCCAATTGATGAAATGTTTGCTTTATTCATTTAAAAAATATATATTTATTTATTTATTTCTGTTCTGCATAAACTCCTGCTCCAAACTCCAGTCCAGATGGTGGCGGTAATGCACCTCTAAGATGGTTTGCTAACCGCCAATATACACTAAAAGTAGAGGAGGAGGAAGAAGAAGAAGAAAAATAAGAAGAACCAGAAGAATCAGCAGCAGCAGAAGCGTCAGAATGTCACCAGAATTTCACGTCAACATCTTTAAAGTGTTCAGATAGCTGTGAGTATTGTCCCGTGATACAATGTGTGTTTGTGTGTTAACGGGCCGTGAACCTTTTTAAAGTTTGTTTTACCGTCCAAACGAGAAACACGGAAGTACCTCGTTTGTTCGTTTTTCTCGTTTTAAACCAAAACTGAGTAAACGGAAAACGCCCGTTTTTGTTGTTCAAAGCCGAAAACCAGCGGTTTTGACTTCGGTAAATCGCTTATTGTTTTTGCCTACAGAAGCGCAGCAGCTAAACCGGAACTGACTTTGTAGAGTCAACGCGACCTGTGCAACAGGTTATAACGGTTATTACGTTGGGAAACACTGAACTGGCAGCGGTCAGTTATCATATATTTTAATTTATATAATCGGTGGAAGGTTCCTTTTTCAGAACCGCACAAGCCGATCTCTGTTGGGTATTTAGCGACATTTTTTTTCTAACTTTATTGAGAATCTCGCTTGATGCGATGTGTGTCTCAATGCGAGGTTCAGAAATGAAGACTGACATTTGGCCGATGTTTTGATAACTGACCGCTGCCAGTTCAGTGTTTCCCAACCTAATAACCGTTATAACCTGTTGCACAATAAAGGAGATTGGAATCACATCTGGATTCTAAAAAATGCACCACTGTGATCACATGTCCTCGAGCTACAGCTCCAGTCCTTTAGCCTTTAACCCTCAATACAGGAGGAGCATTTAAAATGACGTCTCTTGACATCTTAACATGGTTTGAAAGAATGAAAATGAACGTTTGACAGAAAACATCAACACACAAAGTGTCCCATGAGTTTTAGTGTTGAGGTGAATGAGCTCTGCGTGTTTGTCCTGATGAAGATAAAGAACATGTGAGCTCTGCCAGCAGGTTGTTGTGAAGGTGTGGACTCTGCTATGAATCAGGCTCAGGACCGCGGCGTCCCTCCCTCTGAAGCCCCTTTGTGTGGGGAACATGACGGCCAGACCAAAGCTCAGGTGAGGGGACGATCTCCAACTGTCCTCCACTCTCCCCTATGTCCCAACGTCTTTGACTCACTGATCTTCATGGTGTGTACCTTAACAACTACTTTTAAATCTGTCAATCTGTCAGTTCACCATCATCTCCATGCTGCAAGGATGCCACAGAGGACATAAACTCAGCCACAGGCCTTCAGACAAACAATTTAATTCGGGTCGCAAAAACAGTTGAGGACATTGAGGGCAGTATGTCTGTCCTCCCACAGACGCTGGAAAAAGTCCAGCTGCACTACTGTGAGTATTATAAACGTTTTCATTACCTTCCTTCCTTGCGGAATACGAGAGGAGTCCAACTTGTTCCACATAAATAAGGTAATGCACAATTACCGTCATTGTGAATAACATTAGTTTGCCTGAATTGGGAGGACTGGTCCGGACTACATTTCCTGGCCGGTTTCTGCTAGTGAACATGTGACATTTTTCTTCTCGGGTTTGTGATTCCTCTCAACCGGCCCAGCCCCCTTTTAGCTTCACTTAGATTCAGGAGGACGCAGAATGGAAAACACGCGCTTCTACTTTTTGACAGCTTTCCTTTTTTTACACCTGCTTGGCTTCAACGCCGAATTTTATCCTCCTCTTCGCTGATGATTTGGGTTTCGGGGACTTGGGCTGCTACGGACACCCCAGTTCACTCACTCCCAACCTGGACCGCCTGGCAGCGGGAGGACTCCGCTTTACAGAGTTCTACTGCACCAGCCCCGTCTGCAGCCCGTCCAGGTAGGTTGGTTTTCATTTGCGGGGCAACGTCCCGTGTGCAAAAGGAGTCAGTTGCACGTTACACCGAAAAACAGTGACAAAACTAAATGAAAATGCTCATCAACCGCAGCACAGGCTTGTTAAACGTGTTAAGACACAGCAGGTCAGGGCTGTTGAGCAACACAATGTGATGCTTCACCCTGGGAAATGTAAATAAATGTACGGGTGTTCTGAACTGTTTTCAGTTTAATCTGTTTTATTCTTAATTCCCAGTTTCTCTTTACGTAGCAGCGGATGGTTCAGTTGAGTATCTCCACTCCAAGAGATGTTGTAAATCAGTGATTTGTAACTTACAGCAATGCATTATTTTAGCCCTGGTATTTCCAAACTGAACCTACAAGTCAACACCCGTTATACACGCTCCAGTCCTTCATAACTCTCTTTAATAACAACCCTGCTTTGTTTCCAGGGCATCCTTGTTGACGGGCCGCTATCAGACCCGCTCGGGGATCTACCCGGGAGTGTTGTACCCGGGCTCCAGGGGGGGCCTTCCTCTAAATGAGACCACCATTGCAGAAGTGTTGAAACCTTTGGGCTACGCTACTGCTGCGATGGGGAAGTGGCACTTGGGAGTCGGGGCCAACGGGAAGTTTCTTCTGACCAAACAGGGGTTTGACCAGTACCTGGGGATCCCCTACTCCCATGACATGGTCAGTGCACTTGAACTTAGTGCCAAGCTAAAAGGATTAAAAGCGACTAATCTGAAAAATATTGTTATGTTATTTATTTTCAGAACCTCACTTGTTTCCCTCCAGATGTCAAGTGTTTTGGATTGTGTGATGTGGGAACTGTAACAGCCCCACTTATGCACAATGAGGTCATCAAGCAGCAGCCAGTCGACTTCATCAATCTGGAAAGAGCTTACAGAGACTTTACAACCAGTTTCATCGCTGCGTCCGCCAAGAAAAAACAACCTTTCTTCCTCTACTATCCTTCCCATGTAAGCAAAAGAGACGGTCTCTGATGGTTTACTCCTCGAGTGAGCAAAACATTTACAATCAGGGCAGGATCAGAGCCCTCTCCTGGTCAGTTTAACTCTTGAAAGGGTTAAAAAGATGTATATTTTTAAGTGCTTTTTGTCCATGTGAGTTTTCAAACCCATGTAAACGGCTGGTGCAGCGAGACCATAAACGCATTATTTTACTTCTTTCTACAGCACATGACAACCCTGGAGAAGACAGGAGTGATCAACAACACACTGGTCTTCTTCACTTCAGACAATGGGTTGCGTTTTGATTTTTTTTCTGAATGCGCAAATCCTTTTATTCTTTCTTATGGAGACGTGTTAAGATCCTCCTCCTAGCTGTGACACAGCATTATCTTTTTTGTCAAGGTCAAATTATATTACATCTTTGCCCTCGTTTTTATATGTTTGCCTTGTTGTGATTATACCTGTATTGTCATTCACTAAATGTTGTGTTGTTCTTGTCTCCATGTTTAGGCCTGAACTGATGCGCATGTCCCGCGGAGGAAACTCCGGGCCTCTAAAATGTGGGCCCTGAAGGGCCACCACGTATGAGGGGGGCATGAGAGAGCCAGCCGTCGCCTACTGGCCAGGGACCATCATGCCAGGTGTGGACTCCTCATTCGTCCGCACAGGAAGTTTAGGCTCAGTGACGCTGTCACAGCAACATTTTTATTTATTTTTTTCCTGTTGCACTAAACCAGAGTTTTGCACTTGGTGTATACTCCCCTTTCAAAGGCCCTGCTGGTGTTTTTGCTTATTTCAGTCCGTAAGCTAAACTTTACCACTGTCTTATTTTCAAAAAGACACCACAAAACCAATATACGTCAGCCTTTTAGTTATTGCTGCTTGCTCTTTGTCTGTATGCGTCTCTCTAGGTGGGACTCATCAGATGGCCAGCACTCTAGATGTCCTCCCAAACATTGCCAGTCTGGCAGTAGCCAAATTCCAAATTCTTGTCAACCAAGGAAAGGTAAACGTCTTACCTCACCCTCTGAAGAGATTGAAATTATACAAAACCAAGCTGATTTATTTGTACAGGACATCAAAATAAAACACACATATTTTGTCTGTGCTGATAGAATAAAATATATGGTATTGTTACTCCCGGCTATTTTATTTAATTCTATTAGCAATAAGATGTAGCTGTTTGGCAAAATTACAAACAAACGTGTCCACGTTGGGAGCTGTGAGCTGCATGACATCCAATTTTAATTTCCGTTGCAGAGGATGTCCAAAGTTACAAAATTTGATCTTTGCACGGTAACGTTTGTATCGACCCTGCTCACGTCCACTAACGTGATATCCGGTCAGCTGCATTCAGTCTGCTTGAATCCATGCGAATGCAGCATTATCCCATTCATTCTTTTAGTAAAAGTAAAAGGGAGGTGATGATATTCTACCCGACGGATCAACCACCCAGTCAGACTAGAGGTGTTTTGGTTTTTGACTCGTGCTTCTTTTCCATGTCAGGTGCCACCCACAGCGATACTACTCAAGACCAAGACTGCTCCGTATTCACAGCCCTCAAGGCCCACGACCCCCCTCTTATATTTGACCTGGAGGCTGACCCCTCAGAGTGCTACCCTCTCCCCCTGATGGGAAATCCTGACCTGCAAGCCATGCTGGAGAGGATCATGGAAGTGAAGGGGCAGTTTGAAGCCTCCATGGTGTTTGGGGAAGGCCAGATATCCAAAGGATCGGACCCAAACCTGGAGCCTTGCTGCAATCCTCAGTGTAGCCCCAAGCCCAGCTGCTGCAAGTGTTGATGGGACAACACGCAGCGGCTGAAGGTGTGGGACGCGCTACAGGTGCTGCACTGATTATTGCTTGAAGACTGTTCTGTGATGGCTGATTTTTAACTTTGCAAACAGTTTCCTTAGTGAAGAGAGGATTTCTTTAATATTTATATTGACCAGACTTTATTCCCAATACTTCCCATACTGTTTTTTATTATTTACACCTTTTCACCTCCACATTCTCTGTACACAAACCAATAAAGAGCAGATCCAAACAATAAAGACAACAAAAAAGGTCCAACATCAAGCATATATTTTATTTATAAGACCAAACCCATGACAAGGCAGAGTGATTCTTTTGTCATTTTTTTCTTTGTTTTTCCCTGGAATTTTAACTAATTTTACAAGTCCTTGGTTTTAAAGATACAAGATAGGATATATTTGGTCTGCCACAATGCTTTGCTCTAGATATACAGTGAAGACTAGATCGTCCTCAGAGGTTTTTTTTGTGTAGCTGTGTGGAAAGAAGGTATTTAACTGGGCTGTGATGAAAGAGAAAAACAATTAGAAGGAAGAAGACACAGACCATTTATCCTTCACATTGTTGGAGCTCAAAGGTGATTGCAATAATCGGCAGCTAGGTCAATGGTCTGGTCTCACTAATAATGTCACATCTAACTAATGTGTCCTAAATGTACCGCTGACGCCTGTCTGCAGAGTTGTCAGGAACCCAAACGCCACCAGTTTCAAACATAAGACACTGAAATAAAATTATTGCAGGTCACCGATTTCGATGTTCTTTTCTTTCAGAGGTTTTTGTCTGGTTGTGATCCTTCCTTTTTAATTAAATTTGTTTTTGTTTTAATGTACATAATCAGTTCATAACATACTCAACATAAAAGACACAGCACAGAATCTTAGGTTATCTATTATATATACATGATCTAACTGACAGCAATACATATGCAGATAAGCCCCCCTCTGCCATATCAACAGTGAACTGAGGTGTGTGTTCTTGTGGACTACAACTGAGAGCAGCAGAACAAGATGCTAAACAGTGTCTGAAAGAACATCGGTGATGGTCAGGGGCGGTAAAGCCTGATATTTCAGATGACAGTAGTGGGTGCATTAGTTGTTTAACATAACCCCTCCTCTGTTTTTAAGGTGCTGGACTGTAAGCTATGGTGTGCTACAGCGACCTCAGCGCAGGTTATTGTGTGAATGATGCTTCAACCTTTGAACCAGACTGAGAACAGTAAACGATTGTTCTCAGTGGAAGGATGTTTCCATCCCTTTTATCCATCATACTTAAAAAAAAAAACAAGATCAAAGTCTAAGCATTTACATAACTATAAAACCTCCCGTTTAATGCTTTATTAAAGGTTTGATTACATTGTGATACCAGGTATCAGACCGGACGCTCTCCTACAGTAGGCACACTGCAAAACAGAATTACGGGCACGTGGCAGCTAACTGTTAGTCGTTCCATTTCCCTCATTGAGACTGTTGGGTGGAAAGAAGAGGGAGGCATAGGACGTCAGTGACAAGCAGAGTTAACCCGCCGGACGAGTAAGAATATGGCTTTTCATTGTCCCTTTGCTTTCTTTTACCTGAAACTCAAAATCAACCTTGCAAAACATACCGTGATCTATGATTTGCAAAATTTAACAGTTGAATAATTTGTAAAGAAAGCTCCCCAATGTGAAAGTCAGCAAGCAGTTTAACTTTGAGGACTGGACAAAATTACACATGATCCAAATGTGCTGACTGCACTGCCCTTAATCCACCCTGAATAAGTTATCTGCGTGGTAAATGATACTCACAGATCAT
Organism: Gasterosteus aculeatus; assembly: GCF_964276395.1. Taxonomy (NCBI): domain Eukaryota; kingdom Metazoa; phylum Chordata; class Actinopteri; order Perciformes; family Gasterosteidae; genus Gasterosteus; species Gasterosteus aculeatus. The sequence goes on along the minus strand of NC_135709.1, from coordinate 18,457,788 downwards.
TACTTTAAAATATCTTTTAGCAGTTGCTCCTGTCAAAGTGAGTCATCAATACTCACAACAACCACACAAATCCTCCATCAGTATCAGCTGTGAGTGTTTCTTAATTAGCCTGGATGAGTCGTCTGGATGTCTACTTGCTATACATGTATTTAGAACACACACTACGTCTTGTACGCGACACAAGGGAAAGCTTGGACCAAGGACAGTTCACTGCACTCTCTCTACATTGCTCCAATGTCACTATCGGTAGAAATCAAATTAGCAGTTTGTCAATATTGAACAAATACATATTTACAGTTAATCAAACTCCGACCTCTTGATTCTACACCATTCCTGTACTGATTGTTGAGCTGCTTGCCATTCTCATGGATATGTGTATTTCTTAGTGTATCTGTGTGCTGTAACCCTACTAGCCATGCAAAGTAAAATCGCAGTAGTAGGTATATTGTATTCATTTCGAAAGAGGAACCTTTAAATAAACACGTGCTCGGCATCTTAGTTGTGTAACATAGAAAAAGGTCAAAGGAACAGGCAATAAACCCATCTAGGCAATGAATATGAACAAAGAGAGAGGGGGAGGAATTAAGTCAGTCAAAAGCCTAGCATACTGGAGAAACTACGTTTTAGAGGGACACAGAGGAGTATTTTACAATGGAGGGAAGACCCCACTGACAGCGCCCTCTGCTGGCAAACCTGATGAACACACACAAGCTGCGAAGAAAGGAGGTGGTCGTCATGGCAACACTTGTTACTCCAGGTAGATGTCTTCTGTGGGGCAGGCATACTCCAGATGTTCCTGGTAGTATTCCTGGAAGGCGCGTCTGTGGAAATGACAGATGGACTTAAAGGCACACCTGCACGCTAATAGAAGACAATAAATCCTGTAGTGACATGACCTGCAATCTCTTTCAATACCTGTTAGCAAAATATATCAAATGTAAAAGATTGATAGAAACAAGACATTAATGTGTATTGTTTTATGTTTGACTAAAGTAATCCATCTAATAATGACATTTGTACCTACCCAACACACTCTGCTACAGGTCGCATGGACTCCTGGGATACAAATACGTGGCAAGCAAATCGGTTCAGCATCGGGTGCTTAGTGATGAAGCCAAAGTAGCTGCAGATAGAATAGTACAATATAAGGATATCAGTCTGATGTTGCACTCTACGCTGCTGACACGAGGGCCGAAAAACAATATTTCTTTACCAGTTGTTCCTCGGATGGCATCCGCAGAAGGAAATGTTTTTCATCTGAAAGAAGTGACTGCATCTGTCATACTATCAGAGACAGATAGGAAGAAAGAAACAAAACATAAATGCAACATTCTTCCATCTTAAATCAAAGTCTGACTTTGAATAAAATCTTAACAATTAATTTTATTTACAATATGTTTTTTATACCTCATCAAGGGCGTCATAATCATCCTCCAGGCTCATGATCAGTTTCACTCCTTGCAAGCTAATCTCCAGCTCACACAGAGAAGGAGGTCGCACATGTACTGTCCGTTTCCTCGATATAGCAATCTAACAGAAGATATTTAACGTGTCAAAACAAACATTCCCTAATGGTGCACACAGTATTTCGTACATGTTTGGGTCTGCTTCGTTCAATTGCAGTGTGTTTTGTTGTTTTCTACTTAGGTTACCTTCTGCATTGCGGCGCAAAGAATGCCGTTGCCTTGGTGATTAGGAACCTCAACTGACCCCAAAAACTGAACGCCGAAAGTCTCGATCCATGCTGGATTTCGTTTCATTCCTACGGAGAGCAACGTGGACACGCAAAATAATGTAAAGGAGACTCTTTTGACCTTCACGGAGAGAGGAGGAAAAGGCAGTAAATGTGTCAGCTCACCCAACAGCTCCTTAGACTGGCCTTTGACCTCATTGGCATAAAAGGCAGGAAATATGCCCCTCTCCCCTGTCCTCATGTTATAGCCTCGGTACCAGTAGTCATCCTCTTCTTCCTCCACATATAGAGGGTCATCCACATCCAGCTCCAGCTCATCTGCATGTCTTGGAATGAACCTGCAGGGAGCAGCAGAGGAGGAGGACTAAAAAACAAAAAACCTCTGTTAAATGTGTCCTTACATGGTACACTGCTGTCGGATGTCTTATAGAGTGGAGGTAATTTGATCAGGAAGCATCTGTTTTGAGTTTCCGGTTTCTCAGAGAGACAAGAAGGATGAAACAGCTGACAGAGTTAGTCTGTGGGATGGGTGGAGAGAGACAATGACCTCTGAGTGCAGGGAGGAAAGCAAATACATAATTATACATTCACAACATGGACATGCATGCATGGAGGTGCATGTAGCTTCCCCACTAGCTCGCCAACACTCAAGCACAGACAGGTGACTGATGTAATTAGTAGCGCTCGAGCTCAGCTGTAGTTTGGACATCTGCTCTCCTCTCTAATACAATTAGTGAAGCTCGAATGTAGTAGTGTTGGTCTGCAGCTGGAAACACTGCAGAAGCAGTATTGAGTGATCTGCCAGGTGTTTTTTACCTCTGTGGGCGCGTGACGGCAGGAAAACGTGCAAGGCGCTTTACAGTTGTGTTGTTGATATCAAAATGAGAGCTGAACCTGAAGATAGGAGTGGTCTGAGCGAGGACCCGGGAATTTATGAGGTACGTTGTGGAGAAGATGCCGGTGTGAGCCTACCACAAGATGATCTCACACCGGTCTCGAGTTTATTATAAATCTGATTGATGCAGCAATTGAGTTTCCATTATTAAATATGAATGTGCTGTGAGTTCTTACCTGTATACTGCCCTGTGTGTCTGGTCCCTCTCCTCTCCATTGATGGTACAGGAGAAAAGTCCAAAGGACTCTGTGCCTGCACCGTAAACAGACACCAGTTACACTGTTTCAATGAAACTACTCTTTTAAAAAAAATGAAGGATGAAGTGCCTGAACAGGGTTATGGGGAACTTACTGGAGGAGCGGGAGGTGCTGTTGACGAACACGTTGAGGAACTTCTTGGAGAATGGGAGGTCAGCCTCGGGAGATGAGTCCTCAGAAGAACTGAGAAGTTCTGGCCTCAACTCCTCATCCTCCCGACCATAGTTCAACATGCTCGTCTCCAAAGGCTCTTCGTCGCACAGTGTGGACAGCTCGCTGTCATCACTCAGAACGGAGGTGCACCTGATAGGAGGAAGTTCGCCCGTTACGGCTAGACATCCACAAGTACTGACGGCATGATTTGTAACTAGAAGCAGATCATTCAGAAGTACTTCAATGAAAACATTTCAAAGAAACCCTTAAAGAATTATGCAAATTAAAATCCTAATTTTAAACACACGCGCCATTTATTTCTCAGCTTCGACACATTTCAAACATCAGAGCATACCTTCTGAGGCTGACTAGTTCCAGAGTAGTATTCTCATCCACCACTAGCGTGTATTTCATGGAGTCATAGGCCAGTCCATCATCTTCATTAGGCTCCCTCAGAGGCAGATCTTTCTGACACAGTGGGAGGTCATGGTCAGGTAAGGGACGATCCTGCACACTAGAATCAATTGGTGGTGAACTGTCAAGATCTAAGTCGCAATCCCGGTAGGACTCCCTTAAGCCACCCAGGAATGGGTAAGAGTCTTCGTCGTCCTCCTCTTCGTCGTTGTCAGTGGAGTAGGTGAGGCTGAAGCAGCGGTTAGTCTGGGCAGTGGGTATGTCCAGCGTCAGGCTGTGTTTAACCTCGGTGATGCGCTCAAGAGAGGCCGAGGAACGGCTCTTGGGCCTCGGCTCTGTCTCTCGCCCTTCGTCCTTGTCGCTGACCACACTCTCGCTGAGGCTCGATGAGTCCAGCTCCTTCCTGCTCTCCAGCATTATCAAGTCGTTATTAGGCTCTAGATCTTCCTCTTGTCTCCTGACATTCTTGGTTAGTTTTTCCGTTAGGTTCTTCTCAGAGTCTTTAGCGGTATAGTTGGAGTGAAATTCTGCAGTTCCCCTGCCATTGTTTGCACAGTGCTCCAAGACCAATGGGGTTATGGTGTGACCAGCAAGGCTGTTCGTATACAGACAGGGACTAATCAGTGCTCCCCCATTTAAAGAGTCCATGCTCTTCCCTTTCTCTCCTGGCTCCATCACACCCTTTCTGTACCCCTCACCTTCCTTCTCTTCTTTCTCTGATCCCTCCAATTCTGATTTCTTCTCTTGGTCCTCATTAATGAAACCATCTCCGTCTCCAATGTCTGAGGACGGCGAGATGGTGTCCGACAAGGAGGCCTTCCTCTTGAAGCAGTCCTCGGGACAGCTGATTGGGTACGAGCCCTCTGAGATCATCCTGTTGACGAGGTTGCTAAGGAGCCACGGTGAGTCTGAGTTCTCACTCAGGTCGTCTTCGCTTTCTGATTCAGAGTCTCCCTCACTGGTTTCATCATATTCATCTGCACTGGGCATCAGCCTGGGTCCCACTGGCAGGTAAAATGAACGTTTGAAGCTCTCCAGACTGTGGTCTGGTTCTATCTGCAGCACCATCTGCCTGGACAGGCTGTCCTCACATTGTTGGGATGGAGGCAGAGTCTCATCTGGGTCAGCCTGGTGCTCAAAGGGCCACTCATCATCCATATTCTTCAGCCCCGTCAGAGCCTGATCATCATCGTATGACTCAGAAGGTAAGATGGGTGAGTCAACAGAGGATGGTGTAGCAAGAGTAGGTGAGGGTAGAGGCGAAGAAGAGAGCGGAGTGGACCCTTCTTTGATCGGGTCAGGCTGGCCCAAGAGTAGAGATGCTTTAAATGCCACAATGCCACTGTCCTGCTCTAACTCTGCATCCAGGTCCAGTTCCTGTTCTGACGTAGGTGAGCTGGCCTCCTCGATGGAGTTGGTGAGATGAGACGAGCGTCCACTGCTGCTCTCATCGCTCCTCAAATCTAGCTCTGTCTCTGAGATAGAGGAGATCATGTTGGAGACCACGGTGCCTCCACAGGCAAACGCCGCCTCCAGCTCCCCTTCGATGTCAGAGTCAGAGCCTGGAGAGCTGAGGTCCCTATCCTGGTCAGACGTCATGTAACCCTGCTGGTTCATATCTGCTATCCCTGGGTACGAGGAAGAAGATGTTGAGTCGTTAGCTGCTGCCTCAATTGCAGAGACTGCTGCATCTGAACCGCTGGAACGGCTCAGGGCATCCAAGCGGCTGGAGGACACGTAGCTAGTGAAGGAGGCGGGTTCAATGGAGGGGAATTCCACATACGACGACCGATGGTTCTCCCTGCACACCATGTCGTACGTCTCCTTGCACATGAACTCCACCTCAAAATCTTTCTCCAGCTCCTCGTCGGAAAAGGGTGTGTCGGCACCGGCGTTGGCTCTCATGGGCGCAGTGGACGACAAGCAACGGCTGGTTCCGTCTAGGTCGTTCTCGTGCTCCACACCCAACTCACTGGTGATAGTGTAAGTGTCAGTGGTGCGCTGTTTTGAGTGTTTGTGGTTGTGGTCGCTGTTGAGGTCGTGGTCCACCTCTGAACACTGGGAGTGCTCATCCACAGACGGTGCTCTGGTCGTGTGGATCGAAGGGTCGGCCTTTGGCTCGGTGGCGTCACCAGAGCGAGGGTGGGTGTTATGTTGACCAAACGAGCCTGGGTGTGAAGATAAAAAAGGTGAGGACGAACAAGGAAAATAACATTAGAGGATGAAAATACAGGACGACATTGAGGGTTACGGAGAAGATGATGGGTTGTAAGAGTTGTGGAGGTAATCTAGACAATAAAAAAGATAACATTCGAAAAGAGCCTAATGACCAACAATGCTAATCAATCTAGAAAAAGAATATGTGTGATTAAAATGAGTTAATTTCCTAGAGCGGTCTAGTGCAAGTAGCTTTGTAAGAATCAATGTGCAGTGTTTGTCTAAACATACAGTGAACAAGTATAATTCACGTAAAGTCAATTTTAACATGCCGCCTCTACAAGACACTGATGATGATGGAAGGGGCTCAAATTTTGCCATGCCGGCCTTTTTGTTACCGTATTCGGGCCTCTCCCGCCTGTTGCCCTCCACGTCACAGAGGAGGGGCCTGTGAGGGGACTGGGGGTTCCCGCCCTCCCCTGCCTGTTTGGGTGGAATACCTTTGCTCTGAGACCCTGGTGCCTGGGAAACCGGAGAGGCCGGGCACTGGCCTGTCACGTGGCCTCCATTCTCCAGACACGAGTGGGTTGGAGACAGACGACCTGCAGGCAGAGGAGATGTCTATATTCCTTGGTAATGGCTGCAGTGTCAGGATTATTTATAATTTAAAACAAGGCAACAATAAATCTGCCCATCTGGGACAATTCATTCAAATTAAGAAACTCAAAATAAACATCCAATGTGCCCTGCATAGATTGTTGTAGGCAGTATTTTATATCTCTGCACCTTCAGTGTGTAAAGTACATAAAGGTACATGGCTCAATGGTAGCACTTCGTATGATGTTGTCCAGATAAATAAATGAATGTTACGTTTACTGCTTCAAACTCCTGAAAAACAACGTACATGCAAAAAATTACAATTCTCTCCGACAACTTCTTTAAAGATGAAACACAATCTGTTGGGTCTTCTGCGAGGAATCCTGTGTACTGGACTAACCAATTAATTAAAAGGAAAAACTTTGTCCATACCCAAATCTATTGTGCATTTACCGTGTGAGGTCTTGCGTAAAGAGTCCTGCCAGCTTCCTTTCTTTGGGGACAGACTGCTGTTATTGTTAAGTGAATCCTAATGAGCAGAGAGAGAAGGAGATATTCAAAAGAAACTGAACCGTACATTTGCAAAAGCTCAAAATAAAACACGAACGCTGTTGTGTGTGTCTTTAGGACCAGATCTTCCCACTGCTTACCTGTGATACGGCAGTGGTGAGGTTTAGTGTGGTGGGTCTGCTCTTCAGTGTGCCAAGAGTAGGGGAGAGAGGGGGGGAGGCAGAGGGGGACGGAGGAGCGTCAGGGTCAAGCTCTTCGTCTTCGTCCTCCTCTTCGTCGTCGTCCTCGTCGTCGATCATCTCAAACTCTTGGAAGTCATACTGGAAGGAGCACACTGGGTGGTTCATGTCGCTCTTTTCCAAAATGAGGGAGTCCTGGTGGCGTAAGAGAGAGTAGGAGAGACACTTGTAATGGGGTTACAGGAGATAGAGTAAAGGATTGTTTATGCTTTCACACCTTCAGCCTAATTTGGACGAATTAAAGCATCTGTGCCTCGACAGCAGAGGGGAAAGCGTTATCTAGTAAGCTGACAAAAGTGAAAAGCCCCTAGCTTCTATCCGCTGCCGATTACCTCCATTGTCATTTAAAAGCTGTGCCAAGAACCGGCCCGTCTAAGGAATGAATACAAAAAGGAGAGCACAGATGGCCCGAATAAAACACAGCGTGATTACAAGGAATCTGTTCATGCATGTGATTGCATAAGACAGAGAGGTTCAGGCTGCAGACCAGCAGCATTACCGTCTCCCCGTGAAATGAGGGTTTAAAGGTTAAGTCAATTAAGTCAATAATTAGCAAACACGGCAGAAGCATCGAGTAGTCTTGAGGATGGACTGAGGGAGCAATCATTTGGGAAGTGAAAGATGTTGATGAAAGAGAAACATAGGGTGGGGAAATGAAATAAGAATGGATCAATAAGAAATCTCTCAAGTTTCAACTTGCAATTTACTGTGATCTGCGATAAAGTCCATATTGTGCGATCCCTAATTACACTTAGATGTATTAAAGCTGCTAAATAATCGTTTCCATGGACACTACAATAAACATTTCTAATATTGTATCTGATCATTTGACTTTGTTAATGAAAACACATTGATTGATTGATTGGCTTTGCAGTCGGAACAGCGCAGCAGTTTCTCTGCCTCTCTTTAATGGAGGAAGCAAAGCTCTCTCTCTTTCTCTCGCACATCCAATACAATACTGCTGACGCCTGCTGCATCCACATATATTAACACTCAACTACCGAGAGGGTTCACATGAATATGCAGAGCGATATCTAATTACCAGAACAATGTTGCTGTCTTTTAGCTCACAGGATATGAAGAAACGTTTGTAAAGGTATTGTGTATGTGTCAATTCCAGTATAGCACCTTAAGTTTGTTGTTTTCTTTTCATAGTCTCCCCTCGTTTCAGTCTTTATGTCCTGCCTTTGTGATGGTCTTCCCCGCCCCAGATCTGATCCACCTGTGAGTGATGGAGCCACAACTCCCCAGTGTATTCAACCCATGTGTTCCCGTCTCTGTGCCAGTTCTTCTTTGTCCCATGTCAAGGGGGTTTCTTCTGTGAACGGTCCTTTTTCTTTGTGTCTTTGCCTAATCAATCCCTAATCAATCCCTGATTCTGATTTTTTCCTGATGAGCTAACAAATCTCCTCGGTACCGAACAAGTGAAGTCTGTATTTCTGCACCTTATTCAGCTCTCCGGGATGTGCTTTTTAATTCATTTTTTCCCACAGTGAGGCTTAATATATTAAGAAACCTTTTATTCTAGTAATCTGCAGTCAAGATTCCCAATGCTGTTTCCTCACAGTGACCCATTATCATCCATCACTGGGGCTGTGTGACCTTTTTACTCTTGTGATCCAGAAACTAGGTTGTGAAAATGCCACATCTACTCCGGAGAATAATCTGCACTGTCAGGAGACATCCTTTGGCAAGGCCACCTGACGGACAGCAGAGAACCACAGATGAGAGCTGTGCATCGGTGAGGAGCAATCCACATGATCATCCCATCCAGCCCCACGACTCTCCCTCCTGCATCTGCCAGTGGACTTGCAGGTATATAGTGATACTCTCCAGCTGGCAGGGGAGGTGTGGTGAATGGGTTTAGTCATCTTACACACACATAAGGAAGACACTTAAGAGCGCACAGCTGCAGTGGAAATGAATTTATTCCCAAGTTAAAATTGTACTTTTTTGTTTTTTCATAGACAGACACGCCCAAATGCATACAAACGGTACTGCTACACAGCCAGAAACGCACTTTATTTTTTGCTCATGACTAACATTTATCCACCCATTTCTGCTCCACAACAGTAACTCAATAGGGAGGTGTCTATGGGCAAATACGCCACGCTATTAGTCTTGGATTTATTAATAATGCAAAAATAAAGCCAATGTAATATTTACTACATCTGCACTCATTGTTTAATTAGGCTCACATCCTGATCCGATTCTTTTTTGTGCGTGGGTGCAGATGCGCCCACGTAAAGCCCATTTGCCAAACGTGGCTCGTCGTCTTGGCCGTTTTTTTTGCAGGCGCACATGACAGATGTTCATTAGCTTCCAATTAGGGAAGACCACCTAGTGAGTGATGACCTCCATCTATCAGTGTATCTTTCAATTTCCACGTTTTAAACCAGCACCACAGCTGAGACACAGACACCACTGCTCCGTCACATAGTGAATTATGCATGAACTCATGGTGTTCAATAAGGGCTCTAGAGAGACAGAGAAGGATGTAGGAGAGACAGGAAGTGAACAATAAGGGGCAGCATGCGGCAGAAAGCAGCATGGTGTGTTTATGTGGGACCCAGGGGAGAGATTCAGAAACAAAAAAAGGGATTGTCTCCCTCCGCTGTGGTCGCTCGTTGATGTTGATATGCTCGGTTTAAAATAATTAAAAATCAAAAATCACACAGTTGAAAACACATTGTAAAACCTAATCCCCTAAAGCCAAACGCTAAAGCCAGAAATGCAATGGTTTGGTCCATGTGTGTCAGATCAGACATTAAAAACAACCCCCTTTTGATTTCCTGCATTTCGCCCCGGATGGTAGGGTAAACTTCATGGCATCGCGTGAACATGTGTGTGTGAGTTTATTGGGTTTTGATCGTGTGTATTTGCTCCTATCACAGATTAGTGAACCCCATAACCAATTGGAATTAATCAGAGCTGGGGATTGGGGCCAGAGAATAATCCCACTGTTGAGTTTGGCTGTTCTTCCTAAACATCAAAGACATCCTGCCCAGTATGGCTGAATCATACCGACACGATAACCAGAAGCCTCTCTCCTCATCAGCAGAGTGCGGCACACAAGGGAGGGACCGCTGCTGCTGACGAGCTGACACGAGTGTCACCCACCCTTCGGCAGGCAAAAACCAATACCATGTGAAATACTCAGGCAAAATTCTCTGTTTCTGCCTTTGTTTGTCTGTTGTGCACTCTCAGAGGTCAACTGGGTGTGTCCTGTACGTCCCATGTCAGCAAGATTACTCCCTCTGGACAATGTAACGTAACCAGGACGGACACTGTCTCTGGTTTGTGAAGAGAGCAGTCAGAGCCTCTGCTGACGAGTGTCTGATTTGTTTGTGTGGATAAGGGAACGAGGTAGCGAAGAAGGGAAGGACACAGGATTAGACGGAGGCCGCTGAGGCATGTCTTACCACGATATGACCGCTTTGCCACAAGAAATATAAATCCACCCTTTACGGTCTCGCTTTCTCCTGAGGTCTCCTTACGTGTTGCGCAAACATAGCTCACAGAAGGGTTTTCCTCACTATCCATGATGTGTTTTGTTGGTGGATTAAAGTGAGGGAAGCAAAATATCTAGCTCAGAGCTTAAACCTCACCATCCCTGAGCTAAATCCGTTTCCAGTCACCGGCACAGCGACAGAGAGAGAGAGAGAGAGAGAGAGAGAGATGGTGGCGCAAAGCTTTACGGGGCAAAGGGAGAGGAGAGGAGAGGTGCAAGAGAACAAGAGGGGAGGGAACCTGAGCTCTGTCTCTGAGTAACATTCTGCATAGCAGGAAGGGAAAGGAGGACACACGGGAGGGAGGGGGGAGGGAAAGGGGAGGGAGGGGGGAGAGAGGTTGTCTCTGCATAGCAGCAAACTGCACTGGGTCACACACCCTCTGCTGCAGCTGTGGCTCCAAGCCACCACCATTAAACATTTGCTTCCGGGCAGCAGGGAGGTGGGCAGAGAGTAGTATGAGGTAATACATCTGATAAATTGTATAATTAAGGCATTCGGGATGATGACGGCTAATGACTCAATTATTTGCTTATACTTCATAACACAGTCCCTTGCAGACGATGCTCGGAAATACTATAATAATCAATATTTAAATGATCTACTGAGGAGTTCCGTGAATGTTTCCCATTTGCTCAGATCAGATCCCGAGTACATGGAGAATGCGCCACTCCAAGTCATGCACGTTTCTCATTTTGTCTCTGAAGAAAAGATTCCTTTAGTGGATTGGTTATAAATATGCTACAGATCAATGTAATTTCCACCGCGCCGTAATCATAACGGCGTAAAACGTATTAATTCTTAGAATTATAACCAAGTGAGTAGCAGGTTTTGAGATGGTGCTAATCCTTTAAAAAGGCCTTCCATTACCTGGGAAAATAGCATGTATGTGACCCAAAGGGAAAACTTATCCAGATGAATGGAATAGATCCAAAAAATACTGTAATTTAGAAGGCAGGGCTCTAGTGGGTGGGTGAAGCGATGTGTATGAAGAATTGTGACTTGCAGTACAATATAATGTTAATACAGCTTGTCACAAACACACATACACCAACAGACAATTATTTCCACACGCACATACTTTCTGACATCCATATCAACACCCGTAGGAGCCATTGGTTATGTCTGTGTATGATGTGTTTAAATTTGGAGCCAATCTCAGGTTGACCTCGTTGAGTTGTATTGTAATTCTTTGTAAAGGCGAGTAAGGAACAGGATCTTCTCCTGCACCCAGCCGAGTGGCTTACTGAAATGACTCATTTCAACACCTATGCATTATTTTAGTTGTATAATTTTGCTAAACAGCCCCATAGAACCGCTGCAATGCCCCTAGTGGAAATAGCACATTTTATGCACCACAGAGAATGGTGTAAAATAGTAAAAACTACAATTTTGAAGCCAGAGCTCTAGATTAAAAGCTTGAGATTATATAAAACTCTCGTTTATTCTGTAATGGCTGTGGGAACAAAATGTGTGGAACATTTTTTAACTTAAGATGTGTCTTTATTTTGGCAAAGTTTAATATGAACATTTTTGGAAGCTGAGGATAAACTTCTAGAGACTTCAACTAACTAAAAACCACCACTTCCTGCCTGTATTACCTGCAGATGATTGTCTACAAGATGGCGTCGTTGATGGCCGCCTCGGTGCTTCGGTGCGCTTCGTTTTTTGTTGTTTTTGTTGTTAATTATGTTTCCTGCTGCAATTCCCGGAGCTCTTTCACCAGAGATGAGCTCTTGAACATCCGTGGAACAACTCCAGCGGAGTTACTTCCAACTTTCCTGCTTTCTTCCGTGGAATTACTGGACATTATAGTCAAAGGTGCGCTCACCTTTCGTCACGCGGTGAGACGCCGTAGGAGAGGAAAACGGGCCGGCTCGCTGGTGAGACTCCGCAGGCGGGGTTCTCGCACTCCGCTGCCGGGCATCTTTCTCTCCAACGTGCGCTCACTGTGCAACAAACTGGAGGAAATCCAGCTGCTGATGAGGAGAGACAGAGACTTCTCTACATCCTCCGTCTTGTGCTTCACGGAGACGTGGCTCTGCGGATCGATACCGGACTCCGCGCTCCAGCTGGCGGGCTTCCAGCTGCTCCGAGCGGACCGCGACACGGAGCTCTCCGGCAAGACGAAGGGTGGAGGAATCTGCTTCTACTTCAACAACAGCTGGTGCAACGACGTAACGGTGATCCTACAACACTGTTCTCCTGATCTGGAAACTTTTTTCATCAACTGCAAACCCTTTTATTCCCCCCGTGAGTTCGCTTCATTCATCCTGGTCGGTGTTTACATGCCGCCGGCGGGCAACGTGCACGAGGCTCAGCGGACACTCGCCGACCAGATACGGCGTGTGGAGCGGACCAACCCGGACTCTTTAGTTATTGTCCTCGGGGACTTTAACAAAGGAAATCTCACCCACGAACTTCCTAAATACAGACAGTTTATTAAATGCCCCACCAGAGAGGAGAACACGCTGGATCACTGTTACACCACAGTAAGCAGGGCTTATCACGCCGTCCCTCGTGCTGCACTGGGACACTCTGACCACGTCATGGTCCATCTGATTCCTGCATGCAGGCAGAAACTAAAGCTCTGCAAACCTGTGGTGAGGGAATTCAAGAAGTGGACCAGTGAGGCGCTGGAGGATCTTCGGGCGTGCTTTGACTGCACAGACTGGGATGTTTTCAGGACTGCTACTGACAGTCTGGATGAGTTCACAGAGGCTGTAACTTCCTACATCGGCTTCTGTGAGGACAGCTGTGTACCATCATGCACCAGGGTGAGTTACAACAACGACAAACCTGGTTCACAGCGGAACTCAGAACACTACGCCTGCAGAAGGATCAGGCATTTAGGAGTGGGGACAAAGACTTGTACACAGAGGCAAAATACAAGTTTAGCAAGGCGGTGAGAGACGCTAAACGACTGTACTCTGAGAAACTCCAACAACAGTTCTCAGCAAGTGACTCTGCTTCGGTCTGGAGAGGCCTCAAACACCTCACCAACTACAAGCCAAAAAACCCCCAGTCCATGAATGACCTCCGCCTGGCAGACGAGCTCAATGAGTTCTACTGCAGATTTGAAAGACAATGTCCTGTTCCCATCCCCCACAGCTCCACCAACCTGCTGCAGTCCTCCTCCCCTCCCTCCCCCAGCCAATCAGGTGCTCACGCCTCTTCATCATTATCACCTGCCCCTCCCCCACCAGCAGCGACCCTCTCTATTCTGGAGAGAGACGTTAACCAGCTCTTTAGAAGACTAAATCCCCGTAAGGCAGCCGGTCCGGACTCAGTCTCCCCTCACTCCCTGAAGCATTGTGCTGACCAGCTGTCTCCGGTGTTCACTGACATCTTCAACACCTCCCTGGAGACATGCCACGTACCAGCCTGCTTCAAGGCCTCCACCATCATCCCTGTCCCCAAGAAGCCCAGGATCACAGGACTCAATGACTACAGGCCCGTCGCCCTGACCTCTGTAGTCATGAAGTCTTTTGAACGGCTAGTCCTGACCCACCTGAAGTCCCTCACCGACCCCCTCCTGGACCCCCTGCAGTTCGCCTACAGAGCCAACAGGTCTGTGGACGATGCTGTCAACATGGCCCTCCACTACATCCTCCAGCATCTGGACTCCCCAGGAACCTACGCCAGGATCCTGTTTGTGGACTTCAGCTCTGCCTTCAACACCATCACCCCGTCTCTGCTGCAGGACAAACTCTCCCAGCTGCACGTGCCCGACTCCACCTGCAAGTGGATCACTGACTTCCTGTCTGACAGGAAGCAGCACGTAAAGCTGGGGAAACATGTCTCAGCCTCTCGGACCATCAGCACCGGTTCCCCCCAAGGCAGCGTTCTTTCCCCTCTGCTCTTCTCCCTGTACACCAACAGCTGCACCTCCAGCCACCAGTCCGTCAAGCTCCTGAAGTTTGCGGATGACACCACCCTCATTGGACTAATCTCTGGTGGGGACGAGTCCGCCTACAGGTGGGAGTCTGACCATCTGGTGTCGTGGTGCAGCCAGAACAACCTGGAGCTCAACGCTCTAAAGACAGTGGAGATGGTTGTGGATTTCCGGCGGAACAGAGCCCCACCCTCCCCCATCACCCTGTGGGACTCCCCCGTCACCATAGTGGATTCCTTCCGTTTCCTGGGCTCCATCATCACCCAGGACCTCAAGTGGGAGCTGAACATCAGCTCCATCACCAAGAAGGCTCAGCAGAGGTTGTTCTTCCTGAGGCAGCTGAAGAAACTCAACCTGCCAAAGACGATGATGGTCCACTTCTACACGGCCATCATGGAGTCCATCCTCTGCTCCTCCATCAGCGTCTGGTACGCTGCAGCCACAGCCAAGGACAAGGGCAGGCTGCAGCGTGTCCTCCGCTCTGCAGAGAGGGTGATCGGCTGCAATCTGCCGTCCCTGCAGGACTTGTTTGCTTCCAGGTCTCTGAAGCGAGCTAAAAAGATCGCGGCCGACCCCTCCCACCCCGGACATAAACTGTTTGTGCCCCTTCCATCTGGCAGGAGGCTGAGGTCCATCAGGACTAAGACCTCCCGCCACACCAACAGTTTCTTCCCGTCGGCAGTCGGGCTCATCAACAGAGCCGGTCCCCCACTGACTGACTATAACACTCCACCGGTCACTCCCCCTCATACTGCACATGCCACTTTAAATGCAATTCATCACTTTGTCACTTGTCACTTTGTCTGTTACTTGTTTGTTAGTGCACTTTATGCTTAATATTTTTCTTTTTAACTTTTTAATATTTAATTTTTTTTAACTTTATTCCCTTGTTTTATACTAACCCATAGCCTTAGCCTTATTCTACTAACCCATTGCATTAGCATTTCATTCCACTTTATTTTATTACTTGTGCACTGTTGTCTTGTCTTGTCCGTCTACTGTCACGCACTAACCGCCGAGACAAATTCCTTGTATGTTTGACATATTTTGGCTAATAAATGTTTCCTGATTCCTCCTGATTCCTGATTAATGAACTTTTACCCAAAGCAGGCTTAGAAAAGCAAGACAGGAAGGCACCCGTCTTTCCAAAGGTTTAGAAGTCATACAAATATAGTGCTACAATATTTGCACTTAGTAAACAGTAAAACAACATGCACTGTACTCATGTCCATTTATATTCTCACAAGCAGGGAACGTCCAAATTTCAATAAAAGAAACCGCATAACAACAAAGGAGGGGCTCACCTTCTCATATGGATCAGAGTCATAGTTGAGTCCAATCCCGCAGTCGTCTGTGATTTCAGAGAGATCTTCATCATCAAACTCCTCCAGGCTGATGTCGTGGGCCGGCCTGGAAACACACGAGACAGCACGTTGACTACGTGCTGTGAGGAAGAACACTGACACAGGAAACACGTCTGTCCCACCGGTGAACTCTCCAGAGGAAAACGTCTCGTCGACTTTATGCCCACACACTGAGACGTGCTGCAACTGAGGGGCCGTCACTGTCTACATGTAATGGACAGAGGCAGCCACACAGCCACGTCCTCTGTCTTCTCTTCCCTCATAACAATCCACACTGACAAGATTTCAGTGGTGCAGCAACCGCAACACAATTGAAATTGTTAATAAAATGCCAACATTACAAATAAAGCTCAATGATACAACATGTGAATGGTGTAAAAAGAGTTGTCAGTGAATTTTTGGCAGGTGCCTCGTGAACCGGAGTTGTTTAACTTTTGGCAGCCGGCCAGTGCAACAGGGAATTCTATATGTTTCCCTGTTGCAAGTTTTCTTTATTGGGCTCGATCTCATCTCCACTCCATTAGTTTCAGCAGGAGGTCGGTTCTACAGCAGTTTGTGTTCAAAGAAATGCCGCATTGCAGCTTTGCTTCAAAGATACCGACAGCGCGCTTTAGGTATAGATGCAAGCTTACATCACACAGTCATCTGGGCTTCTGTTTACACAATGTCATTGGTGCCATGGAGAAAATGAGGACGTGCTGATGCATCTAAAAGTATAACAAAAGGGGGTCATGAAACAGCCACTGTAATCAAACGGCCCCCAGGCTACTGGTCTGCTTTAATGAGAAAAACGTCCAACTGAGAGAGAAAATAAAAAGCGATTTACTATAATTCAGTCAAAGCACAAATAATAAAATGTACGCAAACAAGTGTTATATAAGTTGCATGTCCTTAAAGTATTATAGGAAAAAAGCTATCAATAGTTAAACACTACTAAAAGATAAAGATAAGCTGAATGGCACAAAGGTTTTGATAAAATTGTGTGGTTAAGCTGCCACTGATACCAAAGTCTTCTTCCTTTGCGGAAGATTACAGTTAGACACTAATATTAAAGCTTGACCTTGCTGTTCACTTTTTTAATATAAATTGTATTGAAGATTCAACTTTAGCATCTAGAATTTTTTTTTGGGAGGGGAGGAACTATAGAAAGCTTATATTACAAAATGCAAGAAATTACTTCATATTCCGAATTTACAGCCGTAGTTTAGTACTAAGCATCGATATATTTAGCATACTTCTAAATGTATCATTTCATTTAGCTCTGATTTCTACATAGCTTATTGTTTTTTGTGCATGGTGCATTAAATAATAATTAGTACCTAATAAGTACTTAAATGAGTTATTCAATGTGGCCATCAGATTATTCTAAAGAGTTACTCAAATGAATAACATCTATGTCCTTGTTCTGCAACATGTTTGGTTATGAGGTTTTTGGCTGCGGTTAGATGTTCAAATCAAGCGTGTAGCTTCTAAGAGAAAGGCGCTAAGGGTCACCCTGTCTTAACTGATATGACAGACGTCTTGATAAGGCTCTGGCTGATATGGGTCTAAACGTGTGTATATAAAGCCTACTCGGATCCAAGCAGAGTTGTATCCATCCAGCAGTGCGTTGTGTACAGGAGGGATCATGAAGTGTCTTGTAGCTGTTTTGGTCTGTGTGGTGCTCGCAGAGGGAATCGTCAAGTAAGGAAACTCCACCTCTTTGATTTTCAATTATGTGCTTGGTTTAAGATATATATTTATATATATATATATATATATATATATATATATATATATATATATATATATATATATATATATATATATATATATATATATATATATATATATATATATATGCTTTCTCCTTCTTTAGGATCCCTCTGCAGAAGCACAAGTCCATGCGTGAGGCCCTGAGGGACAAAGGGATTGAGCTGCCTTACCAGGATCCAGCTCTCAACAGGCTGATGAGTTTGCTGGCTCTGCCAACATGTACATCAATAACTACGCCGATGTAAGAAATCCTAGGTTTAACTTTTACATACCTTTCAAACCATTAACTAATGGGTTTTTACTTTGTTTTATTGGGTACTTTCTTTACCTCACACCGATGTGCTCCTCAGACCACCTACTACGGTGCCATCAATATTCGAACACCTCCCCAGTCCTTCCAAGTATTGTTTGACACTGGCTCTGCCAACCTGTGGGTGGACTCTGTCTACTGCAACACACAGGCCTGCAGTGAGTACAAACTAACAGGCTTTTCACTGCAAAATCCCTCACTTGTCACGCTCTTCAAAACATTTGCATGTGATGAACTCCTCCTGAGGACCAAGCGAGCTGAACTTGTCGTCCTATTTCCAAGAGCTTAAATGTTGTACAGACCAAGGTTATTATAGTTTTGAATGTTTCACTAGTTTTTATTTTTATTTAGTTTTGACTTTTTGTTTTCAATTTCAGTTTAGTTTCAATTAAGTAAATAAGTTTTTAAAGCGGGTTTGCTAGTTTAGTTTAGTTTTTATTTTTGGAAAATGCTTAGTTTTAGTTGAGTTTTTATTAGTTTCAGTATTAGTTTTATTCTTTACCGCAGAATGTAGACCGGGGGGGGGCGCAGTCAGGGAAGCTTCATTTTTTGCTTGCAAAACAAAATGCTCAAAATGAATTGTAGATACAAGCTATAATAAGTAATACAAACTCAACACAACATACCATTTCAAAAAATGTATTTAGGACAGATGAACAGCCATCCCCAAAAGACAACTATGAAATATGTGTCAGTCAGTGTGTTTGTGTCATTAACCAGAAAAATTCCACTGGACACAAAAAAACAACAAAACATAAAATGTAGATATGAGTACAAATATGTAAAGAGTCTACACAAGATGCAATAGACTAAAGACACACGTGAACAGCATTTACTAAACCCATTAATGAGCCACACATGACATTGCTTGGGAGCCGGGAGTCTCAGAGAGCTTAATCTGAAAAAAAATAATCTAAAACCCAATAAAAACTCTAGAGCAGCGATTCCAAAGTGTGGGCCTGCAGGTACTGCAGGTGGGCCGCGAGAGGTCATTTACAATAAATAAATAAAGTTTTTTAATTTTCAATTTTTAAAAGTTTGAAATTAATATAAAAATATTTATGATGAGGCATATTAGGTATGTGAAACAATAGTTGATGAAGCACAAACAATTTAAACGGACAGATTAATAAAACAATAAGGCTCTCGCTCCAAACGGCTGCTCTTGTCCGCCTGTCGTTGTTCAACAAACGGGGCGCCCTCTTGTAGTATTAAAGTAAATATACCGCATTTTCCGCACTCCAAGGTCCACTCAAAAGGCTTTAACTTTCTCAAAAAACGTCAGTGCCTTATAATCCGGAGCGCTTTATGTATATGGATCAATTGGTTAATCGGTTGATCCATACTGGTTGTACACGGCGCTCTGCCAAACACGCCAAAGCTCGTCTACGACGGCGAGATGCTGAGTGAGATACGGAGCTTGTTTCAGTGCGCGTCGGAGAAACAAAGCTGTCGTTCTCGCCGAGCACTTCATGAGATTAAAGAGCGAGAGACGGCGCCCTTTTCTCCACAGTAGCTGAACCATCTTAACGGGGAAATAAGTTATTCTAAAAGCAGCCGAAGATTTAAGGCGTGGATGGCGAGGGGGCGGCGGGAGCGGACGCACCTCGCAGCATCGATCGGACCCTGAAAGCACCGTCTCCACCTTACTGTCAAAAAGAACCACAGCGAGCGCGTAGAAAACTCGAGCAACTCGCGAGCAACGAAGTTCACGTTTCGCAAGCGAGCAAATACCCCGCTGTTCTATAGCATTGACAAAGACGAAAACTAAAGACATTTTCTCTATAATTCTATTTTATTTTAGTTAGTTTTGTAAAGACACAATACAGTTTCAGTTAGTTATCATTTTTTTTATAAAGGCTCGTTTTTATTTCAGTTAACGAAAAAAAAAAATCACACCTCGTTTTCGTTTTTTCGTTAACGATAATAACCTTGGTACAGACATGGCACTTAAGAGTTGTAGTGTAATTACAGGCATGCCAGTAAGCATTTGTTGGTCCCAGCAACTGCATCTGTAAAGATTCAGCACATGATTTCTATAAATGTCAAACGGCTCTGCAAGGCATGGGGGTATGTCGGGGGAAATGGCTCCAGAGATAATCCCGATCAATGCGATTCACAGACACACACACAAAGTTCAACCCCCAGCAGTCCTCTACCTACTCTGGCAAGGGACAGACCTTCTACCTGCACTATGGAGCTGGAAGCCTCTATGGGACCTTTGGATACGACACCGTCAATGTGAGTCCAACAGGCCAAACAAAGTACATCACAATACTAACAGAATACTGGACTGGACTAGTCTTACAAAACTAAGACAGAGAACTTCCGGAAAGCAGAAATGTTCAATATCACCTCTGTCGGTGATGTCTCACAGTTTAACTTTATCTATAACAATCTGTGCAGCAGCTTTTTATGTAGGTATTATGGGTTGAAACACAAGGAAATTCCCATTAATATCTGTCAATACCACTGAACCAGAAGAATAATACTAATGATGTATATCATCAACAGAGGTCTCACTTATGTAATGCAATCTACAGTCACACAGGCTGAGGCTTAACTACATATGACAACAGTCTACGAACTAGTATCTTACTCACATATCGTATTATTTGGTTTTGGACCCTTAGGTTGGCGGCATTGTGATCAATAACCAGGAGATTGGTCTGAGCACAAACAAGCCTGGTCAGAACCGAGCATATCGGCCGGAGGAGAGACCCCCCGTCATGGACAACACGATGAGTCAAAACCTGCTGAACATGTTCGCTTTCTACCTTTCCAGGTACAAGTGCCACAGGGCTTCTTTTGAGAGCCGTAAAATATTCCCTATGGATACACAGCCTCAGATGTTACTGTAGCCGATACATTTTGGCTTGTGGTCTGGTGTAGGGGAGGACAGCAGGGCAGTGTGCTGTCTTTCGGAGGAGTGGACAACAGCTTGTACCAGGGTCAGATCCACTGGACCCCTGTGACCTCTCAGACTTACTGGCAGATTGGCATTAACGGGTCAGTGCTTGTCAACAGTTCATCAACATGTCTAGTGATCTGTGATTGAGATCACTGATTGAGAGTGCAAGAAGAAACTAAAACTCTTTCCATATTTGGTAAATTGCAGATTCCAGATCAATGGTCAAGAGACTGGCTGGTGCTCTCAGGGCTGCCAGTCCATTGTGGACACGGGAACCTCCCGGCTCACCGCCCCAAGTCAGTTTCTGGGTTACATTATGCAAGCCATCGGAGCTCAACAGAACCAGTATGGACAGGTACGACCAATGGAACGACGGACACACACTCACTCTGATGTTATTATTCCCCATGAAGATACAGTTCTCTGGAGAGTACTACTCCATCTACGACCGCAGCAACAACCGCCTGGGCTTTGCTGCAGCTGTCTAAGGGTCCTCAGCGTAACCTGACTGTTGACCTCATCAGAAAATAATGATTTAATCCCCTTTAAACACTGCCTAATGATGATCTTAAACATATTTTCTGGTATAAATTTATAAGCAATATTGGTCTAAATGTCTTTTATTGTCCATCCTCAAATTGAAAAAAAGCAAAAAAGAGTCAAGTATGTCCACAAAATTGCATCACGCTCAAGCAGAATAAAAGGTTTTAACGCAAATATTTCAGAGATTTCGTCTTTCTAAATGAGTAATCATCATCTTTTCAGCACTTTACCTGATTAGAGGGAGACCAAAGGGGTTTAGGGCCCTTTATTATTAAGTGTGTCTGTTTGGGTCCAAAAACAATTCTTCTTAAATGTCTTTTTAAATGTCCTACAATCCTAGGATTCATTATGTCATACAACTAATGGTTGGAAAAAAATCCAATTGCTATTATCCGGACTGATATTCTGATTGACAAATAATTTGAAATATGGAATAATAATTCTAATTTTCATTGAGAAATTCCGCTATGGTTGTATTTTGGTTTCAGTATGGGAAAGACAACAAAATTAATTTGAATTTTGACACCTCATATGCATGCGCATGCAAACCAGTTATTCTCCCTGAGATGGTTTGCGTCCCTTTCTCAAACATTCAGCATCATTTGGATCTCAGAATATCACTCAGTGAGATGCAACCACCACTGCAATGACGACACTTCCTGTCGGTGTTTAGACAGCATCAAAGTCAGTGTGCAGTTCCTGTCCCACCATGTTGTGCACAACTCACTGCTCATCCGACAGCACACTGTCACATCCTTTGCATGCACGACACCGCTGCTCGTGAACATTTTCAATAATTAAGATGTGAAAGTGAGGCTTAGCAGAAAGAAAAAAGCTCATCCTCTACCTCTTCTGGATTGTGCCAAGTGAGAATCCTACCACAAGCAAACCAGTCAGCACAAAGTGAACATTCACTTGTGCCGGCCATCTCGCTGCTATAGCACACCCTGCAGTCACTGGCACTGCTAAGCCAGTGAGGGTCTGCAGGTACGCTCCTTCTTTTCATTTCCTCACTGCCATCCTCAGGCTCAAACGATCTATCGAGCCCACATTCGCAACAGTTACTCTCAGCCGTCCTTGTCACGTCCAGACCATGAATAGTCAAGCCTGAACACTGTCATCTCTGCTTCTATAAATCTCTCAGAGTTTTGTTGTGTTCCATATTTCATTACCAGCATCTATTCAACACACTCTCTCATCTCTGGAATAGATTCATCATTTAAGAAGTTTTTCAGGCAACAGAGGCAAACATTAGATTGGTAGAGATTTTGAAATGTGAGAATTTGCTGCTTTGTCATAGGCCGGAACTTTTGCATCGGTATATATAAAATGGATCTGTATTGGATTTAAGCTTCTTACCCCACGGTAACCATAGCGACCACTCACCTCCCCCCTTCTGCCTTGCAAAACATCCTCCAAAGAGTCAGATGGAAAAAGTAGAACATCGACTGCTAAATATGTGACGCTTAGTGAAAAGGTTGAATTAGTCAAGTAGTGAAATTATTGACGTATGACGGAATAGACTCAAGCATATGAAATGTGTATATACGTTATCAAATTGCTTCATTGTTGAATCGAGAGCTACAATGTGATGGTTTCCATCATTGATTTCATTATTCATCAGCTCAGAAAGAAGTGAAAAATGTCTCTCACGGTTTTCTACAGCCCAAAACAATGGGTTCAAATTTTTTGTTTATTCTGTTGACAATTTAAATACATTATTTGTATTGTCGTAGGAGACTAGGAAAATTAGAAATCACCTACATTTGAGAGGATGTACGAAGTGTTATGATGAAATGACACGTAATTTAAGTGTTGAGTTAGAAAAGCTTAATAAATAATAACAATTTCCTTGCTTTTAACGTTCCTCTACTTCTCACAGCCTTGTTTTGGTGGCATCTCTCCAGTTAGTGGCCGATAATAATAATAATAATGCTTTCGTTGTTATAGCTTTTCTTGGTACCCAAAGACGCTTTAAGGTGTTTTGCACAAAGCAATAGTTTACCTACTCTGATAAACAACCACATGGCTCCAATCTATGAGCCGCTGGGATTCATCATTCAGCACACTTGTACCAGTACAAATAAGTTAATATTAGAGACAATATGATATTCTCTAACTAAAAAAAGTAAAAGGTTATATTAACTAGAAAGTGCACCATTTTGCTATAAAGATGATGTGTGTCTTTTGAGGTTTGTGTTTGCAGTGAAAAGAAGGATCCCTTAGCGCAGAAGAAATGTCTGTGATACATTTCTGGAGCTCAGGAGAGAAAGGCGGGCTCCCGCTCGGATTATGTCGCCCATTGGAAACAATGTTGGGGTTATGTAAGGCAGATTACTGTTCCACACCATTACACCGCTGGTGGTTTCATCCATGAATCAGTCACACACACAAAAACATTGACACAAGGGAGGAACACACACACGCAGAACAATTATATATAATAAACAATGCACTTTCCATGTAAAAAAGCATTCTACAATCTAATTTAATATTTAATTGACTAGCATCATTGGTAAAATTGATGATGCAAAGCTGCCACAAAATGAACACAAATAATGTGTGTACTATCAAATGCACACAAAAGTAATTGAGAAAACAGAGACACAACTGATCACTGTTTAAGTCGTTGAGTTAATGAAAGCAAGACCTTGAGAGAAGAAAGAGTTCTCCATTATTTATTATTGTTTGATAAATAAAACAGCTTGCTACAGCTCTTTGCAAATGCTGTCAATTTAGGTTTATTGATGTAACGACCAAAGCTTGGCCCTGTGCTCTGTACTAAGGTCGTTAGTAGTCATGCAAAAAATCAGGTCTATTGATCTGATATTATCTGGCGATGAGAGGAAGCTTACAGTGTGTAACTAAATCCCCCACACGAGTGCGTTTTGTGAGTATGTAAAATCCACTGGGGCCTGGCTTGCTAATGTGATTGCGTTCCGTCAAGATATCGGACATGTGGAGGCAGACAATGAAATGTGGCATTACAGCCTGAGAGATTCGCTCTGTTTTGGGGAGGGAGACCATGTATCCACAGCACCAGGCCATTATTGCACAGGAAATCAAATAGAAATAAGAGGACTTTCTCTTTCTACAAAAAACACCCCTCAGGGCAAAGTAGATCAGAACATTGCAGCAAAACAAATAAACAACTTTGGAGGAAAATGCTAACTGTCACTGCACTACACTGCAGGCACATTTGTCATATCGTGTGTTGCACAGGTCCCATCCGTAGCCGTTTTGAAACATTATCACTTCCGCAAACAAAGATTGTTCAGCAAACATGCAGCTGCCTGCATGCTCGCAGCAGGGCGTGGGCCTCACACACAGAGAATGCGCAGGGCGGCTGCCCGACGTGACAGCTTCAGAGCCACCAGTACATATTGAAGGCCTGGCAGGTCACAACATCTAAAACATCTCGCAGTCATTTCCTCTACTCGTCAACCATGTGACCCCCCCCCCCCCCCCCCCCCCCCCCCCCCCCCCACACACACCTTCTCGCTCTTACCTGCAACCAGGAGGAGAGAGGGAATGGAAGGTGGATAGGGAAAACATCTCAGCCCTGTCCGCCATCTTCTTCCACAAATGACTCAGAGGGACTGCAGAGAATCACGGGAGGCGTGCGGTCCACTCACCAGCACGGAGGACAGAGGACAGACGCAGCCGTGTGGACAGAGATGTCTCTCTCCGCGGCCCCACAGATGCCCCCCTCTGGCCGCGAGCTTTCATTCAGATGAGTCTGCTCAGCACCATCCAATCCGCAGCTAACCATCCACACAAGGGAGGGGGGGGGGGGGGGGGGGGGGGGTGAAGGCAAACAAAAGGGATCTTCAGAGATTTTGCACAAGACCGCTGAAACTGAAATACAACCCAGTTCCTCCTGCTCCTGCCAGAAAGTAGAGCGCAACGCAAGACCGCGGTCGTCTTTTCCCCTCGTCGAATGTCCGCCTGTGGCACACGACGGATACGCGGCGGCAGTGCGGAGCCAGAGGAGGGAGCGGGGGGGCAGTGACGTTTTAACGTCAGTGTCTTTACCGAGTGAGCAGGGCTGTCCTGAGCGGATGCAGGCAGGACAAGCGGCAAGACAGTGCTGTAATATATATTCCCGGCCTTCAATTATCATTCATTTTGGCCATTCAATTTGCCATTACCGTTTATTTTCCTTCCATTTGCCACTTCATCGAAGTGAGTAATCGATTATTGAATCACACCCCAGACATTGTGGGGCGTCATATTGTACTGTGTTATACTGTATACATGTTGTCATTTTGCAGATGTTCCAGTGTGGAGCTGTTCACTGCCTGTGGTGCTGAAGAGTACTGTATTTTGCTAAACTGCAGGGTACCAGATTTTCCACACGGGGGCCAGACGTGTAATGACTGACTGAAAAGTATATTTATAGTGTGCTTGGACTTTGGTGATTTACCAGGCCATTAAACAAACAAACAGTAATTAAATAGGGGATGAAGACATTTCCACTTACAACCTAAATGTGTAATTGTAGGGGACTGCATGAGGACCGAATTCACAGGCCCTTTAAGGGAAAGGGGCTTAATCCTGAGACCAGGGGGGAGGTTAAAAGTAGCAGGAAGTAAATGTTTGTTGTTGTGAATAAAAGGACAAGGTGCAGCCACGCTCCTACATAATAGTTGTTTTACTAATAACAACTCATAGTCCACTTCATTTTTCCAGTTGTTTACTGAGAGTTTAACCTCCATATTGAAAAGAGAGGCGAACATCTGTCCTTTTCTGTGATGGTTCTATCCAATGAGTGTCAATGAGCTGCAGAGTTCTGTTCTATGTATACTATTTTGCATTAAACAGAGGACAATGTAAAGGAACTTACACATCTGTCTCTGCTCTCTATTTTTGATAAGTTGATTACATTTCTTCAAGTAAATGTCCTTGTTTAAACTGAACTATTAACAAGAAGCAAGTGAATAACATGCAGACACTTATGGACCAACGAGACTGTTTATTTTGATGGCCATAGCTGTCGCAGGGAATTGACTCAAACAACCATCTTCTCTGCAATGTTGATGGGACCCAGGGTGACATCACCTTCCCATTTGTTACGTTCTGACTCCCCAGGAGGGGAGTGGGATTCCCGCCACTGCCAGAGGACATCCTGTGGCCAGTAAACGGGTATGGCGTTGTAGGTGCAAGAGAAAAAACATCACCTGACGTTGGGGTAAGCAGGCTTTTATTTAAGCGCAGTTAACAGGGGAAATGAGGAGGGCTGGCGGTACCAAAGCAAAGAAAAGAACAAAATGCCTCCCACCCCCTTACCTGTCCTATCTCCCAACGAAAACCACTAACTAACTGGCACACTAACAAGGCGCCCTACCCAAACTTACTGTAGGTGGCCCTGCCAGGTGTATCTAGTGTTGTTAGACAGGAGAGTAACCCTAGGTGCAGGTATGTAAACTCCGGAGCAGGGCTAAACTACTCCTCATCCCCCTGTAATAATAAGAACAAAGAAAAAACAATTAATTGAATACACAGTACAGCAAATCACCAGAACTAATAACTACCCCACCATACACCAGCACTCACATACACACAACCAGTGACACCCCCCCGGGTGAAACAAACACAGGGATACATATACTGACAGAAGGGCATGATGGGATTGGAGATGAGTCGAAACAGCTGAACCGGGTAACTAGCGGGGGTGGAGCCAAGATGAATGGAGTTCATGGATGATCAGTACCACCTGTATGAACACACACACAAAACAGAACACATACACAAATCTATACACAGAACAGGGGACGTAACACCATTCCAAAACTAGAAGTTAGGACAAAAGACATGTGTCAAATTATGCAGCACTATAATTCTCTAACTAATACTCATATCAGATGAAATGCTTTAGAAAGACTGCCGAACGGTAGCCTCGATATTGATGATGTCTCCCAGGAAAAACTTGTGGCTTGGCCTTTCATGTTGGAAGTCATCTGTTTAGTGGAATGATGACATATACATATTTTAAATAAAAATTTCCCAAAGTTAAATTGTGCAGATACATTGTTCTCTTGCTCACCAGTCATGAGTCTCAGAGTGAAGTACAAGAATTCCTGAGCCATTCTAACAGCCACGCGGGATGAAGAGCAAGGCTGTTCACATTGTGCTTCTTAACGGATTAAATGGATTCATTAGAATGCAGATTTAAAAGATTCTCACAGTATGGTGGATTTGCCATTAAAATGAGCTAATCCAATTCTTTTATTTTATTACCACACTTCTAACTGATAGGGTACATACCTTGGGTAGTGGCATTCCGCAATGACAGCAGCTTGGCTGGTTCTCACCACAGGGGAGGAGCCCAGAGGACGGGGAAGGTAATTCATGGTGAAGGTGTAGATGATGTAATCTTCTGTCATCTAAATACGTATCAGTGCAAACATTGAAAATTAGAAATGAATATATTTGACCAAAGATTAAATAAATATTCCTCGCAATTTCTTAATCATTTCACAGTGATCTGAATCATCTTCCTTATGCTTACCCTTAATGCGCTGAGACAATCCTGCAGGTGCGCCTCATAAATCAAGACCTGAGCATTAGTGTCTTCTCCAACAGCAGCACCGTTTCCCATCGTCAGGTCAGTGGGATTGATTAACTGGCCTGTCCCAAACATGTCCCTCTGGACTTCCACATGAACGATCTTCTCTCTGCAATCGACAGAGACAGATGAAGCAGCAACAGGAGATCTCAGCTCGAAATCCACATTGTCTTTGGGTAGAGGCTCCGGATCTTCAGGGTATTTCCAGGTGAGAGGTTTCTCAAATGTCTGCTTTGTCTGTTGGGGATTATAAGGAACCTGTTTGTTGGGCGCAGGGACCCCTGGAATCCATTGCGCCTCACAGAAGCTACCAAGCAAGGCCAGAGCCACAAGGCACACAGTACACTTCATCACCATGGCTTCACAACAAGTGATCTCCTCAGTTTCCTGGGTGCTGTAAGAAAGATATAAATGTGCACCCACTTTTATAGTAGAGGGAGCATAGTTCCTTAGACTACAGTCCCGCCCCTTCTGTTGACCATTCCACATCTGACCCGATAAGTTTAAACCTCAGTCAATGAGACGATTGCAGCTGTTGACAGAAAGCGATGATGCTTCATCAAATGGGTTGAGATTATTTATTTTTTCAACGCATACATAATTCCCCTTTGCAAAGAATTAACAAAAAGTTGTGTAGAAATACTAATTCACTAAACACTAAAACAAAAATCATTGTGAAGATAATGTACCTAATGAAATGAAAATTAGCATCATAAGTGTAATCATTTTTTTAAACAAAGTGAGAAAAGATAGTTGATATGCACTTAAAAAGTAGCGGTCATAAACAAGGTCAGGCTGACCCTGGGTTAGGTGTACTTGCCCTTGGCATGGCATGTCAAACCCATATTTTTGCCAAAGTACATTTAGTGAAACGCTGCAAATCGATATGGCTCCAACTTGACAGGCGACAGAGTTCCATCTGTGGAAGAGCATTAGTTTTCGGTAAGCAGTCCCAATGCAAGCATACAAATGCGAGTGTTTTAACAAATATACAAGAGTAAATACAATGGGCACAGTGGGAGTAGTGTTTTACGTATGCAGATAAAAACACAAAAATAACTGACTGATTTCACAATATTGCTTAACTATTGTGTCAGGACCAGGCTCAGCGCTGTTTGTTAAAGAGGGAGCTTATGTCATAGCCTCGCTGACGGGACCATTGAATGAAAGCTCTCAAAACAATATCAGAAAAACCTTCTGTATTGACGAAGTCCTAAACGAAGTCTAGTACTGGTTGCTAATACGGTAGATAGGTTTAGACGTTCGCCTGGTGCGCTCGAACACAGCAAAACGGAGAGTTCTGTGATCGTTACGATTGTCTTGCATGTTTATTTTACATCCACATATCATACAACGGCAAAACTTTAACTCATAAAACATGTACTGTTAGGGATTTAAGCCAGAAGGGCAACCCCTAGTCAGGGAATTATAGTACGTGTAATAATGTTTAGTGTTAGAATTATAGTTTGTGTGTTATTAGATATTAGTTATTACATTAACATGTTAGAGGAAGTGAATGCAATTTCAATCAAACACAATTCATAGTCATTTAAATCATATAAACACTGTACACATTAACATTCTGTCACAATGTGATGTTAAAACCTGGGGACGGATGCCAATTGCCGTTCTTTATGGATTTCTCCCAATTTTATCCCCAAAGAGGGTTTTTTGGGAGTTTTTTCTCCTGTCAGGTAATAAATGAACAACTTAATGTAAGGCAGCCGACTGAGGCAAATGTCTTGAGAATTGGACCACATGAACTGTCTTAGATCTTAAGATGAAGGGTGATGAACGGTGATCATTAATGATGGGTTGTTGTAATGAAAGTGTACTAGTTATAAGATGAAGACTTAAACAATGCATGCTTTGTTAAATTCACTCATTGAGGCATAAAGCCGAATGTATCTACATTGAGTGCATTGGAATGTGAGGGACAGCTAGGACAGAGAGGTTTCAGGTTACAGCTGCAGATTCACACCTCGACGTGGAAGGGACAATGGAGGAGGTGACCCTTTGGAGAAGAGGCCAATGACATTCAAATGCACCAAAGAAGACACACCTCAAGAGTTTTCAAAGGACCATGGCGGGGGAAAGACTGTTAGAATTTCTCCTGCAGCCGCGTTGATAAGTCACTTCAGACTTGCTCAGAGGATTCTCTATTTCGCGAAATATTCCACTGTTCGCTTAGTATTTCACTTTGTAATTGTAATCCCTATTACGTTGTTCAGTTATTAAATAACTTTTGATTTTTGAATTTAAACGAATTGACTCATTCGTGTCCTCGTTTCCGGCCGGGACGAGAACAAGGAGTGAGGGCTCCCTCGAGAGCTTCCGAAACCTTAACAGTACCCAAAATAACAAACCGCATTGCTCACCACAAAGGCACACACGCACACTGGCACAGTGTCTGGGATTCCTGCAGGTTAAATGGCCTACCTGGGCTGATCCGAGGTCGGCTGAGCCACAAAGCACTTACAGCCCCCTAGTGGCAAAATTAAATGAAATAATACCAAACAAATATGGCTCCTACACTCCAGCCCCTAATTGCGTCTGCCAGAGCAATTACCCCAAATCAAAAAGAGCCATGAACAAAACACAAAAAGATAGTTACCAATAGAACCAATTACTCTTTAGTTTCATTAAGCAAGCATATTTTGGTTCTGGGTCGTTCAATGATGTTTGTCTTGGTCTTTAAACAAACCACACGTACCAGACCTCTCTTATCAGGGAAGGTTTCCAGGACTCTTCCTAGCATCCATGATCCACGTGGTGCTGTGGAGTCCGCAACCATGACCAGGTCCCCAGGAACAAAAGTCCTCTTCTCCTGGTTCCATTTTTGACGCTCCTGTAAAAGTATTTGTGGGTCCACCTCTTCCAAAAGAGATCCGAGGTGTACTGTGTTTGTTTCCACCTTCTCCTTGCGTAAACATCCCCTTTGTTGAACAGTCCTGGTGGGAGAACTGGTTTCCCTTTGAGGAGTAGCAGATGGTTTGGCGTCAACGGCTCAAGGTCGTTGGGGTCTGACAGCCTTGTGATGGGCGATCCACTGTATGGAACCCTTCGTCATCCAAGGTTTACTGATGGCGCACAGAGCACAAAATCTTACTGATCATCCGTATCATGCGCTCCCAAGCGTCACCGTGATGTCTCCCAGCTGGAGGATTAAAGCTCTACCTGATTCCCTTCTTGGACAATGCTTTTTCAATGCGGTCATGATTCAAAGAGGCTAAGGCTTTTCGCAGCTCCTTATCTGCACCCACAAAGTTGGTGCCATTGTCGGATCTCAAGTGCAAGACTTGTCCTCTTCGACAGATGAACCTTCGCAACGCATTGATGCACATGTCTGTGTCCAGAGAATAGGCCACTTCCAGGTGCACAGCCCTGCTTGTCATGCAAGTAAATACTACTCCATACCTTTTCATGATGCTACGCCCTCTTTTCACATCAACTGGCCCAAAGTAATCTACGCCAACGTTAGTGAATGGCGGAAGATCAGGAACCACTCGCTCTTCTGGCAGGTCTGCCATTTTTTGCTCAGCGGTTTTCCTACCATGGAGCTTACAGATGAGGCATCTTGATATGATCTTCCTCACTGCAGTAGGTCCACTTGTGATCCAGTATTTTCTCCTTATAGCAGAAAGAACATGATTTCTACCTCCACGTCCAAGCTGTAAATGGACATGATGGAGGATAAGGTCGGCGATGTGTTGGTCTTTTGACAAGATGAGGGGGTGTTTAACGTCCTCGGGGATTGCTGCCTTATTCAACCGTCCCCAACTCGTAGAATTCCTGGATCCATTGAAATGGATCCAATTTGAGGATGCTGCTACTTCTTGGTACTTGTGGCTTGCCAGAGGTTAGTGCAGCAAATTCAGTGGGGAATCTCTCTTGCTGGCAAAAAGCGATTATGGAGGTCTCGGCCTCCAAGAGATCTTCCAGTGTCACCTTCTGATTCCCAAGTGATGTTGAGAAAGCTTGAATCTCCTTTTGCACATCAAACCTGGCTGCTCCTGTAGCACTGGTGTTTGCACACTCTAACTCTTTTCTTTTCATCCTCAGTTTGAGAAGAGTTCCTTTCAGCTTAATGAGCCACGCAACTGCAACCTTCAATCTTTGCCAATCAGAGAAATGGGTAATCAGTTGTGATGTGGCGTTGGTGTCAACAAGTATTGCATTGACCGTCAGACTTCGCTTTACTTCTGGGTCGTCGGCAGTGACACTTGAATCCACAGGAAATGTTGGCCATGTTTCTTCAGGTTCCCGTAGGAAATCCGGGCCTTCTATCCATCTTTGCTTCACAAGATCTTCTGCCTTCAAACCACGTGAAGCACTGTCAGCAGGGTTCAGGGATGTGGGAACGTATCTCCACTGCTCAACTTCCGAGTTGTCCCTGATGGTGGTTACCCTGTGTGCTACAAAGGTTTGAAATCTTCAGTCCTCATTTTTTATGTACTTAAGAACGGATGTGCAGTCAGTCCAAAAGCAGTCTTCTTCGGTGGAAGCTGGAGCTCTGATTGAAGCATCTTGTCCACTCGTACTGCAACAACGGCAGCGGTGAGCTCCAAACAGGGAAGGGTGACAGGCTTCAGGGGGGACACTCGGGCTTTGCCAAATAAGAAAGAAACATGAACCCTCTAATCCATGTTCTGCATCCTCAGGTAAGTAGCCGTACCATAGCCGTTCTCGCTTGCATCGGCGAAGTGATGCAATTGGGCACTGACAGTCCTTCCAAATCCTTCAAGTTTCACACATCTGGGGATCTTGAAATATGCCACCTTCTCAAGATCTGTCAGCTATTTGTTCCACTTCTGCTGAAAAGATGGAGGTATTGGATCATCCCAATCACACTTTGTCTTGCATAACTCCTGCAACAGCAGCTTGGCGGGGAGTATTAGAGGTGCCAGGAATCCCAATGGGTCGTAGACGGAACTGCTAATGGATAGAATGCCTCGCTTGGTTGGCGGCTTCTCTATGACTTTCAGCTTGAATTTGGAAGTGTCCGTCTCGATACACCACTGCAAACCAAAAGCTCTGTCCAATGGCAGCTTATCCCTGTCCAGATCAAGCTCATGCAGGTTCTTGGACCTGAGATCCTCTGGGAGGCTTTGAAGCACTCTTCGACTGTTACTAATCCATTGAGTGAGGATGAACCCTCCTCTGCCGCAAATGGTTGTAAGATTCTTTGCCATGGTGACTGCATCCGCTTCAGAGGGTGGTCTCTTCAATAAGTCATCCATATAGAAGTTTTCAGTTGACCGTTTCAATCACTTCTGTTGAAAAGTTGGCCTGATTGTCTTCAGCGGTCTTTCTAAGAGCAAGGCAGGCAACACTGGGTGATGAAACCGCTCCAAATAAATGGACAGTCATGCGATGCTCTACAGGGTACCATGAGGCCACCATAAGAATATTAAGTAGTCCCGGTGTTCCTCTCCCACTTTAACCTGGTGGAACATAGCCTTTATGTCCGCCATTATGGCCACTTGTTCCTCCCTGAACCTCACAAGAACTCCAACTAACGAGCTGGTGAGGTCCGGTCCTTGCAAAAGCTGACTGTTGAGCGAGATCCCTTTGTACTCTGCTCCACAGTCAAACACCACCCGTAGCTTTCCCTTCCGTGGATGGTACACGCCGTGGTGCGGGATATACCACACCTTTCCTGTTGGCGTTTCCAACTGATGCTGCGGTACTTCTTCGGCATAGCCATTGCTAATGACATCAACAAGAAAGTTGTTGTACTCCTCATGAAAGCGTCTTTCTGAAGTCTTCTTTTCAGACAACGAACACGTTGCATGGCAACACCGAGGTTGTTCGGCATCAAAACATCTTTCCCTTTGAAAGGCATTTGAAACACGTAGTGTCCATTCTGAAGCTGAACAGAGCTTTCCATTATCTCCACAAACTTCTTTTCTTCCCTTGACATTTCTTCCTGTTCTGCAGAAGCTCGCTCATTGAAGTCATAGTTGTACTGGCTAGTTAACAATTCTTCAATTCTGTCAATGGCATTTCTGTTGGCATAAATGGAAGGGTGTTCACTTTCACTGTCGCTACTTCCTCGTAACGGACCATTTATTACCCACCCCGGTAGGGTTTTGATCGCGTAGGGTCCATCTTCACCTTTGCGACTGTTAATCACCTCCCAAGGCCCCATCAACTTGGAGACGTTTGTGCCAATTAACAGGTCAACATCAGCGTTTACGTGGGGAATTTTAACGTCCTCTAAATAAGGCCATTTTCTTAGCTCCCTTTCGCTGATTATGTTGGCTGTAGAGACAGGCATCTCTTTCTGGGTACACACTTTAGGATGGGGATAGAAGCACTCACCAGAAAATCCTGAAATCTCCAGACTTTCAACAACAGAGCTTTCTACTGCGTTATTATGGCCCAAAGTGTGGATGAGAATCTTGAATTTGCATCCTTCCATGTTCAACTTGTCAATGAGCTTCCTGGTGCAGAAAGTTCCTGTACTCCCTGGGTCCAGAAAAGCATAGGTTTCAATAACTTTGTTTCCCTTTGAGCACTTCACCTTAACAGACAAAATGGGAAGAATTCCATTGCAGTGGCCAGCCCCTGTAAGACCACAAGCGGAGGATGTTGTACAGCTGTTTGAAGTATTTGACTTCTCAGTATTCTTCTGCTCGCCATCCTTCTGAGCTTTCTGAGAAACCCTTTCCTTCTCTATGTGCAAAACACCGGGATGCGTTCGGTTACACTTGTTGCATATTATGCGCCTGTCGCAATTCTTGCTCAAGTGTCCTGTGCACAAGCAACTGAAACACAGACCTTTCTGATTTAGATAGTCCAGTTTCTCCCTGTGTGTCTTTCTTCTCGGTTTAAAAACATTGTTCCAAAACATGATTACCAGCAGCACAATACAGGCAGGAAATAGAATCAGTCTTGGCAAAGGATGTCACTTTGTTCTCAGCTTTTTCCTTCTTGTTACCATCTGGTTTGCTGCATCCTTCCTCAATCTTGTGAGCATCTGCTTTGCATCCATCCTCAATGACCACCTGTGTTGCAAAGCTGTTTCTTCTCAGCTGTTGTTTCACCAGTGACTTGCTTGCTTTGTTAGCTCCTTTGATAACAGGTGAAGTGTCCTCTATGTCACCAAAGACTGGATCTGAAGTGATTCTGACTGGTGCTCGATGTACTTCACAATGTCTGAGAATCGTGCTCTTCGACCAGTTTTCTTCAGTATAAGGTAGCTTCTGACTCAGAATCTTTATGTTTGCTGGCATGTTAAGTTCCTCCAAGTACTGAAAATCATCCATAGCGTTAGAACACTAACGGAGGAAAAGTCCATAAGCTTTCAGCGCTTTGGGGTCCTCAGCTTTGATACTTGGCCATCCTGTGACCTTCTCCATGTAGGCCGGCTTTTATGTTAAACTCATTTTCAAAGTGCTCTTTGAGCAATTTTTTAGCAATAGCAAATCCTTTATCTGCAGTCATATGAAGGCAGCTGCGCACAATATCTCTTGGCTGCCCCCTAGTAAATTGCTCAAGGTAGTACAAACAGTCTCCTTTACAGCTTGTCTTTGCTTCCACGCAGTGCTCAAATGCCTTCATAAATGTATTGAACCTTAGAGGATCTCCATCGTAAATTGGAATTTCTCGGCGTGGCAGCAGTTGCGAGGTTTGCATTTGAACAAGGAGAGCTGTTATGTCATTCTGTTGTTGCGGCACATTATAGAGACCTGCTGTTTGATTTTGGCCTTGCAGTGGTTGAAACACTTGTTCGCCTAGAGTGGGTTGAAAGCCTTGACTGAAGGTTGTCTTTATTTGTAACTGAGGGGTTTGAGAACCTTGAATGACGGTTTTCTTTGGCATGATAGTTGGCGTGGCTACTTGTGAAGCATTGCTTTGTAGTGGTGGAGATGCGTGTCGCTGCGAAGACTGAGACACAAATATCAAGGCCTGGGGATTGAAAGGGGTGCGTGGGAGCTTTGATCTAGCCCCTTTCCTGATGTAGGAAGCCATTCCATTAGATTGCCTTGAATGGACGCTGCTACCGACCTGTAGCACTGCTAGCTTAGCAGAAGTGGCGGCTATCTCCGTGTCCAGCTCGAGCTGCTCCCTTTTTCTCCTCAAGATGAGCTCCTGCTCCTCCAATGCATGCTTATCTTTTAAAGCGGCAGCTCGAGCCAAGAGTGCGGCCTGTTCCGCCTTCGCCCTGCGTCTGGCTGAAGAAGTGGAGGTCTGCTGCTTGAGGATCCGCTCCTTGAGCCATGGTGCCTTGACTGCACATTTGAAATGCTGTCATGAGGTTGAATCTGATCTTCCTCTTCCTCTTCCTTTCCACCAGCAACTCCAATTCTATTGCTGGCATCAGCCTTATTTCCATTGGCATCAACGATTTGAGGACCATCCCTTTCATGCTCCTTTAAAGTGTTGTCAACAACTGTGTGTTTTTCTGTTGGTCAAATTACATTTTCACTTTGCACAGTTTGAGTTTGCTCAGTTTTAATTTCAGTTTGACCTGGCAAATCATCATCATGATCATCACCTACTTTGGTGGCTGGACATCCTTTAATGTCATACAACCATTGATTCGTACCCACAATAAACTCATGGATATTCAACATTTTAGCCTGGTACCATATTTCATGTTTGCTTGCTTCATCAGCAGGCAATAAACCCATTAAAGATGTATGCACCTGCTGTATTTTGCCACTCAACTCATTGAACATGTTAAATTCTTTTTCAACCTCACTTACATTCTTTTTATCACCCATTAATTTAGCAATATATTCTTTTGCGTTCGACAGTTTACAAAATTTAGACTTTCTTTCCTTTTCTAAAATGCTTATTTTTTCCAACAAAGCTTTGGGTGTTAATTTAACCACACGTTTTTCAGTTACAGTTTTTACCCGTGCACTTACAAGTTCAGTCTCAAGGCCCAGTTTTGGCCCTTTTGATCTTCGGCCATAATGACCACACAAAGTGAATTGGCTTATTAATCAACAAGCCCGCAAAATAGTTTATGTTGCGCAACAACTCGTCCAGACGCGCAAAGTTCTTTTTAGACGGTTGCGAGTTTGCTACCATTGCATTGGATTTACGCGAATGTGTGCACAC
Organism: Gasterosteus aculeatus; assembly: GCF_964276395.1. Lineage (NCBI taxonomy): Eukaryota > Metazoa > Chordata > Actinopteri > Perciformes > Gasterosteidae > Gasterosteus > Gasterosteus aculeatus. The sequence goes on along the minus strand of NC_135709.1, from coordinate 18,420,943 downwards.
AAATTACCATGGCCATGCATAATATCAGCGCTGGTCACCACATACCCCAATCGAGCGTTGGCCGGCTTTGATGAATGTTGTCCCGGTCAGCTGATGCTGGTATTTTTGCCCCTGCAGCTGGCTCCGGTGCAGCTTCAGTCAACAATCGGCAACTCCAAACATTTTTCCCACCTCACATTCGTGGGTTCCAAACGAACTCCGTTAATCCACAGTGTAACAGGTCCACGTCGTCTCGATGAATGGTTATCCAAATCGAAGCAGTTTTCGACCTAAAGTGTACTGACGAAGTCCTAAACGAAGTCTAGTACTGGTTGCTAATACGGTAGATAGGTTTAGACGTTCGCCCGGTGCGCTCGAACACAGCAAAACGGAGAGTTCTGTGATCGTTACGATTATCTTGCATGTTTATTTTACATCCACATATCATACAGCGGCAAAACTTTAACTGATAATACATGTACCCAAAATAACAAACCGCATTGCTCACCACAAAGGCACACACGCACACTGGCACGGTCGAAAACTGTTTGCTTCCCAAATTAGCAACACCTGTGTCTGGGATTCCTGCAGGTCTACCTGGGCTGATCCGAGGTCAGCTGAGCCACAAAGCACATACAGCCTCCTAGTGGCACAGAGCAAAATTAATTGAAATAATACCAAATGAATATGGCTCCTACACCTTCTCTTTTCTATGTCGATGGCATGACTAGTCTGACTAGTCTGACTAGTCTCAGGTGAAAGGATTTAATACAAAACTATTTTAACAGCGTGGACTAGTCCTAAAGTGGCATTATTACATGTTGACTTGTTTTAGGGATTAATCTCTTCTCTGCACCAGTTAAAGATGCAGAGCAGAGAGAGTTTTATTAATCCAATGATTTTGCAAATTGTCCACACCACACCATCCAGATGAAAATGTAGCAAAAGGAGCTGTAATCATTTATCAAACTACATCTCGGATATCTGTTTCAAATTCAGGCCTGTATACTTTCAACTAAAGAGAGCTTCATTTGAATTTTTTAAAAAGCAACAAGTTTTTGAAGCTGCAAGCAGCGACGAATGGGGACTCATGACTTCATATGAGTCGGGGGTACTAACGGGAAATCTCTGCCGGGTGTAATGATATATCACACAATGGCTCATTGGTTGCGACAGGGGTTGAGGCTATGCTAAGAGTCACCAATTTACCTATCCTGCAGAGACTGTGGGAGGAAGCCACAGTAAGATGGAACACATGCAGGCATGGGGGAAAACATGCAAATGCCACGCAGAAAGACATACAACCTTCTGTGGCACAACTCTGTGCCACCTGTCTCTGATAAGTGTCAATAAAAAATGGTTTGTGGGTAACAAATGGGGTGGGGTTTAGGTGTTGGGGGATGACTGAGTCAGTACTTGCTTGCTCACATGTTCGGGGCTGGACTAGTGCATGAAACATTTGGGGGGCGGGGGGGGGGTATATTTGAGTTATTACACTGTCAAACATGTCAAGTCAGTTGTACCTGGAAATGAAAGATCACCTGCTGCCTTTAAAAGGCAAGTTACTTCTACTTCAAGATTAGCCTAGTTTCAACAAGACAATAAAGTTGTTTAATTATAATTTAATTATAGTTTTCTAAACATTGTTTTTTAAATCAAAGTTGATTGAGCTTGTAGTCGCTTGTTGTTTTTCGACTGAATATGTTCAAAAAATGTTTAAAAAAATAATAATAATTTGGCGTTATAGTTGACAGAATACGTTTCTTCAATATTCAAACAAACCCACATTTATGCATTATTGAGTTACAAGACGACATAAGCGCTATTTAAAATTACAACGTTTGAAATTAGAGACGGAGAAGGTGCAGGGGATTATACACAACCAGATTATGAGAGCATTACACCAGGTTATTAAAAAAATAAAATAAAATGTGCAGTAAACAACAAGAAGACGAGTAAATCCTATCATTTCAAAATTGGGAATAACTAAATTCCAATTCGATTTCTAATAAAACATGTAGCTTGTCTTTATTATAAAGGTTATTGCCAGTTATTGCAAACCTGATGAAAACATTGTGTGAAGAACAACTCAATTGCGAAATAACAGCATCCTCTTAGTTGGGTTTTGACGCGCATTTATTTGTTTACAGGCAGTGTCCGAGCACCGTTGTACGTTTATGATGACCCTCAAAGCAACTCAAAGGTGTGCTTTATATTATGCAGTAAGGAGTAGATCTCTGGGCTCATGTAGGACGTTCTCCACTCTAACCACGGTCACATTTCAAATTTCCAAACAAAGTACAGAAGTCCTTTGTGTTCGTTCACAAATACCACAGCCTCAGACGCCTCAGCAGCCACAGCAGCCACAACAGCCTCAGCAGCCACCGCAAAAACCAAACCCACAGACGCCTCAGCAGCCATGGCAAAAACCGAACCCACAGACGCCTCAGCAGCCATGGCAAATACCAAAGCCTCAGACGCCTCAGACATCTCAGCAGCCATGGGAAATACCAAAGCCTCAGACGCCTCAGCAGCCATCACAAAAACCGAACCCACAGACACCTCAGCGGCCATGGCAAAAACCAAACCCACAGACGCCTCAGCAGCCATGGCAAATACCACAGCCTCAGACGCCTCAGCAGCCACAACAGCCTCAGCTGCCATGGCAAATACCAAAGCCTCAGACGCCTCAGCAGCCTCAGCATCCACAACAGCCTCAGCAGCCACCGCAAAAACCAAACCCACAGACGCCTCAGCAGCCATGGCAAAAACCGAACCCACAGACGCCTCAGCAGCCATGGCAAAAACCGAACCCACAGACGCCTCAGCAGCCATGGCAAATACCAAAGCCTCAGACGCCTCAGACATCTCAGCAGCCATGGGAAATACCAAAGCCTCAGACGCCTCAGCAGCCATCACAAAAACCGAACCCACAGACGCCTCAGCAGCCATGGCAAAAACCAAACCCACAGACGCCTCAGCTGCCACCGCATAAACCAAACCCACAGACGCCTCAGCAGCCATGGGAAATACCAAAGCCTCAGACGCCTCAGCAGCCATCACAAAAACCGAACCCACAGACGCCTCAGCGGCCATGGCAAATACCAAAGCCTCAGACGCCTCAGCAGCCTCAGCATCCACAACAGCCTCAGCAGCCATGGCAAATACCAAACCCACAGACACCTCAGCAGCCTCAGCTGCCTAAGCAGCCTCAGCAGCCCTGGCAAATACCGAACCCACAGACGCCTAAGCAGCCTAAGCCGCCGGAGCAGCCATGGCAAATACCAAACCCTCAGACGCCTCAGCAGCCTGACCAGCCACAACAGCCATGGCAAATACGAACCCACAGACGCCTCTGCAGCCTAAGCAGCCTAAGCAGCCTCAGCAGCAATGGCAAATACCAAACCCACAGACGCCTCAGCAGCCTAAGCAGCCCCAGCAGCCATGGCAAATACCAAATTCCCAGACTCTTCAGCAGCCTCAGCAGCCGTCATATATAGAGAACCATGACAAACTACATGGCGTAGTTGATACAGCCAGGATACCATGTGGACCTCCTGACATTACTTCTTTAGATTGTCAAGCTATAAACTGCTGCTATCAGGGACGAATGTGCTATTACAGCAAAGCTGGTAACCTTTTTTTGTATTTCTTTCAGAATTATATGGATATATACAAAGATGATAGCAATAGCATGCTTTCGATCTTTTGATCTCAGTGACTCTTCAGTGCACCAAGGATGCCCAAATCATCATTGTGGTGTCCAAAGTGGCCACCATACCCTTCATGGATTTGGACTCAATCCATTTCAATGGAGATGAACCAAATTGTAGTGCTGTTGACACCACATCACACTTTGCGGTCTATCAGTTCCCTCCCACTGGCTGCGGCACCGTCCTAAAGGTAAGGGTTGCAACTCATTAGACAGTTAATATATTAATATAATAAATTCATTTTCAAGTAGTTATGAAGATTGAAATACAATCCATATTACTGTAGGCGGAACCTGGAGTTCTTATCTATGAGAACAGGATGTTCTCCTTATATGACGTTTCTGCGGGACCCTACGGAATGATTACCAGAGACAGCCGTTATGAGTATGTTTTTCTTTCTTCAACACTGAGTGCTCACAACGTAAAAAGATTTCTACTTCTACTGCTCGGCTAAGGCTATATTTTCAAACAAATCAGTGGTTTCCAGAGGATAACGTAAACTGACCTTTAATTCACTGGAATCCTTTAGGGTTAGCTAATTGTGATATTACAATATGAACTCCAATAGTTTTCTGACTGACTAACATGGACGTTATCTCTTGTGTCAGGCTGATTGTCCAGTGTAAATACATTGGCAGCACTGTTTTCGCTGTAACAATTGAGGTTGGCCCTCTTCCGGCACCATCCTCAGTTGCAGCTCCTGGACCTCTGCGCGTGGAGCTGAGGCTGGGCAACGGACAGTGTGTCACCAAGGGCTGTCGGGAAGGTTAGTGTGAAGGAGATACTTTGTGCAGTGTTTTTTCCAGTGAGTTCTTGAACACCCAATCTTTTCTGTTTTGAGCAGAGGATGTGGCCTTCAACTCCTTTTACGCGGATGCCGACTACCCCATCACTAAGGTGCTCAGGGATCCTGTGTACGAAAGAGTGAGTAGTACGCCATATACCACACTGGTATTTACACCATCAATGTGTGTGTTACTCTGAAGTCTCTTGCCCTTGTTTTTGACAAAAATTAATATGGTGAATTAGATAGATAATGCTTTTCCATAGAGGAACATCATGGTTTGTGGTAAAAACAAATGCTCATGCATGAATCCTCTTGTGTCTTAACTTCAAGTCTGACTGCAACTGTCCTTTCCCATGTATTGTACACAGAGAGAGACATTGCTGCTTCGAGCAAGGGAGGCCCCAGAGCTCACACCGTGGAGCTTGTCATCACCAACCAAGAATGAGTATTTGTTAATAACATGCAGACAGAACTTATAACATGAAATATCTGTTCTAGATGCTTACTAATAAAGTCTTTGAATTTCAAATAAATATTTAAGTTTCTGAATTTTGTGGTTTGGTTATTCTGATTATTTCAGGGTTAGAAGTAGCCTTAAAGCGTATCATTGTAGATCACATGCCTAGCTGTCAAAAACCTTTCCACAGGAGGCCATAATAACGGTGATTCCTAAAGGAAAGAACAATGATAGCTGCTCTGGGTACAGACCTATAGCAATACTTAATATAGACTATAAATGATATACTTTAATTATTGTAAAGAGATATAAACACTTGAAGGACATTATAGATGAGGACCGGCTTCATCAAGGGGCGCCAAACCCAGGATAACATACGGAAAACACTACATATAATTGAACACATTAATCGTAAAAACATTACTGCGGCCTTAATAAGCCTTGATGCAGAAAAGGCATTCGACAGGGTAAACTGGAATTTACTATTCCAGGTATTGGAGAAATTTGGACTAAGCAAAAGAGCTATTCAATGTGTCAAAACACTTTACCATAACCCAACTGCAGGGATAAAAATAAATGGCAGTCTGACTGTTAGTATAGGTAGGGGCAGTCCACCAGGCAGGGATGTTGTCTTTCACCAAGTCTATTTGTTATCTTTTTATAGAACCCTTTGCACAAGCCGTTAGGCAGAATAAAGACCTTATGGAATAAAGGTTGGAAAGGAAGAACACATTATAGGCCTTTTTGCGGATGACATGATCTGTTACTTAAAGGACCCCAACAGATGCCTGCCCCAATTAATCGATCAACTCGAGACGTTCGGTTCTTACTCCGGATATAAATTATCTGTCAAAAACGGAAATCCTAACACGAAATTATAAACCTTCTGAAAGTATACAACAAACTCTGAACTTAAAATGGAGTTCTAAAAGAATGACATACCTCGGAGTAACTATAACAAAAATTATTGATGATCTATATAAAGCCACCTATACCAAAATGGATCAAGACATGAGGACTGACATGGAGAGGTGGGCTATTTTCCTGTTAGATCTCAGCTCACAGATGGATACTTAAAAAATGAGCATACTTCCAAAACTCCTCAATTGCTTTCAATCACTTCCAATCGAGATCCCTGAGAAGTAATTCAGAGCTTGGGATAAAATTATTTCAAGGTTTATATGGAATAGCCAAAAGCCAAGAATCAAATATGAAACATTACAGATTGGAAAGAGGGAAGGGGGGGATGTCACTACCTGTGCATGTGACCTTTGACCTCATGCATGCGCAAGGGGGCGTATACAGGAAGTGGGCGTAACCGCCGCCATTTTGCGGTCATGCACGGAAATGCGTCATTTTACGAGTGGAAACGGAAATACGTCATTTTGGGGCGTGATTTGTAGGGGGGCGTGCACTGTTTAAGCATAAATACGCCATGCTTTTGACGATGACGTGAGGGGTTTTGATTGGAAATTCGCCTATTTCTGGGTGTGTTTTATGCGATGGGCGTTAGTTTTGACCGGAAACACGTCACTGTAGGAGGGGTTTCATCATATATATAGATGTGTTATTTGGCACCGCGATCGAACCTTCCTTTTGGACTCATCCACGGGGCTTCACGCTCCAGGATTCTTAGTGAAACAGCAGAGGCCTATCCCAGTGTGGTCCCGGTGTCTTCTTCTTCTCTTCAAAGGTATGAGAGACCCCGCCACAAATCAGTGAGACACTGGTGCTTCTGTTCAGATTCACCATTAACATCTTAATGCATGAATTAGGGGGCTATCTTCTTCTGGTCCATCAGGACACAATTTGTAACCTAACAGAGGAAAGCCCTGAGGGTCACAAAGGCCTACCCTCAGGAAAACAGACATCTTAAGTTTTTAACGAGGAACACATGTGTCGACTTAGTGAAGCATAATGTGACACAGCACCCCGACGGTGCCAAACCCTAAATGGCTCGAGAATGGCCCCCCTGAAAACCCTAGGGATGGAGAAAAAACAGTGTCCTTATGTGGTAAACAGTGAGCAGTTTAATTTTAATCAACAGATGAACCCCCCCTGAGACCCGGGGGTTGTGTGAAAAGCAGAATCCTTAGGTGGTAATGATGTTGCATTCGGGGGGTATGGGTCTCCTATATAGATACAGCCACGGTTCACTTCTTGACACCTTGGCAGACTGGTGCATCCTCACATTTAAGACATTTCCATTGAGAGCCAGATGTACTACAAGGGGGGAGCAATGTACCAGATATGTGGTAAGTACTTATTTCATTGTCAAATTTATATATATATACACACACACACTGGTATAAATTTAAAAAAGCTTTAAAGATTGTACTATGTCGAGTGATACATATTTGTTTTTATATATTTCTATATATTTTTAATAGGTATTTACACCTTTTAGAAATAGATGACAGCTCGACGCCTATACATGTGAGTCTTGAAAAACTGAAAAAGGAGGTTGCTGCACTCAGTTGTCTACCACCAATGACTACGTACACTAACCAGGGAGCCGTCACAGGTAGGGAAAATGGCAGAATGATATAAGACTTCTATATATTTATTATTTGACGAATCATTCATGGTGATTTTATAATTCTCTTGAAAGAATCAACATCTTGGGAAAAACCGACTGATCGTCGTTATCAAACGGGGGTTGCAGGTAACTGGAACAATATCAAATATTTTTATGTATTTTATTGATTATTGTTGTTGAACTTTTTTTAATTTTTTTTTTACTAATAGACGTGTATGCCCCTCCAGAGAAAAAAAAAAGTACATACGGTTGACCAGTCTGAGAGACCTTCTACAAGGTATGTGACATCATCCATATATATATATATATATATATACAATTGTTTTATAACATATTTTGTCCATGTATGCTTGTACAGCAGGGATCAGCTTGACCTGTCTACACCAACAAAGGACACATGGAACTATCCAGGATGCTTGACTGACGAGGAAATGCTGCAGGGGATCTGTGACTATGAAGAAGAGAGTACTACAGTAGAAGCAACATCGGAAGAGTGTGTAACCCCACAAAATCAGGGTCAACAAAGCCATGAGAAGCTGCAACAAACTCCTCTTAAACTCTTTGTGGGGCCGTTTTAGTATGAGCAATAATATGCCTGCATGCGAGCTGATCACAGATCCGGTCCGGTTCACACAATTGATGTTTAGTGACCACTTTGATGTGCGACAATTCTGTTTTATCTCAGATGACGTGGCTTTGATACAGAGGCGACATGCAGACGCCCACGGTTCCCGTATAAAAGACGTAAACGACGAGCCCTGACAACTGCCCATGCCAGATTGATGCTCTACGACTTGTTAGACAAACTGCAGGAGAGGGTCTTGTACTGTGACACAGACAGCATTGTCTTTACATCGAGAGGGAGCGAATGGGTGCCGCTCCTGGGGGCATATCTTGGTGACCTGACTGATGAGTTAAACAGCGGAGACATATGCGGGCTGCCTAGTGAAGACTACATCACAGAGTTTGTATCAGGAGGACCCAAATGCTATGCCTATAACACAATGCAGGGTAAAACAGCTGTCAAATGTAAAGGCGTCACATTAAACGCTAGAAACGCCTCCGTCGTCACCCCCCAGTCACTGATTGGTCTCGTACAGGCTTAAGTAACCAATCACAACACACACACTTTGACCACTGTGTCTGAAACTATCAGGCGTGATAAAAAGAAGTTACATCTTAAAAACGAGACAGTTTTAAAGCAAGTCAGAGTGGTGTACAATAAGCGGAGGGTGTTGTCTGACTATACGACCCTTCCTTATGGATACTAACAGCGATCAAGGATTTGATGCACGACTACAACACCCCTTTAGTTTGGTAGTGAGTGGGCCTTCAAACTGTGGAAAGACTTTTTTTGTCAAGGACATTATTGCAAATGCTGAGAGGGTTATTTCACATCGTATTGACAATGTCCTCTACATTTATTCATGCTGGCAGCCTTTATATGATCAACTGCTTAAAACAAGAGACATTAACTTTGTAGAGGGCTTACCAAAGTCTCTGTGCGATGATGTTTTACTACCTCCTGCCAAAAACAATCTACTCATTATAGACGATTTAATGAATGATGCCGGGAATAATATAGAAGTTCAAAATGTTTTTACCAAATATGTACATCATAGAAATCTCAGTTGTGTATATTTAGTACAAAATTTATTTATTCAGGGTAAATCTAGTCGCACTATTAGTTTAAACACCAACTATCTCATTCTGTTTAAAAACCCTAGGGATAAATATCAAATCACACTACTGGCCAGACAGATGTTTCCCGGTAATACTAAATATTTTTTAGAGGCCTTTAATGATGCGACCCAACAATCATATGGCTATCTTCTCATAGATTATAAAGCGTTGACCCCCGAACATTTAAGACTCAGAACGGCTTTGCTATCGGAACAACAGGTTGTGTATATTCCCAAAAAAAAAAACAGGCGTTAATAACGCTAAAATGTCATCACGCATGCAGAGGAATTTGTCATTGTTGGAGTTGATATATAAATGCAAGCACGGATTTTATCGACTCTCTGTGTGAGATCGCACTCAATGTATTGAGAGGTAACATTCCTTTGACCGACAAACAATTCGCCCTCTTAAAGAAGAAGAAGAAGATTATCCGGCTGGTGGCGGATAAAAAAGTTAAACGGACCAAGAAGAAAAAGACCCTCAACCAGTCGGGGGGCTTTTTATTACCGTTATTAGGGGCTGCTATTCCGTTTATAATTAGTCTTGTCAATAGGCGTGGGTAAAAAATGGAGCACACCCAAAAAATGTTTCTGGTCCCCCAGCATCAGCTTGGCCTAGTAAAGCAGCAGCCTCATTATCAGCAGCAGGATCAACGAGGGTCTATAAGACAGGCGGTGCAAAATGAGCTTGATAGAGCTATGATTGACGTGTTGAATCAACCTGATACAGACATGTACGAAAAAGCCAAAAAATATTCCGTTATTTTACAAAGATACTTGGCTGTGGTGAGACAGGGAGAGCGTGAGAAGGTGGCGTTGCCTTTACCACAACCCTCCGGTGAAAGTGACTCGGGCTCAAATCCTGTCGTTTCAGCAGATGACGTACCAGGAAAAGATGTGATTTTAGGCAATGTGATCAGGCACATATCTAAAAAAAGTAAAAAAACATGCCGAATACATTTTGGATGCTTTGAACCACGCAAAAAACGGCATATCCTGGACAGACCGAGGGGAGATCGTTGTCAACAATCAAACGATCAAAGGCACACATCTGTATGATCTGGTGAAAAGTGTCACGTCCTCGTATAATGTTTTAGACGAATCTAGACCTATCGGTTGGAAGATATTTTTAAAAATACTAGCAGATTTAAATATCCCCCTATCCGCTATCCCCAACACGCAGGTTCGGAGGTCTATTGCTGAATGTAAGGGTGGTGATGCAGTTTATGACGGGGGTTTTAATGTTTCGGGGTCATTCAAAACAAAAACTAAGACCAGCCGATCTATAGACAGCACCCCCTTTAAGACACCTAAATCCCTAAAGACCAAATTTTTTAGGAGTGATGATTCGTGGGAAGATTTTTAAGATGTGTTGTGCTATTACTGGGTGACACATGTATTTTTATTATTATTTTTAAGCTTGTACTGGATGCACATTACTTTTTTTTTATTTTTTATGACACAATATTTGTAATGGTTGTGTATTATTATTATTATTTTAAACTTTCTACAAGTGTTTGTAATGCTTTTGTATTATCTGTTAGTCTGTTCTTTGTGGATGGAAAAATAAAATTGATGTTGACTGCTGAAAGTTGTCTTTATATATTTTATTCATAAAACGTCACAGGATAGTTTATCATTAGATCACACATTGTACACACGTAAAAGCATCCTCACAACACCCAAACGGTTGGATTTTGTTAACAAAACGACAGACCATTGCATCATTATTGACTAGATTAGGTCCGTACAAAGTTAAAACTCGTGAATAAGACCAGCCTTTTTGTATATAACATAGAAAAAACACAATGTTGACCACAGGTTGTAGTAAAATTATTTTGAACCTGTTTCCTATAATAAGACATAGCCGTACAGTTATAATTGAGAAAATTAACTATTTCTTTTGGAAACTGTTCATAATCAGGAGGGTTTCCAAAACTGTCAAAGAAAAAGCCATGTTTGTATTTTGTGATATAAATTGCCAACCAATGCTCCCCGGGGCTGTGTATTCCGTGTATAACTACCCGTGTATCCTTCGTTGTCAACAAACCCTAAAACAATAAACTTAGGGATCTGTCCCATGAATAGATTCTCCTGGTTGCAGACTCGGGTCCCCGCCGGAATGGAGAATGTTTTCAGCGCTACTCTGTCGATGGCATACTTGGCGTTTGTGTGTTGAAGAGCCCTGCTGTGCGCCAGTCGGACCGTCGGAGCTACGGAGACCTTTTTTACAAATACACTAGTGTTGGGAGAAAATTGTTGAGCCTGCGTGGGATGAGGCTCTCAGGAATGTGACCTTTGATGTTCAGGTCTATTGGTGAATATAAGGGGGGTGATGCATTGTGTCATAAACGTGAAGCATGTTGAGCGTTCAAAACTAAACACTCTTGTTATTGTCTTGTGTTTTCATGTGACCTGCAGAACTCGTGCAGGTTTGGTCAGCACATTTGTGAGGCCATGCTTGACATCCAAGCACTTTTCAAGCCTGAAAATGATAAGACGACGGTGGAACATGTACAGCTGGGAAATGGGAAGAAACACATGTGACATACATTGTGGAGTGGATGTATAGATTTATGCCTCACACGAGTCTCTGCGCCGTGCTTCATTCTTACTAACATTCATTTTGGGTGACAGGTTGCGCTGATGATCATCGCACTCAGATTAAAGACATGGTTGTTACTTCACTAATATATTTCTATTTTATACAATACCTTCCAGATCTGCGGTGTTTTGATGCTGAGGAATAGATATTTAAAAGTGGAAATTATTTTTTGTTTATGCAATGTTTTTTCCTTCCTTGCTGGAGTCAGTTTATGCCATAGACGGTATATAAAGCCAATGTAATGGAATACATCTAAATGATCCCCATACACTGTTTATGGTTTGTGTAATGTGAAACTTGTAAATATAGAACTATGGCTGAAACTGAATCATGTAACATAACAATATTTATTATAAAATTGCTGTTTTTTTAATCAAATGTACATTATCCTGCATACATCTCAATCTGTAATCATGCTTAACAGGGGACATGTAAACAGTTATTTATTCTATAAAGTATATATATATATATATTTTTACTATATATTTATATATAGTTAGTTACAGTTATTTTCCATTCTTATGCATGAATTGACTAAGAGAGGTTTATTGTAAGAGGTGGGGTGAATGTCATATTGTGCTCCTGGTATCCATATGAACATTTACAGGTTCATTCAGACTTCTAGGGTAAACAAAACCAATCTGGACTTTGATCAGCTGGAAGCTTTTTTAAGTGTTTGACAGACTGGAACATTGAGAGAAAACCACATGACCACTAATCATAAACACCCCCCAGGCTGCTTGGTCTTAGTTATACAACTTTTTTGACCCTAAATAAAGTTTTTAACACAAGGTTCAGCTCCTGATCTGTGACTTCACGTCAATGCACAATCAACATCAGTTGTTGTTGGATGTAAAAACATTTGATTTTTGAATGCGGCTCCCAAAGAGCGGGCAAAAAACAAGCCATTTTCTATTTTAATATTTATTAGTTTAGGTGGGGACAATGCAAAAAGTCAAAGTAATAAAAAACAAACCATTCTGTTCACTCTTTCTTTCAAGGCATCAGTCACGGCAAAGAACTAAAACAAGACTTTATATCTGTACAAAGTTAATGGACAAACAAAAATTAAGCGGTCCGCCTGCTTGATGAGAGCAATTTTAAAAGAGCCAAAGAGGTTGCAGACACCAGACTTCCTAAGATTGAAAATGAATCAACAGTATCCTATTATTGTCTTCGTCCTTATCGCCCTCTTACCAGAAGTTGCCTGCTGATCGCACACATGTAGCATAACGGAACACAACAGACATAAAAAGGCCAATGGATTTGAAGTATGCTCTCGTTCTCGTCAATCGTTACGTCACTGGGATACTGCTAGTTTGAGTCCGCTGGGGGACGACACGCCCCTTGGGCCACTGTGTGGGGCTGTTTCTCACGTAGATACACGCCAACGCAGTCTTTTCTGTGTACATACTATTTTGTGTATATATTTCAAACACCCTAGGATGGTTTTGTAGTTTATGTGTCTAAAACAAACACTCTGGAGAGGTTTCGGGGTTTCCGGTCTGTGATGCAAAGGCGGATTAAGAGGTCGCACCGGGAGTCGGGTTGACGTTCTGCGTGGCTGCTTGTGGTGCCACCTCTATGATCCGTGGTTTGTCGATGATGCGCGCGGTGCGGTTTCCTTTTTCTACAATGCCGATGATCCACGCTTGGTGGCCCTCACCGTATTTTGGGGATTTGATCTCTGCACAGAAGCGGGCAGCTTGCTCCCGAGGCAGACAAATCAGCAGGCCTCCTGTGAAGAAAGGGAGATCTCGTGAGTCACAAGGGGCTAAATGGAGGTTTTTAATGTGAAGGGTTCCTGGCGGGTGCTCCCTTGTCAGACCGCTGGTTATAAATGCTGCCTTTGATGCTGAAACCGATCACATTGATGTTGTGTGGGATACGGTCCAGCTGGCATTAGATGCTGCAGCCCTGTGGGTCTCTTATCTTTATAACTGCCCTTATGAAGTTTTGTAAGGATTTGTCTTTTTTCCTCCTTTATATCCCGCAGGATGTATATATCTGTTTAGGTCGTGTTTACATTCCACCTTTTTACTTGGACGTATCGTTAGTAGTTTCTTTAATCCAAAGCGGACAATCACTCCAACCTTTCCCTCAAAATAAAACATGTACAAGTTGTGTTTTAAAGAATAGCTTTCAAAATGGATACAGATTACCTTCAATACAACTTGAACCTATCAGAAGCCATATTCTTAAAGACTTTCATTTCAATCTTGCGACAACATTTTTGCTCGTTCCTACTTGGAATATTTATTTTAATTCGTTCTACTATGGTGTGATGTTGGGCACTTTGAGGTTCGCTTGACATATGTGTCATCTACTGTAGAATAACTATGCGTTAAACAGCGGTTAAGAAAGAAAGAACACAACGTGAGCCATGTACACACTCACCGGATGTTTCGGGGCAGGTGCCGTGCATCAGTCCAAACATGTTCCCACAAGCCTTCGACACGGCCGCCATCTTGGCAAGCACTGGGAGGTTGTGGATGACAAACGACACCTCGCTTCGCTGTTGTCGTGCCAACGTCTGAGCGTGGCCTAGGATGCCGAACCCTGTAATGTCGGTGGCTGCGTGAGCGTTGAAGGTGTGCATGAGGCCAGCAGCTACATGGGAAAACAACGGGAGAGGGAGACAGAGAGCGCGCATGACCGTGGGTGTATTAAGGATGTACACAAGTGCTGTGAGCAAATATTGACTATATGATTTGTGCAGATATATTTACACTCCTTGCAGGCCAGACGATGTATGCCGCCTGGAAGCAAAAACTAATATTTTTACAGATTACAGATTCAGAAACTTCTGTTTCACATATCACATTTTCTTAAGGTATTACAAAGCAATCGCGGAAGGCTTTTTGCATTATATTTTGCTATATTAGCAGAAGCTCATTCAACATTTTTCTCTGCCCAACAGCATACGGTACTAGTCAAACATTTGGAACTTGGTTCTGGTACTGTGTGTAGTTATGCAGAGCATGAAGGCCTTTTTAATCGTTTAATAATCTATCATAGGCCTAGCTTGTTTGGTATTGATGCTTCTTGTTATCGAGAATGATTTATGGGAAGTAAATAAAAAACACTTTAAACAAATGGTTGTCACTGTCTATTCATTTTCAGCAACAGGAATTTAATTTCTTTGACTGTATGAAAATAATTACTAAACCTCTTCAATATAAGCACATTGTAAGTTTTCATTGACAAGGAGTTGTGTGGCGGCATTATCTTGTTTCCTTTGGGAAAGGAAGGTCCGGTCTTTCCTGTACTAAAGGAAATAAGAAAGGAAACATCAAAGCACCTTTTCTTGGTACTCTTACCAAGGCTATCCCTTATAGACACACAGATCATTTGATTCTGTTAGGACCCTTCATCAATACAGGCCTGTTCTGCACTGCCTTTGTTGGGAGTTGAAAGTAGTGACACATTTGCCATTTTGGTTTGGAATTAAAAAAATACTGATTTTTACTCGTTCTGCAAAATGCTATTGGTTGAGGCCTTTGATTGTGGTGCAAAGGCTGAGCTGTTTTAAGGCAGTTATCCTCACTGCCTACTAGGACATTTCCATAAGAGGTTCACCTGTCCTGTTGAGTCGAGCCATGTTCATCATTGCTTCATGGTAGGCCAGCTCCACATCCTCCTGGGTCACCACCAACTTGATCTTGTTCCACTTTTCAGGCTGGGAAATAACAAACACACACACAGCCAGTGGCGTTAGTGCGTATCCTAAAAAAGGAGGGGCGTGGATACAAAGTGATTGGAGTGAGTGAAATGAGCGGCGGCGGCAGGGGGACTCACAATATCCAGCCACTGATGTACTGCAACGGCCACCTGTGTTCCGAGCGGCTTGGTCAACACCAACACGTCTCCTGGCACTGCATTGTCTGGCCTGAGAAGCATCAAAACTCGTGATTGTTTTTTTTGGATAACAACAAAATGATACACAAGACGGTGACGTGTGCGCTGTGGAACTCCTTCATACATGATGAATTCGTTCGGCTGGCAGACTGCCGTAGCGACTCCTCCCATGACCACCCAGGGGTTGAGCACTGTCTGTCCGCCTGTTACAGATGTGCCGGCCTCCTCTGACGCGTCCTTGAATCCCTGGATGACCAGTGGCATGACTTTGTCTCTCTCCTTCGTAAACAAGAAAAGGAAAAAGGTAATAAAAACATTATAGTTAATATATATTTGTGTTAAGTCACTCTAGTGAGAGTGGTAGCTGGTGCGTTCTACCACAAACCCGTTTTTTTTTGCAGCTGTTTGCCAGAAAAAGGATCCAAAAGTGAACACATCTGCAGACGTGCCTCATACCTTCTCTGACATTTTGTTGCTGACTCCCAGAAGCATCAACATGTTGTCACACTCCGTCACGCCCATGGCATACAAGTCACTTAGAACGTTGGCACAAGCAATTCTTCCCTAGAAAATGGAAATACTGACCATCAAGTACATCAAGGGTTGTATTATAAAGGCACAACCAAATAATACAGAGAAAGAATTGCAGAATAAAATCCGTACCATCATGTAGGGGTCATCCACAATGGGGTAGATGTAATCTGTTGTCTGGACCAGAGAAAGGCCTCCATGTCTGAGGGGGATCACACAGGTGTCCATTCCTATGCCTTCAAAAATACAAGAGATCTATATGTGATATTGTGTGCATTTCTGGTTTTATTCTGACTGCTGGGCTTTTAAGTACGAGGGAATTTAAACTGACTCATTTTAGTGTGCAGTCATTCGCCTATCATCATATTATCATATCTCTTGGTCCCTTACGTATAATATAACACACATGTTTTTAGAGTTATGTATGAAGAAACTTTATATTTAATGCCACAACAAAACTGGTTTACTCTACAGAGGAAAATTCTTCTTCCACCTTTAACATTATATGTATACTCATTGTAACTTTAATTTTTTGTTATTACAGTACTATACTAGTATCATAATAACCTAATCGGGGCATGACCGCCCCCAGGAACTGTTCATCTTCTTGATAGTGGTTCTCCTGTAGAGCTTCCAGCAGCTTCTGTAAAACATCCTGGGGCACCTGTGACCGACGACAAAAACCACCGTAATCATTATGCTGCATTCTTTTACATCACATTTGATGGAATATCGAGTAATATGAAGAGATATGCCAAAACAATGATGCATTTATACTGATACATACAGATATTCATACTGAGATCTAACCTTGCACCCAGTACCCTTGAGCTCAGCAAAGCGCGTGAGTCTGAAGTTCTTGTCCAGCTCGTAGCTTTCAGGGTTGAAGGACTCCCTCACAGACATGTCTGAAGAAAGTCTGGGTCTTCACCACTGGAATGGCCCCGGGAAAGAACAAGAGACAAATGTGATTAGAAACACTGTTTGAATAGATATGTGTTTAAAGCCAATCTTGTTAATTGTGTTGCCTTTAAATACTAAAGACTTCAATCATTCACATCTGCAACCTGTTATCCACTTATGTGCTCATCTGCACATAAATTCCAGAGAATCAAAGTACAAATTATGTTTAATCTGAAGCAACATTGCTGAATTAAATACTGACTTTGTGTGCTCATACTATTTTAAGACTGTGTCAGAGCTACATTTAACAATGACACTTAATATGAATTATTAATTAATCTCTAGGTCTCTTTGAATGTAACACAAGCGTAATGTTTTAAGATATTATCATTGTTTACAGTAAATTTAAATAAAGTAACATAGCAAAATCCTTACAATTGAGATACTGGATATAATTTTAAAAAAACATGTATTAACCATCAGTCTTACAAAGCCATTTTGAGGACACTTTGAATTAGCAACACCTCATCAAAGCAACAAAACACATGGAGTTATAAACACACAAAAATCTCTGATAAGTCTTAACGTTAAATAAAAAAAAGGAACGTGGTGGGTCCATTGCATTGTGCTGAATGTGAATATCCAAAAATATAGTCCTGCATAGATTTAAATGATATTGAATTGATAAATTGCAAGTGAATTTGAATGGTAAGGACTGACATATTTTGGTTTAAGTATTTCGATTACTTGTCTCTTATTCCCCTGTGTTTCTTTCCAGCTGCTGTTGACCCCCTGAAGGGGCCGCGGGGGGGGGGGGTTAGCGCACAGTGGGAACGTTCAAGTGGCAAAACGCTGCAAAGTTCATTCAACCCTGATGCACCGGCTCACAACAACAGCGCCGGACACTCGCTTTAATATCAATCAACTCTTTAAAATCAGAGTCGGGATACCTGTGCTGAAAGTTACACCGTTACACATCTCACTTCTGTGGCCAAACTAAAAAACGCCGTTTCCGTTTGCATGCTAACTCTCGCTTGCAAACGCCGATCAATGCGTTGAGGCGATGAGCAAAGAGGCGAGCAAGAGGCGAGAGTGCGCGAGCCGTAAAAAAACTATTACACCACTAAGAGACGCGTACCGCGGGCCGCAGCGCGGGTGTGGTGCGCTCCGGGTGAAGGACGCAGTGACAGTTCTTGGCCCATGTTAAGTTAAAAAGTTGTCGTTGAGCGCCGAAAAAAAAATGTCGGCGGCGGAAAAAATTAACCCCTTCCTGTCCGTCACCATGCGATGAGTGCAACATCACAGCTCGTATCAATAAAACCGCGCCGAACAGGCTGCCTGTGCAACGCCTGTACTGCTAATGTCTAATATATGTGTTTACAATCGCCCCGAAAACGATTTTAGGACCAAAGCGGAGTTATATTCTTGCAACATTTCCCCTTTAATTGCTCCGTCCAGTTTATCCTTACCAGCTTCACGTTAGCGGTGGATCCCGACAGAAGAGCGGGGACGGCCCCAGAATGCATTGCGGCTGGAATCGGGAGCCCTCCGAGAACGCCTGACGGAAAGTGAGACGCGTTTGTCTTCTAACTCAGAACTATTAAGCGAAAAAATCTAAACTGTCATATACGAACGAAGGCGCTTTGTTAAATTAACCTAAACGATCGTTCTTTGTTTTCGTCAAACAGTATACGGTGTGCAATTCAAAGAGGAAACTCACAAGATGTCAAAGGGTCCTCTGTCCATACACTGGCGGCTTCGACATCCCCTTTAATGGGCCGCGAAGTCTGGCAAAAAAATCTCTACAACGGAGTGTACCTTTAATTTACTGTTTTCCCTCCAATTGCTCTTAACAACACAGCATCGTCTGGCATGAAGTGTGGGCACTTGACACGGGCATTTGTGATATTTTGGTAGGATTATGATAATAATTTTTGTTGCAATGCATGTTTGTATCTATTCATTATATTAGAACAACACTCTCATATTGATTTGCTCCTTTAGAAAGAAATCCAGGATTACGAACTTTTTTTTTTGAACTTCTGTTCTTATTTGGCATATTTTTTTTAAAAACGACACAAAGACGAAATGGCCAGGAAACCATATTTATTTACCATTCGTGTTATGTGCACAAAAAGCAACAATGTTATGAAAAATGTCATTCACCACAATAGTAGTGATAATATAACAATAGATATGCATGGCCTAGAGCAGGGGTTCTTAACCTTTTCGACCTTGAGGCCCAATTTTTATAGTACAAAGTGGCCCGGGGCCCATTAAATATTAACACTGTATAGGTTTAATTGACTTCACTCTCGGTTTGATTTGTATTCAATAATAAACCAAATCCACTTATTGTCTTCTGGGTGGGGGTATCGGCAGGACGTTCGTCTTTATTTTTTCTTTTTAAAAACGTATCCATTTTTGCTGCGAAGTAGACAGTCTTCTTCTCTGTGTATTGGCGCTTTTTAAACAACCGAGTGATGCATTACCGCCACCACATGGTCGAAAGCTGCACGCAGTCCTGCGGCCCTTGCGGCCCACAGGTGCAAAACTGAAAGTTTTTTGCGGCCCTCTAGGGGGCGCTGGTGGCCCAAGTTTGGGCCGCGGCCCTATGGTTAAGAATCACTGGCCTAGAGGACGTGTGTCAAACTCGCGGCCCACGGGCCAAATCCGGCCCGCCGGGGGTGTCCAGTGCGGCCCGCCGGATGAATACTTTATATGCTTTATTCTTCGAGCTTAGCCTATTCTACAATACATCGTAAATCTCCTTTTGGATGTAATGTTTGTATATAAGATTGACCCTGCACTACACGTTACACCCATTGAGAAATTTGTCACTTAGGAAGTAAATTAAAAAGCAATTTGAGCTAAGTGTGCGAATGCTATACTAAAACAGTTGTCTACGTTTTCTTGTTTAAGACTTGCAACTCCTGGTACTGACATATGAGAACTAGGCAAGTTAAAGCTGTAGCCTACAATGTAAACAATAAGCCACAATATATTTTAGCCCCTGTATGCGTTAGTGTCTTTTGGTATTAGAACCTAGATCTCAGTATCTGTCCTGAAGAAGGACCACAAAAGCTGCAGAAGCTGTATGCGAAAGAGACAGAGAATCATTAAACGGGCTGCTTTGTCATTGGGTGCTATTTTTTGCCGTTAACATCCATAGAAGAGCGCAGCAAAGGACAAATGTAAAGTGGCAAAATGCAAAGTAATGAAGACAAATAACAAATGCTGTAAGGCCAGTGAGGCAGCCATTGAATCAACCAGTCATGATGACGACCGTCCCCTTCCCGCTTGCAGGCTTCCTAGAGTCACAGCCTATAACGAAGGAAGAAAAGAATTCAGGTATAAAATATCACTTCAATAAAAGACAACTGGGTTTCACATATTTGTTGGATTTCTTTTACAGGTCTTGTAGCGGTCTATCAAAAAAAATTAAAAACTGACAGCAAAAAGATGAATGCTTTTTTGGCGGTGATGCAAATTGGGAAATGAAAGGGGGGGGGGATAAGGTGCATGGTGTGAAGATAATTAGCTGACATTTCGGGAAGCTGTGTGGGAATGTCAAATGTCACAGCAACAGTGCAACAAAGACACACGAGCCAATGAGCGAGCCAGCAACACAGTTTTGTGTGTGTGTTGTGACAGTGAAGTTGTGAAAGGTAAAGGCTCAGACGGGTTCTGGTGGAAGATTATTGTCAGATGGAGTAGTGATATAAGGCCTGCAGGCAAAGACACAGACGTGTACAAGTAAACAACTGGATTGGGGTTGTGTGTGTGTCTGTTAGTCGCCATTTTAATTAGAGGTTTGTACTTGTGGAGGGTCCATTTAAGACTTCCTCTGCTTCTGCAGCATCTGAAGAGTCAAAGGAAGAACACGGTTTAGCCGACCCTTTCGAAGAAGGATTGTCTTTGACAATTTTGCAATGGAATTATAGTAAACTCACTGGCATTTCAATAAATGTGAGAAAATTAGGTGCAACCTTTTGCAGTAGACTGTGGCAGTACCTCTTTTCAGCCTCCTCCTGGCAAGTTTGATCTGATCTTGAAGGATCTGGACCCAGTCTCGTGGCCCGGGCAACTTCTCTATTCGATGTTCAGTGCAGTATTTCTCTGTAAACACTGGACACGGTTCACACAACTACATTAATATATACTTCATCATTTATGTGTATGTATATGTATATTAATGTGTCATTATTGTTGCACCCCGGTGCAAGGAGACTGAATGGGACTTTTGTATTTTACCTTTAATGGCGCTCACAATGTTCTGGTCCAAGCCCTTACGGTTATCATTGAGCCCTCTCTTCCTCTTACCGTTTGGCAAGGAGTTAGCCAGCGTGGTATCATCAAAAAAGGCACACACCTGGACACATCACAGCTCCACATTAAACAGATTTAGCCATTTGTCAACTTGCCGTTATAAGGGATGTAAATTATTTGTGCTATTGTAGTTTTTAATAAAATGTTAGTGGCAAGTGAGCAATGTATTGATGCACACCAGTTTCCTGAACAGCAGGCTGCCTGAGCGTGTATAGTTGAGCAGAATGGAGTCTAGCTGCGCCTTTGAGATATACACGTCATGATCCTCTGCAAGACGCACCTCGGACTGAAAGAGAATCAAATATCACAGTGTTAATTCTGAGGTATCTACGGACAACTGGTCAATTACAACACTAGATAAATTTGATTTTTGGAAGGACAAAAAGAGAGTACGCGCAAAGTAATTGTAATAGGTATTAGCTTAATGCTGAATGTAAAATAAGGATAATTGTTCAAGTCATACCATCTCAAAATGATGATCCAAAGTGGTAACTTAACAAAATGAGATATCACTTGCCGACGATATTTAATGTATATACAAGATGTATTTCAGGTTACTTAAATGGAGTCAAAGACATTCAAATTTAGAACTTTTATAAAACAAAATTAGTTATATCTTCATAAAATAAATCTGGAAGAAGATGAAGCTGGAGGTAGTCCGATGAATTTAACAACTAATTATACGGAATCATCTTTCACGTGTACATTAGGTTGCGTTGAGAAACCAAATACACACATTAAACAGACTTTGAAACTACATTTTTGAGGAGCACTTGTTTCTGTGGCCAGGCAAATAGTAAATTTGAGTCAACATTTGGATTACCTCCAACAACAGTTCCTTTAGTTGCTTCGGCAGAGGATTGTGAATGTCGTTGATAGCTACTGTATCCTCCTGAGGGGGCAGAACAGAAACCTCAGGCGAGACAGAAAGGCTGTCGTGAGAAGAGTCGTGATCTTTCTCATATCCCTCCGCCTTTCCAGATTCTGCATGTACAGCTATAAGAGGTGATGCTTGCAGGGGGCCGAGAGCGGCTCTTCTTGGTCTGGTAACATTCGGTGGCGCCACTTTATAGATTGGCCTTCTCTTGCGGGGCCTACAGCGAGGCGAGGGGCCCGGACCGAGACGAGGCTGGCCCGACGATGCTGCCCCTCCGTGTCTTTCTAAGGATGCTAGAAAAAGACAATATCACTAAGAATGTTTCCTCCCTCACTTGGTCACAGTACGTGAGTGTTTGTGTTCATCCGCTTACCTTTCTGCGTGTGCATCAGCCTCCTCATGGCACGCAGTTCCTGCAAAATAGCCTGTAAGGTTCCCTTACAATTACACATGCAGCAGGGGGCTTCTGTTGCATCAGAAGGGACGAGACCTACTGGGAAGACAGCAGAGCGATGGTAAGTGATCGTCTGCTTTAACATGCTTATATGAGTGCAAATTATATAAGTGGAAATTGCTTTCTTGCCGCGTCACAGACAACAAGTGTCTACATGGGAGACATTTGAGTTGTGTATATTCTTGGTTGTATCCCCTTCAAATCTGCTATGGCATCGTACCATTAGCTTCATTCACTTTGTTCGGATCCTTGGTATTGTTGAGGACCTTCAGGGCTTTGGAGCGAGTGCCGTACTGGCCACAACTTGGACCGTTGGGGATGGGGGTGGATATGGGTGCAGGCCCCGGGTCCCCTGCAGAGATCCAGCGGTTGCTTTGGTGGTCCTCTGACACAAGAGATGAAATGGCAGGCTGATGTACCCAGGTCTGATGCCTTTCCTGAGGGTCCTTTGTTAAGCTGTCCTGCTCTCTTACCACACGATGATATACCCTGCCGGTCTTATCACTCAGAAGCCTCATCATTCCTGTGATTTGCCTCTTGATCTCCACGCCCTCGTCCTCTAGCCAAACTACGTTGAGAAAGAAAGGTGTCGGAGTGATAGGTGAGATCTGCCTCGATACATCATAGAGATTTTATTCACGAAATGGAACATACCATCAGGAACAGCGGCATCCTTCGGGTCTCCATTTGCGTCGTTGCAGTTGGAATTCATCACATATGAAGGGGCAAAATCTGCACACAAAAGATGCAAAGATGTTGCTTTTGGAGGATGATACTGTTATCTACCCCCCCATTCCCCCTCCCATCCCATGCAGAAACCACCACCTGTAGGTGGTATGAAGAAGTGTATCCAGGAGAGGTGGCCTAGAACATTTGCTTCAGCAGAAAGTGAACAATCCAAGCTTAACGCTTGATATTCAACATGTTTCCACAATTTAGACTATTCTTCAGCCTAATCACATTCATTCACGAATCCACGCTGAGCCTCGTGTGACATGCAAGAGGACCTCCACCATGATGGCTTCCATCTGTTGCTTGTGACCGAGGCGCAGGCTATGGACGCGGGTCGAGCTCCGCCGGCACGCAGCGGCAGAACAAAAACGGCCAGACGACAGACTCGCGTCTTTCTTCCATTCGCTCAGCAGCCTACCTTCCTCCGTGACCAGTTTAAAGCTCTGCGACTTCCTCCTCCTCTTCCTTTCCCCGCACTCCATCTTCGAGGAGGGATATAATCACCTTGCAGTCGACAGACGATCGCGCGGTGGAAAAGATTCGCTCCCTGAGAACGACGGAATCGGTGACAGCGATGCGCTCAGCGGAATCAGCGTCCAGCCAGCCTCATTAATCAGTGCAATTTCTCCCCCACGTTGCGCCATATGGATCCTGTCACCGCAACGTTGCTTAAATTGCCTGGTGAATACTATCGGGTGATCGTCGCTTTTCGTTCCTTAAAATAGAAATAAAAAAATGATGCCGTTTCTTTTCCTTTTGCCATGTAAATACGTTAATGACTTTAATATTACATATTCATAACACATCCCTTTGCGCCACCTGATGGTATGTTCTCATCTGAAAGATCGAGTCACACGTTTGCCTCTTTGGTGTCCAAACAATGGACTGGCGTTTGGAATAAAGGCAATAATGAGACCACACAGTAAACAAAAAGTTTTTTCTGAATTAAATGAACATGGGCAATGGTGCATTTGCTCATATTTTACATTAAAAATAATGACTCAATGATCTTCTCGAATGTAATGTAAGGTATTGTTACATTTACATGAGAGATCTTATTTTATACACAGGTATCATATTGTATAAACCCTCTTTAGAGTTGGTGAAAATAGGGTATCCTTATATCTGATGTACTATTATATTGTGCATCAGTGGATTGATTTCCCTTCTCTCAGGTCATGACCTCGAACATTCTGAGTCACTGACAGGAAACAGGAGTTAATGTTCACTCACTTGGGACAATTGTAGGTTTCTTTAATCATCATTTCATCAATTCTCAACCATTTTCAAACTGGTCAGTTCCTGTTCGGTAGAATGTTGTGCGATTGATATACGTGTTTTTTTTGCATATTGATTTAGTCATTTATAGGTTCGAATATTGGCAATAATGTATCTAATTAATATTTTGAGTTTATATTCAAATAGCGTTAATTTGTTGTTTTATTAGTCCCAAATGAGAGTGCTTGACCTTGAAATAATAGGATGAATGTTCGTAATAAACGTACTAAACTCTCTTAGAAAATAAAATAAATAAGAAGGTGACTAAAATGGTTGATGGGTGAAAGTTATATTTTATTCTTTACATTTTTATTTTGAAACACAGTGAACCAAATAGAAAGTGATACGTGCTCTTATACTGTAATGCAACTTGTCTTTAAGCTAAGCTTCCGGGTTAACTATCGGACCCGAGCGTTCACGAGTTAACGTTGCATGTGTATTGTTTGGCCGAAATAAGCGAATAACGACCACAACTGATTTATCAATATGGATATACTGAAAGCTGAGATCGCAAGAAAAAGAAAACTCATCGAAGACAAAGATCTTGTTGACGTGAGTGACTGACGAAGTATCGTTAGCTTGGTCACCCAACTCTTCTGCTCAAGTGTTTCCTTCGTTAACTGCTAGCTGTTTGCTAACGTTAGCTAGCGTTAGCACTCGGTTCAGCCAACGCTGCCTCTCCAGAATCATCCACCTGCTCGCGTATTTCTTGTTGGATGTATTTCACATTACTGGACGCTATGTAGCGTTAGCCAACTCAAGTGTTGAACCCAATGAGACGGACATTAGCTTCCTAATAGACTGAAAGCAACGATGCTAACGATCGGTCGAGTCGGATCGAGAGCAAGTACGCAGCATTATCTGAACGTTAATGTTAGACGTCCACAATGTAGGCGGATATTCTAGCATTCATTTTAATATTATTAAAACGTGGATAGTTTCTTAAACACTGGGATTCAACGAAAAGGCGGTTCTATGTTAGCAGGGTTTGTTTTTAAAGCTGGATGGCAAAGCGATGTGGAAAAGTGGCCAGCGGGGAAGAACGTGTCCCCAGACAAATAAAAACACCAAATACAAATGCATTATTCTTTGTCTTCAAAAAACAATCTAGATGTATAAATAGTGCTAAGAGGGAACATGTGTTTTATGGGGGAAGCTGTCCCATTCAATGATGAAAACATAGATGGAACTATGCGAACTGTTTTCAGTGGAAGTTTTAAGTATTTTTCTTAAATTCAAAACAACATGGACCCCTGTGTTACAACATATTTCATTTTATTTTGATAAAGATACAATTTTTGAAAACCTCAGTCTCCCCTGTAATGTTTATAATTCATATCCAGAATATGTTTGTATGTAATTTCTAAGTACATTAGCAGTCTTTTTATATTAAAGATATACACAGTACCATCATAGCATAAGAGAAGGAAAAGGTTCGCGTATGGAACTTTGTTGTGCGACCATTTCTACGTTATGCCTTGTCAACGATTATTTTCATAGCATTACACATTGATTTTGAATAGAACTATTAAACAATCCAATTATCTTTCTGCTTCCAGGACTCCAAAACATTCTTCAAAAGGTCTGATCTCGCTCGCAAGGAACAAGAGAATTACTTCAAAAGATGTGGATATAAGGTTGATGTCAAGATCACTTTCCTTCTCCTACTCTCACACACAAATACACATAAATCATTGCCTTTCTTCAGTTTAATCTCATGTTTGGGATGCCACTCTTACTACTGTAGCTTAACGTTTTGCACGGAAGCAAAATAAGGTCAGGCAATGATGCCCAGGTGTATATTGGTGTCTGTGTGTGCTGTTTTTTCCCAACCTGCCTCTGCTGCCTGCATCTGTAGGTGCAGAGAGAGTCACCTGAGAGCCAGGTATGGGATTGCACAGTGAAAGTAGCTGACAGGATGCATGATGAAGCAGGATAGAACACTCTGTGTCCCAAAGGTTTTAGCTTCCTTGATGCAATTTTTTTTTGGAAGTCAACATAAATATCATGGTGGAGACCTCTTTATTTTCCAGTGGAGGTTAGAAATAACTCCACAAAGGCACTAGATAATGACATTTATTCTACACCTGACGTCTCAATCAATCAGTAAACCAGTACTACATTTATGTCTGGCCTAGGCTTAGGAGAGCTGGAACATTCAACCAGCTCTCCTCTGCATATTGTGCATGTTGAAATCACTACAGTCCAAATCCTTCTGAAAAGTCAATTTTCTTTTTTGTTTAGTAGTTTAAGTAGCTCATAATCTAACCTTTTGCACTCCAAAACATGAATTACTGAAATAAATCCAGAACATTATTAATATGCTGAAGCTTGTCATGCTTCTAATCAATATTTATGCCTTTAACAATTTTATTTTTATATGCAGTAAT
Source organism: Gasterosteus aculeatus (assembly GCF_964276395.1). Taxonomy (NCBI): domain Eukaryota; kingdom Metazoa; phylum Chordata; class Actinopteri; order Perciformes; family Gasterosteidae; genus Gasterosteus; species Gasterosteus aculeatus. Next base: position 18,393,829 of record NC_135709.1, on the reverse strand, counting down.
TATTAGGTCATCTATACTACATGCAGGACCAGTTATCAGGCAACTAATCCACAAACCTAGTGGGACACAGACATTGTGTAATCAGCATGTTCTACTGAACTGAAATGAAAGATGATTCTGTTACCTGTTCTGTGCACCTCCTATTTTGCACATAATCTGTAACAGTAGCTGTACTATTTCGACCATCCAAATGTTTCTCCTGGTTTGCGTTGTTGCTCTTTAGAAAACTGTATTTCTGTTCAACTTTGTGCAAATTGGCTTGAAATGTCTAAAGCATTAAGCTTTGCTCTTTGTACACATGCATTCAAACGTGTTTATCCGAACAAGGGTTGTTTGGGAGGCTTTTGTTCTCTTTCTGTTTGTTCTTTTAGATTGTGCTCCTCACACCACAATCTAAGAGTGCTGAGATGCATGTGCCTATAAAAGCATGATTTGAGTTTCCTTAATGATAAAAAATGTAAAAAATAAATGCAATATGATTTATTTAATTTCTCAAAATCATTGCTTATTTTCAATGAATTGTCTTCATAGAGGAGGCTGCAGGTAAGATAAGGATGTGAATATGTGCATTCAAACATACCAAAAGGACACATCCATGTCCCTCCTGAGGTCTCATTTCATAAGGACATTGTCCCAAAAAGAGAAATCTTTCAATTTTCTCATTAAATGATCTTTTATCAATCCCTTCAATAATAAGTGTATTTCTGTCTCCTCCATGTTATCCTGAAGGTTGATAAGAAAGATGAGCAATCCACCTCAGCTAATCCAGTGTTAGAAATGGAACTAACGGAAGAAAAGCTGCCAATGACACTGTCAAGACAGGAGGTGAGTCAATATAAAATATCATGTTCCCTAACAATATTATTCTTTCCATAACAGAAATGGGTTGAGTTTTTTGGGTTGCTCTGTGCGTGTAGGTGGTTCGGCGGCTAAGAGAACGAGCAGAACCAGTCCGGCTGTTTGGAGAGTCTGATTATGATGCCTTCCAGAGACTCAGGAAGATTGAGATTCTGACCCCAGAAGTTAACAAGGTAGGACAATATAGAGGGACACATCATCCAGTAAAGCGATGATGATTCTGGGGGGAAATAATCATTCAATAACCACAAAATATCAAAAAATGTTCAACACTGCCTCTGCATCTAGGGCTTGAGGAACGACCTCAAAGCAGCCATGGACAAGATCGACCTGAAGTACCTGAATGAGATCGTTGGCGGAACGGAGCCCGGAGAAGTGGACACACAGCATGACCTGAAAGTGCACGAAGAACACACCACCATAGAAGAATTGGAGGTATATTGCAGATTTAATGCTGCGTGCTGTACAGAATCAGGTTCTTTTCTGTTTGATCAAGATATATACAATTTGTGAATAACTACTGACTCATTCCATGTCCAAATCTGTGCATTGCAACATCGCTATCAGTTGCATATGTTCAATGAATTTTGTTTTGCAGTAAGATATGGCCATGATTGCGTTTATGTTTCAATGCTGGAACTCTCCTTCAGGCTCTTCGTAACACTCTGGGCACTGGGGATGATGAGGGAGACCAGGAAGTTATCGACAAGTTTTTGAGGGTAAGGCAAGAAGCTGATGCTCTACCTTTGATCTGTGGAATGCTGTTTCAGTCAAAATTAAATAAATGAATAAATAGGTAAATACATGAAATATGCATTTGAAATACATCATGAAATAAATAAATGAGGCAGTAAATACATAAATATTAAATACATTTAATTATTTCATGGTACTTTTATTTCATAATGCAATAAATACATAAATAGTAAATACATTTAATTATTTCATGGTACTTTTATTTCATAATGCCACTTTTCATTTCATGGTACTTGTATTTCTTAATGCCACTTTTCATTTCCAGAGTCTTTTATTTCATAATGCCACTTTTCGTTTCCAGAGTCTTTTATTTCATAATGCCACTTTTCATTTCCAGAGTCTTTTATTTCATAATGCCACTTTTCATTTCCAGAGTCTTTTATTTCATAATGCCACTTTTCATTTCCAGAGTCTATTATTTCATAATGCCACATTTCATTTCTAGAGTCTTTTATTTCATAATGCCACATTTCATTTCTAGAGTCTTTTATTTCATAATGCCGTTTTTCATTTCCAGAGACTTATTTCATAATGCCGTTTTACATTTCACGTTCTTAAATGCAAATCAGGGGGCGTGGCTACATCTAACATTCAGAACAGACAACAGAGCCGTGTGCAAAAGAAGGCTGGCTAAGGGACGTGAGTGTTGATATAATGGAAGACATCGGTGGGCTCCGAGGTAGCATGCTAGCATTAGCAGATCAAATTGATCAACATGGGTTTTCTGCAGATACGATTTTGACACATATTGAGGGTTTTTTGGAAATACTAGGGCGGATAAGTGCTCTTCAAAATGTATACATAGACGACAAAGTTTCAAATTGTTTAAGACTGATTGAGCACAGCGTGCGTGTGGAAGAGGTCCAAGTTGAAGAAGTCAACATTAGCGTTGGTACTACAAGCACAGGTGCTGGACGCCCGCCTCTGGGTATTCCTGGCGACAAGCTGGCTAACTTTGTGTTGTCCGGTCTATCAGCCCGAGAAATCCAATATCCAGAGGCGGGCGTCGAGCACCTGTGCTTGTAGTACCAGCGCTAATCTCACGTCCCTTAGCCAGCCTTCTTTTGCACACGGCTCTGTTGTCTGTTCTGAATGTTAGATGTAGCCACGCCCCCTGATTTGCATATAAGAACGTGAAATGTAAAACGGCATTATGAAATAAGTCTCTGGAAATGAAAAGTGGCATTATGAAATAATAGACTCTGGAAATGAAAAGTGGCATTATGAAATAAAAGACTCTGGAAATGAAAAGTGGCATTATGAAATAAAAGTACCATGAAATAATTAAATGTATTTAATATTTATGTATTTATGGCATTATGAAATAAAAGTACCATGAAATAATTAAATGTATTTAATATTTATGTATTTACTGCCTCATTTATTTATTTCATGATGTATTTCAAATGCATATTTCATGTATTTACCTATTTATTCATTTATTTAATTTTGAATAAAACGGCATTCCATATTGATCTAGATGGAGCTGTTGCATAAGAAATGGTTCACAGTACTATTGCTGCTTTTCATATTATTTTCAATAATGTTGATTTAAATTGTTCTTAATCAGCAGAAGAGATATTATCTTTTTTTTTACAGACAGGATTTTTATTGCCATTGTTCTTTTAAAATGACCAAGATCACATAATCATAATGTGTCATGTTCTATAAACTGTCCACATGTGTATATAATGTTGTCAATACAGGGAAATGGTTTTATGCTTCTAACCTTTTTTTTATCAGTACTTCACAAGAATTATTAAAAGACAAAACAGCTCATTGTTTTATGTTCAGTGGTTTCTATATAACAACTTTACTCAAATATTTCTAATATGTTCATTCTACATCTACATCAAAAACATGCTGTCTCTCACTTGAGGTTTCCTCCTTAGGAACCCAGTTGAAGCCATTGGGTTTTTTTCAGTTATTTACCTTGAAAGAAATAAATAACATAACAATAATAATAATAAAGGTTTCTAAGTCTCTCTCTGCACATTTTTCTTTTTTGATACATTTTTTTGTCAACATAGCTCTCAATATCAAATGTACTCTTCCTACCTGTTGAGCTGTTTAAAAAAAACTTTCTTTTCCAATGCGCTTTTTAAATTACTGAGTAAATCAGGTCGCTACTTTGTCCTCTTGCAATAGGTACAAATAATTGTGAAAACTTTTCATGATATTAAATGTTTATGTAGCTGTCCCTTAATAACCTGAAGTTGACTGTTATGTGGAAACATGTTTTCTATATTGGCTTCCTGTCTGCAACTCTCAATACCCATATTTCCTGTCTTCTAGTTCCTTCTCGGTGTTTGGGCAAAAGATCTGAACAGCCGGGAGGACCACGTGAAGCGAAGTGTTCAGGGCAAGCTGGCCAGCGCCACTCACTCGCAGACTGAGTCGTACCTGAAACCGCTCTTCAGGAAGCTCAGGAAGAAGGTAGCATTTATGGAGGGAGAAAAACAGCCCACAAGGATTTCTTTAAAATGCTTTTAAATTCTTATAGTTTACATTTCTCTTTAATCTTTTTCAGAGTTTGCCAGCAGACATCAAAGAGTCAATCACAGACATCATTAAATTCATGTTGGAGAGAGAATATGTGAAGGTTCGTTTTCTGTATAGCAGAGTTACATTACATTACATTACAGGTCATTTAAAGCGACTTACATTACACTTTAAACCCATGGCTTTTTCACATTTTTGCCCGGGGAGAAATTAGGGGTTAGGTGTCTTGCTCAGGGACACTTCGACATGGAACATGGGGCAGCCTGGAATCGAACCACCAACCTTGTGCTTCCCAGCACACCTTCTCTAACCCCTGTGCCAGTTATGTGTTAACATGTATAAATGTATCAATTTCATTCAATTCTATGTGCAGGCAAATGACGCCTACCTGCAGATGGCCATTGGTAATGCTCCTTGGCCAATCGGTGTGACCATGGTGGGAATCCACGCTCGTACCGGGCGAGAAAAGATCTTCTCCAAGCACGTGGCCCACGTTCTCAACGATGAGACGCAGAGAAAATACATCCAGGTGAGACTCTCTGGGATTATCGCCAGCGATGACGTCTTTATTGATTTAATAATTATTAATGACACGGGTCGCAACATATTTATTTTATTGTACTACCAATTTGTATTCTGTTAATTTCCATTGATATTGTAATTACTTTAAGTGACATGACATCTTGAATATTATCATTTAAACACACAAGGGGGATTGAACCAACATTACCCTAACGGAAGTATATTTCATATTTATGTATTTGCAGGAATACAAACCTGTGTGTCTCTGGTGACTTTCTCAGAAAGGAATTCTATTGCAATTTTTCCTTAATTGTATTCAGACAAGAAAATGGAATTATCAACACACTTCTGAAAGCTTGTGTATAAACAAAAAACACTCCAGAGAGTTAAACTCACAGCCCAATTTTCATGCAAATGTATATTTAAATTCATCCAGGAGGGAAATCTTAAATCACTTTTCTTAGCAACTTTACTGAGCTTTCTGTTGAAGAGTTCTATCATTAAAGTCTGAAAGCATATTGAATCTGTATATCGTAACATGTTTGTGATGCGGGACACCTGTACCTATCACTGTAAATATTTAGCATTTAGCCTGTTTAAGTTTTGCTGCTTCTCTGTGTTGATTTGCTGCATATGTCAACAATGAGTATTAAACTACTGAGGTTTATAGAGGAGGTCAGGTTGAGGTAGTTGGCTGGTCATCTACGTTGATTACTTGATAGCCATCACATTATATTAATATGTCTAATTGTGACTTCTACATTAAGTGAACAAAGCAGTTTGTGAAATGAACCACCAGGTGGGACCAGTCGACCCGTGTTTATACTTTTTAAGTTCTCAACTTAATTGCCTTCTGTTTGTGGTTCTGCAGGGCCTGAAGAGGCTGATGACTATCTGCCAGAAACACTTCACGACGGTTCCATCAAAGTGTGTGGAGTACAACGCTCTGTGATTTGTAACTTTCATCTCAGGTCCAATCGGATTACGATCCAACGTGGTCAATTTGGCAGCAACTTGCTTCTCGCCTCTGGCATGACAGTACGACTGAGGAGACATTTGTCAACATGTTGTATATGAAGGGCTTTCAGGTACATCTGCATTTTTTTGAGATGCCAAGAAACATCATTTAAGCTGAGTAGGACCCTGTGTACAACCAGACATGAAACTATCTCACATTTAGGTCTGAGGACAGTGTCATGCCGAGAATTCGCTCCTGCTTGAGAACATCTTCACGGACGCTCTTGAGTTCTAAACTATTCTCGACAGGGAAACAGTAAAAAGGTTTAACTTGATAGCCGATGCTAACAAAACCACATTTTCCAGGGAAACCATTTTGTCAATAAAGCTCCAGTAGTGTAAGTTGTATTACATCTTTTGACATGCTGACATCAATGCAGATCCATTTTATTTGCATGTTTAAGGTTTCAGTATAACTAAACCAATCAATTATTTCTTGTACTATCTTTGTATGGAAATAAAGTTGTTGTAACACCGAACAGGACGGATGAACTTTTGTCTGAAATGTGTGTGATTTGCTCTCGTGTTCTGCTGCTGGACGGCTGAATGGGACTATTTTTAGCCACCATAGTTTCTCTTGTGTCTTTAAAATATGTGTCTGTCTGCAGGGGAAAACCTTCTGTAAATGTGCCATGACATGCTTCAGTAATATGTTAGATTGTGCGGCTTGAGGGTCGGTCACTACTAAATTAAGGCATTAGGGTTCCCTTCAAGGCAACAAAACAAACCCGATTTGCAACGACTGATTGCTGATGGAAACCTTCCAGTAGTTTGCTAAGATGGTAGCGTCCAGCGTCACACACTGACCTTATTACAGTAACCATGGTGATCCGATCTAGTCCTCGTGGTTATAGAGTGTGCACGTTACCGCCATTTCTGTTGCTCGGCTTCAGAGCCAGCTGGACAGGTTGACAGTTTGCAGTGCGAATACTATGCAGTGGAGCTGGGACTTTCTCTGGAAATTTCCCACACACAGTACCCTTACCCAACCTTCACCATTGTTCTTTTCTTCCATTTTTCATTTGGAGGCATTTATCTGCCTGACCTTAAAAAAAGAACTAGGCTAAATATTTTGGCTTTTGTCCATGGAAATGTTTTGTTTCACTGTGCTTAGCCGAGGCCTTTATGATGGTCCAGGTCCCATCCCCTTCGCCACTGACCCTGTACTGAATATGGTGATTTAATATGGCCTGAACTACCTTACAATGAGTTAGTATTCATCATGATGGTGCATAACTAATCTTTTTTTTGAATGACCTCAGATCTGTATATGGTCCTCTTGTAAGATCTGTGAAAGTTGATTAAAAACCTGCTCGCTGTGCTTCTTTTGTTTTCCGAAGTGGTTTGCGTCAGAGACGGACGTGTGAGGGATCCACCAGATTTAATTATCACCTTTGTGTGCCTGAGATTCGTGGAAGGATTATATCCATTTCTCCTGTATAACTGCATATATTAGCATGCCAACGTGGAAATGAAGGCAGTAGTGCTGTAAGTGGTGTTAATAGTGTTTTATTTCATAATATGTGACATAGTAATCGTGTGGTAGGTCATCACATACAATGATTATTCAGGTTATTATTTTGTGATGGTTTCAGCATGTTCTCAGTACCTCGTGTTTTGCATTTGACTCTAGTAAGCCGTCCTTTCAAAATCAAATCAAAGCAGCAGTTTGTGATCGTACCTTTTATGGAAGATTTCAGCTCATCATTTGGTTTCCAGGGAAATGGCTTGTCTGTGGTTGTCTGCAAGCTTGCAGGGTTTATTGAAGCTTAATTTCTCTTTTTTCATCTGAACTCACTAGACCAATCGTTGCCGAGCACCTGGAGAGGTGGAAACCCTGGCAGAGGCACAGCATGTCACACCAATATGCCTCACTTTCTCTTTAGTCTCTGCCCTCTGAGTTTCTTCCTGGATCCCATGTGATGTAAATGCATTTATAAATACTCTCTGTCCCGGCGTCACAGACGATGAGACAAATCTGAACCTCTGGGTGTCTGTGTCCTGTTACTTCAGGATTCATTGCCACCTTCAAAGTGCTAATTTTATTTTAATGGTCAGAGCCTCGTTTAAACTGCTAAACCGTCTGCCAAATGAGATGCATTGGGGTCACCCAAGGGTGACAGCATGTAGGAGAAGGAGAGGAACATGCTACAGAATGCTGCTTGTGGCACAACATTCATTTATTTATTCAGCTTCTTAATTTGTTGTTTTCTTTGAGGTGTTTCAAAGGTTCAAGGTAGAATTTATCGTCATCCTCTCATACAAAAAGCAGCATACAGGGGAAGAAAATGTGTCAAGTGCAAGTGGAGTACGTGTTACACATGACTAGTTTCATTAAACACAGTAAAGAGCTATGGATACGTATGTATAAATAATGGTCAACCCCTATTGTGGATATATGTCTGGATACGTGTCCATTACTGTGCCCCTGCATCACCCTTTCTGCTCAGCTGATGTTCTTCTGCAATCCAGTTCTATCAGCAGCACATAAATGGATCTGTTCATATAAATTGCCATGTTCCTGTGAGGAGCCATCACCACGGTGAAGTGTGTTCACAGCCACTGCTTCCTTTAGTTCAAAGAGGACAGGAAGGAAAATGAAAAACGACCCAAATAAAAGCCCTAAATTGATGGCGAGAGGATGTGAGGCTTACAGGCAGACCTCATGGCTTCTCCCATTTCGCCCCGAGCAGCCTTAGACCGCCTCTTTCCTTCCAGTGTCCTTCAGATTTTTCAGTACAGCACTTCTTTTTTCCATCTCCAAGGGCGCATTGTTGTTGGCAATAGATGCATTTACACTTTGGCATGAGTCCTTTGTGCTTTACAGTAAGTGTGCTGCCCTGCTGCCTTATGAGAGCAATTAAGGAGAGAAAACGATAAGGCGACAATTGTTTAAACGTCAAATCAAACATTTCTCAGAGGAAAGTTTGTTTTTCTACCGGAATTTAAAACAGGGCCAGTGTGGGTTTCCCACCTACTTTATAAAAGTCAGGCACTTTCAGAGATGCCTGATTTAAACCTTTGATACATTAAACTGATCCCTTTCTGCTGACGCTCCCCAGTCAAACGTCTGACTTGGGAGAGAGAGAGAGAGAGAGACGGAGGGAGGGGTGGGGGAGAAACAACTCAACTTGCAGTGCGCGGAGCGGGGAGGACGCATGTGGCCCGGTCTCTCGGCTGGTTTGGTTTGACACTGTGTGCGCACGGAGCTGAAGCCTCTTTCGCCCTTTGCGCCGGTGTTGTTAGGACATTGCGCCAGAGGTGGGGAGGGAGGGGGGGACACCACTGCTGGAACACGTAACAGCGGGATCCCTGCGAGTATGGACGCGCTGCAGGCACAACGCGCTGGAGCCGGCGGCGTCGGGGAAGGGGACGCCGAGGAGAGGTACCGCGCTCTCGCCTTTGACACGGCTGTGAGCACCCTGGTGGCCGTGGCCGTGTACGCGGTGGTGAAAGTGAGCCTGGACGGCTTCAGACAGTGGCGGGCCAGGATCTCGGTGCTCGTCGTGGGTTCGGCACCCGTGGGGCTGACGGCCGCGCTGGTCGCTGTCCGCTCCGGTAAGGTGCTGAAACTGACCGTGCTGGACGAGAGGTACCGCGCGGCGCTGCTCTGCCGGCCCCAGCAGATCGCCTTGGATCCCCGAAGCGTGAAGTTTCTGCTGGGACTCGGGGTGGACTTTGATAACATGGAGGGCTGTTGGCACAACGAGCATTTCTTCACCCGGATAGGCGTGTTTCATGAGTACCTGCTGAGCATCCTGGAGCAGAAGAAACTGAAGGTGGACGTCAAGGTGCAGCTGGGAACCAAGGTACAGCCTCCTCATTTCAGCAAACTAGTGACACCTCAAGGCTTTTAAGTCATTATAAGGGCTTTATGCTCAAGGTAATCTCATTAGTGTTATTAGAAGATATAGATATACAACTTATGTTACGTTTCCTGTCACAGCGTACATGTATGGCACATTCATCTGAAAAGCAATGGGTTTTGTCTTTGTGAAGAGTAGAGAAAGACTCATTTTGTAATGACTGCCTGTCAAAACCTGATCTTTCAGCATTGAAAGAATGCTGATGGCAACCAGTCATGTTCCTCCGTGTTTTTCTTATCAACCATGTATTTATTTATCGTAGCAGACATCCTCATAATATTTGAATAATTTCTGTCATAGGAATTGAATGAATGTACATCTTTCACGTTGTTCACTCTGTACACACAACATATCAACATATCCGTCCGTTCCGGGAGAGTGATCCCTCCTCTCCTGTTCTCCCTGAGGTTTCCTCCCTTTTCCTCCCTTTTCCCCCTCTTGTTCCATGTGGCGATGTGACGGCTTTGGGACAGAGGATATACAAAATAAAATAAATAAATAAGTGTGTAAACCATTAATATTAACTCTCTGTGGATAAACATCCCGTGTGGTATGATACACTTCTTTCCATGCTAGTCTTAACATTGTATGTCAGACTGAGAGTGGGCTCATCAGTGGAAGTAACCTGTTACGTAACCTGACCTCAAACCTGAGGAGATTCCGCCAAGTGCATATTCATTTTAATTTAACTGTCATCTTGCACATGGCCACAAATTCTTGTTACTGCTTCATAATAAAATCACTAATGTTATCCCTGTTTTTCTAAAAACGTTTATTTGTGTAGCCCTCACTGTGCATGCACATCAAGAGAACAATACCATCTAAACTGAACCTGCTACACAATGAATAAACACAAAAACCTCAGAGAGAAGCAATGAGTGATAAAAGTGGGCAAACACATGAATGTTCAGTAAATATTTTCATCGCTGGAGGGACAAGCTGCTGTGTTAAGGTTGGACTGCAGTTTTGTGTGTTACTGGTACACCACTTGTGTGTTGCCATGCACTCTTCTCTGGCTCTGGCCAGCAGCTTCTTTCGTCCTCAGCCCCAACGTTGTTCCTCATTGCTGCCATTCAGCAACCTTAACAAGGTCAAAAGTGTCATTGATCACAACAAACTTATGTTTTGTTTCAAGTCACTACCAATTTTATTTCCTCTCAATTACATAGGATGTTTTTTGATTTTGTTTACCCATGCATGCCGTCAGTGGTTCATCCTGCAAATAGGTCGTTTAAATGACTTGTTAATGGATTTGACATAGATCCCTGTGGTTCTGGGCCAATACATCCTCTCAAAGTCTATTTTACCCTCTCTTTTATTCTGTCAGTTGGCTTTTTCCTGCTCTGTGTCCTCCTCTGCACAGGCAGGTACCTGCTGTTTACTGAGGGTCATTGATGCACACAGGCACCATATTAAAACCCTCAGAGACATGCGCTGTTGCCATGACAAGCACAACCTCGGGTGAATGGTTTGTAAGAGGATACAATATGAATCATTTGTTCATTAGATGGATAGGCAGTGGAAAAGTGGTCAAGTCAATTTTATAATATTGCTAATTGTTACAGAAGTGATTGTTGTAAAGGCTGTGTTGTTGTAATCACTAACTAATTAACTAACTAACCATTTAGCAGATTAATCAGTGAAGCAAATAATCGTTAGCTGCAGCCTTATAACCTTTAAAATGTCTTTAGAAACTGGTGGTGGTCTAACTAGCTTACATGTACTGTCCCAAAAAGGTGTTACGCCTAATTGCATATGTTTTCTAAATTCAGAATTTAGTAATCACTCATTTTAAAAAGTACACAACAACTAAAAAAGTACATTGTACTTTGCATAGTCGATAAAAACGTAAATTCAACTGTAAATTAAGTTTTAATATCCAAGAAACTTGTTTTTTTCCCCAATTTTTGTCCATGTCATGTTTCAGTTCTCCGAGGAATACCTGCGGCGGATTCAGCGGAACGAGTGGCCTCGTGTGATTGTGGTGGCCGACGGGTCGTGTGGCGACTCCTGCTCCGTGCTGGGCATTAGCTCCGACTACACCGTGGAGTCCTGCCATGCCTACGGAGCTAATGCCACCATGGAGAGACTGGATCAGAGACAGGTCACGACACATTGGCCATCCGTAACGCACACATCAACATCCACTAATGGGTGCATTCACTCCTGTGCACACACTGAGGCAATAACCAATACGTTGCTGTTTGTGTAAAGAATGACGGCAGTAGAAACAGGATATTGCAGTATATTATCGAGAAGGAACTTTATTTGACCTCATAAAGCTGAGTTGAGCAAACAACAATGTGGATCTGTAAATAGCAGCTGAATACAATATGTGACTCATTTCCACAGCCGGAGGTCACCTGACATCTGAGATACAGACGGTTTCTTAACTTACTGACATCTGTTCAGACCCAGAGCCCCAGAAAACTAAAAACTAAAACTAAAAAGTAAATAGTCAACATCACAGAGAAAAAATAATTTAATTAATTATTTGTTTGTGTAATAAATAACTCCGGATTAGGAAATAACAACAGAAAATAAGAAATATCCCATCCCTGCTGGTCCATGGACGGGAAATGCAGACAAATTATATTGATCCGGCCCAGATATCTTAAGCCTCTCCCGTTGATTCAGAATGCTGCAGCACGTGTATTAACAAGAACTAAGAAAAGGGATCATATCACTCCTGTATTAACTTCTCTGCACTGTGATAATCAAAAGTTCTTTTCATGGGCTTAGTTGGGGGTTTGCTGTCTTGTCTTGATTTAAGAGTTAAGTAAGGGGGGAAGCAGGATCTGCCGAGCAGGCAGACACGAGTCTGACAGGATGGGGAGTCAGTTTGTGTCCTGGCTGAGGAATGTAAGGTCTGCGGGTCAACTAGAAGATTTACCAGCCAAAGGGGGGTTAGAGACACACCAACACTATTCAACATACACACTCTGTTTACGATGTTTACGTTAAGTCAGGAGTCTGGACATTGGATGTGACGGATCTTTAGATGCGGGAGGTGGAAGGTCCTCCTCTACGCCAGTTTAGGGCTGTCTTTCAAGGGTTATAAAACATGATGTCCTTGCTGATGTTAGTTAGTTGTTCTTCCGGCCTGTGTGCTGCCTGAACTGCTCCTGCCTTTGCAAACGCAGCGCCGATACTTGACCTGTGATCTGACAAATAAATTTCCCAGAACGAGAGAAGTCATTCGGCTGAATTTTTGATAACCCCGACCAGGCTCCAAATCTTGAACACGTATTCTTACAACTGGCTCCCTGTTAAATCACAAATAGATTTTAAGGTACTTCTCCTCACCTACAAGGCACTTGCTGGTGAGGCACCGTCGTATCTTAAAGAGCTTGTAACACCTTATTGCCCTACAAGGCAGCTGCGCTCCATAGATGCTGGATTACTTGTTGTTCCTATGGTTTTAAAAAGTAGGCTGGAGGCCAGAGCCTTCAGTTATCAAGCTCCTCTTTTGTGGAACCAGGTTCCACTTTCAGTCCGGGGGGCAGATTCGGTCAGCTCTTTTAAAGTAAAACTTAAAACTTTCCTCTTTGATTCTGCCTATAGTTAGGGCTGGCTCAGGTTAGCCCAGACCAGCCCTTAGTTAAGCTGCTATAGGCTTAGACTGCCGGTGGACTTCTTAGGACACACCGAGCTCCTCTCTCACGCTTCTCGTTCTACCATAATTCACGTTTTATTAAGGCACATGACTAATTCAGCTTCTTTCCAGGAGTTTTTTTTTGTGCTTTCTCCCCTATCAGGTCTCCGTAGATCGTGGTTCCTTCGGGACCCTGGTCCTGACACCTGCCGTGGCCATGCTGACGCCTGCTGCTGCCATCATCATCATCATCATCATCATCATCATTATTTTAGATATTAATCATATTACTGTACTCATAAACCGACATTACCCTCTCCTAAAGTCTCTGTGCCCTCCCTCCCCACAAGGTTTCTTTGGATGGTGGTTCTATCTGATGGTGGTGCTATGTGATGGTGGTTCTATATGAGGGTGGTTCTATCTGATGGTGGTTGTCCCTGCAGTGGTCCTGCTGTGCGCCTGGCTTACTACTCACAATTACCTGAATCATTTCTGTCATATGATTGCATGTATTATACATTGTTCATTCTGTACACATGGCATCCATTGTAGTCTGTCCATCCCGGGAGTGGGATCCCTCCTCTACGTTCTCACTAAGGTTTCTTCCCTTTTTTCCCTCTTGGAAGGGTTTTTTCATTTTTTGGGGAGTTTTTCCTGTGCCGATGGAGGGTTTCGGGGCAGAGGATGTTGTATGTGTACAGACTGTAAAGCAATCTGAGGCAAATCTGTAATTTGCGATTATGGGCTATACAAAATAAAATGACTTGACTTGACTTGATATCCAGATATCCAGATGTGATCAATAGTATTTATTCTAGTTCTTTATTCTAGTTCAATGCCACCATCACAGATATACCTTCTTTTTAGAGGCTCTGTAGCTGCCTTTCATTGAAGCCTATTTTCCGTGACTGCTTCCTGTAATGATTGAATTTACCTACCAGGAATATAACGTGGTCATTTCTTCAGTTGCCTCTCTGTTGCGCTGAATGCTTGTTTGATCGAATGTGGCTGGTTTACGTCATTGAAAAGAAATTTGATCAATTCTGTCTTAAGGGAAAATGAGTTTTGGGGGGGGGGGGGGTGTCACTGCCAGACTGAAGCACAGAATAAAATCCAGCTACTCTCAATCTCCACCCAAGTGACTACAGCCCCACAGGCAGACGTCGTATATCAGTGTTCTATCGTTGTATTGATTTACTGTTGTCCAAAATATCAAACATGCCATTAATCTCACTACTGGTCCTCGGAGATTTAACTCTTCTCTTTACTTCAGGTTCCCACTCCTGAGATCCGTACCCCCAGCCTCTACTTCGACCTGTCCGCCTATGGCGTGGAGGCCCTCCGAGAGCCCAGAAATCCCACCGCCAAACCTGGCTTTCACCTCAAGATCTATGGCACCTTCAGGAACCGCTACATGGCCCTCGCCTGCCCGGCTTCTGACACCAAGATGGTCCGCTTCCTCCGGCACGCTGCCAACTCCTCTGTGAGAGACGCTTGTCCCTGTTCGATTTAACAAAAATGTGGTGTCTGTTTTTGATAAAGCTTCTAGGTGACGTAGAACACACAGCTGTAACTCCACGTCAACGCGCTTTGAGTCCATTAGTGTCCTCGTGTGGATGTATGTCTGCTTGAGTGTTTACGTCTGTGTGAATGTTCTTTAAATGTGAGTGTGTCTGAGTCAAAGAGAGCGTGAGATAAAGAAATAATGAAAAGAGGGACGGAGAAAGGTGACCTCACTAGTGTGTGTGTGTGTTGACAGCATCTGAATGCTGCTGTTACACATCAGTGAATAAATTAAGGATTTCTTTCTTCCTGTGCTGAACAACAGGCCACGGATGCATTTGTCACCGGTGGGCAGTCAGTGTTTCATTTAAACTCTCTGAGTTGTTTTTGTCCTACTGCTTTGAGCAGCGCGCACAACATGGAGAACGCACAGGAACATAGCAGGACCATCCTCAGAACGCATGTTGCTATGTATAACAGACGACTGAGCAAGTGTGGGTCGAGAAAAAACAGAGTTTGGCAGAGAGAAAGAGGCCGAGAGAGCAGGAGAGGCTTCACACTCATTAACCACAATCACTAGGATCAATGAAAAGGCACACAGCAGCTATGTCCCTGCATGGTGATAAAATAACAGAGTCAAAGTTGCTTTGACACAGAACCTTTTACTTTAGAAGTGTAGGTTGGACTTGGTTGCATATAAATCATTTTTAATATTGATGATTTACTTTTCTTATGAAATGTGAATAAAAAAAGCACAGAGAAAACGCCTTCCGCTATTTACAACGACCAAAAATGATGTCTTCCGATTGGTATTTATTTTCCAGTTATGCAATTTAAAACCCGATAAGACCATATAAAAAGCTGGAAGAAGTCAACTTGCTGACAACTTCTGTTGATCAACGAATTCATAAACAGCTAGTGGTTTCAGCTCCGTCATGGTGCATTCTATGGGGCGGCGTTTGTAAAATGTCGCACGTTCTAAAATCCTGCGCAGTTTTGCTACATTTAGCATTATCATATGAACAAAAAAGCACGACAATATTCACATGTCACTTTTTCAAACATTTAGAGAAAACTTCATGTACATTCATGCAATAACCTTTCCAAGGATAATGTTTGGCAGTAACAAAGTTGTTTAATAATATAAATGTTAAATGTAAAACTAAATGTTAAATCTAAATCTAAATGTTAAATGTATATGTTAAATGTAAATGTTAAATGTAAATGTTAAATCTAAATTTTAAATAGAGGCACATTTCATTTTGGATGAAATTCGGATGCTCGCGGTTAACGGGGGACGGCTGCGTGGCCAAATCGTCGGCGATGGTCCATCCATTAACATTTAGATTTAACATTTACATTTAGATTTAACATTTACATTTACATTTGACATTTACATTTAGATCTAACATTTACATTTAACATTTACATTTAGATTTAACATTTAGATATAACATTTAACATTTAGATTTAACATTTACATTTAACATGTAGATATAACATTTAACATTTAGATTTAACATTTAGATTTACATTTAACATTTACATTTAACATTTACATTTACCATTTAGATTTACATTTAACATTTAGATTTACCATTGACATTGACATTTAACATTTAGATATAAAATTTACATTTATATTTATATTTATATTATTTAACAACTTTGTTACTGCCAAACATTATCCTTGGATAAGTTATTGCATGAATGTACATGAATTTCTCTCTAAATGTTTGAAAAAGTGACATGTGAACATTGTCGTACTTTTTTGTTCATATGATAATACTAAATGTAGCAAAACTGCACAGGATTTTAGAACGTGCGACATTTTACTTTATTTTACTCCATTTCTCTTTGTACGTAGAGACTCCATATCCAAATCATAAAGGTGCATTAAGCTTCTTGTCACTTCTAACTTTGTCCTTATCTCACACACCGTTCTGAGATAAACGGTGGTGCAGGTTGCCATAGTTTCACTGCGGCAGCGTGACGACTGATGTGCTGTGGGGAAGTGAACATGTCTCCATGCATGTGTGAATGTACTGGTGTCCATGAGCAAGTCACTTTACAAGCTGGCAAAAATTAAAAAGGGTAAATCGGAGTGAATGACGCTACAAACTCTCACTCTCTCTCTCTCCCTCTTGTTGGACAGATCATGAAGAATATTTTCCACCAGTCCTTCAATGTTTATAAGACGGACATCGAGCCTCGTCTCAACGACGTGACGCTGCACCGCATGCAGTGCAGCCGGCGTCTCTTTGAGATTCAGTTATCACACAGACGCATCAGCGCTGCCTTCATAGAGGGGGACAATGTGGCCGTCACCGTGGAGCTGGAGGCGGCGCGCGTCCTCAACTTTGACACAAGTACATCTATGCACAATGTACTAATATACGATGCAACTTATGCAATATAGAATAGGAGAGGGTCAGAAATATTTCTGAAGGTGAGACAACAGTGAAGCAGAACACAGATCACTTTGAATAAATGAAACGGAGTGAGGAAGAGCGATGGAAATAAAGTGTTGAGTTGCGTTACTCGCATTCTTGCAGCTAACGTTGCGTTCGGAGGAAAAGAACGGACGATTCAGATGAGCCACCTTTAGCCGTCTTCGGCATATTTATTTCTTTTCTACGAGCTGCCGCTGACACATCAGTCTCACGGTCAGACAGCCTTCATCACTTCTTCATATATAACAGTTTGGGACAAACAAAACAACAACAATACAAACGAGTGCCCCCTTGTGGCTCATGCACAACACAGATCAGCGCTGTACTACAGTGGCCTTTCGGCTGACACTTATCTTCTGTTTCTCTGCAGCTCTATGTTTATTCATGTTTATAAGCCATAGCCATATCTGCAAGGCCAGAGTTCACTGTCAGCCAAAAGACAAACAGCTCACATCTTATGGTGAATGTGTTTGGCTGATAGAAGTTTAATTTGGCGAGTGTATAAGGTCTGTGACTTACACTCTCCTTTCCCTTTCCGTTTATTCCCTCTCTACCTAATCATCCACCAGGTTGCGGAGTGAATCTGGGTATGCAAGGACTGGAGGCAATGGGGACGTTCATTTACCAGACAGCCACAGCTGTGGACCAGAACGATGTTCTAGAGGCACTGTCTGCTAAAATGCAGCACTCCAGACAGGTGGCCGAGAGCTTCAAGCAGACAGGCCTGGCTCAATCAATTTATGAATGAAACACAAGGACAAGCAGGTGAATGCATAGTGCCCCCTGGTGGGAAGTGGTGGTGGATTGTTTGTGTTTACACTGAATGTTTACAATGAATCACTGTTGGTTACACACTGAAAGCAGATGAACGGACGTGAGCTTTGACTGGATGAATACAGGGTGTAAAGATGTGACCACAAGTCTTTGTGATGTACAATGGGTGGAGCTATTTCATTATGCATGGAGCACAAATCCCATAGACACATTTGCTATGAGACCTTTGAAGTTCAGTTTTTTCAGGTTGCAAAGCTCGTCAATTCAAACGGATGCAGAGGAGATCTGACACAATCTACAGTACATTGTCTATTAATGCACTGCACTGGATTTGGATTCCTCTGTTAAGTGTCAATGAACCGGATGAGGGGTTTCCTAAATCTAGTCCATTGTGTTCTCTTAACATCGGTGGTAGTGGTAATGAGACTGTTGTGCAGCAACATCAACAAGAGCTGAATAATGCATTAAACTGTTATTGTATGTGATTTAACAGAGGAGCACATGTGTAGAGTCTGATATCCAGTCTATCGTGCCGTTTGTCCTTGTGTTTTGCATGGCGAAAACTGTGTTGATGACGTTGTGAAGTATGTGTGTGCTCTTTTTTGTGTCCTTTTTAAGCAGATTTCAAAAGCTCCCATTAAATGGGGCAATTGTAATATCACAAACTAATTTGGCTGGTATCACATTCATTTCTAAAGAACTCAAATCGTTTCAGATTGGGAGTATAATACAATCCTGCTCCTGTTGAAGTGCCAATAAATGTGGTGGTTCGGTATAAGTTATATGGATCGTCTTTACATAGAACCCCTGTATGTTTAATTAGAGATGAACGCAATTTAACAAAGGTTAAAGCAACCAGTGTAGTAACTTGTTAGGGGTTTACAAAGATCTTTGCAAATTAAAATGAAAATAACGATGAGCCTTAAAACAGACTTATCTTTTCAGAGTCCGATTACTCCGGAAGCAGAAAGTTTGACATGCTGTTGTAAATAACTATATATTTGTGAGCTGCACCCCATTTAGACAGAACGGTATCATGGGTTGTTTCCATAATAGTTGATATGAGGCACTACTGCCCTCTACTGGTGCAGCCTGTCTGTTGCACCTGCTTAGCCTCAAACTTCCACACCTGACTAATCTCTTGTATTGTAAGTGTAATCGATCCCTCAAATATAATTTAAGCCCACCGATGGAACTGAGAGGGGCCCAGGATCGTCCGATAGGACACAAGTTGCCTTTCTGGTATTCTTTTCTTTGGTAAAGCACTTTGTAAAATTGTTTAGAAACAAATTATTAAGGATATTTTTATGGCATACTATACTTGTACATATTCCATGACACTTGTGATGTCACGCTGTACATTGGTATTTCCTACAGCCTTTCTTTTCCTATTGTACTATCAGGTATTTTAAGAACTTTTTGTGAAATTTGATTTAATTACAATTTGATTTTTAACTCTTTTAACTCTACCATGATTTGATAATCATTAGATTTTCTGCAGTGGGCTAAAGAGTGACTAATCCTGAGTATAGAAAATATAGATAAGAGACAATGTCCTGCTGAGATCTATTTAACTGCTCGGTGGCAACATCTACCACCTCGTAGCCACCAAACAACTGAAGGTTCTCCCTCCCAAAGCTGTCTGCTCCGTCTAATTAAAAACATTCATCCTCTGGCGTTGTCCTCCAAGGTCAATAGTCTGAACCTTTGAACCGACCCCTGCTTTAGCACAAGCCCTTTCATTAGATTAAACACAATGATGAGAAATCTTTTATCTTTGCATATAATTAAAGCGTGGTTGAAGGACAACCTAATCAATGACGTGGAATGACAAGTTCGTAAATGAATTAGGCCTGCCAATGAGGGCTTGGCTGCGATCAATGACAAATGTTAAGCAGAGGGTGGATGGCTTGTAGTAACAGATACGGGCGAATCTATGAGTCCATGAAAGAGTATTTGATTCTAGGGGGCGTAGCTCGATTACTGATGTGGGTGGTCGTGGCATTGCATAGGCAGAATCTGTAAAATCATGATTTTCACTACACATCAATCAAATATTTATTGATACGTACGATCATGGGAGGCATTTTACACCTCTTTCAGATGACTTCAAACAATGCCAAATTACATAACATGTAACTCTAGAAAAAGAGTGACATAAATGAGTGATATTAATAGCATTGTGTAGCCATCCGAGGGCAGTGTTCTCCTTTGAAATAGCCTCCGGGCTCCATGTGAGCAGGAGCAGGCTGTGAAGCCAAAAGGCAAAACTGGAGGAGGAACAGAACAGTTTACGACTGCGACAGTGTTCTGAAGAATATTCTTATGATATGCTAAAAAATCCAGAGCGAGATAATCTGTTTAACTGAATGCAACTGATCTGATACAAAAACAAATAATCCTGCTTCTGACCTTGGCTCAAAGTAAAACTCAACAATTACAGTTGCACCTCCAAAAAATGTCCGTGCAGTACAACGCTTCGCTGCTTCCCCTCGGAGGAGCGAGACAAACGGTAGAAATTAGTGTTTTTGTGATGGTCCTCGGCTGGCCTTGGGAGTTTGGGTTTGAAGAGATGGGAAAGGATGTGAGCACGAGCTTGTATTGACAAGCCTTCAGTTGCTGTCCGACACACAGACAGGAAGTCACCGTCACATGACTGAGGTATCGGCACCTTGTCCGATTGCACAGAGGGCCTCTTATGTATGCTGCCAGCACACAGCCTGATTCATCCACACTCACACACACAAAGACACAAAGACACAGAGAAAGAGCTAGAGGATGAGAACAAAAGCCTGAAAAAAAAGGAAATACTGAGACTTTCATAGTATTAGTTACACCTCAGTCTAATTGGTAAATCACTGATCAGTTGAATATACCTACCTGACTGGCGTCTGTCAAACAATTATCAGTTCTCTGTTCGGCTGCTATGTGCCCCATCACACTCACGCGCCCCAATTTCCTTAAACTTGTCACAGACAATAATTGGGCCTTTCTGTCTGTGAGAAAATCAGGGCCGCTGTTCTAACTAATCCTTCATCGCTCCCTTTATTCTTCCTTCTCCCCCTTCTCCCTCTCGTTCTCTTCTTCCCTTTCTCAATCACCCTTTCCCCCAATACAGCGGTCCTGTCTGCCCCATCTCCACTTCTTCCTCCACCCTAGTGTGTGTTTGTCTATGCGCGTGTGTGTGTGTGTGTGTGTGTGTGTGTGTTGGACAGGGTGCACACTATGTGACAGCGGTAGCCTCGGGGCCAGGTTGCTGTTGACAGGGACGAGGGTCTCTGATTTGAGGAGAGCAGTCACACCAGTGACTGCAGCTGCCTCCCCAAGTGACACCTCCCTGTTAGTGGGGGAAATGTGGACATGTGTGCCAGTGTGTGTGTGTGTGTTGGCAGTTTTGATGGCAGTGTTGATGGCAGTGTTGATGGCAGTGTTGATGGCAGTGTTGATGGCAGTGTTGATGGCAGTGTTGATGGCAGTTTTGATGGCAGTGTTGATGGCAGTGTTGATGGCAGTTTTGATGGCAGTGTTGATGGCAGTGTTGATGGCAGTTTTGATGGCAGTGTTGATGGCAGTTTTGATGGCAGTGTTGATGGCAGTGTTGATGGCAGTTTTGATGGCAGTGTTGATGGCAGTGTTGATGGCAGTTTTGATGGCAGTGTTGATGGCAGTGTTGATGGCAGTTTTGATGGCAGTGTTGATGGCAGTGTTGATGGCAGTGTTGATGGCAGTTTTGATGGCAGTGTTGATGGCAGTGTTGATGGCAGTTTTGATGGCAGTGTTGATGGCAGTGTTGATGGCAGTTTTGATGGCAGTGTTGATGGCAGTGTTGATGGCAGTGTTGATGGCAGTGTTGATGGCAGTGTTGATGGCAGTTTTGATGGCAGTGTTGATGGCAGTTTTGATGGCAGTGTTGATGGCAGTGTTGATGGCAGTGTTGATGGCAGTTTTGATGGCAGTGTTGATGGCAGTTTTGATGGCAGTGTTGATGGCAGTGTTGATGGCAGTGTTGATGGCAGTGTTGATGGCAGTGTTGATGGCAGTGTTGATGGCAGTGTTGGCGGACTGACTGGCTGCCTACAGTGCTCAGGACAAACAGGAGAACCTTCCCTGATGAGCTGACAGGCCCTCATGTTGAACACCTGACTGGGCTCCTGCTGGTGCTGGGACAAAGTGCAGGAGGGGCGATGGCAAAGAAAGAATAACATGGAAACACTGGCCAAGCAGGTCAGAGGGAGAGAAAGAGATGGAAAGAGGAGACTAAACAGCGCTGGTGTGCAGCGTGCGTGGACTGGGCGTCTGTGTGGATGTGTGCAAGAGTGTGAGCCTCCAGAGTCCAGGCTGCGTAGATCACCATTCCACCTTATCTAATTTCATTAATGTGATCCCCTGTCCATCCTCTGACGGCTTAATAGCCATTATTTGTGGGTCCCTTCAAATAAAGGCTCAGCAGTAAATTGCAGTAGAAATCGAGATATAAACGCCACCCTGCATTACTGTATAATATCTTTCCCTTTAATTAACTGAAAGCCATGCTGACATTTATTGGATTGCAACTTACTTGTTAATGGCAATAAATTGCAAAACAAAAAAAGAATCATTGCTTATTTTACATCAATAATTTGTGGACCCTTTGCTAATGGTTATTCATTACTCGCCTATGGGGACTGTCCTGTTTGGTGAGCTAAAGTGGATGAAGAATTTAAAGATTTAAGTGGGCAGCGTCTACTTAATGTTATGCCTTTGGTTTCTGCATTAAATGCCACACTCCGTTGCTGACCTTTTACCTTGTCTTACGCATCTGGCTTTCGGTAAAGATGAAATCTATGACATCAGGCTCAAGTTCCTTTGAGAGGAAATTATTACTTCCCTGTAGTGTTAGTAATGTGTATGTTAGTGTATTTTTGGTGGCACAAATATATTAAGTGTTAATGAGGACAATGGAACATAAAACTGGGCCAATGTGACAATGATACTCTCATCTGGGCCCAGAAGTCACTCCTCTTCATCCCAACACGTAACATGTGAAATGTGTTTCATTACTGACGAAGATTTAGAACTTTTTTCTAACTAATTTGGAAAAAACACTCTCTGGGCAACTAACTAACTGAAGCACAGCAATACATTTAGTGTCAAGGGGTCGGGCTGACGTCATCAATGAGCGCCCTATTTCACGTGCAGTCTCCCGTTCTCTAGCAGTCCGCTGAGAGGAGAGTAGCAGGTTTTGCCGGCCGAGTGGAGCCCCTTGGGACGTCATTGGGGAGGGTTTGGCTCCTCAGCCTTTCCAGGTGGCACACAAACTGCTGTTTTGCCGTATCCGGGTACGAGTAGCGATTAGCGATTGTAAACAGCTGATATCCTAACATTGTATGCGTCCCGCGCTCCGGTTTTGTTTCGGGTACTTGCCTACTGTTGTTTTTATTTATTTCGAGCGGGGGGTGCCCGATGTGTGGAGGAATAGCGTGGGTATTTTCTTAGATCAGATTTTAGCATGTGGCGTGATATTGCATGAACTGTTTTTTAACGCACTTTGTTTTGCCGTTGCGTGAGTGAGTTTCTGTGTGTGTGTGTGTGTGTGTGTGTGTGTGTGTGTGTGTGTGTGTGTTGCATGTTTATAGGTTGCACGGGTGATTAGATGAACTGAGGATTCACTGTCTCCACACTGACGCTCGCCCCACCCTCGCCGTGTTTAGGGACCCGGGCAAGTACACAGATTGTTCGTGATAAGCTGTCAGCCAAATTAGAATAGGTTTACGGTGTTTGTTTTTTACTGATGTACTAATAAATTATTGTTTTGTACCACAATATGATCTCTGTTCCTTGAGTAAACCGAACCTGTATTGTTCAGTCCGGCTCAAGGACTTCCCCCTCTTATAATGAAGAAAAGACCCTGGGGTTATCCCAGTAGTTAGAAATAAAACAGCTCCCCCCCCCCCCCCCCCCACTCCCCTACTTGGTGTCACATATGTATATTTTTTATCTTTACTATTATCTTCACTGACGGTGACTACCAGATTTAAGAATTTAGTCACCGATCTATTTTATTTTTTCATGATTAAAATTCCCAAACCAAACTGTTTGCATTCAAGGTGAATAATGCCCGAGTGTATTTTTGTTGACGAGGCAACATACAGACATCGAAGCCGCAGAACCTGCCATTTTTAATTTGCCACTGTTAACAACAAAAACCGCACTTGTGCGGATGACGGGACCCCTTTGGTGCCACTCTGCGTGTGCGTCACTCAGTTGCTACCAGCTTGCTATTTGGGAGAACATATTCCTTGTCGTGGTGGGCACCCGTCAGAGGGGCGGGTGGCTCTCATCAGGCGCTGCCACTTGCCTGCCGCTGGCATTGATCTCACGTGGAAGGAACGGAGATCTGACAGCCCCCGCCACAAAAATCAGACCCTTCAAACGCCGGGAAAAGACCCACATCTCCCCCTTCTCTCCTGCGCACACAAATGCCCGCACATGGATGACACACACAAGTCAAAAAGAGCAGTCGGTCAAAGTGTACGCATGCAACCGGGGCCTGTCAGAAAAGATCTAGATGACGCGGCTCTGCATGTAGAGACAGATTGGGAAGGAAGGGAGTGGCACGTAGAGCGGAGGGGAGAGGAGGGGAGGCATCAGACGGACAAAAACGCAGTTTAAATGACGGACGTGAGCAGGAGAGCCGGCTCAGAGTCGCCCTGGCGACCCTTCCGCTCTCCGTCTTCTCCTTCTCCACAGAAACCTCTCCACGTTGCCATCCCGCCCCTGGGTGATTTCCGGGGTTCTCCTTTCTTCTGCATCATCTGTTGTCTCCCTGTGGTGGATATGACCAGAGACAAGCTCCGAGAGAGAGAGACGTCCCTCTCCCCCAATATTATACACTTTGTCCCTCACACACTTCTCCCACTGATCCCTTCTGATGCCCCCCCCATCAACCTGCAGATGAGCAACTGTGACAGGCAGAGAAAGGGAGACAGAGGGAGACAGAGAGGGACAGAGGAGAGGGGTTGGAAGAAGGGGGTATAAGAGAGAGAGCTGTTTATTTTTGCAAGGCTGACAGAAAACTCTGAAACGCTAAGTTGGGATCACGTTGAGCAGCATAGACTGTGACTTTTTAGAGAAGAAACAAACAGCTTTGGTAAACTTGGAATGACTTTGGAATAATATGGACCGTCCTCTCTGTTTTGTGGGATGTCAAAAGAAAAATAAACATCAGCAGTTATTAGCTCCGCCATCGAGCCATAAACAAACCATTTAAGCTAACATAAAAAATGTTCACAACGCGTTGCATCTGTTCTTTCTCTTAAAGCTTTTTTTCATCTGAAATTTATATAGTGTTTGGTTTCAATTAGTTTCTTTAGTAGATACTATCTGGGATTTACTTTACAATCTGAACTTCAGAATATAGTCTCATAAATTACCAAAAAACATATGACACTACATCTAAAAAATATGAAGTTGTTTTGTTTTTTTAACAAGAGGAGAAAGAGCAAACCAGGACTCAAACATGTCTTGTCTTCTTGGAGACCAAAAAACACCAGCCAATTTGCAGACACTGGAGATGCAATAAACAGCATTATGAAACAGCTTTGGCTCACGTGCTCCGCAGCCAATCAGAGGCTTGCATGGAGTCTGATCACTACGTGCACCGTGACAGGGAGAGATCAAGCACCCTGACCTGTCATGATGACAGAGTTGACAGATGTCATGTCAACTTTGTAACGGTTTGTTTTAATGACAGTGAGTCACCGCTCTTGTATACGCAGGGTCACTGTTGAACACGCACTGGATCACTGTCACGTAAATTTCTCTTCCCCTCTGACGCAATATACTGTAACAGCGTATGATCTGTCTGCCACTCAAAACAACAATGTCACGTCAGCCCGCGGGAGAGCTCGTTCTGGAGACTCAAACTAAGTTAAACCTCTGCACACTGTGCTCATTGATTGAGAGTGAAAACACCACTTGGTTAAAAGATGCTACTGAGTGATGCAGCTTCTCACTAATGAACTATGTCAACATTCTGTGACCTAATTTAATTTATCTCATATCTCAAATATATCGGTTATATCCCGATATATGGTGAATTTTTTTTTCAATTATCTGTCTGTCCAGTGAATTCTCATTTCTTTCTCCGGGCCCATTTCTCTCTCAACCGTGGCCTTTTTTTCAGTGTTTGAACAGTGCGGAGGGCTACATGTGTCTACAATACATAACAAACTAAATGAGGACTACAAATGAATCACGGGGGGGAGAAATTCTTCAAGAAGGGTTAAATGCTTAGTCGTGTTGAATTACGACGAAAGAAAGAGACTCTCTTAAGAATTAGCACTTAATTAGGTCTTAATTAGCATA
The DNA here is from genome assembly GCF_964276395.1 of Gasterosteus aculeatus. Classification (NCBI taxonomy): domain Eukaryota; kingdom Metazoa; phylum Chordata; class Actinopteri; order Perciformes; family Gasterosteidae; genus Gasterosteus; species Gasterosteus aculeatus. The sequence continues at coordinate 18,367,637 of NC_135709.1, read as the reverse complement.
CTTATGCATGCTAACAGTGTCTCGACAGAATAGCAGTTGTCAGGGGGGTTGAACCATCTGTAACGGCACAGGATTAATACATCATCTTTTATATCCAACAACGCTTCTTCTATCACAAAGTGCTATTCATTAATCAATTTCCCTTTTATTGGAGGGAAGATTTGTCATTTTTCATTATGTGCCATTACACCTCTCCCTTTGCAGCTATAACGCGTCTAATTAGACCTCAAGTGTTTCTTCAAACACAAACACTTGAATACACGGACGCAGAGATGAAACACACTTGTACTGTTGTGGCACATTGTTTTTGACGCATTTAACATGGTTGACATGGGCAGGTTGTGGTGAGCGGGGAGCGGGGGGGTAAAAAGACGGAGGTAAGGGTGGGTGAGAGACGGGAGAGTTGACAATGAGGAGCAGCGGAGGAGCTGCGAGTGAGCAGAAGGTGGAAGAGGGCGGTAATCAATGAAAAGTCTTGAACTTTGGAAAACCTTTTTATGTTTGGTAATCAGCTAAGAGTACCTGCATCTCCTCACAGAACTTGAGGAGAGCCTTTTGAGGACACACGGTGAGATTCACAAGAAGCATTTTGCCTGTAGAATAATAATGAGTATCTTATAACATTGAGTACAATTTCAGTATTTGTATAAAATGGGAGATCCAGAGACGAGTTTTCCAAAACCGTCTACGCTCCAAAGGTTTAACTGGTTTCCAGTCATTTCACACAGTCTTCGTGAGCAGATGTGTGTGGGTAAGTTGTCATGGAGAGCTCAGTAGCTGTTGATGATTAAACCCCCGCTTACAAGTTGAACATCAAAGTTCATTCTTGACCTTTAAAATATATTAAACACCCCCCCCCCACATTTTTTAGAGCATTGAATTGTATCAAACGGTCTTCATCAGAGACTGTGACTGACTTTTTCTCCAAACACTTATCCAAGGACAATAATTAACTTCAATGCCTAATTGAAGGAGTGCATTACAAAAGTGACTTTAATATGAAGGTTTTCATCTGTCTGATCTGCTGTTATCCTGATGCACTTCTTCCTCACATGGTGGTTGACGCGTGTCAACCACCTGTCATGTGCCTAGGTTAATTTTACTTTTGCATATTCTGCCATGCACATTGATAGAAAACTCTTCCAGCTGATGCACGAGGTAATTCTCTTCATGTGGTGTCTAAAGTGGGAGTCTAACACTTGAACAAGGTCTCCCCCGTCTCTCCCTCCTTCCCCTTCCTCTCACGGGGACATTAGCATTATCGATGAGCTCACCCCGTCACCTCAGACACAGGCTCTTAAAAGAGAATCATTTCATGCAAATGAGATATTGATGAGCTAATGATTAATTGGCTGCCCAACTGTGTTAATATGCAATAGCTGTTGTGTAATATGCATTTCTAATGACTGTCCCAGTGTGTTCAAAGAAATGGGCAACTTTAATCATTGGGGTACTCAGAGGCTTTCCAGTGTGTTATAAAGCTTTGCCTGAAGGGTCTATGTGAAGTACCATGGGAATGCAACCCCAGAGAACGTTCTCCTGCTGGATGCAATGTGTGCGTGTGTGTGCTTACATTTAGAAAAGAGAGAGAAACAATTTTTTTGGCTATATAGTACGTAGAATATCAGAACAATATTGTTGCATAACTGTAACAAACATGTAAAGACGTCTGTAAAATCATACAAGCAACCGATATGAATAAAAGACCTTTAAATGTGATGCACACTACCTGAATATAGATAATTCACAGATACTCCTCTGTTGTGTTATTCACCGGTATATTGGGTCATTTTATTCATTGACGAATGTGAAGATATGTTTGTCATTTTACAAATATTATTAAAATGATTTAAAAAAACTACTCGCACAATACTGCAAGTTTACTGTTAAAAAAGCGGAAAAAACATGAAATTCCCAAATCTGAATTAAGATGATGTTGCTCATTGATGACATATTTGACACTTAAACCATTAAATTTAGCTCTACAAAATTAATGGATTAAAGACTAAAGTCTTTGATAAAGCAGCTTTAACTCCTCACATTTATATTTTATGCTCAGACTTGATTAAAATACTTGAAATACTTAAAATACTTGAAAACGCACACTCTTACTTTTGACCAATCATAATGTCTGAAATCTGAATTCACAAAATTATTAAAACTACACATATTAATCAACATAATTAGTATATCTTGGTTACCTGCAGATGAACTTAAAACGTAAAAATATATCGAGGGGTAATCCACTAACAAAAATTGATCTTTGAACTCAAAGACACATTCTGTAGTCTCATCTTTAAGCCAATCAAATTAACTATTGGAGCAGGAAGTGACCTTAACCTGGGTTAACCATCAATCAATAAGCATTCACCAGAATCATCTCCAGACATAAAGACCGCTCCAATCCCTTATCTCATGTAGCGTCAATCCATTCACCGTAGATCAACTGCACACTGGGACATCTAAGGACAATAAAAGCACAGTTTGACAGCTGCAACAGCTCCCATTGAACTAATATCTAGTGATTCGGTACAGATAAGGTGACGACTGCCACCATACGGCCCCTTGCTGGGGCCATTTCTATCTAATGGTCTTTTGCTTGAAATGTTCTAATAATTGCAATGTCTAGTTTAACAAAATGGAAGCTGTGTGTGCGTGCGTGTGTGCGTGTGTGTGTGTGTGTGTGTGTGTGTGTGTGTGTGTGTGTGTGTGAGGTCACGGCTTTTCTGAGGTTTGGATTATTCAGCTTTATCATGGACCATAAATCGCAATCTCGCAAATAATCTTACATCGAATGCCACATACTCAACAATACATTTTGGAGGGATACTACAGACAAATCAGCTTTCATAATCCGTATAATAACATCCACAATATCAATGAACAACCACCCTATTTGTTTGTACTTGTGGTGTGTGTGTGTGTACCGTGTGTTACAAGTGTAAACGTGTTAGCGTAAGTGCCTGCACGGAGCTGTGAGTGGGCCTAATCAGACAGGCTGCAACCGTCCTCGGGGACCTGCATGCATCTGTCCAAGTGTCATTCAGTGTGTCTGAGGCAAGAAGTGGTACGGTGTGTGGACAAAGCACCAAAAGCAACATGGGCAACCAGGAATCAGGACCCGGTGTGTGACGTGATTGATATGGTACCTAAAGACAGATGGATAGAGGGAAGATACTGGGCAGGCATTGGGAAAGCCAGGACCTGTGGCCAGACCTGTCAACCGACCTGCTGACATCTATGTGTGTGTGTGTGTGTGTGTGTGTGTGTTGTGTGTGGTTGTGTGTATTCGTATGTACATACGCACACGTGCAAAAATGGAAGTTGATGGCTGCCCTGACCTGCTCCCTTAATCACCAAGTGTCCAATGAGGATTCCCACATTGTTAGCGGTAGAAAACTCTGGATTTACACTTAATGAGGGTTCGCAATCTACAGCCCTTGTTTGTTTTTTCGCTTTCCACAAATACTGAACATTACAACTTCCCTGTTCAACTGAAATGGAGTATTTGTTTTGAAAGAAACAAGCATGCACAGCCGGATAGATAAGGAAAAATAAGCAAATGAAAGGTCTCTTTTTTTCCCCTGCAGATATGAGTGCCTGTGTAGAGTACATACCGTCGGTGGTATGTCTTCCAGCTTGTCACTGGGGGGAGGATGTGGGGAGAGCCATATGTCATCAGCAGTGAAGGAATGGAGCGCAGTTGGACAGATAAGAGCAACAACATGTTTCTCAGCTGTAATAAATTGTCTGGTCGGACAGCGCTGCTATTTCCCGATTTTCATTTATGGGCTGTTTTATTGAATTCAGCCACTGATAAATAAATGGACTGCCACAGGCCCGTTTAAGCCGGCCCCAGGAGGATACTTGGCAGCAGTTTAAGCAGTTGAACTTCTTTCTCGCTCACGCTCTTTTGTGAGAGATCAGAGAGAAACGGAGAGGTATTGAGAAATATGGAGAAGTGCAGATGAAATCTTGGAAGCATTTAGAAACAATCTCAGACAGCGTTACATTTTTGAAGGGGCAGTAAATATATGGACCCAAACGCAGTAAGCGAGTGAAAAGAAAACTGATTCAAGGAGGACAATCTAAATTTGGATTATTTTATTAAAGCAAAACAGTTGAGGATGCGAAGGATGCTCCCCCTTATTCAAATATGTCAACTATTACGTCTCCACTATCTTTAAGATGGCAAACCTCAACTTCAATTTGCCTTTTGATAGTTAATGTGGCCCAATGTCGTGTTGTACAACACAACTATTATTAACGAGATGCATCCTTTATAAAAAAAAATATATAACTAAATAATGAGAACTTATTCATGCTGTTTGAGTCTATCACATACTACATACTAGTATAATAACATATGTAATTTTGGATAAATTAAAGGTATATATCATTTATTTATTTCAGACCAGAGGGATCCATAATACAGTACAAAGCAGACACACATTGTAATAGAACTTATTAGAACTGTATAGAACTTATTTTACTAGACTTTGAATCATACATTGCAAATGGACTGAAACCAAATTGATTCTGCGTGTGTGCCAGCAGGTAATCTGCTGCTGCTGTCTGTGACAAAGTGCTCGATAAACAAGTGCTGCTCAGGTCGGATCAAGGTAAAGATCAATTTGGTTAGTATGCAAATGTATGTATATCAAGGTCATTGATTGGGGTGAGTAGGCCATTTTATGGCTTGGTGATGTTGATGAGGAGGGAAGGGTTGGTGTGACCTGTTTGGGTCAAACTCAATACAGTGTCACATAACAGCACAGCTCAATCACTTACAATCCTGAGTGAACCATGTAATAATGTCGCTCTCTATTGGACACGAGAGCTTCACAAGATGAATGAATGAATCTATTGTATTTCAAGGAAATTATTATTATTCTCTCACGCAACGATTGCTCTCTCACGCAACGATTGCCTTTTTGAGGCCTTTATCGTATTCAAAAAGTTGTTAAATTTGGCATGCATATTAGAACTGGTGAAAAATTTGAGAATTTTGGGGTCTCACATTTGGGTGTCAAGAAATGTCCCTATAGTGCCCCCTATAGTACCGCACTGGACTTTTTTCCCCTGATGCCCTGATGATTGATCTGAAATTTGGCACACATGTGCTCTTGGACATGCTGTACAAAAAAGTCAATCATGGTATGCAAATGCACCTAACTAGATTTTCCGCCATTTTGAATATTGTGAAAAAAACATTTTGTCCATCTGTCCTAAATGTTATGTCAGATTGAGACGAAATTTTTTGTGGATCATTATTGGTCCAATGCCCCGCTGATCCATAAAATATGTGCTGTTATATCATTGTTTTGAGAAGATACGGGCTAATGAACTTCTTTTCAAATTTGCGCAGTGTGATCTTGAGGACCTAGACTCTAAAAATGCATTTTGCCGGAAGAAATTCCAAACTATGTGTGAAGGAAGCATTTTCAAAAAAACACCATTCGGCATGAAAATTGAAGTTGTTTTAACTCGACCATACCTTATCAACCACCAACCATTAATACTTCCTCCCCTTGTTACATATCATAATATTTGTAATCAATCATTCTTTTGAATATTTCTTGAATATTTTTAGAATATTTGGAATGTTTTTTTTTCACCAACCATTAACCCACTGGTTTCCTATGAAGATCACTTCTTTTGTTTTGCTGGCAATTTTGTAGAAAGCAAGATATGTGGTGTAGGATATTAGAAACAAATTGACGATCCGGTTCATAAAATTAATAAAAATGCATATAGTGTACACCAGAATACAGCCATGATTCTGAAAATGTGTAATCAATAAAGTAATGACAATATTGTAAAACCACTGTAATTCTGCAACTGTAATAGAATAATACCAATGCAGTTATGATTGTATTTGATGTAATGTAATCAACTGGAATGCATGCATGTAATACTTGAACAACAACTGATATTGACTAAGGATCATTCGAAATCCGAGTTACATTGAACTTGTTAAGGTTTCGGAAGCTCTCGAGGGAGGCCTCACTCCTGGTTCTCGTCCCGGCCGGAAACGAGGACACGAATTAGTCAATTCGTTTAAATTCAAAAATCAAAAGTTATTTAATAACTGAACAACGTAATAGGGATTACAATTACAAAGTGAAATACTAAGCGAACAGTGGAATATTTCGCGAAATAGAGAATCCTCTGAGCAAGTCTGAAGTGACTTATCAACGCGGATGCAGGAGAAATTCTAACAGTCTTTTCCCCGCCATGGTCCTTTGAAAACTCTTGAGGTGTGTCTTCCTTGGTGCATTTGAATGTCATTGGCCTCTTCTCCAAAGGGTCACCTCCTCCATTGTCCCCTTCACGTCGAGGTGTGATGCTGCAGCTGTAACCTGAAACCTCACTGTACTAGCTGTCCCTCACATTCCAATGCACTCAATGTAGATACCGTGGCTTTATGCCTCAATGAGTGAATTTAACAAAGCATACATCGTTTAAGTCTTCATCTTATAACTAGTACACTTTCATTACAACAACCCATTATTAATGATCACCGCTCATCACACTTCATCATAAGATCCAAGACAGTTCATGTGGTTCAATTTTCAAGACATTTGCCTCAGTCGGCTCCCTTACATTAAGTTGTTCATTTTATTACCTGACAGGAGAAAAAACTCCCCAAAAACCCTTTTTGGGGATAAAATTGGGAGAAATCCATAAAGAACGGCAATTGGCATCCGTCCCCAGGTTTTAACATCACATTGTGACAGAATGTTAATGTGTACAGTGTTTATATGATTTAAATGACTATGAATTGTGTTTGATTGAAATTGCATTCACTTCATCTAACATGTTAATGTAATAACTAATATCTAATAACACACAAACTATAATTCTAACACTAAACATCATTACACGTACTACAATTCTATGACTAGGGGTGCACTTCTGGCTTAAATCCCTAACAATTCCCTCCTTGCTCACAGTTCACTGTGAGCATCTCTCAAAGACAGAAAAATGTTCATACAGTCACATCCGTCAACAGTGATTGTCCCTCATCATCTACTCGCTACCGATTTCCCTGTATACTAGTCTCACTAAGCACAATATCGATCAATCCCTGCAGGAATCCAAGGATGCAGGAGATCCGTAGTCGACTAGATCATGCCTGTAACACAAGAAGGGTTAACGCAGACAGGAATGCACTTTTCCGTTGTGCAATAATACTGACAAACCCGTTGGTGAGAGGATTGTCGTCGCCTTAGTTGTCTGCCAGCTGCTGGTTCGAGCTGTCAGTGGGGCTTGTGCTCTGGTCACCAAGCCACCAGGAGCTGTGTGGTTGGAGATGATCGCACAACAAACAGATCCAAACATTTTGCAGAAGTTACCGTTTCCAGCTAACATCATGTCTAAAGCCACTTTATTATTCTAGGCCATGAGTCTCATTTCATCCAATGACTCATGCAGGTCTTCATTTGTAGCACCTGTCTGTCATTAAATGCAGTTTCATCCAATCAACATTTTATTATTGTCCACAAATTCAGCCGTGATCTGATTCTGGAATTCAACATTATCTGGCACCCTCCTTGGCACCTTCTTAGCATCCTTTTCGCTTATTCATGTGACCTTCAGACTAATGTAGATCTGTCTTTCTTCTTAAGGCTTTCTCTGGTGGTGTTTATTCCTGGTGATGTGATCTTAACTACCAGTAACTGTGTCTACTGTTAACCGCATCAGTGTCATAGGTAAACCGTGAGTTTCCCCGGAGGAATCAGTGTAGTTTGTAACACATAATTCCTTATTCAATCTTTCTCCCACATGGCTGCTGTTGGATAACCTCCTGAAGATGTCCCCCTGGATCTCTTAGTGAATCTGGTCTCAGTCGCTTAAAGTTCAACACGTATCAACACATTATATAGGGACAAGGTATCTGAAACTAAAGGAAAAAGCACTATAGGACATATAATTTACCAACCCCCCCCCCCCCCAGGGGCAGCTCTGGATGTGTCTTTCAATTGATGCTCCAATCCCTGTTTGTTTCTGGAGGGATGACATCATCAAACAGAATAACCGCTCTATATGTGGCGGTGCCACACTGATGCTTCAAGTTGACAACACATGTTGAGGAGGAGAACATAACCAGTGGGTCAATTGTTGAGACCCTGCCCTTCGTAGTTTACTCTCTCTCCATAAATGGACACCATCTCTCCACTTGTTGTCGTGTGGATCCACTTGCATTGACTAATGATCTCAGCTCTGTTTGGAGTGAAATAGAAACAACATATACAAGAACTCCTAGCCTTCTAAAAACAATTCTTATTTTCAATTCTTACTATGATATATGCCTTTCAACCGAGACAATGCTGTAGTTATCTGAATAGGCACAATCCTATGAAATGGTGGACTTCTCTCCCCTCCTTCTGTCCAAATTAGTTACCAGTTTTATCCTGGTAATGATTGGTCATTGCAACCGAATAGACGCTCTGAACTCAAAATCCTCAAACTCTGTTACTGTAATATCGTTGGCGTATGTTTGTATCCTGAACATTCTTATCATATGTGTTTATCAAGTGTCCCAGCAGTTCCCGTTCCTTCTCTAATCTGGAAATTGTGTGTCACATTAGCTCAGTGTTTGTGGATTTCTTCGTTGTATGTGTGTGCCTATACTTCTCCTCCTTGATGTTCCTCTGTTGGAACATCTGTTGTTGTCAGCGGTTTGGTCAGATGACACGTAGCTGTCATCCTAGACGTGTGATTAAACTTCAAGCTCCCTCCTTGGACCTCGGATCACCTCAGTTCCTGTGAGCAGACTGCTCTGCTAACCGGAGGTCCCATTAGGACAAGATTCCCCAATCGGCTGTTGAATAGAGAACCACAAGTGGTGCAGCTATGTGTGTGTGTGTGTGTGTGTAGGTGTGTCTAGATGTGCGTGTGAGTGTGTGTGTGTGTGTGTGTGTGTGTTCTCCCAATTCATGTTGCTCTTTCTTCTGGTTTACCAAACTCTTCAAGCAAACAAGTTCTACCATCTAGTGTGTGCATATTTAAACATAACTGGAACTCAACATTTTACCCACTTATTTCCCAGTTTTAGCTATTTCTTTTAATGTGGAGTAATTGTATCATCTGTGTGTCTCATCAGTCCTTGTGCCTGTGTATGAGAAGAGCAATGTCATTGCACATTCGTTCCAGGAAGAAAAGTCATGTTGGATCTTCCTGCGTTGGCCATCGTCTGCTGTTATCCCAAAAATGCCACTTGAGTAGCTAAACTCTAACATCTAGTGTTTTCCAAAAAACATTCTAATCAATTTGTGAGTTGTTTCATTGATAGAACGACTGTATGTTCTTCTTAACACCTTAAATCTATGTCATCTACACAACTCTGTTGTATAGAATCTTATGATTGTTTTTCACTGCATGCAATAATGTTCCCAAATCGGCAGATACTCTAGTTATATTCCGTTCTCCCCCAGTCCCTCATGTTGAGGTAGGTGTAAAAGCATCCCTTCACATAGCGTTTGGTGATGCTAATCACCCCCAGGCCACCTCCTGGCTTATCCAACAACGTCGTAAAACCCCCACAACGTCGTTTCTACTGGGTGTCGTTGCCGATCTGGACCGTCTCGCATTGGAGTCGCCTGCTCCTAACTGAAAAGCAAAACATAGTTAACAATTGCCATGCACATGTATTCGAGGAAAAATGTGTCAGTAAATTTATCATAGTGAAATAATTCCCCCATACCAACCGTGTGTGATTCTTAAACCTGTTGGGTGACTCTGAGATGAAATACAACCTGTGGATGGATTTTATGGCTCCGACACTTCCCCAGGATTCCTCCTCTTATCAGTCCTTGGTTTAGGGAGGTCTGCTCACTCCCTCCTCGACCATGAGTCGCCATCCCCTTTCAACCTCTGCATCCCCTTTGAAATCTATCCTCGTCCCTAATTCACTCCCATCTCAGCATCTGCCTGTTGTTTCTTTTACTGGGAGCTAAACTCCCAACAAAGTCATCATTTGTCCTGACTCCTGATGTTCACCTGATGGTGGAAGGAGTTCCCTAATGAACATAATAAACACACATACCTACCTACTACTACAACTGAAGAATTAGCACCTGGATGACACTCACGAATGGTGCTTTCTTAGAAGGAGAAATCTCTTCTTTGTTCTTGCTGTTCTGGTTCTGTTCCCTCTTGTTCAAATTCACTTCCTGCAAATTGCTTTGGATTAGAGCCTCAGCTGAATGAAGAATGTGATGCGTTGACGTAAAGAATGCCTCTGCATATCTTTATCTGCTCCTAGAGTATTTACACATTGTTTTGGAAAATTGCCTTTCTCAAACGGCCTTGTTTCCAACCAATTTGAGGAGCCATTCATATATAGAAATTTGGAATCTTCGACATAACTGATTATTGACCCCCATAGTCAACTCATGAAAAATTAACACCAATATTGCCTTCGCGTCCCCGTTCAATGATCTCTTTGAGTTTTTTCTTGTAGGTCTCACCCTCATGGTGTATGACTGTTCCATGTCTTCATCAACTAATTGACCAACCAAGTTCTCTTTGTTCATTCTAACCTCAAAGCAATATGCTCATACCAAGTTTACACAAAAATGTTACCTCACATTCTCACCTTCAAAGTCAATTTCTTCTCCTTTTACCTTCAGCCTGTTTGCTCTGTCATGATGTGTCATCACCTTTGAAAACCTATGCATTACTGCATAACTCTTCAACCTGTTTTTCCCATTTTTGCTTACTTCCCCATTAAAATAAACCATTCGACGGCCTCACTGAAGGCCTCCATCATTACAGTCAATTTGCTGACCTTTGTGACCACTTTCACAAGTGGTCGAGCATTTGCAGTATCAGTCTCTAAAACTTCAATCAATGTATCAGAATGTGAACCTCAAACCCCGGTGATATCAACAAAGGTTCTCCAAACCCTTCAGGGTCATAAAACAACTATGAAGAGTGTGAGTCCCTTGATCCCAAAAAGTACCCGGAGATAATAAATCAACTTAACATCAGACCCATCTGTTCCAGACCCCCCTCCAGTGTTAATCTCCACTTTTATTGCTCTTCAGCCCAAAAGCAAAGCAGAGGGTGGGAGACGTGTCTGTTACCTGCAAACACAAACTCAGCTCATGCTTAGTATGATCCAATCCATTCATTCATTAATGATAGATCACCAACCTCTCATGGTTAGCATATCCAAATGTAAGGGTGTACTACCTGTTGAACATTACATGATGACCGTCTGTAACAAGTTTCCATATTTTGTGATCTGGTGCTATAAATGTTCCTTTGATCAGACATTTGCTTCCATCATCAAGATACTGTATCAAGTGTATCGTGCACTATACACTCAATAGCAGCACTCAACAATTTACCGCCCATCTCTGAATTCAGGAGAAAACTCGAAAAACTACAAACATTAATCCAAAAAATCGACAATATATACAACAACTCCCCTAATTCCTTATCACCTTCATTCCTCATTTAAATCTTACACAACCGTGTGTCTTAATTTTCAATGTCTGATTTCCTTTTTAAAATCAATCTTCCCTACGGGTTTAAGTCTAGTTTCAGCTGACACTCTCAGCAGTTTATAATCTCTAGTCTCCATTTTTCTACCTGGAATGTGAGTCGTAAACCGTGGACGCTGAGGGTGCTTATCTGAGCTGTTGGAAAGCAGCAGGGGTTGGTGTGTCACCAGTTAGTTGTTTAGGGCCTCGTCAGAACTCTGTCTCCATCAAAGCAAGTGGCATCTGTTGCTGTGGTCACCACATATGGGGAGGTGGAGGCTGGGGTGTGCCCAACCTCTGGTTCTGCCTGGGCTGCAGTGAGTTGGGAAACCTTCCTGGAGGAGCATTCAACCGTGTGTTCCCTTCATATTTCACTGGACACGTTCTTGACCAATGTCCCCCCTGCCCACATATTAAACACACATCAACCCCATACCCTCCTTGGTAGTATCCACTCCCTCGGTTAGGTTCACGGCCTCTGTCTCTCCCTCTGTACTGTGGTGGTTGCTGGTATCCTCTCAATTGGTTTCTCACTGCTGGACCTACGGTTGGATATGTGGCTTCTGGAGGAACAGGGCATTGAGGTTGTTCATCTCTCACCGACAGTTGTTTCCTGACTCTCTGTTTTTTCGTTGCTTCTGCATCTGCTGCTGCCAGTTGGATCTTCAGGAGTCGATGCGTCATCGTCCCCAGTTCTTCTTGCCTCCTTGTCTCCGCAGCTCTCTGTATTTTGTAGAAGTGGGTTAGATGGTCTCTCCATGTGCTTTCATCCATGTCGTCCAGTCCCACTACTCCCTCCAACGCTGTTTGAACAGCCTGGGGCAAGCCTTGCTGCACAGTGTGTCGCCAGGTTACTGCAGTAGATTTGTTATTGTCGTGTCTTTCTCCTGTGGCCAAATGCCATTCTGTCTCTGCTCTCCTCACATATTGAGACATGTCTTCACCTTGTTTCATACTCAGACCCATCAGGATGGACATACTTGGCTTTGTAGGCCAGATGTTTCGCATTGCGGCCCAAAATACTCCTCTGACCTTATCAAATGGAGCCTCATTGTCGTCGTTGGTTGTGCCTGTTCTTACTTCCAAGGCTCTTAGATTGACTGTTCCCTCTAGACGGGCTATTAAGACTCTCATATCTCCAAGAGCCAACTCATCACCTATTGTGTATTTTTCAAAGAGCCGGATCCATGGGTTAGCTCCTTCTCCCAATGGCGGCAGTCCCTTCTCCAGCGCTTCCATGTCCCGATGACTCCAGGGAACAAACTCGCTCTGACCGTTGGCTTTCCTCAGTAGTGGGCACTGTGGGACAGGCGAGGCTGCAGGTGGCTCATTTCTTATAGGGAGAATATAGTCTGCATAGTGGTTTGGAGCCTTCTTCACCAGGATACAATGTCTATTGTGATGACGTCCTCCATCAGCAACCTCTCCTTCTTTGTCGTTGTTTGGATGGGTCCTCTGCACGTGTATTTTGATAGACAGGAGTCCTGAAGTAATATACAGCTCCTCTGCGGCCTCCTGGTATTCACTTGGTGTTTTACGGCCATGTTCACAGCTACCTGCTTCCTCCTCTCTGGCCCTGACAAGCAGTTCCTGAGTCGTAAGCGCAGCCATCATGCAACCTGGAATACTCTAAACAACCGCTATGCTGTCCCTTCTGTCCCAGGTGTTACTCTGTCACTAACAGCAGGAAAAACCAAACCAAGTCACTTCTAACAGCTGTCCGAGGAAATGTCAAATCGAACCATCGACCAGAATCGACACAGTAAAACAAATAACCACATCTAAAAAGTAAGGAGGGCAATTTACAACATCAAATCAGTCCAATAACTGCCGTGTACTTTACTAAAACTATCTTGTTAGACCACTAGGTTAAATCAACTTATCATTACCTCTAACCACAAAATCAAATCAATCACGGAACTGTAAAAATTAGTATAATCAATGATCAATGCCAAAGACTATGATTACAATTAAACAGAGGAAAAAGAGAAAGAATTAACTATATCTCAAATCAAAACTCAATCTTCATTCAAAATTCAAAAGTCTAAAAATTAAACTCAATAAAGTTAATCTTGATGTCTAAAAATGAATTACTCCAAATTATTAATCAAGGTTACAACATTAATCAAAGTTATGATGATACAGTCAAACTGCCGGCAATATCAATCAGGAAGTATAGCAGAAGCACTCCCCCACAAATGCCGCCAGAGATTATACCGCAATATAAACAATGATCCACCCCCAACCCAGAGACAATGCAATGACAGTCAATCTGGTTTCAGCTAAACATTGGAGATCGAAATCAAACAATTCATAACAGCTTCTCAAAAGCACTACATCAAAATTAAGTCAACCTCCAATTTCAATCCAAAATCGATGCAGAACTATAGTACAAACCAAATTCAACGTAACATTACAGCACTTTAATGTTTCAAATAAACGTCAACACCAATCCAGATATCCGTCAAGTTGTCTTATCAATCTTTACACTATCCTAGTAAGTAAAGGCAAATGTGCATCAAAGTCAACGTCCGAACACGGCAAGTGAAGAAATCGAACTCCCCCTCTTGTAATTCCCTCTACATCCACCAGATGGCACACTCAGGGGCTTCCCCCCACGATGTGCACTTACTCCAACCACATGAGGCGCTGTTCAGCCGATAGCTGAAGATCGAACACAGAACTACCAAAGAGGAAGTGCCTCACACCTCAGCACATGGATCGTAAAACGCTGTGTGCCGGCGTAGCAAAGAACAATGGGCTCAAGCTAACTGCTAACCCACAACGTGGTCAAGCTATCAGCACCCCGCAAGCCCCGCTATTTCCCCAGTGGAATTACCAATGAGACCCCGTTAGCCGCTAGCAAGGCAGCCCCACGTGGTCCGGGTTGGACTACTCACCAACACCTTAATATGCTATGGTTTTACAACCCGACGCCGGAGATGATCAGTCTCCAGTTCGGATTCTATACATATATATACACTGTTAAACAATCACATACACGTAGTAAACATAATTCGGAACATCTATTCATCAATCAAGCACATGCACCACGTTACTCAAACACTCACGCACCACGTACTCACACTCACTCACACTCACACCAGCATGCAGATGTATATACACTATCATTTACACTAAAGCGCTTATCTGCCACCCACCCCCTTCTAGACAACCTATCTACCTAATTCATAGGATTTCTAGAGAGTGGAAAATGTTAAGCAGATCTTACCAGTCGATGCTGGATTTCACCTTAACCATAACCTTAACCAGTCGCCGCTGGATTATCACTATACCAGTCGATGCTGGATTATCACTTTACCAGTCGATGCTGGATTATCACTTTACCAGTCGATGCTGGATTATCACTTTACCAGTCGATGCTGGATTATCATTTTACCAGTCGATGCTGGATTTTCCCGTATGCCAATCCCGTAGAGCAAGCTCCCCCCCCCCAATCTATTAAATCCTGCAATACCTAATTGTGAAGGACTTTATGCACAGAGAGGGGAAACGAAGAGAAGAGTCTTCTCTAAAGACGCCGTAATTATTGTGGGAAACCTAGTGGACAACATGCGCATCGTCACACCTCATGCGAACCCCCTAACCAATCCCATACGAGTCTACTTGTATGACTTTATCCTGCTGGTCTTTATGTCTCAGCAGACCAGTTCGCCGCCTGGATTTTTCTAACGCTCTAAGTGTGTACCTGAACGCACCAAACGCGCGTGTTTGGAATTTCTAAAAGCCGGCTCCCATTCGCATTCACTTTGCAAAAGTATGTCCCCACTGTTATTCAATATCAGCTTATTATATTCACCCAAGTCATCAATGCACTAGCCTTTAGTCTTTAGCATCTAAGGCCTTGCCTCATGGCCGACTGCCAGCACCACTCTAAATCTTCCTAAACCTACCTATCACAGAATTCATGAAAAAGGTTGTTTTACCTTGTTTGTACCCCTGTGGTACTTGCAGTCGGACCTTTCAGCAACACCTTCCCCCAACGAGAGCCCCACGTTGGGCGCCAACTGTTAAGGTTTCGGAAGCTCTCGAGGGAGGCCTCACTCCTGGTTCTCGTCCCGGCCGGAAACGAGGACACGAATTAGTCAATTCGTTTAAATTCAAAAATCAAAAGTTATTTAATAACTGAACAACGTAATAGGGATTACAATTACAAAGTGAAATACTAAGCGAACAGTGGAATATTTCGCGAAATAGAGAATCCTCTGAGCAAGTCTGAAGTGACTTATCAACGCGGATGCAGGAGAAGTTCTAACAGTCTTTTCCCCGCCATGGTCCTTTGAAAACTCTTGAGGTGTGTCTTCCTTGGTGCATTTGAATGTCATTGGCCTCTTCTCCAAAGGGTCACCTCCTCCATTGTCCCCTTCACGTCGAGGTGTGATGCTGCAGCTGTAACCTGAAACCTCACTGTACTAGCTGTCCCTCACATTCCAATGCACTCAATGTAGATACAGTGGCTTTATGCCTCAATGAGTGAATTTAACAAAGCATACATCGTTTAAGTCTTCATCTTATAACTAGTACACTTTCATTACAACAACCCATTATTAATGATCACCGCTCATCACACTTCATCATAAGATCCAAGACAGTTCGTGTGGTTCAATTTTCAAGACATTTGCCTCAGTCGGCTGCCTTACATTAAGTTGTTCATTTTATTACCTGACAGGAGAAAAAACTCCCAAAAAACCCTTTTTGGGGATAAAATTGGGAGAAATCCATAAAGAACGGCAATTGGCATCCGTCCCCAGGTTTTAACATCACATTGTGACAGACTGTTAATGTGTACAGTGTTTATATGATTTAAATGACTATGAATTGTGTTTGATTGAAATTGCATTCACTTCATCTAACATGTTAATGTAATAACTATTATCTAACATCACACAAACTATAATTCTAACACTAAACATCATTACACGTACTACAATTCTATGACTAGGGGTGCACTTCTGGCTTAAATCCCTAACAAACTCACCAGAAGACCACTCCCAGAGGTGTGGACACTGACTTTCACACCTTTAAGCATTGTTATAAATACCTGTAGGAACCATTGTTCTGGAGTTCGCTGGTGGAGGCAGCAGACGGGCACTAGGGATGGTCAAAGGACTGACCTGGGGCCTGTTGGTCGCTGAGACCAGCGGCTCCTCAGCTGAGATGTTCTTTTTACCGCAACGCCATCTCCTTTATTAAATACATTTGATTTAACCTTGTGATCAGCGATGACCTCTGTCCGTCCGGCGTTTCTTCATTTTTGAACACAACAGTGGCAAAAGCAGGTTTTCTTCCTCGACTTGTTACATATTATAATCTTTTTGTCAATCATTCTTTTGAATATTTCTTTGAACATTTTTTGGAATGTTTTTTTTTTCACCAACCATTAACCCACTGGTTACCTATGAACTCATAAAAAAACTCAGAAATGACCTAAGACCTTAATAATGTTAAAGATGAAGTTTGCAAAACGGTATCCCTGGTGTCGCTCCTTATGGTTAACAACGACTGACTCTTGGACGCTTTGTCCGTCGGCCTTAGGAGTTCTCCGGCCAGTGCCCCAGCTAGTGCCCCAGCCAGTGCCCCAGCTAGTGCCCCAGCCAGTGCCCCAGCTAGTGCCCCAGCCAGTGCCCCAGCTAGTGCCCCAGCCAGTGCCCCAGCCAGTGCCCCAGCTAGTGCCCCAGCCAGTGCCCCAGCCCGTGCCCTAGCTAATGCCCCAGCCAGTGCCCCAGCCAGTGCCCCAGCTAGTGCCCCAGCCAGTGCCCCAGCCAGTGCCCCAGCTAGTGCTCCAGCCAGTACCCCAGCAGCTTTCATTTTTCTTGTATTTGTTTCTTGCAAGTCCCATTAGAGCAAAATGAAATTGCTAAGAATGATTAAACCCTTTGCTAAACCTTCCTAAAGCTCAGGATTTGCTTTCTTGTATCAGTTATATGACAGAATTATGTATCTTGGGGTTTGGGACATTAGATCATACAAAACAAGCAGTGGACATTTTCACCCTTTTTTATAACATTTAATTGACCAAGCAATTATTCAATTATTTGAAAAACTATATCGTAAATACATGATTATGTTATGATGCAAACAAACTTGCAAACACAAATAACTGCAGGGTAAACATGCATTGTTCAAGGTGATTTGTTGAATCTGACCTCAAAAAGTGACTTTCCGACACATTAAATCTTGTGGGTGGAAAGAGTGAAAATAGCATACTTTTGTCACTGCCTGATTTATGACTATGACACATATTTGAAGCTCATTTTGCCTTAAATTTGTACCTAACACTGTTAGCGAAGACAAATAAGCAACATCCCAGCATCTGTGACAGTACCCAGGAGTTTCCAGGTGAAGTAAAAACTCTCTGAGGACAGAAAACCTCGCAAGAGCCTTACACAAAGTATGTTACTTGCGTCAGACTCCATTGTGGGTTCTGTGTGTACGTGCGTGTGTGAAGCTATGCCATCTGCAGTAAGAGGAGCTGACAGCTTCCACACCCCTCAGTGCAGTGTGTGTGTCTTTGGGCTCATTCAGAGTGACAGTGTAGATTAGGGGTGTAATCCTCGCAGAGCTACAGGGGATCTATCAGTACCCTGGGCTGCAGACACACACACACGCACACACATTGTGCTGGAAATTAATTGAAATGTTAATGGCGCGGAAGACTCGATTCTTAATTGCTTGGTGCTGGATTGAGACAAGATCGTTTATGAAGAGAAATTAAATCAGGATTGTGGGCGATCTCGGTTGTAAAAAGGTTTTGAGGTGCGTGGAAGAAGGTCATGAAGGAGCGCAGGACGTCAAAAGGAGCAGCCCTCCTTTTTGTTAGCAGGTCATGTTAGCAAAGTGAATGGGATTATTAGTTAACAATATGTACTCAAAGAAAGTTCACTGTATTTGTCTTTATTCCCCAAAATGGAATATCTGAGGTGGCAGAAAAATAAAAGCAGTGTTTTGAGTTTTCCCGGATGTGTCGAGGAAAAACACTTAAAAGGAGGCTTTGATCTTAGTTTTAATTAGCTCCTATTCCCCTCTAGTATTCCTGTTCTCTGTATTTGCAAGAAAGCGTATGAACAATGCTAGCAACGAAGCCTCTTCTGAAGATGTCAGCATTTCACTTAACTTTCCCTCTTAACTTGTTTTTAACCCCCTCTTTACTTCTCAATGTGCACCCTCTCTCCCTAAAAACGTCTCCAGAAGAACAACAAAGGAGAGTTTACAGCTGCTTTCTCTCCCGTCCATTTTAATCTCACTCAATCCCTTTTTTGGCTTCAAGATTCATACTAATATTTTTACCAAATATACCCAGGTTGATAAATGCAACATGCGTTAAGACGCTCCTCTGCATGTTGAGCACCTCGGCCTGTGAATGAAGACGTGATGAGAGGTGAGGGAGCGTCCATGGTGGTGCCAGCAGGGAGGCCCAAATTCACTCATTATCTCCCCTCAATTAGACCCTCTCGCTTCACCACCTTAGGCCTCCACCAAACATCTGTGTGTGTGTGTGTGTGTGTGTGTGTGTGTGTGTGTGTGTGTGTGTATGTGCGTTTCTGTTTGCGTTCACCCTGCTGAGTTCATCATACCGGCAACAGAGGAGTCTTTCCACTGAAAATCTCTCTCACTAATCACTTTGACATAATTGGACAGGCCATCTCTCTGTCTTTTTTCATCTGTGTGTGTCTGCGTGTGCTAAGGGAATACTGATTTGTAGCACTTTACGGTCTTTAGATGACAAACACACAGAGCTGAGGTTATATGGATCAGCAGGGCAGCTAACAGGTGTGGGAAGGTAAAGACCAGTTGTAGCTTTGGTCTTATTTTTAATTTAGCCTTCAGTTATAATAATAATGACTGTAATAAATTAACTTGTATACAGTACAGTCATTACTGATAGAAATGGTGGCTTAAACTGAGGACCCCCCCCCTCCGTCCCCCTAGAGGGCCTGTTGTTTAGGGTTGCAGAGCCACCGAGGCCTTGATGAATTTCTCCCCGTCAACAAATTAAAAATGTGCTATTGTTACTTAACAACAAGGCATCCCGGTCGCCGTGGGGAGCACCATGGAGACCGCTGACAGAACTCTAGGATTCTCCTAATCATCCCCAGCTGTCAGGAAGCACCTGGCCTGACACCTCTGCTTAAAACCTGTCTCCCAGGCATAAGATAATTACAAGTGCCAGCAGAGGAACGAGAGAGCGGGCGGGCAAAGGGAGAGCAGGCGAGAGAGAATTCTTTCTCGTAAGTGGCTGCGTGAGGAACGGAGCGGATGGAGCTCTTTAGACAAGTTGCCATTGAACTAGAGGACGTGTCCAAAAGAGGAAGTTGAGAGTGGGCAGGTGTCTGGGGTGTCTCCCCTCCTCCCTAAAGAGGAGGCCAGGGAGGGGGTCCCTAGATAGCGCTGTGGGGGACAAGTGAGGGACGGAGCTGTCACTGGGCCCACGTTCACACACACACACTGTTTCATTAGACCCATACAAACGAGGATTGCACCACGTTTTGGGGGGAGGGGGAGGGGGGGTAACAGTATTTGGAGTATCTTTTTTTGTCATTGTTATATTATAAAGTTCCACTAAAGTTCTGAAAGCTGTGGTGTGCTGTGTGTATGGTCGCAGTGGTATATTGAGTAACGGCTTGGAGAAAGTGTGTACGGAGCTTACAAAAACTAAACCTCACTGCTGACACGCCGAACTGCCTCCCTGTTCATGACCAAAAGAAGAAGACACCGGGCCGGTGTCACAGCAGCGCCCTCGGGACCGGCCTGATTGCTAAGTGGGAGAATACGTGCCAAATGAAATGTACCAAGCCGCTGAGGAAGAGCAACGCCCCCCCCCACACACACACACACACTTGAGTTTCATTACCACCTTTCATTTCTTTAGCAGCGGGGCCTTCCTTCAGAATTACATTCCCGTCATTCCAAACCATTATTAAATTATTAAAATACTCTAATTCCTCCCTTCTTCCTCCCACCCGCCCTCTCTCTAAACACGTATTCACATGTACCAATCTGTGTTATGAACAAGATAAATACTGTCAATGTTTAACACCTGGTAAATGATGTAAAGGGAAATAGTTTACATTGTATTGAAGCTGAATATGCATGTTTGTAATTTCAATATTGTTCTTGAGCTACTCTGCTCCAGGAACTCTGGTTTGGTTGCAATATTGTTTTTAATCTCTTTTGAGCGTACTTACTTTGGAATACCAGCCCATGTGACCTTCTATGTGATTAAAAAATATTTTTAAATAAACAACTAGTTGGGCGAAAGACGTTGGAACAATGTAAAGGCCTCAGTAAGACCTGTGTTCAAAATTAATCTGTAAAATATTTTCTGATGTTCTTTATTGCAAACACCTACTGAAACATGATCCATTTCTATTTGATTCACACATAAAACAGATATGATTTTCAAATGTACTCATTTCATTTCCAAGTTACATATTGTGTTTAATGTTGTAATTAAATAGGATCATTTAAATATTGCAGTTTTTTTCAGACTTGATTAGCATAAGTGATTACAATCACAGTAAAGATACAGATATAGATACAGAAATGCACATGGGGAAGTAGTGGGGGAGCAAAAAAAATAATGATTGGTATGAGAAAGGAGGGCGAGAGACAGAGAGGGTGAGTGAGGGAGACTTGGTTAAGCTGTGCGATGGAACTGCGCCGTTATCTTAAATGAGGAATCCCATATGAAGGTCTGGATTAACCAAATTTAATCCCTCATCAAACAGACAATAACAGTGCAGCCTAATCCCCCCAATTCTCAGATTAGCAGCGCTCCTGCTCTTGTCTTGGCAGCGCAGTAGGGGCCGGTGTCGGCCCATCGAGCTCTCCTCCACAATGACCTCTGGATGAGAGCGGGTTTACAAGCCGTGAGCTCGAGCAGCTGCTAGTCAACACAGAGTTTCACGGGATGAACAGCAACAAGAGACGTTCAAAGCATATGGCAGCGTGGGAGAGAGAGCATTTGGAAGGTTTAGATTTCATTTGTAAAGTGAGAAAATAAATATTCTTCATTTATCTCTCTAAAAAAACCCATGTCCATAAATATAGTATATTAGCAGGTTAGGAAAGAAGAAAGCTCAAAGAAAGGTGTTTCAGTGCTCTTGACTTTTAAGACCTTGATTGTATTAGAAACCCTGTAATTAGAGGTCGAGATAGGGGGATGTAATTGCCTCTAAGAGTGAGCACCCTAGAGTAAACAAATATGTTCATCAAGCAAATAGAGGATTAACGCGTATATGCTCACTTCACTCCTTAACCCGTCTGGTTCATCTGGGAAATGCAAAGCGCAACACAAGGCGAGTGGGTGAGAGAGACAGGGAGAAAACAAGAACACAAGAGAATGGGCCAAAAGTGCTGACACCTGCTCTTCTAAACTAACCTGAGATAAAATGCAAATAGAATATGCGTTTCACTGTCGCTTTTCCTTTTCTATTTTGCAAAGGGTTACCCTTAGAACAACATGATCCCAGACATGCTGGGACACATTCTGTGTTCCTATTAAAGTAGACCACACTTGTACATTCTTGGTTGTTATTGTTCCAGATGTGCACGCTCTGGGTTAAATAAACGTAGTGTAAGTCGCTTTGTAAGAAAGAACCTTATGAGATGTACCCATAGAGGCAGGACTCGAGTCCAGTTGTTAACTAATTTTGTTTTTGCTGAACAAGTTTGGGCATGAAGCTGAAATTTTGATTTAAACCTCTGTTGACTACCACTCTACTGCATCGTCTGCCGCTTGTGTGAATGCTGAGCTTTAGTTTCTGTCTTAATTAAGGTAATTGTGATTGACGTGTGGCCTGTTTTAGTAAAGCCTTAAGGCGAAAAATGTTGTGTTTTTGCAGAGCACGTTGGGCTGTACTTAAACCTGAGGACCTCCAGGCGCCAGCAGACAGCGTACGTCACGTGGCGTCTGCTGACCTGTTGAGACTCTGCATGTTTAGGTAAAGACGTACCGAGACACACTGAGACATCTGTGTTGACAAACTAGCGCACCTGAATGTTAGAGGTGAAGATGGGACATGACAGAACGCCCGAAAGCTTGAGACTAACATGTAAAAACACAATCAGCATATTTTGTCATATAATCCTCAGAGGGAGCTGTTGACTGTTTAAATGTTTTATGATGTATGTCTTTTGTTGTTAATAATAGCTTCTCTTGTTTGCCAGAAACAGGACCTCCTGCCTTGGTAAAAAGCGCAGATCTTATTTAATTTGAGATTTAGGGAAAGGCCAAGCATTCGCAGCATTGAGTGCATGTCTCCGCTATCTGTCCACGTTTCTACCATCACAGCTAAAGGTATTTATCTTATTTGTACCGTAATACTTTTGTTTGTAATTAATAATCGATTTGAAATTCAAAGTAGTTGCACTTATAGAAGTAACAGAATGCTTTTGTAAATTGTCTTTTTTGTGTGTATGTCTGCCTATGCCGAAAGGAAAGCTTGTACATGTGTGTGTGTGTGTGTGTGTGTGTGTGTGTGCAATATATAAGCTTGTGTGTGTGTGTTCAAGTGTGTGTTCTTTGGAGCAGTAATGGAGCTCAAGCAGGCGAATGTTGTTCTGGTGCTAAAACAGAAAAGCAGCCCCCACTGATGTGAGTTATTAATATTTAACTGTCCGCTATTAAAGTTTAAGGCGGTTGAGACGGAGCTGGGGGGGAGAAAGAGGCTACTTGATGATCACTGGCCACACGGCACTGTAAACACGTTCACAAAAGCCCCTGACAGTGTTACTGTGTGGATTTAAGGAGCAAGAGGCAATAGAGCATTAGGCTATAGTTGTTCTGTGTGTAATGCACAAAAGCGAAAACCACTGTATCTGATAAATGCATATGTTTCTCTGTGAATATTATGTCTGAGGACAACAAATGAATAATAAATTAATTCATTTAATTTGAGCATCGTTGGGAACCCCTGTCCAGCGTGAGCAAAATGCATATGTCTCACAATAAAGGCAAAGGATGTGTTGTACGGCTGCATTTTCCTGCTGTTGTGATTGTCACATTTACTGTCATCAGGGTGCGGTGAAAAGTCTTGTTTAATTTCTCGTGCCATAAAACTCCTATACATTTACTTTTATTTGTTGCTGTAAACTTGCATAAGAAAACAAATAAAAACGCCATATGGTTTATTGTGTTTTTTACATTCAATGCGCAGTTATAGACGCTCGGCTTAATATGGAAACATGTATGAATATACAACAAGGGTTTTTGCCTCAAGTGTGCGCCACAGTCGCCTCAGCAGAAATGGTGACTTGTTTCTCCTTTAAATTCAATCCGGAGCATCAATTTAATCACCGTTGGCCATTAAGAAAACGGTCCTGTAACTTGCTAACCCTGTTGTTTTTCCCCCTGCAAACAGCCTGCAGTGTGACCTCCGCCGGACGTATCGAGGCAAACAAACCAAGGTTACAACAGGAAGGAAAGCAGCGTAAGAGATTCAGCGATGTTCCAACCCGCTCAAGAGGTTCTATAAAAGAAAAGGCTGGCTGGCTAAAAGTGAGCCTGGAAAATACCCCACCTCCACGTTGACCCACATCATCCATTATGTGTGGTGGTTATGAGAACAGAAGTGCCTTATGGGTAGCCACAATAGGCCTGAAACAATAGCTCACTGTCAGGCTGTGCTTTAACTGTAGGATGACCAGCCGCGTCACGCCACGACTACGTGACGTCTCAGCAGCTATCGTGATCCCGGCCGCTCCACTGAACTGCCACATCAGTCAATGACCACGCTTCAGATAAATGAACCAACAATTGCACCACACGGAGGCATTTTCAAAGGGGTTAAGACCACAAAGAGAGCACAGCTGACGAGGTTGGTAATAGATATGGCTTGCACATCATACAGGATCACACACCCACTCCTTCCTATCAAATATAAATAAAAAAGGGGTTGAAATAAAAGGTGTGCCTTCCCCTAAACTGCTTCATGTCACAGTGTGTCTCATACATAATGCAATCATGCAAATGACAATGATCTGCCTTCGGAAATAGCAAGAGAACCCAGACCTTGGCCAAAATTAGTCTTTTAATGAAATTTCCATGAATGTAAATGTAGGCCAGGTCTGAGCGTAATTCTGCCCAGGAATTAAACTAAGTTGGCCTTGTTAATCTTAATAGTTGATCTCAGTGGGGCTGGTATTAAGTCTGTCGGTCGCAGCACAGCGCTCAACGCAATCACAGCTTTGCCTTCTCTAGCGTAGCTTACTCCAGTGACCAGCCCAGAATTAACATGTGCATGGATGTGCACTCGCACACACACACACACACACACACACATACATGCACACGCAATAACGCTCACACGTACACAACCCCACACACACACACGCCTCAGTCCATTCTCAAACATGTTTCTCCATTGATATTAGGGATGCAATTATACCAAGTTCTTTATTAAGGTCAATTTGTCCGTGGAATCCCCCCTAAATATCTAAATATGCAACACTGTTTAGTATGTGCCATTCAATGCAAGCCACATTTCATGCTAGTATTTATCATAGAATAAGTTGCAAACGTGTTAATGAATGTTGGTGATAGAATCTAGAAGAATTTAGTGTTATCTTTCTTGATTTGATAAAGAAAAAAATGGATTTTTTAATGCTGTATAATGGGGCTGTATTGACGAGGTGTGTGCGTGCAGAGCACTCTCTCCATTACCTGATATCACCTAACAGAAGTGGGGTCTTTGCAGGCCGACAGCCCTTCATTGTGAAGCCATTTGGATCAGAACAGATTAGGACATTATATAGATATGCAGTAAAGACTGCTTCACTAATTAACGCCTAATTAAATCGAGATCACGGCCTGTGGTCTCTGGTGGTGCGTGAGGAAATGCGTTTGTACTCAGTGTGCACGGTCACGTAAGTGTTTTATGTCTTTAAATCCAACGTAAAATATTTACAGTCCCTCTGTATGTTCACAAATATCATCGTTCCCTGCGTTTTTTCCCTCTGGTCTCAAGGAGAGGATATGTATGCTGAATTGAAGTGTCACAATTGTTGCCCTCACAGGACCATTGTGTGTTTGCTATATAGCTTCCAGTGTTGAAGAGAAATCACTGGTCCCTTCACTCTATCCCAGCACAAAGTGACTTGGAGTAACTGCCAGTGATAACTAGTAATTACATCCATTTAAAATGTGCATTATTTTACCCCTGCATTGAATAAACTGGTGAGGCAGAAAATTGTCCATTTTCATCTCCGTTATAAACACACAATTTGGAAAGAAAGCACTTATTTTTTGCAGGTTTTTATCCTTGAGTGAGGCTAAACATTCTCGAGGAGTTTCCACATTAATTGTCAGAGTGACAGACAGCGAGCCAGACAGACGCACACTCAGTCAAGTGAATTAACCCGGCCCAAAATGAATCTCCCCAGTTCCCTGCAGCGCCTCTTACCCCAGGGCATTGGACTTTGATTGAGGGTTGATCTTTTGAAACTTTCAACATTATTCTTTCATTATTTTCAATATTCCACAAAGACGACATGCTTTTCTGAGTGGAAATACATTTGAATGGACATGCACTGTCTATTCACTGAGGGGACTTTCTCTTAATGCCAGTCTGCCTCAGCCCCTGTATGTGTGGACTCATTGTATGCATGTGGCATAAAGAGTGATAGGAGTCTTTAGAAAAGAGCGAACCTCTCCACAGATTAGACTCCATTAGCATTTAATGTACTGTCATAAATTCCTCCGAAAGTGGAGGGAAGAGGCAGGACAAATGAAGTAGGATTAATAGGGGCCCGAGCCTGACCGATAGTGGGGATTGGGAGGCAGAGTCACCTTGGGATAGTGGGGCAGTGTGGCAAATGCGGAGGTAAGTAGCGACGACGGTTAGGTGGACAAAGCAGATATATGAAATAAAGTATTGTACAGTTGAATGTTGGAAGAAGAATGAGCATGAAAGGTAAAGGGCCAGAGGAGGCGATATGAGCTTAAAGTGTGCTGGAACAGAAACAGACATAGTTAGGTCTGCGACCTTCCCTGCAGCTCACCCGCAGACGGGTAATGAGGTCGGTGTGCAGAGATGGCTACTGTGTGTCTGGGGGCCAGGGAGGGGGCACGTTTGCAAATGACCTTAAAGGAACATTTTTATTTCACAAATCAAATACAGTTTGAGGAATATAAGTTATAAAAATATAGAAGCTAGAATCTGTATGTATAAGGATGGAACCAGAGTTTTTTAAAACTGCTAAATATTTCTTTTATTGGGTGAAAAGTGATAAACTGACTGATAAAAGCCTACATTCTTTGTTGTTTTATGTCTGATGTTCGAGACAGAAATTGTAATAATATTTCATAATGATAATAAAGTGGTCTGTTTGTTATTGGTATGGTCCATATGCAAGCATACAGACAAAATACAGTCAATGGTATAAAGCACTTTGAAAACATTGTAAGAAATATGTTCAGCAATATGTTCAATCTGGGTAAAGAAAACAGGTTCTACCCTAAAATGTTCACTGACAATTATTCCATTGGACATCATCGGCGACAATTTGGATTTCCTCTAAACGGTTCTCAAAGTGTCGACAGCGTGCCGGCGGCAGAAAGCCAACAGTGTTACCAGCGCTTTGGGGGAGAACCAAAGTTTCCTTTTTGCACATCTCGTTCTTTACAGTATCGGTTTCACGCGAGAGTCACGCATAAGTGGACTCTGTCTGTATGTGCCAATCGCTGATTTTAAGACAAATAAGAGAGCAGAAGAAAATTATTTTTTGGGGTTGCACCGCAGTTTGACTGGATCATCACTGACTTGCAGAAAGACTTCAAACAAAGTTCCTCCCTCCCTCTGATCTGCAGTTTGAATTGACTTTCAGCCGGCCGATGAGGAGGTGAGAGTGAATGTCTGCCTTTATGCAGCTTAACTCCCAACCCTTACAGTAGCAGGGACAAGGTGACTTACAGGTAATCTATAAGAATAAGGAGCCAGGCAGGCGCCCCGGCTTTAATTAGATCTCCGATACTCCCGTGCCCAACCTGTTACGTTCTGACTCCCCAGGAGGGGAGTGGGATTCCCGCCACTGCCAGAGGACATCCTGTGGCCAGTAAACGGGTATGGCGTCGTAGGTGCAAGAGAAAAAACATCACCTGACGTTGGGGTAAGCAGGCTTTTATTTAAGCGCAGTTAACAGGGGAAATGAGGAGGGCTGGCGGTACCAAAGCAAAGAAAAGAACAAAATGCCTCCCACCCCCTTACCTGTCCTATCTCCCAACGAAAATCACTAACTAACTGGCACACTAACAAGGCGCCCTACCCAAACTTACAGTAGGTGGCCCTGCCAGGTGTATCTAGTGTTGTTAGACAGGAGAGTAACCCTACGTGCAGGTATGTAAACTCCGGAGCAGGGCTAAACTACTCCTCATCCCCCTGTAAGAATAAGAACAAAGAAAAAACAATTAATTGAATACACAGTACAGCAAATCACCAGAACTAATAACTACCCCAACATACACCAGCACTCACATACACACAACCAGTGACACCCCCCCGGGTGAAACAAACACAGGGATACATATACTGACAGAAGGGCATGATGGGATTGGAGATGAGTGGAAACATCTGAACCGGGTAACGAGAGTGGGTGGAGCCAAGATGAATGGAAATCATGGATGATCAGTACCACCTGTATGAACACACACACAAAACAGAACACATACACAAACCTATATACAGAACAGGGGACGTAACACGCCCACCACAAAAAGACAGCCAATCAGAGAGTGGCATATTAAACTGAAGCCCCTCCCCCTGGTGGGCTCCATTATGTTTGGAAACAGATTTATTCCTGCAATGTGACAGGAGGAGGGATGACAAAAAGGGAGGGAAAGAATGAAAGGGCAGAGAGAGATGACTCCCTGCCACAATCGAAGGGTTAACCTGAATGATTCCTTACAGGAGCACCAGAGCCATTAATATTGGCTCTTAAAGTCAGCAGAATCAAGAGGCATATTTAAAAAAGCCAAAAGCCAAAGTACAGAGAAGAAGCTTGTGTGAGTCAAACTTCATATTTTACAGTCAAACGGGCATAAATCCATATTTTTTGCATAATGTTTCACCCAGGTGTATGTTATTTTTGCCAAAACCAGCAAATTTTTGCAACTGTTTTTGCAGTAGAGCGTTGGCCTGGCGGTGAGCCTTAGGCACGAGTCGGCAGCCCTCTCTCTCAGCCCCTCTCTTCAAGGCCACCTGGAGGCCTTCTGTAACCAATGACTCTCAGCACAATAGCTCAGACAGCATTGAGGGTTCTCCATTCATCTGCCAGGATGGAGCTCATATTTCAAATATACATATCGATCTGTGTCCAATGTGAATATTTTTACTAATGTTTTGGGAGTTTTGTATAATTTCTGATAAGGCTATTTGGAAATAAATGGTGTTTGAAAGTAAAACTCCCAGTAAACCAAATCACAGTTGTAGTAATATGTAGTGAACACGTTCAGCAACCAGAAATTTGCATTTATGTCTGAGGAAGGTATTTTTGCATCATTTGGGGTTTGTGATTTGGATTGTGTGTGTGGATTGTGTGTTATTTTAGGGTCAGGACTTGCAAGGTTAGTGCTATTATTTTTTAAATATAACAAAACAAAATAATGTAGCCTGTTATATAGGCCCTTGTTAATAAAAGCCCCTTTGAAGATGTGACTTGTAAACTTTGTTTAGAAGTGCTTTACAAATGGCTTAGTTGTGGCAAAATCTTAAAATTATTTAAAACTTTCACAGACATTTTAACTCACCGCACATATATGTGTTTTTGTGTTTTTTTTTCCAGAATAACTCAGCCAATGCTTTCCGGCCAATCACACTATGAACTGATGTAATTCAATCTCTCAGGAATGATCATGGGAGCAGAAGAGGAGATCACAGGACCATGAATGCGCTAATCTAATTAATATCCTCCTGTTCCGGCCACTGATTTTACGACTAGTTTAAAACCTTCTGCTGCTTTTATGGCTATTAGAAGCGTAGTGTGAGATATCTTCTACTCCACTCTCTTTTCCCTCTTCGCCAGCAGTTGGCAACGCTAAAACGCTTGAGGGAGCAACGGGTTCAAGAGACTCAAACTACCTCTTAATCGTTGCAACAAACGTCTAAAAGACAATCCAGGATGAGAGCGGGGAGTTGTTATAACTGCTCCTGTACTAACATGTGGTTTCCTTTCAACAATTAACCATCTCCCATCATCTTCTATCTCTCCCCCCCCACACCTCCTCCCCCTTTCTCCTTTCCCTCCCTTTCACTTGGCGGAGCTGCAGCGGGTTTCTCCGAGGCTCACCAGGCACAGTGCTTTAGCCCTGTGTAATCCTGCCAACCCTATTTCATTAGCCACGCGGACTAAAGAGCTTAACAACACAGCCCCGTCGCAGCAGAGGGAGAGAGGGGGGAAAAAAAAGACACAACACAAATTCCTCAGAGTACACGGCTGCTCAGCCAGTATTTCACCCCCCCTCTCTCTCTCTCTCTCTCTCTCTTGCTCAACGCTCCCCCCACTCTGCCTCTCCTTCTCCATCTCGCAAAAGGGCCCAGAATGGATTAGAGATGGCATCAAAAGGATGAGACGTAGTACCAATCGATTTGCAGGGAGCGTGGCATTGTTCTTCTGATGGAAAACTTTGGGTCTGGCTAACGATGCCAAATGCAGCCGATAGTTAGAGGAAGTCGTGCCGAGGAGAGACTCGCGCTCTCTGTCGCTCTTGCTCCCGTCTCATTTCCTCCAAGACTGCTACTTGCGTTCAATCAGTGAAGTCATTAAGGACTATTTTGTGGTTTGTCTGGAACCGTCTAGGAGAAAAATGTTGTATTCAAGAGGCTGTAAAGTAGCGTTGTAGTGATAAATCAGCAGCCTTGAGGATAGACCTGATCATGGAGATGGTTTAGGGAAAAACAACTTCCACTTATTAGACAGTACTGAAAAAACAGCTAGACACAGCCATGCCCATCGTTTCTTGTTCTTAGCCTGTGCTGACAGATAATGCGAAAATTTTATAACACAAAGAAAAAACGTCAGGGTCTGCACCAGAAACTGTCGATCATTTGCAGAGCTGTGAGTGACAAGGTCCTTGAATGAGGAGCTCGAGGAGGTAAGGGGGGCCTAACCGGGGTCTGGGCAGGTTGTCTGCTGAGGGCACAAGGTGTGGGGGGACAGGGGCAGAGACCGCTGCCATAATTCTTCATGAGGACGACAGTGACAGAGGAGCGACAAAACGAAAGGCCTGTCAACGTAAATGAGAACGAATAGTTTCTGTGTTCCGTGGAAAGAGGACCTTCTTCAAGCATCAAGGGGCGGTTCTGTTTTTGACACAGACACCAGGACCGGGTCTGCAGCAAGCATGACCGCTGACTACCCGGACTCTCTGTGGAGGCAGAAAACAGAACGTGCTGAAGAAAATACTTGTAAATGTAAGAACATTAAAAAGTTCTCGCCGTTATCTTCACGAGGATTTCTTGGAGGACTGTGTCCTCAAGTCATTTAGATAGTTTTGAAACACCTGAATAATTAGTGAAATAGAAATGAAATGTAGAAATGTAGTGGAAGGATCCATATGTATTATACCTAATTTTGTTGCTTTTGTCAAACTTGTTTGAGGGGGGCGGGAGGGGAATAATAATAAGCTGCAGAGACGAAGGGGGAGATGTTTGTATGTGGTGAATAAAAGCACATTCACAGAGGTTATTGACTGTAAAAGGTTCGATGAACACCTGTTTGATTGACATCTTTGTGGACTGCGCCCGTATGCTTAAAACCAACCCACGCTACCCACGAAATGAAGGTCTCCTTTGAGCTTCACGGTGGCGTGGGATTCATTTGCTGACTTTCCTGCTACTTCCATTAATCTTTGATCCAAGGAGAGGTTTGATTTCCTTGTAATCCTTTTGAGATCATATTTCATAGTGACTATATATACATGATTCCAATTAAAGCAGAAAATATTGATTTCCATTTCACGGTGAATTGTTGTTGGTGATTTTGGTAATTTTGGTCAACTAGTAACCTGCCAGTAAACTCATATAGATCAACATTGTGTTTTCTTCATCGGCTTCTTAGTTCACCAAACTGCCATTTGACGATGGACATTTGAGAGGACATTTACTCACTGTATCTTGGCCCTGACTTTTCTTTAGCATCCTCCATCTTCCTGCCGCTCTCTGCTTCTGTTTTTGTCTCACCATTAGGGCTGTTCCATGTTGAGAGCAGAGTAATCTGAACTACGTGTCCCAGGGGCCCTTTCCTTTACTTCCTGCTATAGGAATAAGTGGCCTATTGATTAGTTATCAGCCCGTAATTGGGCTCCGATCTCCGTCGCGCTCAGATATCCCCCAGATATATGACACTCCTGACAGCCGGAGAGGCGGGTGAGGAGGCGGTGTTGAGCGGCGGCGAGGGCTTCCTCCTTCCAGCCAACACTTTACTCAACAAAATGTCTTCCTGACCACATAGATGCCAACTTCTGCCCACATATTTCTCTTCACACAAAGGGATTTTCAACATCACATCGGGGGAAAGATTATTCAATCTTTCAAATTACACAGCCAGCTAGAGGTCCTGCTGGTTATTTATGCTCTGCGTTAACTATGAGCACCCATTTTTGACATTTTCTCGTCGCAATAAACTCTGAAATTGTAATCAGAGTTTTAAAATGAAAATTGTGCGGCTTACCGAGAAAGAAACTTATATAAGCTCAGAGTAAGTACACCATTTGCGTATGGATAATTGCCTGTGAGGGATTTCAATACAAATTGAGGCTCAGGAAGCGGATAAGCAACAGGAAGGGTGTCTCTGCTCCAGTGTAAGCATCCAAATCTACTGTGAGTGCGCAAATAACCATGACTAACTCTTACTAAGTCTGTTTGTGCGTTTTTAGGAAAAGCTTAAAGATACTTTCCCCACTTTTTCATCTTACTCCCTCTTGCTGTCATAACCTCCTTTTCCCTAAAAACATGATGTGTCGTTCTCAGGCCTCAGGACTCTTTCTTTTAACTTAAAAACACAAATATATTTATGCATCACTCTCCAAATGCTCTGTCGGCATTGTCTCTGCATCTTGCGTTCTGACAGAGTGCTGAAAAACACAGAGAGATGTGTCTTTAATTTGCTGGCCCCGTCACACGCTCCTCTGCTCACTAAGAGCGATAGGCAAATTATTCTTCCAGTTCTGAGGAACAGATTAGGGGATTATCAAGGGGAGGTTAGAATTAATGTTTACATTCATCTGCAATAATCTTAAAGCACGCTGCATGCAGAGGTGTTTACATTCTCATTTGTCCTTTTGCTGAATCTCTCAGTGTCTCCAAAGGGATGAAAGCGTGTGTGGGAAGACTTCAGGGGAGAGAGAAGCAATGTTTCCCGTGTGGACGGTTGTATCCGCACTGTGGCAACACCTCACTTTGGTCTGGCTTGACTTTCACTTCTTCAGCACTCAATAGGTAAAATATATAAAAACACACAATATGCTTGTTTGTGTCTGTACAGGAGTGAAGGAACAGGGCAGCTTTTAATCATCTTGTTCTCAGTTTGAGTGTCGAGTATTTGAACTATGCAGCTATAGTGTAGCATGTAGTATTCTACAAACTGCTATTAGTGCTATTACTTGTATTAAAGCTTTCTCTTTCTCTTCGCCTATTTTACCATGTTTTTGTAATTAAGTGAGTAATGGGGAAGCACATTTTGAGAGGGGTCCAGCATTGATGGAGGTTGTAACAACATTATAAAAAGGGGGGGAAAAGTCTTTACCATTTGCTTTATCTTTCAATTGATTACACTGTAGGGTCATTTTCACAGTTTATGAAGAACCCAGCTAGTCTGTGGCAAAAAAATAACTTTTAGTGGATGCACATTGCACAACATGATTACATTGCAGCCCGCTTTATCCCTCAATACTGCACCAATCAATAACAGTTGCACCAATTAAAAATATGGGAAAATAGGATCCAGGTTGAAAAATACCAAAGTACCAACTTGAAAAACTGTTGACCAAACGATTGTGGCTTTTACCTTTAAGCTAGTTTGTTTGTTTTACATTAACTTCTGAGTTACCAGATGTTTTAAACTAAAGGTGTTTAAGTCCTGGATAGTAAATCAGAACTCCAAAAGAGCAGCTGGATTCACGTGTGTACGTGATTTTATATCATCACATGGATGCAGTTGGTGATATTTTGGAGGAGGAGGAAGAGGATAAAGAGGAAGAGTTCACCTCCTGTCTGCGTGACACAACCGGACTCTGACTAATGGGGAAACTCTTTATGTATATGCGTCGCATTAATAATGGCACAGAGTGCACACCGTGGATATTAATAACAGCGAACAGTTGCAGAGAGCACACAGCACAGACGGCGTCAATAACAACTCATAACCTTCACCGGCAACACGAATCATCATGCTGTGTGTTTGCCGAAAGTCAGGCCTGCCGACACTGTGTCCATGCACGCACCCTAAGAACAGAAAATATTAGTCTTAGCAATCAAATCAGCTAAAATGATCCAGAAACCGCTTCCTCTACCTGCTCCTCCACATGCTGGGTGGTGCACGGTGGGGATAGTTAATTAGGCCAATAATGTAGCAGTGTGTGTCTAATGATGAGCTCAGGTTCCATATGATTCACACTTTATTTGTGTGTGCACATTGTTACATTCATCAACGTCAAACCTCCGAAATCTTATATTTACTCTTTCTTTCCAATTTCACGTATTTGTGTATTCATAAAGCCCTGGAAAATCATTAACTGCGCTGGCGTGTTTCTTCATGGAGATCTCGTTTTTCAAACGATGCATGCAGTTTTGCTGGTTTAAAAAGTATAATGGCAGTGCGTCCCATGTTACACAGAGACAGAGAGCAGATGAGTCCGCTC
Organism: Gasterosteus aculeatus; assembly: GCF_964276395.1. Taxonomy (NCBI): domain Eukaryota; kingdom Metazoa; phylum Chordata; class Actinopteri; order Perciformes; family Gasterosteidae; genus Gasterosteus; species Gasterosteus aculeatus. The sequence continues at coordinate 18,333,269 of NC_135709.1, read as the reverse complement.
AGACGACGCCTGTGATGTCCCCCGCTGTGACAGACAATAACCAGATGTGAAGAGGAGAGTTTGACACATGCAAATCTGCTCATTGTGGCCAATTACCGGGTAGAAGCATCCTTCTGGCAGCACAGGGAGAGAGACTGTCTCAACTTGGATTTCTTATTAAGAGCATCCATTCATTTGAATGTGAACATTACACTGCTTTCGTGTTTCACTTTGCATATTGTTTCCATTCTGAGGCTTTGAGGCTGAACCACAGAGGAACATCAGCGTTTTTTACAAAAATATTACTGGAAAACCTATGTTCTTACTCTGATCCTCAATCTGTGTGTGTGTGTGTGTGTGTGTGTGTGTGTGTGTGTGTGTGTGTGTGTGTGTGTGTGGTAGTCACTTGTTGAGGGTCCTTTTCTCCTTCATAACCGTGGAGATGTTTTTTTCAAGTCCACATACAAACAGTTCAAACTCAGATCTGCTACCTGCTTGTTGAGCGAGTAAATGAATCAAAGAGGTTGTAAAAGTCAGATTAGCATCGGATTGGAGAACAGAACAGTGAGTTAGTGGCAGAGAGAGAGAGAGAGGGTGACTAAGCCTGTTCTCTCAAACGTAGCACTTTGCGGCACTTTGTTTCCGTGATGTGGGAGCTTATTATCTTAATATAGATTTTTTTTATTCCCCCTTATGAAACACTGGCAGAGGAGAGAGGGCCGTTCTTCATGCTCCTCCTCGTAATAGCTTCTCACTTCGCTTCATTCTATTACAAAAGATACAACAGTTAGTTAAGACCCCACGAAACATTTCATTTTCTCTGCTGCTAATTAAATGTGTCTCATATGAGCCCACTGAGCCCACTTGTCTGGTTGTTCCCCATTTGGGGTGCCACCAGAGTTTAATATATGGCATTAAACCGGGATTGAGAATGAATACGAAGCCTACCTCCCATTGGGAGTGTAATGAATGATTATAAGGAATAATCTTTGTCATGCAGAAATCCTTTAGTTTAGTTTCTGTTATTTTATTTAAGTTGCTGTCTGTTGAATATGGCAATATCTTTGGCTATTTTTGGCACACTTAAGATTTTGAATTGTGTGAGTGAGTTTATAAAATGCGTATCTTGCAGATGCATAAAGTGAGCTTTAATTAGTTTTTTTTCCTCAATGCCCTCAATCTTCCCGTCCTTCCTTTGTGATTTTATTCAGCATAATATCATATTTTGGTGTACAGGTTGCCATATTCTTTTAGTTTTGCTTGTTGTTTGTTTTACAAACCTAACAAGCCCCTTCTGCTTCTATAAGCAAAAGATAGGAAGATGGTTTCAAGAGATGTAACAATTAGTAAAGTCAGTGTAACAGTAAATCACGGGAACAGGGAGCGATGGCTATTGTTTACCCATGATGCATCAGTGTTCTCCTGGGGTGAACTGTGAAAGGTCAGACAGTGTCTCATTAAGACGTATTGTTCTATTAATACACAGCTGGTCTGTACACCTAAGGACAGAGCATTAGCGGCATTACAAAAGTTTTCATTGACAAATCTGTGACTGTGGGGTGGTCGGTTTACAAATTGTTCCAAAAATGTGCCTTACAAGTATTTAACATTATTAGGTTGATATAATTGGTGTAGATGTCATTGATATAGTTAAGTGAACATCACCTTCCTGTTCAGTTAATGAAGCTATTTAATGAACCCGAAACATAACTTATACCCTGATTTAACATATTTGGAGAGGGAATTAACAGCTGATCTTATGTTGTTTGTGTTGTCTGGCAGATGTTTCTATACATTTAGATAAGTCATAATGAAATATCTTTACAAAAGCTCTTTTCTTGAAGTAATGCTGTACAAGCGGTGCTCTACCTGCTGTATAAGATTGTATGATGGTATATGCCTGAGTGCAGCACATGCAATAGGTAAAGAAATCGTCCTAAATAAAATAAAAATCATTGTGAACCTGGGGGAATGACATTGCCTACATGCAACTCCAAGGGGAGAAAACATGTGGTGCATTCAGGACCACTAGCGTTCAGATTGACTCCGGACTCCCTTGAGGCACCCAGGCCAATAAATCCTATAGTTTAAGAGATCTCACACAGCAGCCAGTGTCCACTGTGTCCACTGCTGCTTCAAATCTGGAGATGTGCAGACACGTGAACTACGTAAAATGCACTCATGATTTGTGTGTGAAACCATTGGACATGTGCTGAGGTCAATGGTGTTTTACGTCATTTTGCCATTTTTGTTCTCTCGCTTAACAATTACATCATCATCACACACATCTGTATAACAACATAACCGTACATAACTGCATAAAAACCACTGCCTAGTGTATGAAAAACATCTTGCCATAGCCTATTTCCTACGACCATCCTGAATTTACACTTTCTTTCTTTTCACTTTTTTTGAATTTAATTTTCTATTCAAAAGCATCAGAGGGGCCTCCGTTGTGTGTTCTAATGAATAAAACACGATGTTTATCCTTGCTGTTTAACGTTAAGTCCCCATGAACAGTCACAGGGACCAAGAGAATATTTACTTACTTACTTGTGGCACCAGGGAGTTGGATTATCTGCTGGCAGCTTTGTAGTTTTCTGAAGCTTCCTGTGTGACATGTTCCAGGGAGAGTTCTCTTATTTACTCTCTAGTCCTCTGTGTATAGTCGTCCTTATTGTTTTTTGCTCATGTGCCACCGCTCCTGAGGATTGTGCCCCAGTAGAAAGAATGTGATCATTACATGGGTTTGAAACGGGGGACTCCAGAAGGAATCAGATGCAGGTGTTGTCACCACAGTATTCCATTACAAAAGGGGATTTCATGTTGACAAGGACCTTAAAAAAATAAAAATATTCTTCAGGGAAATGTTTTTTATCAAGGATTTCTATGAAAGGAAAGGAAAGGGAATTTGAACATGTTTGCTTTGAACAGAAATGCTCCTTTGGTCATGTTATGCAAGTGAAAGGTTCTTTTCACATGAGCTTCAAATCCTCCAGTAAATCTGAGAGCAAGCCAAAGGAGACACTATGAGGATAAATGATTTTTTTTTAAAAGATGAAATGAGAAAGGTTTTTTTCATTTAACAGAAAACAATTTTCACAATGGACACGTGTATACGGAACCTGATAAAAGCAACATGGAATATTATTTTGTACCGAAAGGTGGCGACATTGGGTTGTAATTCATCCAGACCAATGCCAGTTTGACCTCGTCCATTTGATGTGATTATATGTGGAATATCGACTGTTTGTCTATCAATTGTATGTGAAACATAGGATTAACCTATGGCTCATAGGATACCGCTAAAATATTATATTAGGATGCATGTCATTTCTAAAATTTTGGGAAGAGTGATTGAAACAGGTTTGGTTTTAAATCGAGTTTAACTCTTGTAATTATAAATATTCCAATATGAGATCCCATGCGCAAAGTGCTGCTATGTAAACACACCGGATTTCAGTTAGATTAAACTGGCAATTCCGAAAAGAAAAAATGGTGAGAAAAATGACTCTTAATTAAAACTCTAAATTATATTGTAATGAGATTAATATGATGATGGATTAAGATTGAATTCAACGATTTTCTAAAAATAAATATTCAGCTGTATATTTACCATCGGGCACCTTCTGTCAATCATCCACGTCTGTTTTATTTTACTGGCTTGTGTTCTTCTTCTCCATGCAAAGCTGCAAAATAATGAATATTTAGTGGCATATGGCACAAGGCACTGCGCTTGGACAGTTCGGAAAACTTTGGTTTCTATTCTATTATGCTAATTGCGTCCCCGGGCCGAGCTCCTCATTGGCTGAGTCTCGAACAATTTCATATTTCAGTCGTGACGTCAGGGCGCCTATAAAACTAAGCAATGCTTTTTAACTCGTTGGCTGAAAACCTATCAATCCTAGGGTGGAGTTTTTTTTCTCCCCACAAAGCAACTGTTTGCCCGGGACACGTGCGTGAGCCTCCTGAATTTGGCGCACTAATCCTAAAAGGAGCCACGAAGTGTTAAACGGTAGAAACACAGAGAGCGGCGCTCAGACACCCGCACGCTGGGAAAGAGGGAGGAAACAGCGCTGCTTCAATGCGTCTGTGCAACACAGGCTGAAGAAAAAAAGAAAACGTATCGACTCACAAAACCGCAACCTGCGCTGCGCAATTTGTGCGTAAAAATCTACTTTTTCTCCGGTTTTGGAGAAAACAAGAAAACAAATAAAGAAATCAAGCTGGCTCAGTGCGTGTCTCAACAGCCCACTTTGACAGGTGCTCCTCACCTCCTTTGGAGGACTGTCAACAGCAAGAGGATGGCATCAGAGCTGGCAATGAGCAACTCCGACCTGCCCACCAGTCCCCTGGCCATGGAATATGTTAATGACTTCGATCTGATGAAGTTTGAAGTGAAAAAGGAGCCGGTGGAGCCCGATCGCAGCATCAGCCAGTGCAGCCGCCTGGTCGCCGGGGGATCCCTATCTTCCACCCCGATGAGCACGCCTTGCAGCTCGGTTCCCCCCTCGCCAAGCTTCTCGGCGCCCAGTCCGGGATCAGGGAGCGAGCAAAAGGCGCACTTGGAGGATTTCTACTGGATGACCGGGTACCAACAGCAGTTGAACCCCGAGGCTCTGGGCTTTAGCCCGGAGGACGCCGTAGAGGCGCTGATCAGCAACAGCCACCAGCTCCAGACCTTCGATGGCTACGCCAGGGGACAGCAGTTCGGCGGCGCAGCGGGGCCAGCAGGCACCATGGCCGGGGAGGAGATGGGATCGGCGGCCGCCGTGGTATCCGCGGTCATCGCTGCAGCCGCGGCTCAGAACGGGAACCCACACCACCACCACCACCATCACCACCACCACCACTCAGGGGCACACCATTCCTCCTCCGGGTCCCAATCCAGCGGCGGCGTGGGGGGGAACCACCAGCACCTGCGCTTGGAAGACCGGTTCTCGGACGAGCAGCTGGTGACGATGTCGGTGCGGGAATTGAACCGGCAGCTACGGGGGGTCAGTAAGGAAGAGGTGATCCGCCTGAAACAGAAGAGGAGGACGCTAAAGAACAGGGGCTACGCGCAGTCCTGCCGGTACAAGCGGGTCCAGCAGCGGCACGTCTTGGAGGGCGAGAAGACGCAACTCATTCAGCAGGTGGACCACCTCAAGCAGGAGATCTCCCGGCTGGCCAGGGAGAGGGACGCCTACAAGGAGAAATACGAGAAGCTGATCAGCACCGGCTTCAGAGAAAACGGAGGATCCAGCAGCGACAACAACCCCTCATCCCCGGAGTTTTTCATGTGAGTCTCGGCGCTGAAAAAAAAAGAAAAGTTGTAATAACCGAACCTCGGAAAAGAAACTGGGAGAAAAAAAATACTTTTAATTTGCGTGTTTGATTTGGAGTTATTTTGATAAAGCTGCGATAGTTAAGGACAACAGGGGTTTGCACCTTTCTCTGTTTTAATAGTATTTTGTTTCGGTGTGAGGGGCTTGTTTCATTTAGTTTCTTTTCACCCTTAAAGGATACCGAGTTACACATTTATCCCTGTTTAACGACTTTATAATAATTCAATTTCCACAAATAGTTTAAAGGATTTCTTTCCCATTCGTGATGTTTAATAAAATACATAAAATGACATCACACTTTTCTGTGCATCGTCCATCCTGTCGCCTCCACTCAAAATCACTTTTATGAAATCCAACATTCCTCAGCAACAGCAGCTACATCATCATGGGCATGTATTTTATTTTCCATTGAATGTATTTTTTACATGAAAATCAAATTTTCACATCATCCAAACCCATTTGTCATGTGAAAAGCATCCGAACTCAGTGACAGCAGCTGTCGGGCTGTAAGAGACGCGGAGCCACGCATTGCTGCTCATTTACGGACAGTTTTCTTACTTATTTTATTTTTTCCTTGTGTTTGTCAATGTATGACGATTGTATTGTACCACGAGTTGTTCAGTTTCATTACCTTTTTGGATTTATTTGCAAAGCGTGTGAACAGGTGCATTCATCCATCACTTTGCTTTCACAAAAGTTCCCCGCGAGTGGACCCTTCAACATCTCACAGGCTGGAATAACATCATGGGGGGAAAAAGCAACTTCATGTTCAGCAATGATTTATGTGCTCGCAGATAATATTCTGTCAGGGTGAGAAAGGCTTACAATAGAAGATTTAAAATAGAAGATAAAACAATAGATATTGTTTATTTTTTATTGGCAAATGCAGATAGATTATTGCGATCAACAAGTGGGGGTGAAGATGAAACGCTTTGAATAGAACAGAAGCATTTTCTTGAAATACATTTAAAAAGACCACTTTCTTGTGCAAAAAATCCAAATGATGTGTTGTTAACGTAATAAGGTTTACTCAGAACACTGTGGGTGTTATTCGGTCAATAAACTGTCAACTGCGTGGAAGTGGAAATAATAAGTTCTCCCGCTGCTTTTGCTCGCTCTGCGGAGACAAGTCTTTTGTGATGGTTCCTGAACAGTCAAATCTTTCGTCCGGACAGTACAATGAACTGGCAGATATCGTGCTCACTTTTAAAAATGGAATTTAATAAACGCACTTTTCATAAATAAACCGTCGTGAATGGAAAGCAAATATATTCTTCTGAAAATCTTTGGTATTTTTGTTCGTTTGTTTTCGCATGAGGTTTGTTACTGTGTCTCAGAGACACCTCACACTGTCCCATCTGCACTGCTCCCAGTCCAAACTGAAATATAAAGAAGATAAGTTACACGTTAGATATCCTAAACATCTGTTGGGTTTTGACTGAATCGCGATGCAGATGTTGCGCACAAGGCGCGTTCAACCGCACCAAGATCAGGCTCATTGAACTCCTTTTATTCTTTCACTCAATGTGCGTTTTAATTCTTTTTCCCACTGAGCATCACACGGTGGAATAAGTAATTCAAAGAAAAAAGTAATTAATTTTTCCTATTTGACTTCTCGAGTAATAACAAGGTTCGTTCTCTACTTGTTGCGCAATCAAAGGCGAATAAATACAATACAATAAACGTGAAGAACATCACACTTTTAATGTCAAGTATTGATAATATAAATTCACTTTAGCCCCAGGGTCTCATAGAAACGACCGAATAAATGATTATGAGGGTAAACATTTTTTCCAGTAGGCGAGTTTCATTTAAAATTAACCAAAGACGATCACCTGCACGATTTTGCATAAAAATGTACTTTTGAAAATAGGTATTCTGACGGTATGGAAATAATGGCGTCTTGTGTGTGAGCGTGTGTGTGTGTGTGTGTGTGTGTGTGTGTGTGTGTGTGTGTGTGTGTGAGCGTGTGAGCGTGTGTGTGTGTGTGTGTGAGCGTGTGTGTGTGTGTGTGTGTGTGTGTGAGCGTGTGTGTGTGTGTGTGTGTGTGTGATCGTGTGAGCGTGTGTGTGTGTGTGTGTGAGCGTGTGAGCGTGTGTGTGTGAGTGTGTGAGCGTGTGAGCGTGTGTGTGTGAGTGTGTGAGCGTGTGTGTGTGTGTGTGTGTGAGCGTGTGAGCGTGTGTGTGTGTGTGAGCGTGTGAGCGTGTGTGTGTGTGTGTGTGTGTGTGTGAGCGTGTGAGCGTGTGAGCGTGTGTGTGTGAGCGTGTGAGCGTGTGTGTGTGTGTGTGAGCGTGTGTGTGTGAGCGTGTGAGCGTGTGTGTGTGAGCGTGTGTGTGAGCGTGTGAGCGTGTGAGCGTGTGTGTGTGTGTGTGTGTGTGTGTGTGTGTGAGCGTGTGAGCGTGTGTGTGTGTGTGTGTGTGTGTGTGTGTGTGTGTGTGTGAGCGTGTGAGCGTGTGTGTGTGTGTGTGTGTGTGTGTGTGTGTGAGCGTGTGAGCGTGTGTGTGTGTGTGTGTGTGTGTGTGTGTGTGTGTGTGTGTGAGCGTGTGAGCGTGTGTGGGAGGGTTGTTATCGTTTCCCACTGAGAGACCTTTGCAAGTCTGGGTGCTTGTGCTCTAAATGTAAATATGGAGAGGGTTTTTTGGGGGGGGTAAAATATTGTCTGTGTAGCTCACAAAAACTTTCAAATGCACCACAATGATGGTGTGTCACAGACAAAGACTGTACAAGCTCTGTGTCTCATCTTACATTGTCACACACACACACACACAGAGTCACCTGCCTTGCAAATAGGTCCCTCGAAATCCCAGTGAGGCACAGGATGGAGAGCATCATCCTCTCATGCCTTGAGGAATGATTTTCTCTGTGATTAAAAGTGAGTTTGGGACAGCGTTACAGCATGAGGAATAGATAGAGGGAGAGAGGAGGGGGGGAGAGATACCGGCTTCCTTCCTGCTCCTTTCAGATGATAAACGATCAGAGATGCGTCCTAGCTGAGAGAAGAGGGCCTTTTAGTGAGCATGTGTCCACTAATTTATGGCCTTCCTATCTGGTTAGGTCAATAGAGTGTGCTATTTAATTACATTTGTGTTATAACCTATAAGTGGAGATGCTATTCTTCTTCCACGGCACCCCTCTCTTCTGGGAGGCGGAGGGGGGGTCAGTTGACTTTCCTGTGGAGTCTCAGGCTTTTACTCGGCACTGTCTTACCTCGAGCGTTATGTGACGGACAGGGCGTCTACTTTATGTAATGGTTGGTAGCTCTCCAGCGTGTGCTCCATTACTCGATATGTAAGAATTGTAAAGTGGAAAAGTGCTGATCATTGAACGGGTGGAAATTGAGTGGGACGCTTTCGGCTTATGTGTGTGTGTGTGTGTGTGTGTGTGTGTGTGTGTGTGTGTGTGTGTGTGTGTGTGTGTGTGTGTGTGTGTGTGTGTGTGTGTGTGTTGTGACTTGTGAGCACACCAAGGGGCTGGAGGATTCCGTAGCACTGATGCGCTTCCTGTCTCGAACGGGACAGAAGGCACAGGAAACAATGTCACCGCTGCCTCCACATTTCTCAACCTTTTTCTCTTTCATCTGTTTAGCATGAAAAAGCGAGTACATAAAGAATACAGACACACCACGTTATTAATCTTATCAGTGTGGACTGTAATTCTATTCTCTGGCCCAGCATATTTACTTCTGCACTGTGATCATTTGCAGTCTGTCCAATGATTAGGTTATTAAAGATAATGTAGTTGTCTGCTGTCACAATATTGGACTTTCTCTTTCAGGTCAACTATGGGAAATCACTTTGAAATTTATCAGTATTGACATTCGTATCATCATCAAGTATGTTGTTTTAATGCCTCAAAATGTATAGTACAAAGGACGTGCGCACTTTTAGTTTCTATTCGTGAGAGTGCTCAATAACCAGCCAGCACTGTCTTGTATTTGACCTGGTGGAGAAAGGATGTTAACTAAGTGCATTATATCTATTGGAATGAATCATTGTAGCGTGACATTGTGAATCTTGGAGCTCACGTCAATCAAAAGTATATCTAAATAAAGTCAAATAGGCCCACTTGACTCGATGAATTGATGAATTAATGAATGAATGAATTGAATTGCCCAGAGTGCACAAATAGCTCCTTTATTTTGATTCATCACTGTTAAAATAGTCAGTGTTTCTTTTCTCACATTTAGTGGAGCAGTAAAACTGTTTTTTTCTTTTTTCTTACTACCTAAAAACCCCCGACTGTACTACTAATATATTCAATCCAATATGTTATCATTTCATGACTATTACTGAATCAAAAACTATATGTTTTGTGTTACTAAAAATGATTGCGTAACAATTGGAGCCTTATGTTCCATTTCTTTTCTTCCCAGTAAGTGCTCCTTTTCCCCATGACAAGTGCCCCTAAAGGGTAGAAAACATATTCGCATTCAAAAGAGGAAACAATTTCAATCTCTTCCACTCAATCCGCATCTGCATCACTCCATGCGATAAACATTTACATTTAAATTGATTTAAATCAGCTGCATTTATGTTCCTCTGTGGTCCGTCCATCATAGACCCTCTCTCTTCCTCTGTCTTGCTCGGTGTCCTGAGTTATGTGTCATTTATCTGAAACCCTAATAATTTAACTTGTCCCCTACTGTCGTGGCCGTGCATGTGGTAAGAATGCAGCGGCTGTGAAGCTGCCTCTGTATGTATCTGATCCGCTTTACACGGTGATTTCTTTTCCAGCAAATGGAAGCATGGGCACAGTAGAGTTTATGTGATTGTCTGAATCCAATCCTATAGTCCCGTGTTGAATTGAGATTACTGTGAATGCTCGGCTGTGAAGGAACGTGCATACCTGTAATGTGTCTTGGGTTTGTTGCAGTAGAATTAAGACACTAGATTTGCATATACTTGTATAGGGAGCTCTCCTCAGAATGCATCACTAAAGGGCAATAGATGAAAGCTAATTATGATTTAATTACATGTGATCACAATATTCTGACTCACGGATAAACATAGCTGAGGCTGTGTTGATGTTTTCAACAGTGAGGGGATGTGGTGGGGGGGTGAGGGGGTGTTTAGAAACTAAGGGCATTATGCGACTCTGAGTGTGTCCGTGTCTATGTGTGCGTCTTTAAGCCTTGCACGTGCCCGTGTTTGCGTCATGCAGGGCGGAGCCGAGCCCGACCCCTGTGTGTTTTACCTGCATTTCAATGAGGCGAGAGAGTTGATTTATCCCTCTGCTGCAGTAAGACGCTCTCTCTCGCTCTCTCTTTATGTCTCTCTCTCTCTCTCTCTCTCTCTCTCTCTCTCTCTCTCTCTCTCTCTCTCTCTCTCTCTCTCTCTCTCTCTCTCTCTCTCTCTCTCAGCCAGTCAAACAGACATTGATCTCTTAGCCCGGCAAGGTGACCCACCGTGTTGTTCAGCTTTTGCAAAGTCTCTGCTCTTCCTTTCATTTGTACCTGGGAAAGACCTTGACCCCACACACTGCTGCCACATAGCAGCGCTGTGCACGCCGGCCCCACTTCTCCCGTATCAGGGACAGAGTGCGCATAGTAGACACGTGTGTGCAAGTATGTGTCCCAGCGGGAGTGTGCAAGTACGTGAATCTCAGCCTATGTGTGTGCTTGAATGTTCCTCTGTGTGTGCTGTGTTTATTAAGCACCGTTTGTCTTTTACCGGTAGCTGAGTGTGATTGTGTGCAGATTGATTTATATGTGGCTGCAAAGGTACATTCTCATGTGAGAGTCTTGTGTGCCCATGTTGATGTGTGGGAGCATTCGTCTTTGCTGAGAGCTCCTCTATAGCTAAATGGGTCAGAGTCCATTTGGCCTCAGTGTGAATCAGGTTACAGGGAAATGAATGGTCCTCATTGTTGGAAAAAGATGTACTTTGTTGCTCCTTTGCCTCAATTTCATTCTACCGGAAGGCAGCGAAAGGCTTTTCAGAACGATCGTTTTTTAAATTTTTTTAAAGCAGGTTTCCAAACGGTGGTCCATAACATGTGGTCGTATGTACGCTCACATGGGTGCATATTTTATTTACTCTTACAAACATTGCTGTCTGATGGATTAAATCCAGACATTTGTGAACACTGTATAGTTAAATAAATAATTACAGTGTTTAATAAATTATTGCTATAACGTAACGTTTCAACTTACAATTTATTTTAGATACTTTTTATGTGTATTGTTTTTGCTTTTTAAATACTGGAAGGTGTGTGTGTGTGTGCGTGTCTGTTGAAATATCTCACCGATTTTATTCACAATTTCCTAAATGGTTATTCTGAATTGTTGGCTTTGTATTTCAGTGAATGAAATCAGCTTTTATGCGTAACGGTTTGAAAGAAATATGATTGCCAAAAATGTCGCGCAAAGTTGTATTGGCTTTTGTAAAAAGACTAATATTAGTCTAATTAGACTAATATTAATATTATGTTCAAATGTTTCCTGTTTTGTTGTATCACGCTCTGGGTTTTTAAAACACATTTCTGTTTCTTTTTTTTACAGGACGTCGAGAAAATTCCTCCATCTGTGATCGAGAGCTATGACTCTTCTGTCCCACTATCCTGGAGTATCAGGTAACTTGATCTTCTCTGGTCTTCATCTTCGGCACTTTGCTTTCCAACACAAATTAATATATAACATTTACGTTGTTAAAATATTTCAAACCTCTTTCAAATTGAATAAATATAAAAAGATTAAATAAAGTACCAAACATTTAGTGATTGAAAAGTGATCTAAATTTCTTCAATATATTTATCAAAACTCAGCACATAATGTTCAAACTAAGCTTAAAAAAATATTGTGATGAATAACTGATCCACTACAATGAGGTCGTCAGAATGAACTTGGATTGGATGTTAGAGATGTTTTGGATTCATCTATATATTCGATTCAACATCCCAAAAATCAAAAATCAAAAACAAAAATGCATCTGAGAACATTTAAAATTACTCAAAATTTCATTGTTTTTAATTACTTGATGCCAAAGTTGTCAGTGACGTAGAAATATTTACATTCCTTTCATTCAAAAGAAAACACCTCAAACAGGAGTCTTACATATTTGCTCCTTGACATCTCAAAATGTTCAATATTAGTTAGTACATTTGACCAAAGTAAGTATAATGCCTCAAACATAAAGTAAGATTGTTGCATCTTTCCTCTGGGTGAAATTAAACCACCGCCTTTTTTATTGATTTCCTTTTATAAGGAACCACTCATTTGGGACAGTAGATATCAGGAACAGTTTCATTATTAGATCTTTTTCTTGCTTCTCATTTAACTCTCCAAACACTCGGCCAACCTTTGATGTGTGCGGTGTTATGCGTTTCTGCAGCTTTAGGGCTCTGACAGCGCTGTTTGATTGACAGGAGAGCGACACCGGCTCTGCTCATGGGATTAGGCCAAAACTTTTGCCTTGACCCTTTGACCCCTTTCACTTTCTCAGCTCTCTCTGCGGAGACAAACGTTGGACATCATTTTGTATTTCTGGCAGACACGCAGATGGACGGATGGTGCGATAGCAGAGGAGGATGCTGCATTGAGGGAAGGAAAAGCGAAAGCGACATTGTCGTGCTCTAAAGTTGGTGGTTAGAAAATAGCTGGAGAGGATGGGTGGATGTAAAGAGTCAAGGCAAAGTTAGGGAAGGAGTTAAGGGACGGAGGACAGGACGGCACCAGGAATTGTGCGCAAACATTCACTCCAGGGTGAGAGAAGGCGATCGAGGGAATGGAGGGAAGGCTTGAGGAAATGGAGGAAAGGAGTGAGGAAATGGAGGAAAGGAGTGAGGAAATGGAGGAAAGGAGTGAGGAAATGGAGGAAAGGAGTGAGGAAATGGAGGAAAGGAGTGAGGGAATGGAGGGAAGGAGTGAGGGAATGGAGGGAAGGATTGAGGGAATGGAGGAAGAGAGCGAGGGAATGAAGGAAAGGAGTGAGGGAATGGAGGAAAGGAGTGAGGGAATGGAGGGAAGGATTGAGGGAATGGAGGAAGAGAGCGAGGGAATGAAGGAAAGGAGTGAGGGAACGAAGGGGAGGATTGAGGGGATGGAGGAAAGGAGCGAGGGAATGGAGGGAAGGATTGAGGGGATGGAGGGAAAGATTGAGGGAATGGAGGAAGGGAGCGAGGGAATAGAGGGAAGGAGTGATGGAATGGAGGAAGGGAGTGAGGAAATGGAGGAAAGGAGTGAGGAAATGGAGGAAAGGAGTGAGGAAATGGAGGAAAGGAGTGAGGGAATGGAGGAAAGGAGTGAGGAAATGGAGGAAAGGAGTGAGGGAATGGAGGGAAGGAGTGAGGGAATGGAGGGAAGGATTGAGGGAATGGAGGAAGAGAGCGAGGGAATGAAGGAAAGGAGTGAGGGAACGAAGGGGAGGATTGAGGGGATGGAGGAAAGGAGCGAGGGAATAGAGGGAAGGAGTGAGGGGATGGAGGGAAAGATTGAGGGAATGGAGGAAAGGAGCGAGGGAATGGAGGGAAGGATTGAGGGAATGGAGGAAAGGAGCGAGGGAATGGAGGGAAGGATTGAGGGGATGGAGGGAAAGATTGAGGGAATGGAGGAAGGGAGCGAGGGAATAGAGGGAAGGAGTGAGGGAATGGAGGAAGGGAGCGAGGGAATAGAGGGAAGGAGTGAGGGAATGGAGGAAGGGAGCGAGGGAATAGAGGGAAGGAGTGAGGGAATGGAGGAAGGGAGCGAGGGAATGGAGGGAAGGAGTGAGGGAATGGAGGGAAGGATTGAGGGAATGGAGGAAGAGAGCGAGGGAATGAAGGAAAGGAGTGAGGGAATGGAGGAAAGGAGTGAGGGAATGGAGGGAAGGATTGAGGGAATGGAGGAAGAGAGCGAGGGAATGAAGGAAAGGAGTGAGGGAACGAAGGGGAGGATTGAGGGGATGGAGGAAAGGAGCGAGGGAATGGAGGGAAGGATTGAGGGGATGGAGGGAAAGATTGAGGGAATGGAGGAAGGGAGCGAGGGAATAGAGGGAAGGAGTGAGGGAATGGAGGAAGGGAGTGAGGAAATGGAGGAAAGGAGTGAGGAAATGGAGGAAAGGAGTGAGGAAATGGAGGAAAGGAGTGAGGGAATGGAGGAAAGGAGTGAGGAAATGGAGGAAAGGAGTGAGGGAATGGAGGGAAGGAGTGAGGGAATGGAGGGAAGGATTGAGGGAATGGAGGAAGAGAGCGAGGGAATGAAGGAAAGGAGTGAGGGAATGGAGGAAAGGAGTGAGGAAATGGAGGAAAGGAGTGAGGGAATGGAGGGAAGGATTGAGGGAATGGAGGAAGAGAGCGAGGGAATGAAGGAAAGGAGTGAGGGAACGAAGGGGAGGATTGAGGGGATGGAGGAAAGGAGCGAGGGAATAGAGGGAAGGAGTGAGGGGATGGAGGGAAAGATTGAGGGAATGGAGGAAAGGAGCGAGGGAATGGAGGGAAGGATTGAGGGGATGGAGGGAAAGATTGAGGGAATGGAGGAAGGGAGCGAGGGAATAGAGGGAAGGAGTGAGGGAATGGAGGAAGGGAGCGAGGGAATAGAGGGAAGGAGTGAGGGAATGGAGGAAGGGAGCGAGGGAATAGAGGGAAGGAGTGAGGGAATGGAGGAAGGGAGCGAGGGAATGGAGGGAAGGAGTGAGGGAATGGAGGAAGGGAGCGAGGGAATGGAGGGAAGGATTGAGGAGATGGAGGGAAAGATTGAGGGAATGGAGGAAGGGAGCGAGGGAATAGAGGGAAGGAGTGAGGGAATCGAGGAAGGGAGCGAGGGAATAGAGGGAAGGAGTGAGGGAATGGAGGAAGGGAGCGAGGGAATAGAGGGAAGGAGTGAGGGAATCGAGGAAGGGAGCGAGGGAATAGAGGGAAGGAGTGAGGGAATGGAGGAAGGGAGCGAGGGAATAGAGGGAAGGAGTGAGGGAATGGAGGAAGGGAGCGAGGGAATGGAGGAAGGGAGCGAGGGAATTGAGGGAAGGAGTGAGGGAATGGAGGGAAGGAGTGAGGGAATGGAGGGAAGGATTGAGGGGATGGAGGGAAAGATTGAGGGAATGGAGGAAGGGAGCGAGGGAATAGAGGGAAGGAGTGAGGGAATGGAGGAAGGGAGCGAGGGAATAGAGGGAAGGAGTGAGGGAATGGAGGAAGGGAGCGAGGGAATGGAGGGAAGGAGTGAGGGAATGGAGGAAGGGAGCGAGGGAATGGAGGGAAGGAGTGAGGGAATGGAGGAAGGGAGCGAGGGAATGGAGGGAAGGAGTGAGGGAATGGAGGAAGGGAGCGAGGGAATGGAGGGAATGAGTGAGGGAATGGAGGAAGGGAGCGAGGGAATGGAGGAAGCGAGGGGTGGCAGCAGGGCTCCGGGCCGTGGATGCAGACAGACAGGCAGGGTAACCAGAGGCAGGCGGTGACCTTCTCTGCTGCTGGATGATCGAAGGCTTTATTTAAAGGCCTGGTCAATGCAGGGTGCTGCTGAGGTATCAGCCTCGCAGCCAGGCGACTCATCACCACTGTAATACAACTCTCTAAACCTAACCCCCCCCACCCCCCCACCACACACACACACAGAACAGGACAGCACACTCTCTGGACACCTTAGGTTCTGCACAGAACAGTCGAGAGGCTGGACGGAGGAAACTACAGCCTCAGCTAATTTTACTGTGCAGTAGACAGTATACTCGACTTTCCTCATGCGCTCAGCATTGTGAAGCGCATGCTTGTTTTGCCTTTGCTGTGCACTCTGCATACTGCTGACCAATTACACAAACCCGATAATGCGTGGTTGTGACGCTCTAATACAGCGAGGAGTGAAGAGTAAAAGAAAAAATGGCAGAATGCAGGTTGCAAAAGTACACCTGCATCTATATATGTGTGTTACTGGAATGGAGCATGTGTTTGTGCGCTCGCGTGTGTGTGAGACACCTGCATGCTTCAGCACATTCTGGCTGCCAGGAGCTCTGAGGTCACAGGCAGGGGGGGTGGAGAGGGCACATTAGAGGAATCTTCAGAGCCCCCACCCAGCCACCACGCCTCCATGATCCTTACCCCTGCACATCCCACCAGCCCTCGCTTTTCTCTCTCTCTCTCTCTCTCTCTTTCTCACTCTCTCTCCCCCAATATTCCCCGTCACCCCTCCACCGCCTGCTCCTACTCGTCCACCCCTGTCGCGGTGACGGGGTGAGTCGGCCGCACGGACGCAAGGTGCCTCTGTGGCTGACAGCGGCGGGTCAGGTTTTTGTGCACGGCAGAGGAGGAAGGACAGATGCACACAGACGCATCGAGGTGTGTAAGAAGAAGAGAGAGAGAGAGAGAGAGCACGTGTTCAGGTGCTGTGAAACACAATGCAATCGCATGTTGGCTGCTTTCAAAGCTAAAAAAATACAACTATTGATGAACAATATCAATGCTGTCCATGCAGATGATTGATGATAATGCTTATTATTGTTTTCGACTCCTTACTAAATACTTCTAAAATGAACAAAATAGACAATGAAACCATATGTCATTATCTTTGAACAGGATTTAAGAAAATGAAAAATAAGCCGCCACCTCCCGTTAATTAAAACATTGAATATTCATGTGAAAAACACTGCGGCTGCGTTGGGTTATTTTGTGTTTTGCAGCGACTCGGATTTGCTTCTTTACACACTTCTCTACGCAGACACTGCACAGGATATATATAATCGCTAGCTGCTCGATGTGAGACTCGTTACGCCGGACAGTCTTGATAGCCACACAGAAGTCATCCCTCAATCCAGAAAATCCAAACGACAAGGAGGATGTGAACAAGATGAATGCTCATTATTAGGCCTGTTCTGAAAAATAGATTTGAGTTCTGGATGAGAAATAACAAAAAGGAAAGATGTGTCACTCACTAGAGTTAAAGATACACAAAGCGAACGCAGAACAACTGTGTTTAGGTTTGGATTGTTTTTAGAAATGTTATATGTGTTTTTACTTTTTCTTACAACAGACAAGACAATAGTTGTGGAGAAAACTGCACCCTGGAGCCAAACATCTTACAACAGCGCGCTCCTCTTTTCAACTTATGTTAATATACAACTTTCTCTCTGATATTTCAGTTGTTTAAGCCTGGATTGTGTTTTTTATTCAAACATAATTAGTAGTAAAGCTTCTACCACTGTGTGTATGCATGAGAATGTGTGTTCGAGAGCCTCCGAGCCATCGTGTCCTCGGGTTGTGACTGTGTGTTCACAGCGTGATTGAGGAAGGAACTGGAGCCGGAGGTTAGTGTGATGAAATGTATTCCCCTGTATCACCGCAGCCAGCTGCCCAGGGCCGTCCCCTCCCCCTGCAGCCTCCTTCCCCTCTCACACACACACACACACACACACTTCCTCGCTCCCCTCGCGTTACCGTCCCCTCCTCTCTCTTCCCTGCGGTGACTGCCCAATGCTAGCTGCTTAGCGCCGCGCTCGGCGCCTAATTGAATTCCAGCACTCCGGCGTTAGCTCCCGATGCTACAGAGATGTTAACCCGGCACAATACCAACAGTCCTCAGGACGTGTTTCAGCACCCAGCTCCTAAAGAGAAAATGAGAGCTAAGCTCGCTCTGGCAGCACATGATTTATTCAGAGCTCCAAACTATGTCTTCTGTATCCCCTAAAGGGTCGTCTTTTATAGCCATGAGCGAATCCGCACTTCACATAGCCACATGCAGCACATGCAGAATACGTATTGTGGCTGCGCAGACTGAGTGTGTGTGTGTTTCCTCACGCTTCCACTGAAGTGAATCTATTGTTCCTTATATAAATGGGTCCGGTGGTCTCTCTGCATCCATATTGCCGTCCATCCCCTCCCCCTGACACCCTCACTTTTATTCCCCAGCTCTCAAACACTGGCTCTGGGCTTTAATGGCACATATTTCCTGGGCCCAGCTGAAACGGGATGCATCTTCTCCTTGTTAGCTTGATAAATAACCAGGCTGCTGGGAAAGTGCTGAATTTCAGCTTTCAGCCTCTAAATTTTGCTGGATGACATTTATTTTAAGTGCTCAGAAGGAGCTAACTAATACAGTCAAATAAATAAGGAGTAGGAAGGGAAGGTGCAGAGGTGCCCAACCCCCCAGCACCCTCCTTAACTGTTAATACACCAGCATTTATATATGAAATATGCAAACCCGCAAAAATATTCAATACACCGAGGTGGAGCACACTTAGCTTCTCAATAGATGCTTCTGTTGTTTGCCAAACCGTGAAATCATCTTGTCCCATTATTGGTACGACTCCCTTAGAGGTCAAGTGTTGCAGGTAGATCGATCGGCTCCATGCTCCTCTATCTGCTGTCTGCCTTTGTCCCTCCTCTCTGACTCTCTCATTCTGTCTCGAGGATTCTGTGTTTCATCAGAAAAAGAGATTATTGGGGGCGGCAAAATGGTGTTGGATCACAGCGTAAAACATTAAAATACTCAAATCTGAAATCCATAGTTCAGGTTTGTGAGTAAGCAGCTCATCAATGGATTGCAATTTCAATATCTTTATCTTGTTGGTGGAAAAAACCCTGATTGTTGCAGAAAATACAAGAAAAGATTTGTTTCTGAGCTAAAACGCTTTTCGCAAATATCCTGAGAACAACGTTTGGAAAGCATTCCCTTTTTGTGTGACTAAATCTATACTTACATTACATTGACTGCAGAACATTCTGTTTCACAATTTTGAACTCACAAAGCCAGAGATGACTTTACATTAAGAAAAAGCATTTGTCACATGACAGCAGCAAAAGCAAAGCAATAAATGTGTTTTACTGCCGGTACATAAACCAGGAACACCAGAGGATGTCGGCAGAATATACATAGCACTACTGATGATGACAACCACTGTCAACAGTCAAAACCTGCAAAATTAAACTAAAGTCTGCCTCGCAATCAGTTGCATGTCACTACACAGACAGACACACACATTGTTTGATGCTTTTGCTTCCTAACATCAAAGATGTATCCAAGTATTTCGTTCTGCAAATCCATGCAAGCTGCATGCACACGAACAAAGATACACACACACACACATGCACACATAGCTTGTGTAAGACACAACACAACAAAATGGCTTTGGCAGAGACACCTCATACATTATCTTAACAATGTACAGTGCGGTGAATAAAAAGGTCAGTCGTTGAGAACTGACTCCCAGTAACAATAAGATGCAGGAGCTGAGCAGTGCAGGCCGTTCAGTCAGCATGCTGCTGATGAACGCTGAGAGGAGGAAAACCATGTGGGAAACAGTGATAGATTCCACTGGAAGCTGTGTGTGTGTTGTGCCCATTCAGTGTTTATTGGGGACTGTTGTGAAACATAACAATAGATTTCCTTAGTCTATCGATATGGATTGTACGTTTTTCCCTTTTGCCCTCTGCCTCACTTTGATAAATGTATTTTATTACAACAACATTTTGCTTTTAAAGAACGTGGCGAGCTGATATTTGTTTTTTTCAAAGCGATGCTTTTATTAGACCAATCCTACTCTCGTCAGCATCAACCTCTCGCTCTGCAGATGCGACGCAAGAAATGCGTGTTTCCGTTTGCAAAGCAGAGGTTTAATTTTCCGGGTGTATTTATCACACGCTGTCATGTTGCGGTCACATGACCACATGAACCACTGCCAGCAATTAAGGCTGATAAATCACTCATTTACAGGAAGAGAAGGAGGTGCAGAGTTGGGCAAAGAGGAAACGAGGGGGTGACAAGAGAGCGGGAGAGGAATAATGAATTGCCGGTAGCCCTTCACAGATATTTTATTCTTTCATATTTTAAACCGTGATCTTGAATGTTATTGTGTTTGGGCAGTGTAGTATGAACTGTTGCCAGTGAGGCTCATTGACTCCTACAGGCAGAGACAAAGAGACAGATGGTTGTCGTTTGTGTGGTTTACTGTGATTGTGACCCGACTGCACTACTTTATTTACTGTTGGAGTCGGAGCACGTGTTCACGTGTGCAGCTGAGTGCACGACCGTACAAGCAAACGCATTGGTGTCACGACAAAGAAAGAGATGCAGAAAAACTCTCCGTACACAACCGCCACTTCCCTTTCTCTCGCTCTCTCTCTTGGGTTACTGCTGATGGATTTCCCCTCAGTCTAAACAGGAGAGCAAACAAATTGATGGCTCTGCATGCAGCAATTGCACCCACCAAACAAGGTTGGGATTTCATTATCAACATCTTTTTCATGCATCCTTTCAGAACTAGCGAGTGTGAATTCGGACCTGATGGCATAGAAATTTAGACACAGCACCTAACTGTGAGCATAAGTTGCTGATCAGACACAAGTCCTACTCCCGGGATGTGATCTAACCTACGCAGCGTCCGTATAAGTTACATCAGAGTGTGTGTTTTAGTGGCCGGGGTCAGTGCTCTGCATTGTCTCAGCTTGCCCACTCACTTGAAATGGCTGATTAAAGATTCATGATAAGAGAAGAAGAAAAAAGGGTGTGAAAACAACATTTTAAATGGGCTGAAGAGGACAAGGAAAGAAGAAAAAGTCTTTGTGTGCGTGTATGCGTGCAGTAAGGTTGTACTCCACAGAGGCAGGACTCTTCTGTCCACGGTCTATATTTATAAACTGAATGTGTGCGCCAGCAGCAGCAATTCTATGCTGGGAAATAAGTTGTGTACACATTAACCACAGTAGAATACAAAGTCAACACTGTGAAGTGTTGCCAAAGCTGCTCTTGCAGAGAGAAAATATATATTTTCCTCATGTTTTCCAGCAGGGAGGACAGTGGGACCTTTGCTGCTTACTTGCTTTCTAGTAACATCAGTGAAGCTAAAGCTTTGTAAGAATGATTACA